>NC_135234.1:151560388-152167888 GCF_051348905.1 Ranitomeya variabilis
ACTGAATTCACAGCAGAGTGAGCCCAAAATGGCAGCGGCGACTTATATAGTGCATCATGATATCATTTCAGCAGCCAATCACAGCCATGCCAGTAGTTACATGCCTACCATGCAGAACAGGATGTGCCCACACTTGTAATTAGTCCTCATTGGCTGAATTCTGGCTCTGTGAATTATGGGAACTTCCGATTCCGGTATCCGATATACTGAAAGTATCGGAACTCGGTATCGGAATTCCGATACTGCAAATATCGGCCGATACCCGGAATGCTCAACACTAGCCATTTACTATCAGCAGGTTCCACTCCTGCACGGTGTACCCCGGGCTGCGAATGCACCTATACTATCTCTATATTTACTCGGTGCGTTCTGCCAGCCCTAACAAGCCTTTTATCATCTTTATTTACATTTTATTCCAAATGTTAAAAGCCATGTTTTTTTCATTTGTGTTGATATTACTGGATGATGATTTTCTGTTTTAGAAGTTGCATTCTAAAGAATACCATTCTGAGAACTGTACGGTATTATATTCAGCTCTGGCAAAAATTAATAGACCAGACCACCACATCAAAACCCTATCATGAAGAACATATAATCACTGCACTCATACTATAGAAGATGTTTCTTATAAGTGAAAAAAATTATTGGAACAGTGTTGGGGTGGAGCGATAGGCAAAAAACATTTCGGCCAACTTGTGGCCTTGATCACAATCGCCGAAACAAATCAAAACAAAAGACAATGAATAACTATATAGAATAAAGAAATTTACATATATACAGTATCGAAAGCATCACCATCAATACTGTCAGACATGAACTGTCTTTCACTTTGGTACATCACACGGATGAGGTTACATTCCTAGACACCAAGGTACTTAAAGATATCCATGGTAATCTTAGTACGGATATCTACACTAAACCTACTGATTGTACCAGCCTCCTACTATACAACAGCTGTCATCCTAAGTCCATTACAGACAGCCTTCCCAGATCACAATTCAAAAGAGTGACCAGAATCGTCTCCGACCCTCCAACCAGGGAGATCAGGATACAGGAAATGTCCAATAAATTCAAAGCCCGCAACTATCTGACCGATCTCCTCAGCACTGAATCCACTAGAGCCCTCAATGACCCTGACAACATGACAACTGGTGCACAAAAAAACCAGAGGCTCCCATTTGTACATAACCACCACCCCACTATGCGCAAAATACACAATCTTATTCGGGGACACTGGCCTCTCTTGAAAAAAGCTTACCCAAATATTCCTATTTTCAATGATCCACCATTGATGTGCACTAGACGACCCAAGAATATACGGGATAAAGTGGTAAGAGCAGACTTGGGATCACAAAAAACACCATCCATGAGAACATTGACGGGTCTTAAAAGAACAGGCACCTTTCCCTGTTTGAACTGCATGAGTTGTTCTAATATCATCAAGGGTAATGAAGTAGTACATCCCCGGACTGGTAAGTCTTATCCAATTAGGGATTATTACACCTGTGAAACAAACTTTGTGGTCTACATCATTAAATGCCCGTATGGGTTACTGTATGTGGGTGAGACCACCCAGGCAGTTAGAGATTGAATATCCAGCCACAAATCCACCATCAGGTGTGAGAAACTATGGCTACCCCTACCCCTACACTTTAAGGAGGCAAGACACAATGTCGCCCAACTCAGGTTCCAGGTTATTGAAAAGGTCCAAGGAGGGGAAGAAATCATATTCAACTTTTTAAACATAGGGAAACATTCTGCATATATACCTTAGACACTCACAATCGCTGAAACAAATCAAAACAAAAGACAATGAATAACTATATACAATAATGAAATTTACATATATATACAGTATCAAAAGCATGTCAGGATTGATGCCGAAAACAATACATATAGTATCAATCAAGATGCCAATACGAATTCGTACATTATATGTAATGCCAAGGACATAACATGGAGAAAATGGTTTACGGAGATACGGAGTACATGATGACAAAATGCTATCCAAAAGACGGTAAGAACCATTGAGCATACCCTTATGCAGTTCTTTCTTTGGGTAAATCTACGGTGTTGCTGAGGATATCAGCCAGAGGTAGGCACACACAGTCCTGCAGAGGGCAATAGGGAGTACATGTTAAAGTAAACTGAAGCAGATAGGCTGAAAATGGTATTTTGAGGGCCCGATGTTCCTGATGTCCCAGGGCTAATCTAATGTGGCAAGATGTAGAGGATGCAAGTCCAAGCGTATGACAAGAGTAGAAATGTAATGACATAGGCAAAATTATAATCACGTGGGTTGTGTTACCCAGAACGGGCTCCAGTGTAACACCTAACATGTGAAGAGAAAATAGATATAATATACTTGCCAATGAATATTTTCCAATGAATATTTTTGCCAATGAATATTTTATATTGCTAGAGCCAGACATATGGCGAACCAGTTGCCGTCGTAGTGTAGGGCTGAACCATATATATGGGTATAGCTGTGGGAAGAAATGCATATAGTAGGTACGTTGTCTGGTAGGCCCATAGATAACAGTTGTAAAGCCTTATACTACCTGCCAGGGTATAGGATCAACCAAAGCCAAAGCCAAGCTATGATGCCTCTTAATTGTTTCAATAGCCAGGGGAAGGGTATATACGAGTCTAGCTGTGAAAGAGGACAGAATAGAGGTAAATTGTAGCCATAGTGATAAAACCGGTAACTTATCTGGTGGATGGCGAAATCTAACATACTTTGATAGCGGAGATCCTAGCAGGAGCCGGCGCTGGTGGCCAAGTGGGAATGGCTGACACAAACCATGTCAAAGCATGGGGAAAGGATGCAACAAGTGGCATAATGGCGATCTATAAAGGCCTAGCCGGTCATATGACCGGACGTGATGTGGAATGCCAGCGCCTGCGCAGTATGTGTAAAGAGTTGGAGATGTGTGAGGCGCAAGATGGCGCTAACGCCTGCACAGTGTGTACCGGAAAAGGACATCTCTCCTGAAGGGTGAATGTGCGATGTACATATGCACGTCCGCGCAAGCGCAAGGATGCTGCAAGTGGCACAGTCGCACTGTGAGGGGGCTGGCCGGTCACATTCCCAGATGCAATGTGAGGAGTCCACGCAATCACAGTGCACGCAGAGAGTGTGAAAGCCAAGATGGTGCCAGCGCATGCGCAGTGTGTATGGGGAGCAAGGCAACCACTTCTGAAGGCTAATGCGCTGTCTAATACATAGAATGCAACCCTATTGAAAGCCCACAGTGCATGGAAGAGGGTTAACACCTTGTTAAACCAGCGGACCCCGTAGTATTACCAAGGAATGGGATTGCTGTTAAACAGTACACATACAATGGACATTTATACATAAATGCATATACGGTAGGAGTCCAAACTGAAAGGAATAAGGAAGGAATAGTAATGAAAATAAGATGAAATACATAAAATGGGTATTAAAGGAAAAAAGGGGGTATTAAAGGAAAAAAGGGGGTATTAAAGGAAAAATATTGAAAATTGATAAGCTGAAAATGAAATGGGTATTAACGAAAAATGATAAACTGAAAATGAAATATAACGGGTATATTATGGGAAATGGAGAATATTTAGAAAACCATGAGTCATAATGATGAGTGATAAAAAATAAATAAAATGAAAAATGAATGTAAAAATAAAACATAAAAAAATAAAATAGGGGCAAAATAAAAAAATTGGAGAACTAAATGTAAATATAAAGAACGTGGGGTACTATTTCAGAAACTAGGGGGTGTGGGTCTTACCGTCTCGAGAGTACAAGTGGTTGAAGCTATTTGTGCAGTGGGTCAATTCATCTAAAAGAGATATAAAGTTTATCAAGTTAGTCATGTTAGCCAATCCATCTCACGGTTCAGTCCCCTTGGATGGAGAGTGTCTAAGGTATATATGCAGAATGTTTCCCTATGTTTAAAAAGTTGAATATGATTTCTTCCCCTCCTTGGACCTTTTCAATAACCTGGAACCTGAGTTGGGCGACATTGTGTCTTGCCTCCTTAAAGTGTAGGGGTAGGGGTAGCCATAGTTTCTCACACCTGATGGTGGATTTGTGGCTGGATATTCAATCTCTAACTGCCTGGGTGGTCTCACCCACATACAGTAACCCATACGGGCATTTAATGATGTAGACCACAAAGTTTGTTTCACAGGTGTAATAATCCCTAATTGGATAAGACTTACCAGTCCGGGGATGTACTACTTCATTACCCTTGATGATATTAGAACAACTCATGCAGTTCAAACAGGGAAAGGTGCCTGTTCTTTTAAGACCCGTCAATGTTCTCATGGATGGTGTTTTTTGTGATCCCAAGTCTGCTCTTACCACTTTATCCCGTATATTCTTGGGTCGTCTAGTGCACATCAATAGTGGATCATTGAAAATAGGAATATTTGGGTAAGCTTTTTTCAAGAGAGGCCAGTGTCCCCGAATAAGATTGTGTATTTTGCGCATAGTGGGGTGGTGGTTATGTACAAATGGGAGCCTCTGGTTTTTTTGTGCACCAGTTGTCATGTTGTCAGGGTCATTGAGGGCTCTAGTGGATTCAGTGCTGAGGAGATCGGTCAGATAGTTGCGGGCTTTGAATTTATTGGACATTTCCTGTATCCTGATCTCCCTGGTTGGAGGGTCGGAGACGATTCTGGTCACTCTTTTGAATTGTGATCTGGGAAGGCTGTCTGTAATGGACTTAGGATGACAGCTGTTGTATAGTAGGAGGCTGGTACAATCAGTAGGTTTAGTGTAGATATCCGTACTAAGATTACCATGGATATCTTTAAGTACCTTGGTGTCTAGGAATGTAACCTCATCCGTGTGATGTACCAAAGTGAAAGACAGTTCATGTCTGACAGTATTGATGGTGATGCTTTCGATACTGTATATATGTAAATTTCTTTATTCTATATAGTTATTCATTGTCTTTTGTTTTGATTTGTTTTGGCGATTGTGATCAAGGCCACAAGTTGGCCGAAATGTTTTTTGCCTATCGCTCCACCCCAACACTGTTCCAATAAACTTTTTTCACTTATAAGAAACATCTTCTATAGTACGAGTGCAGTGATTATATGTTCTTTATGATTGATGGAACTACTGGCTCCATTCACTGGCACAGTTCCATCAGCAACTGTCGAGTGCTAGCCTTTTATGCTCTCTAAAACCCTATCATGGGCAGCCCAATCTCCAGACCTAAACCCCATTGAAAACCTCTGGAATGTAATCAAGAGGATGATGGATAATCACAAGCCATCAAACAAAGAACTACTTAAATTTTTGCACCAGAAGCAGTGTGAAAGACTGGTGGAAAGCATGCCAAGACGCATGAAAACTGTGATTAAAAATCATGGTTATTCCACAAAATATTGATTTCTGAACGCTTCTTGAGTTAAAACATTAGCATTGTTGTTTCTAAATGATTATGAACTTGTTTTCTTTGCATTATTTAAGGTCTGAAAGCATTGGGTTTTCTTTTTAATTTTGACCATTTCTCCTTTTCAGAAAAAAAATACAAAATTTATTGCTTGGAAATTCGGAGACATGTTGTCAAAAGTTTATAGAATAAAAGAACAATTTACATTTTACTCAAAAATATACCTACAGTATAAAGAGAAAAATCAGACAAACTGAACATTTTTCAGTAGTCTCTTAATGTTTGCCAGAGCTGTAGCTTTTTCTTTTTTTTTTTTTCAACATTGATTATATACCATATTTCGCGGATTATAAGACACACACCAAATTTTGAGAAAAATAGGAAAAAAGATTTTTAATAAAATGGTGGCGCTTCTTATATTCCATACATCTTATTGCTTACCGGGGTTGGTGGCTGCAGGCTGGGATGTGGGGGTGTACTGATGTGCGGTGCAGCGCGCCGCTGCAGGTGTTCAGTGTTGCGGGTGTTCAGTGCTGTGGGTGTTCGGTGCTGCAGGTGTTTGATGATGTGGGGGCTCTGCCAACATATTGTAAAAGCCCCCACAGTTTCATGGTTTCCTATGTGGTGGACTGGACTCTGGGAAAATGGCTGCCATCTGGGGCGGCACATGTGCAGATGGAGATCTCGGCAACAAGATCTCAGGAAATGAGATCTCAGCTCTGAAATCTTATCTCCCGAGATCTTGGTGACGAGATCTCGATCTGTGCATGCGCCACCCCCGGCCGGCAGCCATTTTCCCGGAGTCCAGTCCACCGCTTAGGAAACCATCAGGGGCTCTGGGCTTTCTCAAGATGTTGGCAGCACCCGCACATCCAAACACCCCCTCCTCCTCATCCTGCGGCCTGCAGCAATGCTCCACTCTTCCCTCCTCTAGCGGCAACCCTGGGACCCTGCTCCACCACAGCCGGTAAGGTACATCCACATTATAAGATGCACCCCCATTTTTCCAAAAAATTTTTGGGGAAAAAGTGCATCTTATAATCCAAAAAATACGTTATACGAATTTGCAATATCTATAGAAGGTAATTTTCATCCTTTGATCTAAACACTTAAGTGTAATAGTCACTTGGTTGTAGGCTCTTGATGTCTGATGTCACGAATCCACTGACATTGAATGTTCCATTCGCCTCCTGATGAACTCTTATCATGGGAGGGAAATGCATCAAGGCTGTTTCAGCATCTTTAATGTATTACAGATAAGCTTTTGATTTAATCATTTTTGACATGGTGTATACTCCGGGCAGAGTGCAATTAGTTGTTTTTGTTGGTTTAACCCTGAAAATCCCCATATGGGATATCTAATCACGTGTTGCTGAGATTACACTCTACTGTGTGGTAATAATTCTATGAAATTAAGTTATACTATCTATAACATTCATGGTAATTACTGCAACTACAAGTTTTTGAACCAGAAACACATGGGCCACTGTTGTGGATTCTGTTTGTGGGCTCCCTCTGGTGGTTACTGCTGGTACTGGGTGACTTTGGTGGGTTGCGGCCTTGGGTTTCCACCTGTCCATCAGAGGCTGGGTGTTTCCTATTTTACCTGGCCTTTCTGTCTTTCCCTTGCCGGCTATCAATGTGTTCAGATGTGCTCTGTTTGGTTCCTGCCTACCTGCTCCCAGATCTTTCAGGATAAGCTAAGTGCTGATTTTCAGTTGTTTGGTTTTTGGTCCAGCTTGCTTAGAATGTCTCTATGCTAGCTGGTTGCTCTAGTGGACTGAGGTTCTCCCCATGTGCCATGAGTTGGCACATGGGTTCTTGTAATCTCAGGATGGTATTTTTGATTAGGGTTTTTTGCTGACCGCTCAGTCCCCTTTTGTATCATTCTGCTTTCTAGTTTTCAGCGGGCCTCTATTTGCTAAAGCTATATACATCATCTCTATGTGTGTGCCTTCCTCTCATTTCACCGTCAATACATGTGGGGGGCAACTATACCTTTGGGGTTAATTCCTCTGGAGGCAAGTGAGGTCTTTGTTTTCTCTGCAGTACTAGTTAGCTCTTAGGCTGGTGCGTGGCGTCTAGAACCAACGTAGGCACACTCCCTGGCTATCTCTAGTTGCGTTTGTCAGGCGTAGGGCAGCGGTCAGCCCAGGATCCATCACCCTAGAGCTCGTCCGATATTTGTTATACTTCGCTTGTCCTGTGCTATCCCTCGCCATTGGGGATTCATGACAGTATAGCCGGCCCACAAAGTGTTAATTGTTTGGGCTGAAGCAGGAGAAAAAGAAGTGTTCAAGGGAAATTTTTTTTTTTTTTTTTTTCCTTTCAGAGTTTTGCTGCCTAGCCCTTAATTGCTGTCTAGCTGCTTCTTACCTCCTCTTAACCCTTGAATGGCTCTGATCTTAGCTGTTTATCATGGATGTCCAGAGTTTGGCTTCCAGCCTGAGTAATCTCGCAGCAAAGGTTCAAAACATACAGGATTTCGTGGTTCACACTCCCATGTCTGAACCTAGAATTCCTATTCCAGAGTTTTTTTCTGGAGATAGATCTACCTTCCTGAATTTCAGGAACAATTGTAAATTGTTTCTCTCTTTGAAATCTCGCTCCTCTGGAGACCCTGCTCAACAGGTCAAGATTGTTATATCGTTCCTACGGGGCGACCCTCAGAATTGGGCATTTGCATTGGCACCAGGGGATCCTGCATTGCTCAGTGTGGATGCGTTTTTTCTGGCATTGGGATTGCTCTATGAGGAACCTAACCTAGAGATTCAGGCTGAAAAGGCTTTATTAGCCCTCTCTCAGGGGCATGATGAAGCGGAAATATATTGTCAGAAATTTCGGAAATGGTCGGTGCTTACTCAGTGGAATGAGTGCGCCCTGGCTGCAAACTTCAGAAATGGTCTTTCTGAGGCCATTAAGGATATTATGGTAGGGTTCCCTGCGCCTACAGGTCTGAATGAGTCTATGGCAATGGCCATTCAGATTGATCGGCGTTTACGGGAGCGCAAACCCGTGCACCAGTTGGCGGTGTCTTCTGAACAGGCACCTGAGACTATGCAATGTGATAGAATTCAGTCCAGAAGTGAACGGCAAAATTATAGGCGGAAAAATGGTTTGTGTTTTTATTGTGGTGATTCTGCTCATGTTATATCAGCATGCTCTAAACGCACAAAAAGGGTTGATAAATCTTTTGCCATTGATACTCTGCAGTCTAAGTTCATTTTGTCTGTGACTCTGATTTTTTCACTGTCTTCCATTTCCGTCGATGCCTATGTGGATTCGGGCGCTGCCCTGAGTCTTATGGATTGGTCATTTGCTAAACGCTGCGGTTTTAGTCTAGAGCCTCTGGAAGTTCCTATTCCTCTGAAGGGAATTGATTCTACACCATTGGCTATGAATAAACCGCAGTATTGGACACAAGTGACCATGCGCATGACTCCCATTCATCAGGAGGTGATTCGCTTCCTTGTACTGTATAATTTACATGATGTACTAGTGCTTGGTCTGCCATGGTTACAAACTCATAATCCTGTCCTGGACTGGAAAACAATGTCTGTGCTAAGCTGGGGATGTCAGGGGGTTCATGATGATGCACCCCCGATTTCTATCGCTTCATCTACTCCTTCGGAGATCCCTGGGTTTTTGTCGGATTATAGGGATGTTTTTGAGGAGCCTAAGCTCAATTCGCTCCCTCCTCATAAAGAGTGTGACTGTGCGATAGAATTGATTCCTGGCAGTAAGTTCCCTAAGGGTCGTTTATTTAATCTGTCACTGCCAGAGCATACTGCTATGCGGAATTATATTAAGGAGTCCTTGGAAAAGGGACATATTCGTCCATCTTCGAACCCTCTGGGAGCAGGTTTTTTTTTCGTGGCAAAAAAAGATGGTTCCCTGAGGCCTTGTATAGATTATCGCCTTCTGAATAAGATTACAGTCAAATACCAGTATCCATTGCCTTTATTTACTGATTTGTTTGCTCGCATTAAGGGGGCTAGGTGGTTCACTAAAATAGATCTTCGTGGTGCGTATAATCTGATGCGGATAAAACAGGGGGATGAGTGGAAAACCGCATTTAATACGCCTGAGGGCCATTTTGAGTATTTGGTAATGCCTTTTGGACTCTCCAATGCTCCGTCAGTCTTTCAGTCCTTTATGCACAATATTTTCCGTGAATATCTGGATAAGTTTATGATTGTGTATTTGGATGATATTTTTGTGTTTTCTGATGACTGGGAGTCTCATGTTCTACAGGTCAGGAAGGTGTTTCAGGTTTTGCGGGCCAATTCTCTGTTTGTGAAGGGCTCAAAGTGTCTCTTCGGAGTCCAGAAGATTTCTTTTCTGGGGTACATTTTTTCTCCTTCTACTATTGAGATGGATCCCGTTAAAGTTCAGGCTATTTGTGACTGGACACAGCCTACATCTGTTAAGAGCCTTCAGAAGTTCTTGGGGTTTGCTAATTTTTATCGTCGGTTCATTGCTAATTTTTCCAGTATTGTTAAACTTTTGACTGATTTGACTAAAAAGGGTGCTGATGTTGCTGATTGGTCTCCTGCGGCCGTGGAGGCCTTTCGGGAACTTAAGCGCCGGTTTTCTTCTGCTCCTGTGTTGTGTCAACCAGATGTTTCACTTCCTTTTCAGGTGGAGGTTGATGCTTCCGAGATTGGTGCGGGGGCGGTTTTGTCACAGAGAAGTTCTAATGGCTCGGTGATGAAGCCATGTGCTTTCTTCTCTAGAAAATTCTCGCCCGCCGAGCGCAATTATGATGTGGGTAATCGGGAGCTTTTGGCCATGAAGTGGGCATTTGAGGAGTGGCGTCATTGGCTTGAGGGTGCTAAACATCGCGTGGTGGTCTTGACTGATCACAAGAATCTCATTTACCTTGAGTCTGCCAGGCGTTTGAATCCTAGACAGGCTCGTTGGTCGTTATTTTTTTCTCGTTTCAATTTCGTGGTTTCATACCTGCCAGGTTCAAAGAATGTGAAGGCGGATGCTCTTTCCAGGAGTTTTGTGCCTGACTCTCCTGGAGACACTGGGCCTGCTGGTATCCTTAGGGATGGGGTAATATTGTCCGCCGTATCCCCAGACTTGCGACGCGCATTGCAGGAGTTTCAGGTGGATAAACCGGATCGATGTCCACCAGAAAGACTGTTTGTTCCGGATGATTGGACCAGTAGAGTCATCTCCGAGGTCCATTCTTCTGTGTTGGCTGGTCATCCTGGAATATTTGGTACAAGAGACTTGGTGGCCAGGTCTTTTTGGTGGCCTTCCTTGTCTAGGGATGTGCGTACCTTTGTGCAGTCTTGTGAAGTGTGTGCTCGAGCTAAGCCTTGCTGTTCACGGGCTAGTGGGTTGTTGTTATCATTGCCCATCCCGAAGAGGCCTTGGACGCACATTTCCATGGATTTTATTTCTGATCTCCCGGTTTCACAGAAAATGTCCGTTATCTGGGTTGTGTGTGACCGCTTTTCTAAGATGGTTCATTTGGTGCCCTTGCCTAAGTTGCCCTCCTCCTCTGAGTTGGTTCCTTTGTTTTTTCAGAACGTGGTTCGTTTGCATGGGATTCCGGAGAATATCGTTTCTGACAGGGGATCCCAGTTTGTGTCTAGATTTTGGCGGACGTTTTGTGCCAAGATGGGCATTGATTTGTCTTTCTCGTCTGCATTCCATCCTCAGACGAATGGCCAGACGGAGCGAACTAATCAGACCTTGGAAACTTATTTGAGGTGTTTTGTTTCGGCTGATCAGGATGACTGGGTTGCTTTTTTGCCACTGGCCGAATTTGCTCTTAATAATCGGGCTAGTTCTGCCACGTTGGTCTCTCCTTTTTTTTGTAATTCGGGGTTTCATCCTCGTTTTTCCTCTGGTCAGGGGGAATCTTCGGATTGTCCTGGAGTGGATGTGGTGGTGGACAGGCTACATCAGATTTGGAATCAGGTGGTGGACAATTTGAAGTTATCTCAGGAGAAGACTCAGCAGTTTGCTAATCGCCGTCGCCGCATGGGTCCCCGACTTCTTGTTGGGGACTTGGTGTGGTTGACTTCTCGTTTTGTCCCTATGAAGGTATCTTCTCCTAAGTTCAAGCATCGGTTCATCGGTCCTTATAGGATCTCGGAGATTCTTAACCCCGTATCTTTTCGTTTGGATCTCCCAGCATCGTTTGCTATTCATAATGTGTTCCATCGGTCGTTGTTGCGGAGGTATGAGGTGCCCGTTGTTCCTTCGGTCGAGCCTCCTGCTCCGGTGCTGGTGGAGGGAGAATTGGAGTATGTTGTTGAAAAGATCTTGGATTCTCGTGTTTCCAGACGCAAACTCCAGTATTTGGTTAAGTGGAAGGGTTATGGTCAGGAGGATAATTCCTGGGTGGTCGCCTCCGATGTTCATGCGACTGATTTGGTCCGCGCCTTCCATAGAGCTCACCCTGATCGCCCTGGGGGTTCTCGTGAGGGTTCGGTGACCCCTCCTCAAGGGGGGGGTACTGTTGTGGATTCTGTTTGTGGGCTCCCTCTGGTGGTTACTGCTGGTACTGGGTGACTTTGGTGGGTTGCGGCCTTGGGTTTCCACCTGTCCATCAGAGGCTGGGTGTTTCCTATTTTACCTGGCCTTTCTGTCATTTCCCTTGCCGGCTATCAATGTGTTCAGATGTGCTCTGTTTGGTTCCTGCCTACCTGCTCCCAGATCTTTCAGGATAAGCTAAGTGCTGATTTTCAGTTGTTTGGTTTTTGGTCCAGCTTGCTTAGAATGTCTCTATGCTAGCTGGTTGCTCTAGTGGACTGAGGTTCTCCCCATGTGCCATGAGTTGGCACATGGGTTCTTGTAATCTCAGGATGGTATTTTTGATTAGGGTTTTTTGCTGACCGCTCAGTCCCCTTTTGTATCATTCTGCTTTCTAGTTTTCAGCGGGCCTCTATTTGCTAAAGCTATATACATCATCTCTATGTGTGTGCCTTCCTCTCATTTCACCGTCAATACATGTGGGGGGCAACTATACCTTTGGGGTTAATTCCTCTGGAGGCAAGTGAGGTCTTTGTTTTCTCTGCAGTACTAGTTAGCTCTTAGGCTGGTGCGTGGCGTCTAGAACCAACGTAGGCACACTCCCTGGCTATCTCTAGTTGCGTTTGTCAGGCGTAGGGCAGCGGTCAGCCCAGGTTCCATCACCCTAGAGCTCGTCCGATATTTGTTATACTTCGCTTGTCCTGTGCTATCCCTCGCCATTGGGGATTCATGACAGGCCACTTGCACATTGAACAAGTCTGTAGGAACCTGTTCACACCACCAGAAAACTTGAAGACACAAAAGAGCACAGTGAGGTCAAAAATACTCTGTTGTAAAAAAAAATAAATAAATAAAAATCACAGTAATCAGCAAGTGCTAGTCAAAAGATGTAAAGAAAACAGGGTATTTAGTTGATACGCTTTTTTGCAAAAAAATGTATACTAAGCTGCTCCACCAAATCGTCAAGGTATACCCTTATAGAGCAGTCCTAACTAATGTATAGAATCCCTATCTGATGTATTTAAAACCTGATCATCTGTATAGTACCTGTATAAGCAGGGTTCAGAGAAGGACTATCCATGTGGACATGCAGGATGGAACAGCTTAAATGCAAATGACCCACAGAGGAGTGGTGGACTCCCCAGTCTTGTAGAAACAAGAGAACAATTATAGAACCAGAAACACATGGGCCACTTGCACATTGAACAAGTCTGTAGGAACCTGTTCACACCACCAGAAAACTTGAAGACACAAAAGAGCACAGTGAGGTCAAAAATACTCTGTTGTAAAAAAAAAAAAAATCACAATAATCAGCAAGTGCTAGTCAAAAGATGTAAAGAAAACAGGGTATTTAGTTGATACGTTTTTTTGCAAAAAAATGTATACTAAGCTGCTCCACCAAATCGTCAAGGTATACCCTTATAGAGCAGTCCTAACTAATGTATAGAATCCCTATCTGATGTATTTAAAACCTGATCATCTGTATAGTACCTGTATAAGCAGGGTTCAGAGAAGGACTATCCATGTGGACATGCAGGATGGAACAGCTTAAATGCAAATGACCCACAGAGGAGTGGTGGACTCCCCAGTCTTGTAGAAACAAGAGAACAATTATAGAACCAGAAACATATGGGCCACTTGCACATTGAACAAGTCTGTAGGAACCTGTTCACACCACCAGAAAACTTGAAGACACAAAAGAGCACAGTGAGGTCAAAAATACTCTGTTGTAAAAAAAAACAAAAAAAAACGTATCAACTAAATACCCTGTTTTCTTTACATCTTTTGACTAGCACTTGCTGATTACTGTGATTTTTTTTTTTTTTTTAAAACAGAGTATTTTTGACCTCACTGTGCTCTTTTGTGTCTTCAAGTTTTCTGGTGGTGTGACTAGCACTTGCTGATTACTGTGATTTTTTTTTTTTTTTTTTTAACAACAGAGTATTTTTGACCTCACTGTGCTCTTTTGTGTCTTCAACTACAAGTTTTTGGTAGTTTAGGGCCCAGTACAATTATCTCAGCTAATGAAAGAGACCGTTAGGCCTCTTTACTTGATCATACATGATTATTATAACAAGTAGGGTTGAGCGAAACAGATCGGCCAATTTCAAAAGTCGCCGACTTTTGGGAAAGTCGGGTTTCGTGAAACCCGACTCGATCTCACTGTGGGATCGGGTCGGCCGTCGGCGATCTTCGCTCCAAAGTCGGGTTTCGTTTTTTATATATATATATGTCATTGAGACACATAAATATATATACAGTATATATATTTATATTTACTTCAGCGCGATATATGTGAAAAGGCGGTAATTCAATTGCTGGCTTTTCATTTCTCCTGCCTAAACCCGACATGATATGAGACATGGTTTGCATACAGTAAACCATGTCATATCCCCCTTTTTTTGTATATTCCATACTACTAATGTTAGTAGTGTGTATGTGCAAAATTTCGGCGCTGTAGCTATTAAATTTAAGGGTTAAATCGCAGAAAATATTGGCGTGGGCTCCCGCGCAATTTTCTCCGCCAGAGTGGTAAAGCCAGTGACTGAGGGCAGATATTAATAGCCTAGAGAGGGTCCATGGTTATTGGCCCCCCTGGCTACAAACATCTGCCCCCAGCCACCCCAGAAAAGGCACATCTGGAAGATGCGCCTATTCTGGCACTTGGCCACTCTCTTCCCACTCCCGTGTAGCGGTGGGATATGGAGTAATGAAGGGTTAATGTCACCTTGCTATTGTAAGGTGACATTAAGCCAGATTAATAATGGGGAGGCGTCAATTATGACACCTATCCATTATTAATCCAATTGTATGAAATGGTTAAAAAAACACACACAAAGTGTTTTAATGAAATAAAGACACAGGTTGTTGTAATATTTTATTATACTGGTAATCCACCTGAAGACCATCGTTCTGTAACAAAGGAAAAATAATAAACCAACAATATACATACCATCCGTAGATCTGTAACGTCCCACGATGTAAATCCATCTGAAGGGGTTAAAATATTTTACAGGCAGGAGCTCTGCTATAATGCAGCTGTGCTCGTGCCTGTAAAACCCCAGGAATGAAGGTAATGTAGGTCAATGACCTGTATTTACCTTCATTCGCGGTGAGGCGCCCTCTGCTGGATGTCCTCATGAACTGGAGCCTTGGAAAAGTTCCCACGGGTCATTGACCTACATTGACCTGGGGTTTTACAGGCACGAGAACAGCTGCATTATAGCAGAGCTCCTTCCTGTAAAATATTTTAACCCCTCCAGATGGATTTACATCGTTGGACGTCACAGATCTACGGAACGTGTGTATATTGTTGGTTTATTATTTTTCCTTTGTTACAGAACGATGGTCTTCAGGTGGATTACCAGTATAATAAAATATTACAACAACCTGTGTCTTTATTTCATTAAAATACTTTGCAATATTGTGTGTGTTTTTTTAGCCATTTCATACAATTGGATTAATAATGGATAGGTGTCATAATTGACGCATCTCCATTATTAATCTGGCTTAATGTCACCTTACAATAGCAAGGTGACATTAAACCTTCATTACCCCATATCCCACCGCTACACGGGAGTGGGGAGAGAGTGGCCAAGTGCCAGAATAGGCGCATCTTACAGATGTGCCTTTTCTGGGGTGGCTGGGGGCAGATGTTTTTAGCCAGGGGGGCCAATAACCATGGACCCTCTCTAGGCTATTAATATCTGCCCTCAGTCACTGGCTTTACCACTCTGGTGGAGAAAATTGCGCGGGAGCCCACGCCAATTTTTTCTGCGATTTAACCCTTAAATTTAATAGCTACAGCGCCGAAATTTTGCACATACACACTACTAACATTAGTAGTGTGGAATATGCAAAAAAAAAAGGGGGATATGACATGGTTTACTGTATGTAAACCATGTCTCATATCATGTCGGGTTTAGGCAGGAGAAATGAAATACCAGCAATTGAATTACCGGCTTTTCACATATATCGCGCTGAAGTAAATATAAAAATATATAGATTTTCCATTAACTTGCATTGGGTTTCGTGTTTCGGCCGATCCCCGACCCCGACTTTTCAAGAAGATCGGCCGATTTCACTCGACTCGACTTTTGAGAAAGTCGGGTTTCATGAAACCCGACTCGACCTCAAAAAAGGAAAAGTCGCTCAACCCTAATAACAAGAGTTTAGTTGAGATATGCATGCACTAATATAAGCTATTAAGCAATGACCTCTATCTCTTTTTTGTCACTTTAGCACTTTACCGGAATTGATTTCCCTGACATCTTATCTTCTATGTCCCATCATTTGGGGTTTATAAAATTGCTTTATTGTCTCAATAAGTTAACCCACCCTCCCCTTAACTTACCCCTCCTCCCTATCCACTTTATTACTGTTCTAGTATATTTTTTATGTGATTGGACAGATAGTTGGAAGGCAGAGTATTCAGGGGAAGTGAGGGTGAACCGCCGTTGAGCGGGGTGCCAATTTCTTAGAAGTTAGGCAAGCTAGGGATAATTGATCAGGGATACCGAAGGATGAGTCATGGTAGTTCAAACCTCGTCGGGAAGTGATTGAAATTGCTCTCCTTTTGATATTTGTCAATGATTATTTTCTTGTAGATTATCTGCTTTTAGTTATGTAAATGGTATTAAGGTGACAGGCTCCATAGGTTTGTTGACAATCTTGGACATTTTGTCCTACCCTGGGAACCGGTATTATCACCTATGGCTTCAATTTAAATTAAACTCCCCACCTCTAACCTTCTTCCCTTCTCTCTCCCCATCACCTTGATTTTTGCTTTGCATACTGGTTATCCCTTGTCAGTTTTAGATCTGCTGAAAGTATGATTTCTGGCTATCTTTGGTGTTTCATGACACATCTGTTAATAGTCAAGTAATCATAGGGTGAATCTAGGGGTAGCCATCATTGAGAGGTGGCACAAATTTGCATTCAAGGTATCGTGCCAACCTCCTCGGCAAAGTAGGGGTGAACTAGGGAGTATTAAGGTTACCTAGGCTTTATTGTGGTTTACCATAGCATACCATTATTTTATTTTTGACCTTTTTGCCTGGTAAGGCATTATTAGCATTTGTTTGCTGTGTTTGTTTTAATCGGCTAAAATAAAAGTACATTTTAAAGGTATTAGTTTTTGGTGAGCAACAGCAATTTTCAAGTCTTGACATATATTCTCAATGGGACTTAGGTCTGAATGTATTATTGGCCATTGAAATGCATGAATATGCTATTATATAAACCATGCATTATAGCTCTGGCAATATGTTTAGGGTCATTGTCCTGCTGGAAAGTAAACATACACACCAGTTTCAAGCATTTTGCAGCCTCTAACATGCTTTTTCCTCAAGGATTGCCCTGTATGTAGCTCCAACCATCTTTCCATCAACTCTGGACATCTTCCCTGTCCCTGCTGAAGAAAATTATCCCAGTAGCATAATGGTGCCACAACCATGTTTCACGGTTGCGATAGGTTTTCCAGTGTGATGTGCCATGTTTGTTATCTGCCACACATAGCTTATTGAATTTAGTCCAAAACATTTTACCTTGGTCTCATCTGACCAGAACACCTTCTTCGAGATGCTAGCTGTGTCCACTACAAGGCCTTTTGCAAGCCAAAAATAGGGCTTCTTATGGCGTGCTTTGTAAAAATGACTTTCTTCTTGCCAGTCTTTCATAAAGTCCAAAATTATGGAGCATACAACTAATGGCTGTCTTGTGGGCAGATTCCCACACCTGAGCTAGGGATCTCAGCAGCTCCTCCAGAGTTACCATTGGCCTTTTGGTTGCTTCTCTAATTTGTACTCTCCTTAATTCGGATGTCAGTTTAGGTGGACGGCTATTTCTTGGTAGGTTTCTAGTTGTTTCTAGCTGTAGTTATTCTAGGAATAAATTACAAAAAATTTACTAATTATGAGACTTCTGGAGGCAATTGATCACTCAGAACTTTATGTAGGGGTATCAGACTACTGCGGACTGAATACAAAGGCACATCACAATTTTCAGATTTATATTTTTAAAATATTTAGAAAACCATGTATTATTTCTTTTACACTTGCCAAATACTTGCTACCTTGTATTGGAACATCATATAAAATCCCAATAAAATGCATTTATGTTTGTGAATGTAATGTGATAAAATGTAGAAAAGTTCACTGGTATAAATACTTTGTCAAGGCACTTTATGTTCATGAAAATGTAGCTCTATTTTAACATAGGAGAAAAAACACACTAAAAACAATATGCCATCTACTATATAATTGTCTAAGGGTCACTTTCGTCTGTCTGCCTGTCTGTCCCGGAAATCCCGCGTCGCTGATTGGTCATGGCCGCCAGGCCGCAACCAATCAGCGATGGGCACAGTCTGGCCGAGAATTAGTCCCTCCCTACTCCCCAGCCCTCTGCGCCCACTCCATACTCCCCTCCAGTCAGCATTCACACAGGGTAATGGCAGCGTTAACGGACCGCGTTATGCCGCGTTGTAACGCAGTCCGATAATGCTGCTATTAACCCTGTGTGACAAACTTTTTACTATTGATGCTGCCTATGCTGCATCAATAGTAAAAAGATCTAATGTTAAAAATAATAAAAAAAATAAAAAATAGTTATATACTCACCTTCCGTGAGCCCACGGATCCAGAACAGGCCTTTCCCACTCTTTGCGACGCTCCGGTGACCACTCCATGCATTGCGATCTCGCGAGATGAAGACGTAGCGGTCACGCGAGACCACTACATCATCATCTCGCGAGACCGCAATGTACTATTGGGACCGGAGCATCACGAGGAGCATCGGTAAAGGCCTCGCTTGGATCCGGGGGGACGACAGAGGGTGAGTATATAACTATTTATTTTATTTTTTTTTTAACAGGGATATGATGCTCACATTGCTATATACTACGTTGCCTGTGCAATATACTGCATGGCTTTGCAGTATACTACATGGGCTGGGCAATATACTACGTGATTGTGCTATATCCTACGTGGCTGCGCAACAAACTACGTGGGCTGTGCAATATACTATGTGGCTGTGCAATATACTACGTGGGCTGGGCAATATACTATGTGGGCTGTGCAATATACTACGTGGCTGTGCAATATGGTACGTGGGCTGGGCAATATACTACATGGTTGTGCTATATCCTACGTGGCTGTGCAACAAACTACGTGGGCTGTGCAATATACTATGTGGGCTGTGCAATATACTATGTGGGCTGTGCAATATACCACGTGGCTGTGCAATATACTACGTGGGCTGTGCAATATACTACGTCGCTGTGCAATATACTACGTGGGCTGGGCAATATACTACGTGGGCTGTGCAATATACTATGTGGCTGTGCAATATACTATGTGGGCTGGGCAATGTACTATATGGGCTGTGCAATATACTATGTGGGCTGTGCAATATACTATGTGGGCTGAGCAATACACTATGTGGCTGTGCAATATACTACGTGGGCTGGGCAATATACTATGTGGGCTGGGCAATATACTATGTGGGCTGTGCAATATACTATGTGGGCTGTGCAATATACTACATGGGCTGGGCAATATACTATGTGGCTGTGCAATATACTATGTGGGCTGTATAATATACTACATGGGCTGTGCTATATACTACGTGGGCTGTGCAATATACTATGTGGGCTGTGCAATATACTACAGGTTGTGCAATATACTACGTGGTTAAAGAAAATTGGCGCGCACTCAGGATATTAAGGGAGCGAGGTGCTGGTGCAACGGGCTGTAAAAAGCCCTAAATACAGTAAAGAATATATATACACTGCACATTCTAGGTATATGAGATGCAATAGTGACAATTAATTAATGACATGAACAAATGCGTGTTTGAAAGCGACCAGAGGTAATTATGATGTTTCGGCTCTACCAGAGCCTTAATCATATAATCGCTTTATTATGCATAGAGCAGAGGATAAAGATCCTTCAGGATTCGTAGAACGAACTTATTGGCGTTTAATGCCGCTGTAGTGGGTCAGATGAGAGCCCTGGTGTGGGGTCTGATGGTATATATCTTTATCCTCGAGTGTGCGGAGTATATACAATATACTACGTGGGCTGTACTATATATTACATGGGCTGTGCAATATACTACGTGGGCTGTGCAGTACACTACGTGGCTGTTCAATATACTACGTGGCTGTGCTTTATACTACATGGTCGGCCGCAAACAATCAGCGACAGGCGCAGTCCGGCCGTGAATTGGCGCGGGATTTGAACCACACTTTGCTAATTGATCGCGCCTGGCCAGCCGAATCCTATGTATTCAATGTATTATTCTAAAATCTTCATAAATAAACTACATACATATTCTAGAATACCCGATGCGTTAGAATCGGGCCACCATCTAGTAAATTAAATAAACAGACAGGTTTTGTACATTTAGGGATAGTTTATTTCATAAACATTATGTACAAATTCTAACAATGATATTGATAACATAGGATACTATTTACAAATATCTTTACAAAATCATCTTTACACTTGTTTCTTTTAATTTTATAAACTTTACGATTGGAACAGAATTAATTTATTTTCTTTAACATGTATAAATAAATATGTTGTGGCCTTGTTCTCAGCCATGCTTGCCAATATAGAACATGATTTCTATATTCAAACAGACGTAGATACAGCAAAGGTCATTGTACTTGAGAATCTGCTTAATGATATGTGATTTTATGCAGATATTGTCAGGAAATGCTCAATGTGTTCCAATGAATCATGCCTATAACTAAAGACTTACATATTAACATGCACAACACGTAAGACACACAATAAGTAGCATCTGTATGTATACATTTACTTAAAGGAAATTATAATATTACCATGTGTATAGTTTTATCCACGTCATGGCATTCTCTACAGAGCTTATTCTTTATGCATAAAGTTACATCTATGCTCCCACTACAGTGAAATTAAATTACCATAGAACATGAATAAAGAGCGTGCAGATGGCTAGGATTTGGCACTGGAAGAAAATATTCACTTATTTTTCATTACTAATTCATAAATGTGTAAACTTGTTGTACAGACCAATTGCTGAAATTAGATACTATTTTGGCCCATTAATTTAACATCAATTTAACTAATTTATTGCACATTGTAATGTTGTGAATGAGAAGAAAGTCACCATGGTGACACTTTTATTTCTTACTACCTCGTATGAAAATTGGGAATTATTACCCTCATAATGAAACAATGACATATCTCACCCACATTTGGTCCCAACTTATTTTCTAAAAAGACAATTTGGTGGTGGACATCTCATAGATTCTTCACATTTGTATGATTGGAAGGTATTACTTTATCTTTGCTAAAAAGAAAAAACTAATAGTTTGTTACTAAAAACCTGAACACTATTTTTAATTGCATTTATGTCAAAAACTGCAACAATTTTAACAATACATGATCCCCTTTGTGTGTAACAGATGCCTCCCCATAGATAGCTAAAGTGGCATACTAGTGCTCCCATCAGTGAATTCTAACTGGCTGTCATCATTTGAGATAGTGACATCTTTACATCTCCATAATGGCTAAGCATTGTTACTACAAAGGCCTGAAGCGATCTTTTTCTTGTTTCAAGCAGCGTTTTAAAATTCTGGTTTCAAAATGTTCTAAACACTTCCAAAGAATAATGCATACAAATCTTTTAAAGCCATACTTCCCCTGAGGAAGCTGATGCGAAACATGTGTTGGGATTAGTAGCGTGGCATTATCTACTTCTGACCATGGGCATGAGTCTTTCCAGACATGGTAGGGTGGGTTCACATTAGATTTAACATCTAGCACAGGCGTATAACGAAGCAGCTTTGCTCTACCCTCCACTCTGAGTGATTTGTAGGTTTACATAAGCACTGTGCACTTTTCTATTGATTTAAACTCCCCCAGATGTAGTCAGTGATCTACATGCCATTTTCTAACTGATCTTTGCTCTATTTAACGTGAACTGATTTACCTGTTTATTATATTTATGTATATGTTCTTCTGTGGGTTCAATAAATGAATGTTTTTATATACCATACTTTGGACATTTACTTGGTGCTTTCAGTATACAATACTTTATGAATTCTGCCTGATAGGAACATAATCTGATATTAAAAATGGTGTTATTTGAGTGGTTAACTGCCTTTAGATAAAACTACTCCTTAATAGCTTAACACTTTAATATTTTATAAAATTATCTGTATTAAAGTACACAAAAATACAAAATCATCATGATTTGTAGATGAGTTTAGTGTGTTGCTTGATATAATTGCATAGACAAAGCACAATTATTTTAAGCCTGAATTCATCAGCATTCTTTTGAAAGCATAAACTTGGCTTTAAATACTGTATATAGTATGTATTTTCTTATAAATCATTGGACTTTCATGCAATATGTAAAAACGAATAATGCAAATGTAGAAGAATCATATGTTTGTAGTTGTAATTAGTAAGTATGTGTAGATTTGTTTAGGTAGATTTTAAGTTTACTCACATGTGTTCACGTATGTATAAGGGAATGTGTGTTTGTGTGTTGAATATGTATATTTATTCATTGTTTTCTCGTGTTTCATTTGTTGGGGTTTAGTTGGATATTTTTGGTTTATTGCCTTTTGTTTGTACATTTCAAAGGACAGGGTTTGATTTTTAAGACTGGATGTACAATTTATGATTGCTGTTTGTATGCTGTGTTGTTGTTTTTTGGTTCACATGTGTATGTGCATGTTTCAGGTGAAACTTTTCCAAAACAGAATTCAATAGAATATATTAATTTGAAAAAATCCGCCTGATTCATCCCAATGAAGACATACTTCGAGAAAACTGGCAACAATTGTATGAATAGCAAAATAAGATTAGGCTTTAAATCTTGTCTGTTTGTGCTATATATAACTTTACATGTTTTAGTTTCTTCCCTAAAGAAAAGGAAATAAAGGGTTAATTCACAACAAGACTACACTTCTACCCTCCCCTCTTATTCCTCTTGCCCTCATTTGTTTCCTCCTCCCCCCTCCCCCTCCCTTTCTTCTTTTTCCTACCCCCAGTTCCCTAGAAATTTGTACCCCTTATAAAATACAAATGTTGAATTTTCTTGGTATTTTTGCTGTTATAATAAAGAATTTATTTAAAAAAATTAGCTCTGATGCTGGAAAGATGTCTTGCTGCGATATTCTTAGAATGTCCTTTATTATTCATTATACGTTTCAATGCCGTATGGGCACATTTTTCAAATGTAAAGAAAACCCACTTGATTAAGATCCACTTGAAATGTGTAGTGGACAAAAAAAACTTTCTAAGAATATCGCAGTAAGATACTTCTATCCAGCAGAGCAGACAATTTTTAAACATGTTTTTATCCTGTTTTGGTCATTTCCATCTCGTGGATGGTGGCACGGGGCAGTGGCAGCTGACTATCTAAACCTTTACAGTGGTTGAGTCTTCACACAACGACCCAAGGTGAGCAAATTGGTTGTATTGTCTCCTATATTAGGGTTTTACCCTATTGTGCACTTCTCCCTTCACAGTCACTGTTTACTCTTTGTGAAACTTTTACACAGTATCAGTGTTATGCAGCCAACATGGTTATTTCAATTACTCATTATTGGAATATTACTATCATTGTGTTTTACATCTCAAACATAATGTCTGTTTTATTTCATTCCTTTTGTACACTCTGCAATGTTAAACAGAAAATGAACCCTCAGTAGTTAATAAAAGGGTTTTATATATCAATAAGAATACAACATAAATGTTTGGGTCCACTTTTGTATATTTATCATTTTATAATTATCAATTTCACCAAATTGTCTTAAACTCCATATATTACATACATACAGAATGCAATAACATGAGCACTATTTTATTATAATCAGCATAATGCACGTTTGAAAAAAGAAGAAGCTACCAAAAGCTGTGCTGAAAGAATTTTTAAGCTGATCCATATAAATAGCAGAAATGATTAGACACACTGTAGTGGTGTAGTGGACTTCAAGAAACTAAGATTATTTTTTAAATGCATTTAAAAATGTCTCCAAATTTGGCTTAAGTCATTTTCTTTTTTTACGAAAACACTAAATCACTGGAAGACGCTGCCTTAAAACCAAAAACACAAATTAGGTCAAATAGCATTAAATAAAAATAATAAATTACATCTACATTTGTGTGACTGCCAATGTGAACATCACAGCTGCTGAATATCAGAATACCATAGATTTTAAGCAGCATACTGTACATGTACATAAACATTTTATGGCTGAATGGAACTATAAGTAGCTCATAAGTTAAGTCTATTCTGTTTATCAATTTTGTATATTAGAAGTAAAGTAAATTCTTGATTTTGGCACCATTGTGTAAAATAGTAACTATACATGACTAAACACTATTTACTGTCATATAGATTTTGTCCATAGGATCTGAATTATTTCATGCCACGTATATTGTTTGTATATCTTATTGCTTCTATTTTTTCCACTGGCCTCATCCTGTTCCTTAATAATTATTTAAGTATCTATATTAGGCAGTATTTACAATATATAATATTCACAGAACCATTGACTACAAGGAATAAATGATACACATAAAAACAAGTGCCATATAAAGCACTTTCCAATCTTTGTGAAATACAATAAAACAACACAAGGTCTGAAAATCTATCCTTCAATATATGCTACACAATGCATACTGGGACTTGAGAAGAAGACACACTGAATAACCAAGACAGGTCGAAGCAGACATAACTTCCTGTTATTATTAATCTGAACCATCTCCAGGTAAAATTCTACATTGTCCTTCCAAGTTTATGTTGGTTATCATGCAAAGTTCCGTTCATATAATTCTGGATACAAAACTTCAAATTTTTTCTGGGGATGCTCTGTAATGATGAGGATGGTGTTGCTTCATATGGGGCCCTAAAAAACAAAACATAAATTCTGAGCATTTAGACTTGATTGAAACTGAGTTAACCAAAAATAAATGCAAAGAGTATAGAAATGAAGGATCTCTACCTTGATGATTGAAGGATTTAAAGGTAGGATCTCAAACACATAAAACAAACTATAGAGGTAAAGTACTATAACAATATTGATACCAATACCAACCAGTCAAAAAATCTTTCATGCAAAACCAGCACTGGACATTAAAGATTTGTAGGTGCCAGGAAGAAATTTGTAAGTGTTGAGAAGAAAATACATTATATATTATGGTTCAAAGGGTGTAGACATGAAAAGATGCCTTTTATACAAAACTAAAGATTTTAATTTCAAATATGATAAGAAAAATAAATGATAGGAATAAAGCTAAATGAATCATTTTAGTAAATTGAAGTCATTAAGGGTTCTGTAGCTACACGAGTAACAATTCTTCGGAAGCAAATCTGGCTTCAAATTTTTTCACAAACTCCCAGCGAATCAATAAAAAAGATCTATATATGTATACTATTTCATTTACCGGACTAGTACTGTAATCTGCTGTGGATTTTCCATCTGAAAAATCAGTTGACTCATATACAGATATTGTACTATGAATGTTATAAAGTGTACCTATGATTCATGTCCACTGGAAACTTCTATCTCTACTCTGGGAAACAAGGATTTTTTTGCATATGTTGCACATTTTGTATAGTTTGACACTAGTCCTCCTCAGCTTTTATCATAGAGTTAAAAAAAAATCATTGTGGGAGTCAAAAGTTGAAGAGGGGTACTTTTCTTTTGTCCCAACAATCAGTGGGGGTCACAGCACCCAAGTCAAAATGAAATAAGCTTATATTTTAAGACTAGTGAAACTTGAATAAAAAATACATTTTCCCCTCCATGGAAAGTTATGAAATTTTGCAAATTCCTTTATTAGGCAAATTGACTTCATTTCTGTATCACAGGCATGATTATGGAGTGGGACAGTATGTCAGACAGGTGTGGGATATTGTTATTTTTTATTTTTGTTTGTTTTTTTATAGGAGACCAGGTGTCATGGTATAGGACATGGTTCATGTCCTGCTCTCTCAGGGTAAATATTGTGGGCATCTCTTTGGATCTGGGAGGGGTATTTATGCACACTCCAGACTATGATTCCCTGTCAGCTATACTTTCATTTAGTCTGTGTGTCTGACCCCTTGAGTGTGTGCTCGGTTTGCATTTGTTTCTTTTGCTCTCTCTATGTTACTCTGCTTGTTTTTTCTGTTGGCTTTCTGACCTTTGGCTCCCTTTCTGACTATCCCTCTGTCTCACCCCTCGGTTATCTCGTTTTCTCCTGGTTTTGATATCGGCAAGTTTAACTACTATCCAGTGTATATCGTCTCCTCTGCACCCCGGCATCTGTTGCTGCCCTCGACCACCTCCTTCCCTGTCACATGGTTCAGGTCCTGTTTGCTACCTGTTGAGTTCCCCGCTGCTCTGCTCTCAGCTCCCTTGCTGCGATGCGCAGCTCTCCCCGCAGCAGTAATACCCAAGAGTCGTGACACCAGGGCTTTAATGGAATGGGTGTAAGGCTGGTTTCACATTTGCGTTTTTTGCCGCTGCGTTTTAGCACAAAAAAAGCATGAGTTTTTTTTCCTATATTTAACATTAAAAACGCATGCTTTTTTTGTATGCGTTTTGCCGCATTTGACGACGCATGCGTCGTTTCTATGCTTGCGTTTTGTTGCGGAAATGCAACATGTAGTAAATTCTAGAGGCGTTTTTTTGCCGCAAAAAAAAGCATGCTTTTTTTGCGGCAAAACAAGTATTGCTGTCTTGCGTTTGGTTGCGTTTTTAAACGCATGCGTTTCCATAGAAAAAAACAAGAATACACACTGATAAGCCACCCCCCACCATCAAGGTGATAAAGGGATCCAAACCCTAACCCTACCCCTAGCCCTAACCCTAACCCTAGGGATCTTAACCCTAACCCTAACCCTACCCCTAACCCTAGGGATCCTATCCCTACCCCTAACCCTACCCCTAACCCTACCCCTAACCCTAGGGATACACACCCTAACCCTACCCCTACCCCTACCCCTAAACCTAACCCTAACCCTACCCCTAACCCTAGGGATCCTAACTCTACCCCTAACCCTACCCCTAACCCTACCCCTAACCCTAACCCTAGGGATCCTAACCCTACCCCTAACCCTACCCCTAACCCTAACTCTAACCCTACCCCTAACCCTAGGGATTCTTACCCTACCCCTATCCCTACCCCTAACCCTAACCCTACCCCTAACCCTAGGGATCCTAACCCTACCCCTAACCCTACCGCTAACCCTACCCCTAACCCTAACCCTACCCCTACCCCTAACCCTAGGGATCCTAACCCTACCCCTAACCCTACCTCTAACCCTACCCCTAACCCTAACCCCAACCCTAGCTATTTCTATTTATAGTGGGTTTTCTTGTTGATTTTGATGATTGGCAGCTGTCACACACTTCTCAGCATGCGTTTCAAAAACACAAACGCAGGAAAAAACGCATGTATGAAAAAAACGCAGCGTTTGCACGCGTTTACATGCATTTTTTTTACCACCTGCGTTTGCGTTTTAAATGCTGCGTTTTTAAACGCAAATGTGAAACTAGCCTAAGGTGGGTATTTTTGTTGATTATTATTTTCTGTTTTTCACTGGGACCAGGTCTTCAATGGAATGGGCACAAGGTGACTATAACTGTGTGTGTTATTTTTATAAAACAATTTGAAAAACGGTATGTATTTTTATTTCAAATAAAGAACTTTATCCTAGTTTTTTTATTGACAATATGACTATGGAGTTATTAATAGAGAGATGTCTTATAGACGCCTCTCCATTACTAACTGCTAGGCTTAATTTCACCTGAAAACACAAAGGTGACATGAACCCCACAAATATGAACCCCACTTGCCACCACCATAAGGCAAGTGGGAAGAGCCAGACAAAGCGACTATGGGCTACTATTTTTAGGCTAGGGCGGGTCAATATCCATGGCCCCTTACCAGCATAGGTATACCAGCCACTAGCTGTCTGTGAAAAATGAAAGAGACTCCATTCCATTGTTTAAAATTATTTATTTAAATAATTTAAAAAAATGTCATGGGGACCTCTCTATTCTTGATAACCAGCAATGATAAAGCTGACAGCTGAATGTTGCCGCCCACAGCTGTCAATTTTGCCATGTTGGTTATCAAAAATAGAAAGAACACACTTTTTAAAAATGTATTTATTTATAGCACAGGCACTTGCTGATCAATACTCCCATCAGCCACCACCCACTCTCACTGTTATTAAACTTTTTACCATTGGTCACAGCTCCTGGCTCATGCTGTCATATGACAGTGGAGAAACCGCAGCTCTCTCACTGCCGGTAACAATCTTACCACTAACCAGACCCAGTGTTTGCAGCGCTGACATGCAGATGACAATGTGGCAAATGGATTCATTTGAATGGATCCGGGCTCGCATTCCGGTACTGTTCTGGTACCCAAACCAAACTTTTTTTAAAATGTTTGGCCGAACCTGCCAGACCCAAACATTCAGGGGTTTGTCCAGCACTTCTCCTGAGTGTTCTGCTTATCAGAACAATCTCCGGCAATAGACTTATCCCCAGAGGTAGTGAGGCATGGTGTTTTGTTTATTCAAGGCCACAGGTTTAAAATGGCTACCTTGTACAGACTTGGCACAAGTCATGCTGTCTGGCAAATTCCAGAGGAAACTTGACCTTCACACTTTAACCACTTTACAGGGATCTGATCTTACAAAGAATACCGCTGGATTGCTTCCATGGAAGAGCTGCCATCTGGAGAGGCGAACCAGAGGTAGGAATGGTTGCCAACCAAGGTCAAAGCCAAAAAATCATGTCAGAGACAAAATCATTTACATGCAGATAGTTAAAATTCAAGCTGGAGTCAGTACATGGCAAATACTTAACAGAACACAGGATCCCAGTAACAGAGAACCTAGGTCTAGTTGAACACTTATAAGTGAAGCTAAAGACTGTCTGCTGGGGTTTACCTAGAATGGGAGCCCCACCTTTGGCTTTCAGCAGAGAGCTAATTAGCTACCTGCTCACTGCAACAAAGCACAAGTACATAGCAAAGGGAGAATTAGTCAGCCTTTTAAAAGCAAAACACCTACACGCTGCCAGCGTCCAACAGTAGTGTTAGTGTAGTGTCGACTAGTGACAAAGTAGAGGTTACAGACCTGTGTTCAGACATGGATGGGATACACAGGTGTTTAGTTGACCCTTTCACAGCCATCACTACTCCAAATGAAAATGTTCTGATATCAGTGCTGTTAAAGGTAGCTAAATGAACCAGGGAAAACCAGTGGTTTGAAAGCCACTCACATAACTTTTTCAGGAAGCAATAGAAATTTCATAATAAAGTTAATTACAATGTTTCAAAAATGTGAACAAAATTATTTAAAAAAAATTAAATATTAATTATACTTTAAACAATTGTCATGTTAATAATGACCTTGGTTTTGGAGAGCTAAGCATGATAAAAAGTTATAGTAACTCACAGGTATTGTCATACCCTGGCTACAGGCTGGCTGATGGTGTAAAAAATCATCACATTTCTGGACTGTTTTTGTATTTAATATATTTTCTTTAACACTATATTTGTGCACTGAGTTACTCATATCTTTAGGCCATATAAGGAAATACTCTTTCAAAATTCTTACAAAATAACATTTTAAGAATCACTGTTCTCCTGTTAATGGAAACAAAAGCAACTGACTATTTGAGGAAAAACAAAACCGAATGCCAATGGAAAGACTTAAATAGGTAAGATTAAAGGTAAATTTAGAATCAATCATTCTTGATTGGTTGCTCAATGCGGTCTTTACACTGCAAAGAATGTAAACTGAAGGAAGAATGTAACAACAAACACAGTTTTGGGCGTAATTGCCAATTACACCTCACTTTCTGTGCAGCTGGGTATGATAGTGGTACGTGCACTCATCACTAACCTAGGGCAATTGTTTTGCATCCTATAACTGTTTTGTGTTTAAACATTCCAGAGAACGAAACTTTGAAATGTTTCTGGAAACCGTCCCTGAATTTTTTCTTTCATTATCTTATTATTATTGTTTTATACAGGAATTCAGTAGTGAAGAATATGTGAAAAACAGTGCACCAGCCAACTCATGAAATAAATCATATTGCTGCCAAGATGAATCATGGCATAGTAAGATACAAATGTTATCAATGTCTACACTGTCATCAACAAAGGGCTGAAAAAGGGGCAAGTCTGCCAAAATCTTGTCATCTCCCATAATCATGAACATTATTTACAGGAGTGTTGTAGACGCTTGTCTGGACATAGATGCATAACTAATGTGAAACTCCAAAATTTGATATAAAGATAATTTCATTTAGAAATGCAAATTGGAATGAAAATTGTAAATACATTGAGGCAACCAGACAAAATTGCAACAAAAAGTTCTTGAGAGGGAGGTCTTCTCAAAGAAGATGAACAGTAAGAAAATCTGTCTCAGGAATTATGGTCTGGGTAAGGAGGTGGTCTTATAAAAGAGATGGTCTCCCAGATAGGGTTATCACAGATAATGTACTGTAGTGATTATTTACTACAATTTGTACAAGGTGTCAGGTTGTAAAGAATATTAGCTTTTCAGAGATCTTCGAAGACAAGTATATGAGATCCTTATTTCAATCACATAGTAAACAACATACAATGAAATATTTTAAATAATGCTGGCAAATAATAAATTGTAAGTTTTGTTTAATTAGACTCTTGAATTATCACAGTGCATAATAATGAATTACCAATAAAAGGTTATTGTGGGGTGTGTCAAGGTATTTTGAGGATGTACAGTATGCATCAAGTAAGTCAGTGACTTGGTCCTTCCATTTCTTATTTAGGCACAGTGATATAACTACAAGTGTGCCTGAGCCTGGTACTGCATTTTGGTGGGATTGCACTGTGGAACCAAGCACAGCCACATTCTTGTGAACATATCTGTGACTATATAAGCCAAAAAGGGACACCAGTGCTAGTAAGACAACCAATCATACATCAAAAACCTTTGCTACAGACAGACCATTTTTTTTTAGAAAGCCTGTAATTTTACCCAGAATGACATGGTCAGGAATTAAGGATCTGATGAAGTTTTTAAAATGTGTCCAATTAAATCAAGTTTAAAAAAATTGAATTAACAGTATTAGAGCCTTTGTTGCCATATACCATATTTTGTGGATTATAAGACACACCGGACTTTGAGACGCACCCCAAATTTTGAGGAGAAAAATAGGAAAAAAAAACTTTTTTTAAATAAAATGGTGCTTCTTATAATCCATGTGTCTTATTGTTTACCGGAGGTGATGGCTGCGGTGAAGCGGGGTCCCAGGCAAGAGTAGAGTGTTACTGCAGGCCGCAGGCTAGGCTGAGGGGGTGTTCAAATGTGCGCCGCTATGCCTCTTCGGTATTGCGGGGGCTCTGCCGACATTTTGTGAAAGCCCAGAGCCCTCACACTTACTATACTGCGGACTCTGGGAAAATGGCTGCCGGGACAGCGCATGCACAGATGGAGATCTCGGCACCAAGATCTCGGGAGATGAGATCTCAGCGGTGATATACAGCTCTGGCAATAATTAAGAGACCACCACATCAAAACCCTGTCATGGGCAGCCTAATCTCCAGACCTGAACTCCATTGAAAACCTCTGGAATGTAATCAAGAGGATGATGGATACTCACAAGCCATCTAACAAAGAAGAACTGCTTACATTTTTACACCAGAAGCAGTGTGAAAGGCTGGTGGAAAGCATGACAAGACGCATGAAAGCTGTGATTAAAAATCATGGTTATTCCACAAAATATTGATTTATGAACACTTCCTGAGTTAAAACATTAGTATTGTTGTTTCTAAATGATTATGACCTTGTTTTCTTTGCATTATTGGAGGTCTGAAAGCACTGTTTGTTTGTTCTTTTATTTTGACCATATATATAAATATATATATATATATGTAAATGTAAATTCTTGAGCAAAAATGTCTCTTTTCATTGAGTCCCTCTATATGCAGTCTTCTATAAGGGCTTGTGCACACGCTGCACATTCCATTGCGGAATTTTCCGCAGCGGATTTCATAAATCCGCATTGCAAAACCGCTGTGGTTTTTACTGTGGATTTATTGCGGTTTCTATTGCGGTTTCCGCTGCGGTTTTACACCTGCAGTTTTCTATTGGAGCAGGTGTAAAACCGCTCTGGATTCCGCACAAAGAATTGACATGTTGAGGAAAATGAACCGCTGCGTTTCCGCGTGTTTTTTTCTGCAGCATGTCCACTGCGAATTTCATTTCCCATAGCTTTACATGGTACTGTAAATGCATGGGAAACCGCTGCGGATCCGCAGCAAAATCCGCAGCGTGTGCACATACCTAAGAATGGTTTCTCCCAGGTGTTTATAGTATATAACATAATACAAAACACATTACTCTTTGTATGCTGGTGGGTGTAATACAAAGGATCATTTTCCTAACAGACACCTGGTATGATTCACACTTTCATACTGCGATCAGCAGTGCTGCGGTGGCCAAAGATGGCGACATGCTGGGAACTACAATTCCCATCTGCCTCTGAGCAGGATGTGATGGACAGTATGGCATGACAACTTCCTGACATGTGCAATGAGTTCCTAGGAACGCTGAATATTGACTATTTTTTTTTCCTCTCCCAAGGCACATGGGGTGAGTCATGCATCCAATATTTTATGATTCACAGCTGATTTTAATTGCCAATTGTCTGTCTTTCTGTATTACACTGTAATAGACACTGGATGTGTCTTTTGTACTTGCTATTGCACTTTCATTGCACCTTATTTGATTGATCTCTTTTTTTGTGAATCTCTTACTTGCTTCATATTTTGTACTATTCACTGATTATTACAAATTTATTTGCTTGTTAAATTCACTATATATGTATGCATTTGCACTTTACAAATGCTTGAGAAAGGTCCACATCTTGGACCGAAATGTCGCACATGGGCCAATAAATCACATCTATTTTTTCTATTGGAGTGCTGCCTTCGTTCTTTTGGACTATAGCATGAGGTCTGGTACATACCTTGAAGGATTTTTTGCACCCTTTATTTTCTTTTGGTGCTGCTTTTCGCTTTCTTTATATGTAAATGTATGTATATATATATATATATATATATATATATATATTATGAAATTGAATGTTTAATTATTGCATGTAAAAAAAAATAATTCCTTGTTTTTTAGACTAAAGGGAAGAACTACATTACATTTTCATCTGTTGAACTTCTACAATATGTCACATTTGTGTGTAAAAATATCTCAAAAAGGATTGCTCACCCAAGATGTTTTCCCCACCATATAACCATCCCTAATTCTATACACATTTAGCTTGTTCCAGCACTAAACATGCACATTCAGCATCAGTGACTTTGACCTCCAAGTTATCTATGTAGGCAGCAAGGCTGAGCCGCTGCCAAACCCCTTGTAGAGGGTACTAAATACACACAGGAAAATTCTATCTTGTTTGATTTTTTTCCACTAAGAAAAATAATACTGTTACAGGGTATAAATGATGCTGTTTTTAGATGTTTAAGAGAATTAAGATATACTGATTTCTGAAATTGAAATTAATATAGTATTTAGTAAAAATTGCAATCTATTTTTATAAATTGGACTAAAGGAAGACAAAAGGGGCAATAGTCCAGGGCCCTCGACTTTCTATGGACCTTTATTACCTAGCTCCCCTCAGTCCTTTTTACACTCTCTGAGCAGAATAAAGGGAATCTGTCAGTGGGCTCAACCCTCCTAATCTGTCTATATGGTCATGTTGGTCATAGGAAACTGAATGAAATGATACATTCATATCTGCAATCTGATGTCTTATTCCAGAGAAATTCATGATTTTCCTATATGTAAATGCGGTTTTCTAGTCCATGGGATGCCCCTTGCTAAAAATAATCTCTGGAGGCAGATTCTCATGCTTGTCCAACCCAAAGTCCTGAACAGCTCATTTACATATAAGAAAAACATAGTTTTCTGTGTAACAAGACATCGAATTACAGAGATCAAAGTAACATTTCATTCAGAATTTTTTTAAGGACAGAGAGCATTACCGGTGAAATATGTAACTATCACAGAACAGTAGATCTGAACTTTGTTTCATAACAAACACGTTAGCACCTGCAGCTCTTGCAGCTCTGCTGTAGTGCAGCAATATTGCAACCTTGGCTGCTTGTGAGAAGAAAGCTGAAGCTGAGGGGAGCCTGCAGTGAGATCAGGAGAGTAGAGAGTGGCTATCACACGTCAGACTGGTAACACCCCCTTCATGTAAAATAAACTCTGGAGAGAGATTCTCATGCAGATTAATGTCTGCTCCATTGAGTAGAACACCTTTTTACATATAAGAAAAATTTGAATTTCTCTGGAATAAGACATTAGATAGCAGATATCAAGCAATCATTTCATTCAGCTTCTTATGATCTACATGCCCAAAAAGACAACTTGGAGTGTTGATCCTACTGAAAGATTCCCTTTAAAACCATTAGTAGCATATCTTTAATTAAAAAATTTTCAAAATGTATCAGAAAAAAGGTGTTTACTTTGCTTACTTTAGATTCAATGATCAGTGCACACTGCTGACCAGAAACAGCAATAGTCAACACAAAATATTTCTTCTGAACAAAAGATCAGATATTTTAAAATTCAATAGTGTGTTTTCTCTTATAGCCTACACCATGGGACGATGTGGGGCCCATACACTTTATATTTTCAGATCATGTTGACATCAGCAGGATCTGCCAATCATCATCCAATCTTTATGTCCAGTTAATATATTTCTCTGTACTTGCCATGTCTCCTTTAAAGTCTTTGTAAATTGCCTCTTCTGAGAAAAAGAGGACTTAACTCTACAGCGCCACTTGTTGGAAGTAGCGATCCTACAAGTCACAATCAACCCTCTAACGAGTCGTGCAATATGACTTAGGATAAAAGCCAAATCAGTATCTCAATTCGCAGACACGGTGTTTCAGGCTGTTGGCCCTCGTCAGTGCGAAGCATGAGAACTGATTTGGCTAGGTGAGAGGCTCTGGACTGGGGTCTAAGGGGTATCGTTTCACACTTGTTGGAAGTTTTTTTTTATCCTAAGTCATATTGCACGACTCGTTAGAGGGTTGATTGTGACTTGTAGGATCGCCACTTCCAACAAGTGGTGCTATAGAGTTAAGTCCTCTTTTTCTCAGAAGAGGCAATTTGCATATTTAATTTCCCAGAGGAGCATTGTACGGCAAATAAGCCTCCTTACCTTGACAAGCCAGAGATGGTATGTCACTCTCCATAAGGAGAAACGATACCCCTTAGACTTAAAGTCTTTGAGACTCCTGAAAAAAGGAGAGATCTCCAAGCCTTTGTAAATAGTTGGCAGATCCCTCAAGCCCTACCCAAGTTTCCTTAAAAAAAATTAGAAATCCCAGGAGGTTTCTTCTACCATAAAGTCTTGAATAGGTGAGAAATGAGACATGGAGGAGGTGTGGCTGATCTTCTCATGGACACATGCCTGCAAAAGTTGACTTCTATGAAATTCTTAAATTGTTTGCAAAGGGCCTCTACGATCATCAGTCTGGTTCTGCTTTTTGAAACTTCAGTAGGGGATATTTAATATTTTGTTATATATTTTATGTCACATAGCATTAAAGAGTTTGTCCAAGATATTTTTTATCCATATGGTTGCATCTGTAGAAGATAACAAACTCAACTATTCTCACTCTCCAAAGATCCAGCAATGCCTCTTTGCTGCAGATCCAGTTTTGTTAAAAGCCTACAGTGATAACGTTAAAATTGCCGTGCATGTGATGACTGCAGGCAACCACTGTCTCAGCTGCTCATAGTGTCTATATCAGCAGAGCCACTGAGCACAGTGATTGGATGCAGCAGTCATGTGTGCTGTAGTCATGACATCACAGTCGTAGCCTGTCAAAAATGACTAAGGCATCAGGTAGCTTAGAGATAGTGCTAAATCTCAAGAAGGAAAGTATAACTGAATTTGCTATTTTCTATAACTGCAATCCTATGGATATTTTCTTTTATTCTGGAAAACTCCTTTAAAAAAAATTACATACAACTTATGAAATATTCCATTCAATGCATTTAAATTATTGGGAGATTTAGATCACTTACGGTGAGGTATAGGGGGAACTATATCTGGTGTCCTGAAGGTCTTTATTGTTGCTGGCCCTTCACCACTGGTTGTTAGCACTTGAACTTCCAGTCGGTAAAGCATTGAAGGTCTAAGATTGTGGACAGTAAGAACATAATGGTCCTGTATGAAGAAATCAACATATGTAAGTCTTCTGACTCCTCCAAATGGCTTATTAAACAGTTAATATACATATTAAAGTACTTACTACTGGCAATATTTGGGACTGTGAAATGATGCTGTTTGGTAAGCTGTTTTGCCGACTTTCTGTTGTGACTTCTGCCCATGTGACTTGGAATCCTGTCATAGGTTGATGAAGATTTAATTTTGACAATTTCCATGAAAAATGGCCGGTGAGGTTACCCTCATGCACATTAAAAGAAGCAGACAAGTTTTCAGGTTTTGCCAATACTTTAGCGACAACTTGTCCTGAAAGGAACAAAAACATTTTACAACTTTCAAATGATTCGTATTTCTATGGTTCTCACAAGAAATAAAAAAAGCCTGACACACATGAGAAATAGAAAAAAATGTAATAGCTTTTTTGTTAAGTTTATAGTGCTTAAATGAATTTTTCTAAAAAAAACCCATAAACTGAACAAAGGATTGGAATAACCCAGCAACATTTTATTATTGCATTTTTATGTGGCTTCTCTGACCTACTTCACATGCAGCCGAAATAAATTCAATATGCTAATTCTAAGAGAAATAGAGGTACTTAATAAATAATGTATATGCAGACTGAGTTTGTTTCAGTCTGGCATGAATATATAAATATCTGCTGATGGGGTTTATAGTCTCTACTGAATTTAAAACAGGTAGTGTACATATCTTTAAAAATCATATGACTGCCAGAAAACTACATTTCAGCTTCTGTAATAAACCATACAATGGTCATGAATCCTGTCAAGTTGTATTCAGCCTTATATTTATTTTATCAGGTGAAGACAAAAATCTTATACAGGAAACCTTTGTCTGTTTAGGTCAGTTGTATTATTTTTAAACCAATCTGCAAATGCACTAATAAGGAGTTGAGACTTACTAATAATAGTGCAGTACTATATTACCCCTGAGGTGGAACTGCAAGAATATTTAGTCCCAGATCCATTAAGACTTGCATTTCATAAGTCAGCCTTAACTAGAGTTGAACGAATTTGCTGGGGTTCCCTCTTATTTGGCAAGCTATAGTACTTGCTGAATAAGCTGCAGTGGGAGCCCGGCTTCCTGGATCATGCCTGCCGATCAGCTGATCGGCGCCACAGCTGCATGTGTCGCGGCTGTGTCACAGTCACGACACATGCATGGAGAGCCTGTTTGTTGGGCTCCCCAATGCAAGTGTCCCCACAAAGTCTGTTTTCACCGTCATGACCAGGCCAAATTGTACGATTCTGACCAGTATCACTTTATGAGGTAATAACTCTGGAAAGTGTCAAAGGATCCCGCTGACTCAGACAGTTTTTTCGTGATATATTGCTCTTCATGATAGTGGTAAAATTCATTTGACATGACTTGCACTTATTTATAATTTGCAATTTTCAAACTTTTAATTTTTATGCTCTTAAACCAGATAGTTATGTCACACAGGTAGTTTTAAATAAAATTTCCAATATGTCCAATTTTTGAAACATAATTTATTTTTGTATGAAGTCAGAAGGGTTAAAAATTGACCAGCAATTTGTCATTTTTCCAACAAAATTTACAAAACCATTTTGTTAGTGACCACATCTCATTTGAAGTGACTTTGAGGGGCCTATATGACAGAAAATACAAAAAAGTGACACCATGCTAAATACTGCAGTCTTAAATGTGCTCAAAATCTTTTAACATTTAAGGTGCTTCATAGGAATTTTTGCAATGTGGGAGGAAAAAAATGAACATTTAATGTTTTTCACAACAATTTTATTTTAAACCCAAATTTCTTTATTTTTACAAGGGTAACAGGAAAAAATAGATCCCAACATTTATTGTGCAATTTTTCCTGAGCATGCTGATAACCCATATGTGGGGAAACAGTACTGTTTGGGTGCATGGCAAGGTTTGGAAGGAAAGGGAAGATGTCATGTTTGGAGAGCCCCTGATGTGCCTAAAAAGTGGAAACCTCCCACAAGTGACTCCATTTGGAAATTAGACCCTTCAAAGAACTTATTAAGATGTGTGGTGAGCACTTTAAATCACTAGGTGCTTCACAGAAATTTGTAACATTGAGTCATGAAGTAAAAAAATTGCATTTTTTTCACAAAAATGGTTTTTAGCCCCAATTTTTTTATTTTTACAAGGAAATTAAAATGAACCACGAAACTTGTTGTGCAATTTCTCCTGAACATGCTGACTTCCTATATGTAAGGGATATTACTATTGGGTGTAAGGCAGTGCTAGGAAGGGAAGAAGCGCCGTCTGATTTTTTTAATGCAAAATTGGCTAGGATCATTAGTGGAAACCATGATAAGTTTGGAGAGACCTTGGTGTGCCTAAACAGTGTAAACCCCCACAAGTGACCCTACTTTGGAAATTAGACCCCTTAAGAAATGTATCTAGATTTGTATTGAGCACCTTCTACTCCAAGATGCTTCACAGACGTTTATAATTTAGACCCGTGAAAATTAAAAATCACATTTTCAACCAAAAATGTTGGTTTAGCCCTATTTTTTTTATTTTTACAAGGGTAACAGGAGAAAATGGCACACAATGGTTGTTGCACAATTTCTTCTGTGTACAAGGATACCCTATATGCAGTCAACAACTAATTTTGAGGCACAGGGCAAAGCTTAGCAGAAAAGCGCTATAGTTGAAATTGAGATTTTGCTGAAATGGTTTGAGGGTGCCATGTCACATTGGCAGAGTTGCTAAGGTGCTAGAACAGCAGAAATCCCCTATGTCTGACCTCATTTAACAAACTACACCCCCCAATTAAATCATCTAGGGGTGCAGTGATTATATTGACACCACATGTGCCTCATCGAATTTTATATCATTGGGCAGCAAAGGAAGAATACACTATATTACTAACTCTAAAATATTGCTTTAGCCAAAAGTTTTTAATCTTTCTAAGGACTCATTGGAAAAAACCGACTCCACTTTGTTGTAAAAATTTTTCCTGAGTACGCCAATAGCCTACATGTAACTGGGAAATACTTTTGAGGCAAAGTACAAAGCTCAGAAGACAAAGAGTGCTATATTATAGTGCAGATTTTAATCTGTTATGGTTTGTGGGTGCCATGACCCACTGAGAGAGCCCCTGAGGTGCCAGAACAGCAGAACCCCTCATAACTGACTCCATTTAAGAAACTACACCTCTCAATTAATTCATCTAGGGGGAGCATTGATCACATTGACACCACAGAAATGTCACAGAACTTTTTACCATTGAGCAGTGAAGAAAAAAATACATTTCTACCACCAAAATTTTGTTTCAACCCCAGATTTGACATTTTCTCATGGGAACATGGTAAAAAATGGCACCAAAATGTGTCTCACAATTTCTGCTGAATGTGGAAATACCCTATATGTGGCTGTACAGTGCTACTTAGTCACACAGCGAGACTTGGGAGGGAAGAACTGTTATTTGCCTCCTGAAGCACAAAACAACCCAGTACCATGTTAGTTGTGAGACAAAGCACCAATGTTGGTGCCATAAGTGAAACCACTCCAAAAAGTCACATGAACAGGAGAATACAGAGTATAATAGTTAAAGGGAACCTGTGACCCCCCCTCAGGCGTTTGTAACTAAAAGAGCCATCTTGTGCAGCACAAATGCTGCATTCTGACAAGGTGACTCTTTTAGTTATGATGCCCGCACACGCATTAAGTTTTTTTTTCGAGCGTGCGCAGTTACGCTGCCCTTTGTACTTACAGCACAGGCGCTGGGGATGATAATGAAGCAAAAGGAGGCGTCGCCCGGCACGCACAGGCCCAGAGTAATGGCTGTGCTGCGTCTGATTAGGAAGGCAAGACCCGCCTCCCTGGCGATTTCAGGGTAAGAGGGGGCCCATTTTATAAGTGATTATTTCAGCATGTGCAGGCATCATAACTAAAAGAGTCACCTTGTCAGAATGCAGCATTTGTGCTGCACAAGGTGGCTCTTTTAATAAGAATTTGTGGGCGAAAAGATCATTTTTGTGTAAACAAATGCAATTTTTTATTTTCATGGCTCTACTTTATAAACTTCTGTGAAGCACTTGGGGGCTCAAAGTGCTCACCACACATCTAGATAAGTTCCGTAAGGGGTCTAGTTTCCAAAATGGTGTCACTTGTGGGGGGTTTCCACTGTTTAGGCACATCAGGGGCTCTCTAAACGTGACATGGCATCCGATCTCAATTCCAGCCAATTCTGCATTGAAAAAGTCAAACGGCGCTCCTTCTGTTCCAAGCTCTGCGTTGCGCCCAAACAGTGGTTTACCCCCACATATGGGGTATCGGCGTATTCAGGAGAAATTGCACAACAACATTTATGATTAAATTTCTGTTTTTACACTTGTGAAAATAAAAAAAATGGTTCTGAAGTAAAATGTTTGCAAAAAAAAGTTAAATGTTCATTTTTGACTTCCACATTGTTTCAGTTCCTGTGAAGCACGTAAAGGGGTAATAAACTTCTTGAATGTGGTTTTGAGCACCTTGAGGGGTGCAGTTTTTAGAATGGTGTCACACTTGGTTATTTTCTATCATATAGACCCCTCAAAATGACTTCAAATGTGATGTGGTCCCTAAAAAAAATGGTGTTGTAAAAATGAGAAATTGCTGGTCAACTTTTAACCCTTATAACTCCCTAACAAAAAAAAAATTGTTTCCAAAATTGTGCTGATGTAAAGTAGACATGTGGTAAATGTTATTTATTACCTATTTTTTGTGACATATCTCTCTGATTTAAGGGCATAAAAATGCAAAGTTTGAAAATTGCAAAATTTTAAATTTTTTTGCCATATTTCCACTTTTTTCATAAATAATCGCAAGTAATATCGAAGAAATGTTACCACTAACTTAAAGTACAATATGTCACGAAAAAACTGTCTCAGAATCAGCAGGATCCATTGAAGCGTTCCAGAGTTATAACCTCATAAAGTGACAGTGGTCAGAATTGTAAAAATTGGCCCGGACATTAAGTACCAAATTGGCTCTGTCACTAAGGGGTTAAATCAGCCATCATATGCTGTAAAAGATGTGGGCTCAGTGTGTAAACCCACATCAAAGGCAGGGGCATGATATATAACTTAAATATGTCATATGTTATGATGGGGTTAAAAGGTTGATAATAAAGATTAAATAGTCTACTATGTTTCTGAATATGTATTGAGCCAAAGGGAAAGGTAAGAGTGAATTTCTCAGTGCTATAACATAGCAACACTAGCAAAAGGAAACATTTTCACTACATTCACTTTTGTTTGATGTGGTTGTCTCATCAGCACAAAACCTGTCCATAAGCCTTTTTCCGGTCATATTCATATAATTAAGTACCACACCCCAGATCATTCTCTCTAAGCCAAAGCCACAAAGCAAGAGCAGCTCCCAATCCAGAGGACATGGTCTATTCATCGGCCATAACAGGAGAGACACATGGAAACATTTAAATTTCACTGATAATAACATCTGATCTCCAAGAGCCATGCCCACTCTGATCAGTTGATTACCACAGCTGCTGTTTTTAATGGACAGCTTGTCTTGATGAGACAATTTCTCTAGCATAAGGCACACTGCTGAGTTGTAAAAGTAGAAATTCATAATCCTTTTTTAAGTAGAATTCCAAATGCCTGTGTAAACTTAGCTTTAGGTTTTCAGTACATTAAACATTTACATACACAAATTGACTGCACTCCAGATCATCTTGGCACCCTCTAGGGCTTTTTACCATATGTCATTACCTTGTCGATGTGTAGGAGGTGCATGTTTATATAGAACTCACAGAGTAATCTGTATTTCATAGCGAAACTGGATCATAAAACAATATTTTGTTCCATTTCTTTGTCTCCAGTATTTGTTCTGTGTAGTTTTTTTTAAAGCAAATAATGTTCTTCAAATGCATTTTGAAAATGAGTTAACTCCTCTTGAGTAAGGGCAGATTTGCCAACAATGAAAGCCTTTACCAATATCTGGCAGGACTTCACAAACATTTTACTGAATTACAGTAAACGTCAATACTAAATCTCTGTAAAAGCAACAGGAGTATGAAAGACTGCTAACTGAACTTCAACACCTCACTACGCACAAAGAAAGACTCTATTTGTTTGAGCTTTTAAGGTTTTTCGACATCAATTGGAAATGATTTGCAATTAAAGTAACTTGGTTGAACCAAAATGAAAAATCTCTACCTTGACAAGTTTATGTTCCCTTATGATAAAAGAGAATCGATTCCAACAAAATAAAAGCTGGATAAGTTTATTTTGTATTACAAAAGTATTGTTCGGATACCACCAGATGTTGTCTTCTTTTAATCTTAAATTAGAGGTATTAAATAGAATCAGGAAATACAAACATGTCAAATGCTTTCTCTACTTAACTTTCAGTCCTGATTGCAATTGAAAATATATAAAAATGACAATTAATAATGATCCTTATAGTGCTTCATTGTTTTTTGTTTTCTGGAGTTTGCTTTTCTAAGAATAACAACATTTATTATTATTGTTAACCTTTAATATATTTCAGTAAATTAAAAAAAAAAGTAAAATTACCCACATAGTTTTAATATATCCAGTGGTCTAATTTTTTATGTTTATTGATTAAATCAGGATTTTTGGAAAATAAATACTATCATTAGGATCCATAAAAATGGAAAGAATATCTATATTTTTTACCATGGCCAAAGCCTGGAAAAAAACAGGTTTGGTTATCTTTAGTGTGTGAGATGACTTTTTAGTGTGTGTGCCATCATCTTCAAGCAGATTCTGCCCAAAATCCTCCTAAAAGAATATCACAAATGTAACCCATAAAATGAACATAATGCACAGCAATGTCAAAAACGACATTGCTGTGCACAAGTTCCATTTTATCTTGTGTCTTTGAACCACTTCAGGGTTTGTAAAGGCTAAGGACATGTGCACATGTTGAGTATTTGATGAGTTTTTTACCTCAATATTTTTAAGCAAAGCCAGGAGTGGGTGAAAAATGCAGAAGTGGTGAAGTCTTTCTGTTATCCTTTTCCTCTGAATGCTCCACTCCTGGTTTTAGCTTACAAATACTGAGGTAAAAAAACTCACCAAACACTCAGCATGTGCACATGGCATAAACCGATTAAAAGAAGTGGCATAAATGAAATTATAGTGACATACTTGAAAGTATAGAGAGAAAGACTCCAGAAGTTGGGCCACCACAAGAACAAGGGCAAAATTGCTGGCAAAGCTGCTAAAGGAAAATGACTGATGGACTTTCCTGAAGCGTATTTACCTGTAAAAAGTCGACGGCTGATTATTAGTGATGAGTGAACATGCTCGGATAACGTCTTATTTGAGCATGCTTAGGTGTTATCCGAGTACCTGTGAATATTCTTGCTTTACTTCTGAGTCCCTGTAGCTGCATGATTTGCGGCTGTAAGACAGTCTCAACACATGTGGGGATTGCAACAGGCATCCCCACATGTGTTGAGGCTAACAGCCGCAAATCATGCAGCTACAGGGACTCAAACATAATATATGAGCTTTCCGAGATACTCGTATAAGACCCAAGCATGCTCGGATAAGACGTTATCGGAGCACGTTCGTTTATCACTGGTGATTATATATTCTTAGAAGATGCCCATTTTGAAAATGGGGTTCTTATTGTTTGGCAGCTCAATATTCCTTTGAACACCAAGTGCATCTTATTCTTTTCCCCAACAACTCTGTTAAGTAAAAGCTAAATTCTTGGTAATATGAGATATTTCGGAAGAGTACCTCAATCACATAATTGATTTAGATAAAACTCTGAATTAAGCTAAAAAAGTAGCAAAAATTTTTCAAAGCAAAAAACCCACAAATATACACGTATTTGTTCTCAAGAACCAACCAAACTATGTCTTACCTCCTTCAGTTGGACAGCTAATGTGTTTGTGGTTTTTGCCTTTCAGCGTTGAACAGGGAGGAGTTGTGAAGAATATGCTTTCAGCCTTTAAATGACCCTTAGATCTGGCTGGCTGTACTGTGACTTTGTATTTGCAAGAAAATAATAGCCCTGGTAAGATAATGTGATGATCCTAAGGGGAGAAATAAATATGCTCTATAATCACAAAAACAACAGGAAGAATGGACAATAGAGAGCAAGCCCTTGTACTGATAATATTTCCATTTTTGGTATCAAAACGCTTAAGGTTGGATTCTTTATTGTATTATGTTACATATCTTGATTGCTTTTCGCCATTACTGCAATCATTGTTTAACAATTCACAAAAAAACAAATTTTGTTCTTAAAAATAGTGATTAAAGGAAATATGTCAGTAGGATCAACCCTTCTAAGCTGTCTGTATGGGCATGTAGGTCATAGGAAGCTCAATAAAGTAATACCTTGGTATATGTGATCTAATCTCTTTTTCTATCCAAGTTTTTATTATATGTAAATGAGCTCTTCAGGACTATGGATCTGATGCTGATCAAAGGCCCCGTCTCACATAGCGAGATCGCTAGCGAGATCGCTGCTGAGTCACAAGTTTTGTGACGCAACAGCGACCTCAGTAGCGATCTCGCTATGTGTGACACGTACCAGCGACCAGGCCCCTGCTGCGAGATCGCTGGTCATGTCGGAATGGCCTGGACCTTTTTTTGGTCGTTGAGGTCCCGCTGACATCGCTGAATCGGTGTGTGTGACACCAATCCAGCGATGTCTTCACTGGTAACCAGGGTAAACATCGGGTTACTAAGTGCAGGGCCGCGCTTAGTAACCCGATGTTTACCCTGGTTACCAGCGTAAATGTAAAAAAAAAAACAGTACATACTCACCATCTGATGTCCGTCAGGTCCCTTGCCGTCTGCTTCCTGCTCTGACTGAGTGCCGCCGTACAGTGAGAGCACAGCACAGCAGTGACGTCACCGCTGCGCTCTGCTCTCACTGTACGGCGGCACTCAGTCAGAGCAGGAAGCAGACGGCAAGGGAAATGACGGACATCAGATGGTGAGTATGTACTGTTTTTTTTTTTTTTGGTAACCAGGGTAAACATCAGGTTACTAAGCGCGGCCCTGCGCTTAGTAACCCGATGTTTACCCTGGTTACCCGGGTGCTGCAGGGGGACTTCGGCATCGTTGAAGACAGTTTCAACGATGCCGAAGTCGTTCCCCTGATCGTTGGTCACTGGAGAGAGCTGTCTGTGTGACAGCTCCTCAGCGACCACACAACGACTTACCAACGATCACGGCCAGGTCGTATCGCTGGTCGTGATCGTTGGTAAATCGCTATGTGAGACGGGGCCTCTACTCTGTGAAAGGAGAACTGCAAATTTGCTTGTTGTGTTTGCAATGAGATAAGGTTACTCTCTGCTGTGCTGTGAAGTTACAATCAGTCACAGCTCTGCAGCAAAGCTGCCAGCACTATGACAGGACAAAGGCCGCTGCAAATGTGTGTAATAACTAATAAGTTAAGATTCACTTCTGTTGTACTGTGCTAGTTCAGATTTCACTGTAGATTATGAGAGCAGACTGTCAGTTATTACATGTCTCACACTGGTAATGTTCTCTTTTATTTTAAATAATCTGTGGCGACAGATTCTCATGCAGATCATTGTCGGCCCATAGATCTTAACAGTTCATTTACATATAAGAAAAATGTGGATTTCTCTGGAATAAGACATCAGATCACAGATATCAAGGTATAATTTAATCCAGCTTCCTATGACCTATATGCCCATAAAGGTAAACTATGAAGATTTTTTTAACTTTCTAACTTATTTTTAACTCCTGAAACACATGACATGGTTTTTAAGACCTAAAGACAAAGTGACTTTTTATTCCTACATTTTAAATGCCCTGTTTTACTTATACACTGAAGTATGAGGCCTTGCTTTTTTCACAAAATAACTCACCTTTTATTAATTGTCTATGGTAGAGAACAGGAAAAAACAGCACCAACATTGTAAATAAAGTTTAATGAGGGATTATATTTTTAAGAGATATATTCATCAAGAGATGAATTCATAAAGCCAGAAAACTGGCATAGAAATGCAGCAAATTTTTGAATAAAGCATAGTTTCAAAAATAAGTTTTGAAACTTTTACAACTTTGGAAAAGTAGGTGGTCCTTAGTGGAAAAAGGTCCGGTTTTGCCTGAAAAATGGCTTGCATAATAGTATAAGCATACTTCTGTCCACAGGCAGCTTGAAGATTTATGCCTCTCTGTGAATTTGGTGCATTTTGTTGCTTCTGATCCTATATCAAAACTGTCATGTAAAACACCAGTCTTGATGAATTATTTATTTATTTAATGGGTCCATTATACTATAAATGTGGGGGTATAGTGAATTATTATTATTATTTATTATAGTAGCGCCATTTATTCCATGGTGCTTTACATGTGAGGAGGGGTATACATAATAAAAACAAGTACAATAATCTTGAACAATACAAGTCACAACTGGTACAGGAGGAGAGAGGACCCTGCCCGCAAGGGCTCACAATCTACAAGAGATGGGTGAGGATACAGTAGGTGGGGGTAGAGCTGATCTTGCAGTGGTTTGGTCGATCGGTGGGTACTGCAGGTTGTAGGCGTATTGATTCTTCTTCCCTTTTTGGGTGAGTTACATGAGCAGGAGACAAAAATATAGTCATCTTTCGGTATCCTCCATGCAGGATAAATAATTTATTCAATTTTATAGTAAGGGCTGTTTAAATTAAGGTGCTAAATCATATATATATAGTGACAAAGCCACTGGCAAAGTACTGGAGGGGAGACATGTTTCCCTGAGGCTATTAGCTTCAGTGATTTGAAACCTAAAAGTTTTGCAAGATTCTTCTTAACATAAGATTCTTCTTCTTATCATAAGCTAAGGTCTTGTGAATTCGACAGATATAAAACAAAGTCCAATGTTAAGTGTACAGCTTTCTTTTCTTACAACTTTTGGTAGCCATCTCATTTAATTTTTGAGCCCAGCCCAGTTCCAGCAGGTTGACTGCAACTTGTATTTATTTTACATGAATATATCTAACCATAATACTGCACAATAAACAGAGCAGACCTGTTGACATTGTGGGTGGCTACTCAAAGGTTCTGAAAAGGCCGTCATCTTCAGCAATATATTATGAATCACCTGGGCTGCTTCGCATCAAAGCATCTTACTTCTAACAGAAAGCAGAATTCCCATGACATGATCATAGCTGGTGTAGTGCAGAATGAATGTGAATGTTCACCCAAGCAAAACAAGCAGGCTATTAGATCCAGCATAAAAGGTTAGCTTAGGATTCACCAACAACGCCTCTACAAAATACTGTATAAATAAGGGAGTTCTAGTCACATCCACGAGTTTCATGCTTGCTAGTGTTGTCACCTGACAACAGCAAATAATTCAGTGGCAGTCATACAACTAGTGCAATCACCTTCTATGCACAATGTGAGCCTTTCTGAATTAGCATTACATTGAAGATTTGGTCACTTTACATGATATAAGGGAACTGAATTATGAGCAATTCACTTGTTTTAGTGTTGTAGGAATGATTTCCTTGTAGCTGGTTTCGAATGGGTCTTCAGTCATGAGTCCATCAAAATTCCCTATATTCATAGTGGTTGCACTAATCCAATCACCATAGCCATGACTGAATTTCCAAGACCTCTTGCCTCTACATATTAGAAAAGGGCATATAACCAGGCATGATCTTAAACAGAAAACCCAGTAATTTTTTGAAGCTGAATCACTTACATTAACTCCTCTTGTTTGACAGTCTATATTATGGCTAAAATGTCCTTAATCAAAACTTACTTGAGTTACAGCTTTCTCGGGTCCTTTGGTATCATTGTGTGCACATGATTCAGGAATCCATTGTACATGGTAAAGTCCCAAGAGAGGATCTGAATCAAAAAAGAGAAAGTAATTAACATAGTAAGTACCATATATATTGAATTATGACATATAGAAAATCATTTAGCAGATTTAAAAATCTTTGAGAAAATACTTTAGGTTGTTTTCATTCCAATGTGCATTTTCAGAGTGTTAATCTCATTGTAATTGCTTTCTATGCAGAGTATGATACCAACAGAACCTAAAATAAAAAACAAAATCAGCAAATACCCTGTAGTAAGTAAATAAATAGTAACAGTACATGTAAGTACCATAGGGTACTTAGTTAACATTGTTTTGATCAAAAAAGCATAAAAGCCATCCCACCTCAACAAGGTGTACCCAATAGGGACAGTACCTAACTCTTGTAGTTCATCTCACTATGTGTCAGCAGACGTGAAAATAGATAAGGAAAAAGGAGGAGGACCCCATACCAACTGACTTATGTCTGCTGACTCATAGTGAGGTGAGGTACAAGAGTTAGGTACTGTCCCAATTGGGGTACACCTTGTCGTGATGGTATGGTTTTTACCCTTTTTTGATCAAAACAATGATAACTAATTACTCTATGTTATTTACATGTGCTATTACTATTTATTTACTTACTAAGGGTTTTTTGTTCATCTTATTTTTATCTTGAATTCTTTTTTTTGTTAAATGGCTATAGGGTGGATGTGCAGCATTGCGCATATACCAACATATGCTCTTGTTCAATTTTTTGGTTTTGGTTTAGTTTTTTGTATTTTGTACAAACAAATAGGTGGCTCCTTCTTTTTGGGCAGCTCATTTTGTTTATATAGCCTTCCATGGGCAAGTGACTGCTCTGCCCTTATTTATTTTTTCATCTGCTGACACAGTCAGGTGAACTATAAGAGTTAGGTATCGTCCCAATTGGGGTACACCTTGTCGCAGTTGGATGGCTTTTATGCTTTTTTGATCAAACCAGTATTAACTTTGGACTTTATGGTATTTCCTTTTCTATTTATTTATTACAGGGTATTTGCTCATTTTGTTTTTTTTCTTAGTTTCTGTTTGATAAATGGCCACAGTATGAATGCACACTTATTAGAGGTTTTAGAGTATGATATTAAGCCAAAAAAAACTAGCAGTGAAACTGCTGCTCCTGCAATTAAATATTATACAGAAATCATGTATAAATAAATGCTTATTGTTAGTTAAATCTACCCATAGAACAACTGATAAATGGAAGTTCTGAGTGATGGGACCATCATTCATCATGACAACTAGGTCCAGATTCCCAAATTCCCTGTTGAATGGAATGACAGCACAAATGGATAAACTTCATATTATTTTTTGCCTGTGGGACAGATTGTTTATGGGACTGCTGAAGATAGCCGATTACTGCACTTTTCAATGTATAGCGTGGCGGTAATTCATCCCACTGACGTTTCTTTTAAACAGGGGACTTTGAGGACCCATTCGTGTGAAGTCTTAAGACTCACATCAATCAGCGATTTATTACTTAGGTTTTGGATACACTGTTACTTATTATTTAACTTTAAAAAGTTTCTCTGAATATGCTGACTAAATAGTCATGACAGTTTTAAAGGGAGAGTGTCAGCCACAAAACACAAATAAAATTAGGCACATGACCTTCTTGGGGAAGTAGACACTCTAAAAATCATACCTTCTGTGTAGTAACTATGGCTCTACTGTCCAGAAAAAGCAGTTTATTTAATATGCAAAATTCGGGCTCATGCGCTCAGTGCACACTTGACATGGCCAAGTGCTCAGTGACTGAACAGAAACCTCAAGTGTTTGTGCACACACTGACAGTGCACTCTTTGCTACAGTGATTTAACCAGCAGAGTAGTGACTTCAGCAGAAGCAGAGAGGTCTGTGTGGATACTGTACACTTGGCTTTTGTGCTGTCAGTGTGTGCACGCATGCTGGACATTTCTGTTCAGATTGTGCTTGTACTGGGCTAGAGAGCACTGTCAATCAACATACAGGGAGGCATGCTAATTCAGGTGGTGGTACAGGGCACTGTGCACTTGTCTATGCCGAGGATGCATAATGAAATGGCTTTTTATGACCTATAAAGGCAACAATTACTGAACTAAATGTAGCTTTTAATATATGACCATGTGCTTAGCTTAATTTGTGTTTTGGGGGTGGCGGACTCTCATTAATTTACAGAGAATTTTCTGCTCTATGACAGAGACTATTTCCATTAGTAATACTAATAATACTACAGTGAAATGTAGTGAATGCAGCTTTCCAATATTTTTTTGAATATCTCTAAACAAAAAAAGGCAAACTCTAAAACATACTGAAATCACAGAGCAAACATGTGTCAAAACATCACAAAAATCAGGAATCTAAGACCTATGACCCTTTAACTTCCTGGCAAACCAGGTGTCCCCAGTCCTCATTACTCATCTGACAATATTTAGTGATAGATCATATGTGCTCTTTGGTGCCCTAGTACATTTCATCATCTGGATGACTGCAATCAATAACAACAGGTCATGGTGGGATTGCAAATTTCGATCCCTAACGATAGAATAATTTTCCTAAACATCAGTATAACAGTGGAATTTCACCCTTTGAGGGATTCTTCTATTATTTGCACAGTTATTGTGATGTACAAAGGAGAGTAATATGGCAGCTATAGAAGTATGTAGGGTCATAATACAGTATAATCAAGAGCTTGTTGTGGATGCAATAGGCAGATAGTGTATAGCGAGCCTTTTTTCCTCTGTAGGATGTGCCATTTGGTCATTTGGTCACATAAATGAGACCTAGGAGGAGGATACATTACAGCATTTCATGTGACCTGCCACTTTTGAATGTGATTTTCAATAAAAACTAAAATGCTCTAGACATGGTAAGGTCAAGCACAGGCTTTCATCACATTCCTGCCTGGTTAAAAAGAAGTGCACAAAGGCAGAAAATGTACTGCCGAGCTCTATATTTCATTGTCATGTGATATTAAATATTCATCAACGACTTTGTAGTTTGATTTAAATGAATCCTGAATGTAAATCCATCATGAATATATAAAGAGATTGATAAAAATTGTTAGTAATTTAATACAGCTTTGAAGAATTCACAGGTTGATTCCATATGTGAACATATAAAGGACTTAAGGATCCTCAGTTTTGTCTGATGAGATAGTCCTGACAGCGCGATTTTGCAGATGGTTAAGAGGGCAGCACAGTGTGGCTGAGGCCGGATGGGTGGCCTCTCGAATACGTCTACCTGTGCACTTTTTCTTATATTATTCTAACCGGTAAAACACATATTGGGAATAAAAGTATATAAGACATGTGATTTCAGGATTATAGTGTGCACATTATTCAGGATTACAGCTCCACAATAAGTTAGATGTTGCAAAGATCAGAGGTTAATCACTGCATACTATATCACTCCTTCCACCCAGACATGGACCATTAGCTATCAGCATTCATCTCAGAACATCTACTCCCAATTCTTACTTGGTGACTGTCATACATACTGCACTACATGGAACAATTAAATAAGATGCAAATGTGTGGAGATATATATATATATATATATATATATATATATATATATATATATATTAGTGAACAAAAAGGGAAGCAGCACAAGAAGATATAAAAAAGAGGACTTTAATGGCCTGTGGCATGGCAACGTTCAATTGAATAATGCCATGTTTGATAACTTGTCTGGGTGTTGGAGTTAACCAATACCCCCTTACAAACCTTAGTCACACTTCTCTGCACCCACTCCAGTTCAGTTATGTCCTTCTTATACACCTTCGTATACAACATTGTATGCAGTATTCTAAGGTCAAGGTGGGAAATCTCTTTTGTACACTTGCACTTTAACTAATATTGGTTACTGTTATGGCTGCATGTAGTCCTATTCCTACGCTAACAGCCCACTAACCAAAATTCACTCATCTGACCCTGAACTGCGCATAGAATTAAATCTGTCATCAGTGGGATGTCTTCAAAGGCAAATTGTCTGATGTCCTGTTCCAGTCAACTGTCCAGTATAGTCAAACATAGGTCTCAGCGGCTAGATGATGAAAGAATGGACATCATTGCTTCCTTTCCCACCACAGACCACCCGAGCACCTGGATCCACCGGGTTGGAGCAGGTGAGTAGCCTTATTTTATTGTATAATACATTCCAGCCATTTCTAATTAATTTAGGATCCGAGTGACATAGTGGTGACACAGAAAGGTACATAATGGACCTGACAGGATCCCTTTAAAAATTATTCTAAGGATCATTCTGAAATCCAAGTATGTTTGCAAATTCCTAGGAATGTGTTATCATCATTTTAATCACCTGTATAGACATCACCATGCATCTTATATGGTTCAGGTAACATCACATCCTAAAATCTTTCATCGTCTTATCATTGTTGGGTTGTTTCCAAGTTTCAGTGTTTCATTCCTAAAATATTTACTTTTAGCTGATAACAATGTTCACATTTTTTTTACAGAAAGTTGAAATAAAGGCAACAAACTATTCTTCAGAATACCATAAATATTGATCAGTGCGGGATTATAGGTCCTATTGGGCTTGTGCACACAAGGAATGTCTGTCTGACAAACTGATCACAGGGTTACTGGCATTAGCTGTAGCAATCTGTGAAAGCCCTGTGACAAGTTCTCTGTTTCTCTGCACTGCCTCCACTCTGGAGGTCCATTGAAATACTTACAGGTAGCAGTCATCTGCCATTTCCAGTGCTGCACTGGCCCAATCCTGCACCATGTGACCCCAGCTTGAACGTGCTGACTCATATTGATGACCGTTCATTATGAAGGGAAGCTGTCACCAGGTTTTTGTACCCTATCAGAGTGTAAAGCATGGAGTGTGGCAGAGACCCAGATCAGTATCACTGATTGAGTGCTATAATTTTTATAAAAAGTTATACAACTTCTGCTGCAGATCTATCAGTTCTCTGAATGTTGAGCGCTGTATAACCCTGCCCACACCACTGATAAGCAGCTCTCTGTGTGCACTGTACACAGGTAGAAAGCTGATAATCAGTGGTGGTGGCAGGTTATACAGGGCACATAAATATGGAGGACTACCTGGCATTAGGTTTTCTAGTCCTCTAGTGATAATCTCCTGCTGATAAAACAGTAATTTTATCAAAATAACAGCAGGCAGCCTAGTAAGTAACACATCACTGGAATCAGAGTCTCTGTCTCTACATTATGCTGCTCTCAAAAACCTGGTGACAGTTTCCCTTTAATCTTAGTCTATGAGAGCCTTGTTCTAAATTTCATATACTTACATTGAGAAAGTGACCTCTGGCCTACACAGAAGAGGCTGTGTGAGCCGTCAGGTCAGAACTGCAGACCCGTGACGACGCAGGAGAGCGACCAAACTAGTGCCTGCAATGGCACTAGGCAGTACATGCCACACACACATTACTTATTGATAAATGATGTGGGGATGGTGGACCCGATGGTGAATGGAGTGGTGGTCATGCACACACTACCGTCAATAGTCCGTGAGACTGGTGGAGGTTTCAGTGGTGTCACCCTTTGAAACTAGAAAATCTTATGATACCATGATTTTGATCTTATTTTGAACATATTTTGATCTTTGTTCTAATCACCAAGTATCTCTAAGAGCTCTGATTGGCAAGTGAAAATGTAAAATGAAGAACATGTAAATGTGTCCGCTCTCACTGACCTTTTATGTCCTCTCAGATATGTTTCTACCAGGAAAATCCTTCTGGATTTCTAATAAAAGAAATATCAAAACTTCTGAAAAGATCTCAGCACTTTACTTTCCTAGAATGAACTCTTTATTTCTACCCCCTAATAACATGGACATTTTTTTCAATAAAATCTTTTATGCTTTTTTTTCCAGACATCTTGAAATCAGATTAAAAAACATCTATCCATTAAGTAGAGGAGTGCAGGCCAAAGTGTTGTGATGGGTGACACAGTCTGCAGACCGTAGTTCTGTAAATGTTCCCTGCCTGTGTAAAGTCAGAGAATAACTGAAATTGATATGTCTGTGAAGAATGTGTGATCCACATGGAGACTCAGCAGATACCACAATGCAGGTTCCTGTGCTAGATAATTCTCAAACCGTATGACTTGTATAGTCATTTCTGTTCGGAGGCTTGCTCATGATTATGCACAACCACAAACCCATTTTTCAAATTACAGCAACATTGCGGGTTCTCATGTGCATGAAGATGTGTGTTTTTAATTATACAGTGAATGTATCAAGTATGCACTGTATGGCATTTCATTCATCCCCTGCTACTCCTGATTTTGCTTAACACGCAAGATGAAAGATTTTTTTTTACAATAATGTCCTATGGACTGGGAATGTTGCGCATGTCCTTATAACATATACAACCATGGCACAATCACTCGTTTAAAATATTTTTGTAATAAATAGTATTGATTTCTTTTAAATCAATACATATCAATTAACAAAGCAACACATTTATTAGCAATTCTCTGCAATGTCATGCCTACAATTCATATGCCTGCCTGCTGTATATGTCCCTGTCATCACAGACTGCAACTTAGGCCACGATCACACGTTTAGTATTTGGTCGGTATTTTACCTCAGTATTTATAGGTCAAATCCAGGAGTGGGTGATAAATGCAGAAGTAATGCATATGTTTCTGTTATACTTTTCCTCTGATTGCTCCACTCCTGGTTTTGGCTTATAAATCCTGAGGTAAAATACTGACCAAATACTAACCGTGTGAATGTGGGCTTAGGCCTCCTTCACATATCCGTGTCTCTAGCACGTGTGGTATCCATTTTTTTCACGGACACCAAACACACCCATCATAATCTATGCTGCTATGCACATTTCTCATTTACATGGATCGTGTGTCTGTGCAAAACATAAGGAGACAAGTCCTTTTTTCAGGCACAAGGGATGTCAAGGGCCAATACAAGTCATCCATATTCTGTCCGTATATAACATTGTAAAGCAGAGGAGAAGTTTTGTAATTTAATTCTTTCTTTATCCATACTGGAAAAATACTGATGACACACTGATGGTAAAAACAGACACACTGATGAAAAACACTGATGACATCCGGTACCAGTTTTTCACATACGTGTTTTATGCGGATATGTGAAGGAGACCTAAACTTGCACAGTATGACTTTGCAATAAAGCTTCATCTGCCCTTGCTTCTTCCTTCAGTGGAGGGGGCATTAGGAGTGTAGTAACTAATCTAGTTTACTGCACTGGCATTATGTAACCATGCAGACACATAGGTTTGCATAGGAGCAATACAATAGTATTTTTAACCAGGTTCTAGTTGCAAATTTATTATACTTTTACGTTGACATAATACAAATTCTAGTTATATTAGGAATATGTCTTCCTAATGCCTGAATTAAGTCAGAATGAAATCACCAACTCTTCAGATAACAGCATTTATTATCTGATGTCTGTAGTTCAATGCTTATGTTTTAATATAGTATCTCTCCCCATACAAGCACTATTTAAAGCAAACCCATATTCTGTTCAAGGAGTTTTTGCATCATCCTTCTTCAGAAAAGCTTTGTTCTCCTGTTTGCTGCTTGTCAGGGAATGGTGCACTCCTAATGACTGACAGTACAATGGCAGAGCTCGAACTGTGCGTTCCTCCATGCTGCATCATTAGTGCAAAAGGGCTCTGGTGGACACTAGTTTCAGAGCAGTGCCTGCAAGCGCTATAGCAAAGAGCTTGTAAGTGCTGCTTGCCTAGGAGACTGGCCACCACTGACTCTAAAGGTAATGAGCAGGAAACTGTATGACTAAAAATCCTTCCATTCTTGAGAATAAGTAGTAAATAAGGTAATAAAAAATAAATTGTGAAGTAGCTTGTCTTTACTAGGGCTTTGCAATCAGATGAGTCAACCGAGTCAATCCCTTTAATGGTAATTTTAAAGTAGCTTTTACTAATGCCAGCAGCATAACATAAAATCTTCCTAAAGTTTGCCATATTCTTATATTGGTGCTTAGAGATTTGCTTAATGGGTTTTGAATTTCTCACCTATTCTGAAGTTTTTCTCTATAACCAGAATATCTCTTGTATTTTTGTAATAGTCACTGCCTTCAATATTCCTTTGTATTAATGAATTCTATAGGCTGCATCTACTGTGGAGCAATATGTGTCCTCATGAGACAAAATCCTGATTAAGAACTATTCATTCAGTCAAATAAATGATACACAAGGAGTGAGCTGAAGTATAAAACCAAGGGGGAAAAAAGTCACTTTCAATGAACGATAAGGCAGCAAAAATATTACTATTCAAAGACAAACACGCTAAGCCCTCTGAATAGCTGTGGAATTTCTCAGTACAATGCGTCTTTGTTCTCCTGCCCTCATACTGTATGGTAGTACAGTGCGGAGATGAACTTATGATCTATGTCTCGCTATATCTTCCTTCTCGTCTTAAGAAAGTGCAAGGATAACAGTAGAGGACCAAGCATTCCTGCCTGATTAAAAGGATTAGCTACAGACCAGAACTAATCACTGTAGCCAATTCTTAATTCAGCCAGTGTGCATCATGTTGTGCCCCATTTTCCTTAAGGCACTTGTAAAAGAATGCTATTTGTATCTCTTCTGTCAATTAACTCTGCTTTGAGTCTTATTTATACAGATGTGCCCTGGATTTTTTGCCACGCTTCTTCACTTTGAACATGGTAACACAGGGAAGGAATTTTAAATATTCATCTTTTGGATTTTTTTTCTTCCATTGTATTTAATGTTTGCAGTTAATATGAATATGTTTGCTTTGCATGATCTTTTGTACAAGGAAAACCTCTTGTACACATTACCTGCAATGTAATATTTATCTAAGAAAATGTACATCCCCTTTGTTCACCTCATTGATGTTTGAGGGGTTTTATCCACAGAATAGACATAAAATTTTTCTTTACTACAGTCACAATATTTATACTTGTTTCAACACTCTTCCTAAGGCCGGGGTCAGACTTGCGTGTGCAATGCTAGAAACTCGCACGAGTCTCTCGTATCAATACCCGGCCCTGCCACCGGAACTCGGGACCGGAGTGTGCAGCTACATGTATTTCTATGCAGTTCAATGCTCCGATCCCGAGTGCCAGCGGCTGTGCTGGGTATTGATGCGAGAGACTCATATTGCATGTGTTACCCTGGCCTAAATCTCACTATCCTACTAAGAATATATGTAATACACTAAGCAGCAGGCTTGGACAGGCCTACAGGAACACAGGAGAATCCTTCGGTGGGCCCCTGTGCCAGAGTGGACTACCACCGTGTTATACCAGCAGTACTTGGCACAATATACTTGAATCACACCATGTAAAGACAAAGGCAGAGTCTTATTTCTTTAACAATCTACCCAATTCATGGTTATAAAAATTTGTGATTGAGGATAATATCACATTTGCATGCAACTGAAAAGTGGGGTCCTGGAGTTGATTACTGATGGGCCTGTTATACCATAGTCTGACACTGCATAGCCTTTTTCATCCAACCATGTATATATGAGAAATTAGATCAAATATAGAAACATTCTTAGGTTTTCATTTATTATGACCCAATGGAAAGCTATTTGCTAAGTAGAAGACACTTCCATTCTGGAATCAGTTTTTTTTATATATTATGTGCTAGGCCATCCATTTATATAGTAGTGAGCATGTAATAGCATACTTCTGCTCTAATGACCACTGCTTAGAATTTGCATGGCCAAATGAAACTTCTCCTAGATGATCAATAGTATCAGAAGCTTGACCTGCCTCAATCAGCCAAAAAATGGCTTTTTTACAGATGTAGCCAAGTTTAAATTTACAAACAATGTGCCATCTTGATTTCTTGTCACAGAATGTTATCTCACTTAAAAATGTTGAAAGGAATCTATCAGCAGGACTTTACCTCCAAAATTATTAATATGTGCATGTAGCTCTTCCAAAGACAAGTTCAGCTACACCTTTACATGGCCGGTCCACTTCTCCATTTCTGAGAAATCAGCATTTGAATTAATATGTAAATGAGGCTGAAGATCTGAAGCCTCTGTCATTTTAGCATTATTTCTCGCCCAGTGCCACATCCTCCTGCTTGACTGACATCCTCTATGGTGTGGGAGTTCAGGCAAGGTAGTTGTCAGTCAAGTAGGAGGAGGCACTGCTGGGCGAGAAATAATTCACATTAACGGAGGAAAAGACTGGCCATGTGAAGGTATTTATGAACTTGTCTTCAAAAGAGCTACATGCACATAAATAGTTGGAGGTGTGATATCATTTTGAAAGAATCACTTTAAGATAAACTAATATTGCACAAGCCATTGACGAATTTCATCTAAGGTGTCAAATTACAATTATTTTAAAGGGAATGTGTCAGTGGGATCAACTCCCCTAAATCGTCTATATCGGCATGCAGGTCATAAAAAGCTGAATTAAATGATATATTGATATGTGCAATCCGATATTTTATTCCAGAGAAAACCACATTTTTATTGATGAGCTGTTAAGATCTATGGGCTGAACACAGATCTCCCTTAGAATCTGCCTCCAGATTTTATTTTAAATGAAAGTTGGTGTAATCAGTGTGAGAATTGTAATGACCGACAGTCTGTTCTCCTGATCTACATGTCTCACTGTTAACACTCCCTTTCATTAAAAAAATAATCAAGTGACAGAATCTCAGGGAGATCTATTTCTAAATGAAATAATTATATATACACCTGACCGTGTATATAGGTTCGCGCTGGAAAAAGTAACTAAATGTCTGCTTCACAGATTTAGGAAAACCAATAGGCAAAAGGTACAAGAACCTGTATGGTTCATATAAAAACAGCGGTGAAAGAAATAAGTAGCAAGCTCACCCGCCGTGTAGAAATAGCATTGAACTCCTGGTGTTGCTGTCATGCAGTAAGGAATGTCCGTCCAAGGAAGTCTTCCGTTACGGTGAGTCCAGTATTGGTTTAAAGTTGGTGGCTGCTCCGGCCGGTAGCAGCCACTATTCACCACAAGCTCGTGTGAGCGGGGTCCTAACTGTGCCGACGCCGCATGTGATCAGAGCGGTACGTGCGGCTGAACTGCAGGACCTATGTGATGTCTCGCTCACGTGACCGCCGCTAGAGCCCGGTGCTGTGTACGGAGTGCGGTAAGGACCTCTATCCTACGCGTTTCAGAGACTTCTGTCTCCTTCTTCAGGGATGGTCCTTACCCCACAAAGGGATCTATTTATACCGCCTCCCACAATTGTTCAATTACTGGAACCCAAATAATTCAGCTCCGACATTAAGTCCTCTTTGTGCAATCGTGTCTAATAAAAATATCCATTTCGTCTCCATTCTGGACATAGCTTTGATGTAATTACCACCTCTCCAATGTTTCTGCACCACCGCGATCCCAGAGATTTCCATATCTCCCACTCGTCCTCCATGATGGTTTATAAAATGTTTCGAGAGTGGGTGGCCCATAAATTTGGTTTTAATGTTCCGAATATGTTCACTAATTCTGGTTTTCATTGTACGTTTTGTCCTACCTACATACCTTTTACCACAGGGGCATTTGATGGTATATATGACCCCTGTGGTGGAACATGTAATAAAATCCTTAATTATAAATTTTTTATTTCCATTGTCGATGTCATTTTGTTTGTGCACTTTAGTTTGTTTGCACATGTTACATTTATTACATGGAAAAAACCCTTTTAATATTTTGTGAAAAAATGTAGATGGTTTATAGGAAGGTTTAGCTTGGACAGTAGGTGCAATAATATTACCCAGATTGGAGGATTTCTTAAAAACGAAACGTGGACGATTATCTAATTTTTCCCCCAAAATTTTATCGTTCTTAAGTGTGTGCCAGTGTCTATTAACTATTTTGCGCAATATATTAGTGCTGGCATTATACTGCGTGATAATGGGGATAAAATCTACTATATCTTTTGATTTATAATTATTGTTGATAAGGTGCTCTCTGGGTTTCTCGGAGGCAATTATTTTAGATTGTTCCAACATATTTATATTGTACCCTTTTTCCAAAAATTTTTTGGTAAGTAATTGGGCCTCGATGTTAAAATCCTGAGGTCTCGAACAATTACGATGGATCCTCATGTACTGACTTTTTGGAATATTCAGCAGCCAGTTGGGGAGATGGCAGCTGTCCAGAGGGATAAAGCTGTTCATATCGGTAGATTTCCTGAATGTACATGTATGGATCTCAGAGTTATTAATAAAAATATTTAAATCTAAAAAGTTGATATTAGTGGGGCTGGTGGTGGAAGTGAAATTTAAAAAATAATCATTTTTATTAATATCAATTAAAAACTGGTTAAGAGAATCCAAACCACCAGACCAAATAAAAATAACGTCATCAATGAAACGTTGCCAGAGGACCAGGCCCGCGCGCAGACAACCCCCGGGGTAGATGGTAAGGTCCTCCCACCTACCAACATAGAGGTTGGCGTAACTAGGCGCGAACCTGGTCCCCATAGCAGTACCCCACTGCTGGGAGTAGTAGTCCCCTTGATACAGAAAGTAATTGTGTGGTAAGATAAATAGCATAAAATCACTTAAAAAGTCAATTTGTTCACACGGGACTGTGGAAAATTTGTTTAGGAAGTATTTAGCCGCATCACACCCCTTTTTGTGGTCAATGACCGTATAGAGAGAGGAAATGTCTAAAGTGCCTAGTATATAGTGCTCCTGCCATTCTACATTTTGTAGTAAGCGTAGAACATGTGCACTATCTTTTAAGTGGGATGGTAATAGAGGTACAATTTTTTGTAGATAAGAATCCACAAATTTTGACATATTAGCTGTCAGGCATTGAATGCCTGACACGATCGGCCTCCCAGGTGGATTATTAAGATCTTTATGTATTTTTGGCAAATAGTAAAATACTGCCAGTCTGGGAGGTCCATCATTGATGAATTCAAATTCCTGTTTGTTGATAAATACCCTATCAAGACCCGACTTAGTAAGGTTTTTCATTTCTCTCAGATATGCATCAGTAGGATCCCTATTTAATCTCTGATACGTGCGTAAATTATTTATGAGGAAATTGGCTATCCAGAGACATTTTTTGAAAAACCCTCAAATTAATAACTCTACGGGAACTTTGGATACAGGTTTTGTTCACACTAATCTCAGGAAGAAATCACATTTTCACCCTATAAATGAATATTCGGAACATATGGAGACGTTTCAGACCAATGTCATAGACGAAATACGCAAAATTAATGACAAAAAATGCAGAAAATATAAATATAACTTAACCAATGGAGAGAGAAAGGCTATAGTTTCTCTACAAGAAAATAGAAAACTGGTTATCCGACCAGCTGACAAAGGGGGGGGAATTGTGTTATTAGATCAGGAGGCCTACCATCAGGAGGCCATACGCCTATTAAGCGACTCACGCACGTATCAGAGATTAAATAGGGATCCTACTGATGCATATCTGAGAGAAATGAAAAACCTTACTAAGTCGGGTCTTGATAGGGGATTTATCAACAAGCAGGAATTTGAATTCATCAATGATGGACCTCCCAGACTGGCAGTATCTTACTATTTGCCAAAAATACATAAAGATCTTAATAATCCACCTGGGAGGCCGATCGTGTCAGGCATTCAATGCCTGACAGCTAATATGTCAAAATTTGTGGATTCTTATCTACAAAAAATTGTACCTCTATTACCATCCCACTTAAAAGATAGTGCACATGTTCTACGCTTACTACAAAATGTAGAATGGCAGGAGCACTATATACTAGGCACTTTAGACATTTCCTCTCTCTATACGGTCATTGACCACAAAAAGGGGTGTGATGCAGCTAAATACTTCCTAAACAAATTTTCCACAGTCCCGTGTGAACAAATTGACTTTTTAAGTGATTTTATGCTATTTATCTTACCACACAATTACTTTCTGTATCAAGGGGACTACTGCTCCCAGCAGTGGGGTACTGCTATGGGGACCAGGTTCGCGCCTAGTTACGCCAACCTCTATGTTGGTAGGTGGGAGGAGCTTACCATCTACCCCGGGGGTTGTCTGCGCACGGGCCTGGTCCTCTGGCAACGTTTCATTGATGACGTTATTTTTATTTGGTCTGGTGGTTTGGATTCTCTTAACCAGTTTTTAATTGATATTAATAAAAATGATTATTTTTTAAATTTCACTTCCACCACCAGCCCCACTAATATCAACTTTTTAGATTTAAATATTTTTATTAATAAGTCTGAGATCCATACATGTACATTCAGGAAATCTACCGATATGAACAGCTTTATCCCTCTGGACAGCTGCCATCTCCCCAACTGGCTGCTGAATATTCCAAAAAGTCAGTACATGAGGATCCATCATAATTGTTCGAGACCTCAGGATTTTAACATCGAGGCCCAATTACTTACCAAAAAATTTTTGGAAAAAGGGTACAATATAAATATGTTGGAACAATCTAAAATAATTGCCTCCGAGAAACCCAGAGAGCACCTTATCAACAATAATTATAAATCAAAAGATATAGTAGATTTTATCCCCATTATCACGCAGTATAATGCCAGCACTAATATATTGCGCAAAATAGTTAATAGACACTGGCACACACTTAAGAACGATAAAATTTTGGGGGATAAATTAGATAATCGTCCACGTTTCGTTTTTAAGAAATCCTCCAATCTGGGTAATATTATTGCACCTACTGTCCAAGCTAAACCTTCCTATAAACCATCTACATTTTTTCACAAAATATTAAAAGGGTTTTTTCCATGTAATAAATGTAACATGTGCAAAAAAACTAAAGTGCACAAACAAAATGACATCGACAATGGAAATAAAAAATTTATAATTAAGGATTTTATTACATGTTCCACCACAGGGGTCATATATACCATCAAATGCCCCTGTGGTAAAAGGTATGTAGGTAGGACAAAACGTACAATGAAAACCAGAATTAGTGAACATATTCGGAACATTAAAACCAAATTTATGGGCCACCCACTCTCGAAACATTTTATAAACCATCATGGAGGACGAGTGGGAGATATGGAAATCTCTGGGATCGCGGTGGTGCAGAAACATTGGAGAGGTGGTAATTACATCAAAGCTATGTCCAGAATGGAGACGAAATGGATATTTTTATTAGACACGATTGCACCAAGAGGACTTAATGTCGGAGCTGAATTATTTGGGTTCCAGTAATTGAACAATTGTGGGAGGCGGTATAAATAGATCCCTTTGTGGGGTAAGGACCATCCCTGAAGAAGGAGACAGAAGTCTCTGAAACGCATAGGATAGAGGTCCTTACCGCACTCCGTACACAGCACCGGGCTCTAGCGGCGGTCACGTGAGCGAGACGTCACATAGGTCCTGCAGTTCAGCCGCACGTACCGCTCTGATCACATGCGGCATCGGCACAGTTAGGACCCCGCTCACACGAGCTTGTGGTGAATAGTGGCTGCTACCGGCCGGAGCAGCCACCAACTTTAAACCAATACTGGACTCACCGTAACGGAAGACTTCCTTGGACGGACATTCCTTACTGCATGACAGCAACATCAGGAGTTCAATGCTATTTCTACACGGCGGGTGAGCTTGCTACTTATTTCTTTCACTGCTGTTTTTATATGAACCATACAGGTTCTTGTACCTTTTGCCTATTGGTTTTCCTAAATCTGTGAAGCAGACATTTAGTTACTTTTTCCAGCGCGAACCTATATACACGGTCAGGTGTATATATAATTATTTCATTTAGTTTATTGCACAATTTCATTTTGTGGGGAATTGTTGGTTTCACTGCAGGATCATTCTAACTGTGACACTTGGCGCCACTTTTTATTATTAGACTGAGATCTATTTCTAGCCCATAGATCTTAATAGCTCACTTACATAATAAAAAATGTGGATATCTCTGAAATAAATTGGATCACTGATATCAAGGTACCATGTTGTTCAGCTTTGTATAACCTGCATGCCCATATGGATGGATTAGGACGGTTGATCCTATTGACAGCTTCCCATTTAAAAGAAAAGAAATACTACTAACTACCAATTTACACATTGACCCATTTAAACATTTGGAAAAGTATAGTTGTGTATATACCATCTTTTACATTATATTTTATAAATTAGCCCAATGTAATCGCAGCAAAAGGTATTAAGTTAAAGGGGCCGAATAATATTGCACGCCCCACTTTTCAGTTTTTGAATTTCCACAAAAAAATTAAAATAACCAATCAATTTTGTTCAACTTCACAATTGTGTTCCACTTGTTGTTGATTCTTCACCAAAAATTTACATTTGGTATCTTTATGTTTGAAGCATGATATGTGGGAAAAGGTTGAAAAGTTCCAGGGGGCCAAATACTTTTGCAAGGCACTGTATGTCACATTGATGGCAAGTACAAACAAGAAACTGAGAGGAATACACACATTGTCAATATATACTCCTTGTAAAGATTCTTCTTAAAGAGAATATTTCAAATAATATGAGGACATTCTATTAATCTCCTTATTATTTTCACATGATCAAGCACTACAGCCCTAACTTTGTAAAGCTGTTATGTCTGAGGAGGACTTATTGATGCTTGGCTGGTCACAGTGTATGGTTCACGGTTACTGGAATTAAAATGGTACATTGCCTTATTGTATCATTTAGCGAAAATGCTTCATATAATACAGTTTCATAAACAAGTTGTGAATGATTGAAAAGCAAATGTTTATAATAAATATGCAACCGAGGCAAAAATGGATGCAAAAACTGTAAGAGTTTCAACATCTTCAACAACTAACAGACAAAACCTGAACTGCTCAGTCTTCAGTGCAGTTTAACTCATCAGAATATGAGAAAAGGGAATTCAAAGAAACATTAAAAATTCACAGAAACCTACTTTTTGTTACCACTAAAAAATCTGCTATGATCCCTAATCCTTTTTACTATCCAAAAAGTGGCTGTAAGACAACTACCTGCAGCAGAAGCCTCTCCCTCTTTGTCCTGTCTGAAAAATTCTATGGTCCAGGGATGTAAAGGCAACATCCAGGATGTATGGAGTAATATTTCCTGGTGGTTTCCTTCTGCACAACTCTGCAGTAAATCTGTCATCCCTCTTTGATTTCACATAACGTCTTTAATGCTTTTTAGATTACCAAATGCTCACTGGGCACAGAAAAAAGGATGGCACTAAGTAATATTATTCCATATAACCTACCACAAGTCTCTTTTTTTCCATGAATAATTCTTAAGATAGCCTTTTTGTTTTCACTTTTGTACAATAATGTTTTTGGAGCATGGAAAAAATTCTGCCGACTAGCAAAATATGCGTGGCTGTGTACTATTATAAACAATTCTAAACTTAGGTTGTGTGCACACTTTTAATATTTCCAGCAGATTTTTCTGCATGAAAAACAGAGTATCGTCAGGAAAAACACTGCATAAAATAGGCACATATTTGACTTTTCTTGCGTGCATTTTTTATATTTTTTGACATTTTCTACCATTCACTTGAAGGAGTAAAAAATGCTTCCAAGATGCTTAAAGAATTGACATGCCGCAGATTTGAAAAAAAAAAAAAAAGCTTTGACAAAAAAAAATGAGCAACATGTGCAAGAGATTTCAGTAACCTCATTGCTAGTACCATTAAAATAAAGCATTTTTCCATGGCAAAGGCATGAAATAAAACATGGAAAACATGCAGCAGTGAATATGCCCTTGTATTTCATTAAAGTAGCAATAACTAATTGGTGCAAATGCATCCGTTAAAACATCTGCCATAGTACAGTGGTGAAGATAGAGGGAGTGAAACACATTTTTGTAAATCTCTTTGCCTAGATTTGCTTACAACAAGATAAGATCAACAATAATCTAAGTATAAACTGACTTTTAAGAGATTACGTCTTTAATGCACCACTCCAGCGTTATTTTATTTTACTGCTGGAGTGGTGCTTAAAATCTAAGTCCCCTGCCCTTATTCTCATACCTTCCGACGCCTTTATCTGTTATCATGTCTGTCTCTGGCAGTTTGTGACCTGCCGACTGCTCCAGTGTTTCATGGAGTGAGTCAAAGGTCACAACTCAATACAAGTCTACGAGAGACTTATTCTGGCTCTCATAGACTTGCATTGAGAGTTTGTGATGTAGCTTCTGGTTTCTGGCTTGTCAGAAGTTGTGATCACAAGATGGCACCACATGAATGGTGCTTCGCCGAAAAAAGGTGCAGATACTGCAGAGTGAGCATAAGAATAAGGGGCAGGAATCTTAGCTTCAAAGCATCACTCCAGTGCTGAAAAAAGAAAAAAAGAGCTAGAATGGTGCTTTAAGACAGTCTAATTTCCAGTCCCATTGCCTGGCAATCAGTTGGTCATTGTTGGTCTAGGGGTTCCAACTGATTATACTGAGATCTATTTCCTGACCATTTAGATCAGTGTTTCCCAAACTCCAGTCATCATGACCCCAACATGTCATGTTTTCAGGATTTCCTTAGTATTGCACAGGTGATGGAAGTATTACCAAGGCATCAGGAATTCTCTTACCTGTGCAATAATATAATAAAAACCGGAAAACATGACCTGTTGGACTGGAGTTTGGGAAACATTGATTTAAATGAATAGCAAAACATCTAAGACATTGCGGTTTGGAAAGAGTAAAGGTTTGTTTACGTGGTCCAACTTTCTGCATGATAAAACCGCTGATTGGTAAAGTTGTATCAATCGGTGGTTGTTTGGTCTGCCTGTGTAAATACCTATTCATAGTAAATGATGCATACTGAGTGATCTATACTAGACTGCTCAGTTGGCGTAGCCTGCCATAGTTCTCGGCAGCACGAGTCCTGTTCACATAGGATGATTCATCGCAGAGAATGACGATCTTATATGCTGCATCACCCAATGGACAAGCATTTGGCTCATTCATTGGGTGATTGACAGACTGTTTACATGGTAAAGTAACCATAAAACTAGCATTTTTAACAATGCATGTTCATGATTATCTTACAGTTAAAATACCCCTTAAGACTAGACAAATCAAAAGTTGCTATTTGCTAATGTCTCCTGTTAATGGCTAATTATCAAATGACCTAACCAGGAGACGCTCTTAAATGATGTAATAGGGCTTATGTAAACTATTTGTCTTTGTAATGTTACCCCTAATGGGTTAAGGCAATCTGGATTTTAGTCTTGCAAATGTGTAAACCATTCCTAAGGAAACATAAGTCCCTACCTAAAAATTATACTGAGCAAAAAAATATGTACTGTACTCAAAAGGGATGGATTCAAAATGTTCAGAGATGAAAATCCATTGTACAATTGTATCATCCAAAACTGACAAGGTAACCCCAAGCAAAGAAATGAAGGCCTTAAACCACAATCTAACCTATTTTATTGGGGAAACCTCTGATACCAAACATAATTCCTGCAAAAACATGGAGTTACAGATCCACCAACTATAATGAATAATAAAGTTTTATTGGAAAACAGCCAAGACAAATGCATATGAAAATGATGGCTATAAAGTTGTCTTATCAAGAGGAGCAGCATAAATGGGAGTTAATGTATAGTATGTATAGTACATAAACTGACAGCAATACAGTCACTAGATTGTATTATAAGGAATACAATTAGCTGTCAGGAAATAAATCCCTATGGGTCAGCCATTGCTACATGTGTCAGACCAAGTGTCTGCAACCCTGACTCACATTTCACGTGGGCTTCCTTGGGGGTTGCCATACACTTGAGTCCTCACTTCTGATTCTAAACATTATCACCATTATCATTTGTAAGAAAAAAAATAAAAAAATCAGAGGCGCTCCCCTCTGATGGAATGAATCCCCAAACAGATGTCAGGTGTGAACCACTACGTCGGACGATGTCCAGAATGGTGAAGACACTTTGTATTTGTCAAATTAAATTTATTTTAAAAACATGAGTAATAAAGATTTTTTCATTCTAGTGATAATTAAAAAAACATGAAAACCTTAAATAAGTATTAAAATCACAATGCGATTCTGCTGTAGAAGACCCTTTCTCAGGTGTATAAAACAAAATGACTGGTGGGGAGTTTTATATTACACCCCTATCCCTATCCATTAACATTTGTTATTTTCCAGTATAACTGTATAATTGTGCTTAAGCTTGTGGTTTTATCATGGAATCATAAGTGGGTTTACCACATCCCATGTAAAACATTTTTTGCATTTTAGGAAAAGACAGTCAATGCATTTGTTAATATTAATAAAAATTAAAACTAGAGGTGTATTGCGTTGCAATGATTTTAATAAAGCGTTCCCTGTGTTTAACTCTATATTGAGTAATGTTCTTATATGTTTGTGTGTAAGAATATTTGATATGGAAAACATTTTTTGTAGAATCCAAATGACTGATAATCCTATTAAAAAAATCTAAACATTCGAAATTCCAATGTCCTTCTGGTTGAACTGAGACTGCCCTTCTTAAAATGAACTGAGAATAATAGTAAACGAAACATCTTCATAATTTGATTTGATGATGTTTTAATATAGCTTAACATGAAGAGAGATGTGGCAAAGTTGGATTTATTTACCGTTCCTTGTTTACTGAGGTTCATGATAACTCATCATTACCTGTGATCCCATAAGATGACCTGTGACAAGCTCCAAATGATAATCTACTTTGACAAACTCCCTTCTGCTGAATTTATATGAAATAACTGGTGTTTGTAGATAGAAAATTACTTGGTAAAAAATATGTAATTCAGTTGTAAAATAAAGGAGAGCTCAAACTGACATGGCTACATTCAAGAAAGTTCATTAAAATATAGAATACATCACTACAGGACTAACATGTAACATTGCATCCCCTACAATGCCTTTCTGAGTTCATTTGGCTGTTGCTAGACCTTTTTGAATCTATAGCATCAGAAATAACATCCATCCATGTGGCTTTCCTTAGACCTAGCTCAATCCATATAACTGCTACTTGGCCTTCTCAGCCAATATGATCCCAACTAAGCTTTTCTCAATCTATATGGCCAATAGTCAGGTGTATGAACCAATATATCTGAAGAACAACCTAGTAGACCATAAAATGCTCTCTATACATTGTATTTGTGTCCAGTAATAATGCAATAATTTATTCTTTAACAGTATAAAGTTGGAGAAGTTTTGCAATCCTGAGTTCCAAATACTACAGGGTGGGCCATGTATATGGATACATCAAAATAAAATGGGAATGGTTGGTGATATCAACTTCCTGTTTGTGGCACATTAGTATATGGGAGGGGTAAACTTTTCAGGATGGGTAGTGACCGTGGTGACCATTTTGAAGTCGGCCATTTTGGATCCAACTTTATTTTTTCCAATAGGAACAGGGTCATGTGACATATCAAACTTATTGAGAATTTCACTAGAAAAACAATGGTGTAAGTGGTTTTAATGTGACTTTATTCTTTCATGAGTTATTTACAAGTTTCTCTTTGTTTACAGCCTTGACATGTCGCAGAAGTTAACACATGAGAAGCGCATAGAAATTGTGTTGATGTCTGGTGAACGCAGTACCCGGGTCTTTGCAGCAGATTTCAAACTTTTTGGGGTGGGCCATTTATATGGATACACCTAAATAACACGGGAATGGTGACAGTTTTCTTGCATAGGGTGTCTTGCATTGAAATCTGCAATGACCCGGGTACTGCATTCACCAGAAATCAACACAATTTCTATGTGCTCCTCACGTGTTAAACTCTGCGACATGTCAATGGCTGTAAACAAAGAGACATTTGTAAATAACTCATGAAAGAATAAAGTTACGTTAAAATCAAGAACACCATTGTTTTTCTTGTAAAATTCTCTATAAGTTTGATGTGTCACATGACCCTCTTCCCATTGGAAAAAATAAAGTTAGATACAAAATGGCCAACTTCAAAATGTCCGCCATGGTCACCACCCATCTTGAAAAGTTTTCCCCCTCCCATATACTAATATGCCAGAAACAGGAAGTTGATATTACCAACCATTCCCATTTTATTTAGGTGTATCCATACATGGCCCACCCTGTACACTAGCCCATAGACAACCTCTAAATTTTACACCAGACTAAACATGCATTATTTTAGTGTAAATGAACCACAGAAATGGTAAATGAAGACTATTCACCACAAGTCGCTATGTAGGGTTAGTAAGTATTCTATGTTTTTACAACCAGCCATACTAAGATATATTCTGCATTCGCTGTCTGGTCAGAAATCAATATATCTTTCAGCTTTTAAGATAGAATATAAATGCTGACAATTGTCTCTCAACCTGTAATCACCAAGCTGCTGTGGCCGAATTAACTTTTTAGGGACATTGTCTTGGGATTAAGCTAGCAATTTCTTTAGGTCCAAAAGTAAAAGTTTTTATATGTGAGATGAACAGAAAAAAAGATTACAAGAACAAAATTTGTATTCACCTTCTGTCTTTTTCCAGTAAACTTTGACCTGAAGTTGATTATCCTGGTAGAAAGGAGCTCCAATTTCTAGCATGTGAGCTGTGCGTCTTCTTTGAGGCAGCACTAGGGTATCAGTCTTCATTTTACTGACTTTTGATACTTGATCCTCTGAAAATAATTAAATGATTTATTAGAATCTTGGCAACATCTAATATTAATAGTAAATTATGTTTTCATTAATCCATTTGCTAGGAATTCTTTTTCAGGGTTATATTGATCTTCATTAGGAGAGTGAAAATCAAAGCAAATCAAAAGTAATGGAGAAGAGCAAGTACTGTTCTATAAGAAACAAACAAACAGTGTAATATAACCTGAAAACTGTAGACCAACTTCTATTTATTCTGAATATTGTAACTGTTATTTTTATGAAACAGCTGTTAATATATATTTTAACCTTGTCCAGACAAGTGTATGGCTCCATATGCAGTGGGGAAAAAAGTATTTAGTCAGCCACCTATTGTGCAAGTTCTCCCACCTAAAAAGATCAGAGAGGGATGTAATTGACATCATAGGTAGACCACAAAATCACCTTGTCTGATTTGGCAAGATTTATTTTGCAAATTATGGTGGAAAATAAGTATTTGGTCACCTAAAATCATGCAAGATTTCTAGCTCTCACAGACCTGCTACTTCTTCTTTATGAGGCTCCTCTGTCCTCCACTCATTACCTGTAGTAATGGCACTTATTTGAAATTGTTATCAGTAGAAAATACACCTGTCCACAACCTCAAACAGTCACGCTCCAAACTTCACTATGGTGAAGACCAAAGAGCTGTCAAAGGACACCAGAAACAAAATTGTAGCCCTGCACCAGGCTGGGAACACTGAATCTGCAGTAGGCAAGCAGCTTGGTGTGATGAAATCAACTGTGGGAGCAATAATAAGAAAATGGAAGACATACAAGACCACTGATAATCTCTCTCGATCTGGGGCTCAACAGAAGATATCACTCCGTGGGGTCAAAATGATCACAAGAACGGTGAGGGAAAATCCCAGAACCACATGGGGAGACCTACTGAATGACCTGCATAGAGCTGGGACCACTGTAACAAAGGCTACCATCAGTAACACACTACACCGCCAGAGACTCAGATCCTGCAGTGCCAGAGGTGTCCCCTTGCTTAAGGCAATACATGCCCATCTGAAGCTTGCAAGACAGCATTTGGATTATCCTGAAGAGTATTGGGAGAATGTCATATGGTCTGATGAAACCAAAGTATAACTGTTTGGTAGAAACAAAACTCATCATGTTTGGAGAAGACAGAATGCTAAGTTGCATCCAAAGAACACCATACCTACTGTACTGTGAAGCATGGGGATGGCAACATCATGCTTTGGGGCTGCTTCTCTGCAAAGGGACGAGGACAACTGATCCGTATACATGAAAGAATGAATGGGGCCATGTATCGTGAGATTTTGAGTGCAAACCTCCTTCCATCAGCAAGGGCATTGAAGATGAAATGTGGATGGATCTTTCAGCATGATAATGATCCCAAGCACACCACCAGGGCAAAGAATGAGTGGCTTTATAAGAAGCATATGAAGGTCCTGGAGTGGCCTAGCCAGTCTCCAGATCTCAACCCCATAGAAAACTTTTGGAGGGAGTTGAAAGTCCGTGTTGCTCAGCGACAGGCCCAAAACATTACTGCTCTAGAGAAGATCTGCATGGAGTAATGGGCCAACATACCAACAGTGTGTGCCAACCTTGTGAAGAGTTACAGAAAACGTTGGACCTCTGTCACTGACAAGAAAGGATATATAACAAAATATTGAGATGAACTTTTGTTAATGACTAGTGTTGAGCATTCCGATACTGCAAATATCGGGTATCGGCCGATATTTGCTGTATCGGAATTCCGATACCAAGTTCCGATATTTTTGCGATATCGGAAATCGGAATCGGAAGTGTGCGGTGCGTATGGTTCCCAGGGTCTGGAGGAGAGGAGACTCTCCTTCAGGCCCTGGGATCCATATTCATGTAAAAAATAAAGAATAAAAATAAAAAATATTGATATACTCACCGCTCCAGCGGCCCCTGCTCTTAGCGGTGCCTCCGTTCCTAAGAATGCAGGGAGTGAAGGACCTTCGATGACGTCGCGGCTTGTGATTGGTCGCGTGAGCAGTCACTTGAGCGGTCACATGACCAATCACAAGCCGCGACGTCATCAAAGGTCCTTAACTCGGCATTCTTAGGAACGGAGGCACCGCTAAGAGCAGGGGCCGCCGGAGGGGTGAGTATATCAATAATTTTTATTTTTGTTATTTATTTTTTACATGAATATGGATCCCAGGGCCTGAAGGAGAGTTTCCTCTCCTTCAGACCCTGGGAACCATTCCGATATTTTGTATCCCATTGATATGCATTGGTATCGGGTATCGGTATCGGCGATATCTGATATTTTTTGGATATCGGCCGATCCAATCCGATACCAATACCTTTGCATATCGGAAGGTATCGCTCAACACTATTAATGACCAAATACTTATTTTCCAGCATAATTTGCAAAATAAATCTTGCCAAATCAGGCAAGGTGATTTTCTGGATTTGTTTTCTCATTTTGACTCTCATAGTTGTGGTCTACCTATGATGTCAACTACAGGCCTTTCTCATCTTTTTAAGTGGGAGAACTTGCACAATTGGTGGCTGACTAAATACTTTTTTCCCCACTGTACATAATAAAGAGCACAATAAAGTTAATACAGTGCCTTGAAAAAGTAGTCATGCCCCATGAACTTTTCCATACTTTTTTATGTTACACCTGCAACTTAGATGTATTTTATTGGGATTGAATGTGATATACCAACACTAAGAAAGTGTTTGTGAATTATACAGGAAATGATATAGGGTTTTCTGAATATTTTAAAAACATAAATCTGAAAATTGTGACATGCATTTGTCTATAGCACCTTTGAGTCAATACTTTATAGGACTACTTGCCACGGCAATTACAGCTGCAATTCTTTCAGGGTCCATCTCTACCAGCTTTGCACATCTAGAAACTGAAATTTGTCCCCAATTTTCATGGCAAAATAGTTCTAGTTCAGTGAGATTGGATGGAGAGCTTCTGTGAAGAGCAATTTTCTAGTCTTTTCACAGATTATTAATGTGATTTAGGTCTGGGCTATGACTGGGCCATTCAAACACATGAATATACCACTGTAGCTCTGGCAGTATTTTTAGGGCAATTGTCCTGCTGGAAACCTGCTTACCAGTCACAAGTTTTTGCTGCCTCTAACAGGTTTGCCTCCATGATTGTCCTGTATTTAGCTCTATCCATCTTCCCATCTACTCTGACCAGCTTCCATGTCCTGCTGGAGAAAAGCATCCCGACAGCATGATGCTGCCACCTCCATGTTTGATGATTTGGATGGTGTTTTCAAGGTAATGCACAGTATTAGTTTTCTGCCACACATAGCGCTTTGCATTTAGCCCAAAAAGTTCTATTTTGGTCTCATCTGACAAAGCACTGCAAGATAGCTGTGTCCCCTACATGGTATGTGGAAGAAGGTCCTCTGGTCAGATGAGACTAAATTAGAACTTTTTAGAGACATGCTTCAAAAACTTGCAGCAGTAATTGCAGAAAAAGGTGGTCCTACAAAGTATTGACTTGGGGGGCTTAATACAAACGCATATCACAATTTTGAGATTTATATTTTTATGTATCACTTCCTTTACACTTCTTGCTTCTTAGTGTTGGTATATAACTTAAAATCCCAATTAAATTAATTTAAGATTTGTGGGTGCAATATGAAAAATTGCAGAAAAGTTCATGGGGTATGAATACATTTTAAAAGCACTGTAAGTAACTTTTACAGCCCAATGAATATTTTTTTTAGATGTTTTCCTAAATCCATCCCAAATAGGTTAGTTTTCCAGTTTTCAGTACATGATATAGCAAACTACAACTCAACGCACAAAGAGCAAGTATCCTAATAAAGGTAAAGGGATAAATCTAAAGGGATAAGAAAAATAATGTAATGGAAAGGGGTTAAGACAAGACTTGAAACTCCTGGGTCATAATGCAGAATTTATATAGTACTGGCCTCCCTATATGGATTTCAATGGACTTTTAAGCTTCCAGAATCTAATACCAAATACATTACTGGGTCCCCTAAGTGTCATGTGTAATTTAGTACAAAAGTCTCCTTATATGACCTCAAGGAAACTTTTGGAGTCACTTAGGCTTCTGGGTCAAAGTGTGCTATGCACTTCCTATAATATATTCCTGTGTTTTGGCTAAATCTGGATTTAGTTACTTAACCTGAAGTTTAACTTCAATTTTCAATATTTATGTTTACAAAATGTAGAGACCCTGCCATGTTCTATACATTATAGCCTTACCTTTCACTGATGTTTAATCATAACCAGAAAAGTAACTGAGTAGTCTACAAGACATCATAAATATATGCAAGAATGCAATTTTCATCAGCCATGAAGTAAGGTACTACCCTCATAAGGACCAAGTGCCATATATTTATAGAGCCTGTTCTTGGGCTTTAATCCCACGTTATTGATAACTAAGATGCAGGGGCTAGGGGTCCAGCAATCAAGCAGAAGCTAACTAGGTCTCCAGCTGTCAGGCACAGTTGGTTAGCCCAGAGGAGAAGACAGAAATGGTTTATTTCCACTTCTGTCTTCTATTTCACCAGCTGCACAGCGCATTGCTAATCCTTCTGTAATACCTGGCAATCAAATAATCAGTTCTGCTGGTGACTTATGTCACAGTAGTGAGCTATTTTTTTCCCATAATTGGAGCCTTTATGGAACGCTCAGTAATAGTAGAAAAATGAACAATAAAGTAAAAAGAAAATATTCATTGATAATCTTTATTGAAAAAAAAATTATATCAAAATACTCAGATCAAAAAAGTGTAAATGGTTAAAAAATAATAAAAAATAAAGAAAAACAATGAAATAAATATGAAAAACAATTTGCAAGCACCTCAGTGAAAGAAATTTAAAAATTCATGGCTGCTAAAATGTGGTGAGCCAAAAGCTAAAAAAGTTAAATAATCGGACGGTCATTATTGACTTTTTAGGCTGGGACATTAAAATGATAACACTGTGCTCTTTGGTTGACAGTGATGGACAGAAAGTAAATATTAGTTGACTGCACTATTAGGCTATGTTCCCACGATGAGCTTTTGGTGCATTTTTGAAGCTGCATAATATTGCTGTGTCAAAAATGCAGCATCTTACAGTTATATCAAAATGGATGGAATTTATAGAAATCTTATGCCCACTGTTCTTTTTTTTTACTCAGCGTACATTAACCTGCAGTGCTTGTTTAAAATCTGCAGCACGTCAACTTCCCTTGACAGCATGTTGAGATTTCTGTGCGGAATTTCCCTATAGACTTGCATTAGATGCAGAAAATCTACAGGTAAAAAACGCACATGCATTTTAAGTAGGGTTAAGCGACTTTTACTTTTTCAGGATCGAGTCGGGTTTCGCGAAACCCGACTTTGTCAAAAGTCGGGTCGGGTGAAATCGGCCGATTATTGCAAAAAGTCGGGGATCCGACCGAAACACGAAACCCAATGCAAGTCAATGGAGAATCAAAGTCGGCAGTGAGTGGAGGACAGGAAAACACCAACAGAGCCCATTTTAATGCCAAAAACATCAATTCTTGTTACTTAAGCTTGTCAATCTTAATTTACCTTACAATAATAGGTAGCCATTGAAAATTTGGGGGTCATTTGGCAACAGTTGTGGGGGGAGTAGGGCTGGCTCAAGTTTTTTGTGGGCCCAGGAAACGCGGACTACGTCACGGCGGTGGAGCAGGGAGAGGTAAGTATTTCAACTTTGCAAGTGCTGTGATCCTGAGCAAGCAGGGGGGGCACACTCGTTCGCATTGCCACTGGCACAGGGCCCCTCAAAGTACGGCGTTGTGATTGACGACGGGGGCGCCTCCCACCGGCAGAGACACTTTTGCCTACTATGAGGGGCCCTGTGCCAGTGACGTCGCCAACGAGTATGCCCCCCCACCTGTTGAAGGAACCTGCACTTTCATCTGCACCTTCCTCTTTGTCCCCGTGTAAGGTGGTATAGTATGCGGGAAGGGGAACGAGACTTTCTGCAGGGTCAGATACTGGCTATGTAGAGTGCAAGGGGAATGTAGTGGTCTGGGTCAATGTACCGGCAGACTCATCTAGCAGTGGCTGGGCAATGGGCAGGATGAGGAGGAAACACAGATATAGGCCCAAAGAATAAAGTAGGCTCAATGCAGTTTAAAATGGGTAACAGGGGTACACAGGCAGCACTGGTTTGGTCAGCAGAGGACGATTGATAGGAGTGGCACAGACAGACTTACTAGGCCTAAAATAAAAAAAAGTTGGCTCAATGCAGTTTAATATGGGTAACAGGGGTACACAGGCAGCACTGGTTTGGTCAGCGGAGGACGATTGCTAGGAGTGGCGCAGACAGACTTACTAGGCCTATAATAAAAAAGTTAGCTCAATGCAGTTCAAAATGGGTAACGGGTACACAGGCAGCATTGTTTTGGTCAGCGGAGGACGATTAGTAGGAGTGGCGCAGACAGACTTACTAGGCCTAAAATAAAAAAGTTGGCTCAATGCAGTTTAAAATGGGTAACAGGGGTACACAGGCAGCGCTGGTTTGGTCAGTGGAGGATGATTGCTAGGAGTGGCGCAGACAGACTTACTAGGCCTAAAATAAAAAAGTTGGCTCAATGCAGTTCTAAACTGGTAACAGGAGTAAACTGGTGGCACTGCTTTGTTCAGTGGAGGACAACTGGAATAAGTGGCTGACACAGTACATTGGCCTAAATAGTAAAGCGGACTAAATGTCTGCAAAAAAAATGTTCATAAATAAACAGGTGGCAAAGCAACGTTCAGGGGTGGGTTCCTCTGCTGAGTAACAGATAGTGGTAGTTCGCGCACAGTATTCACAGGTCAAAATGGAGGGCATGGTCCCTGTATATATTTACTATCATCTCTCAATTTGTATTGGCAGTGCCATTGAAGGATTTAACAGCACTGACTAAACAGCGGTGGAGCACTGTTTGAGCTTGGGGGAACACTCTCTCGTGGGTGGCGGTACTGGCCCAGGGCCCCTCATATTACGACGGTGTGTCTGACATTGGGTGTGCACCCCCACCGCCAGAGACACTTAATTGTACTATGAGGGACCCTGTGCCAGTGCCGTCGGCCAAAAGTGGGCACACCCACCTGTCCAGGCAAACGGCACTCGCACGAGTGCTTGCACCAAGTGGTGACCACGGGCCTGTGGGGGGAGTCAGCCCACTTAGGGAGGTGCTAAAAATGGCCTATGGTGGACATTCATCAGCAGCAAATGGAGGAATTGGAGCAGTCAGTAAGAGGAGTCCAAAAGCAAGACCTTTTTAAAGGAAAGCTACGTGTCAGCAGGGGAAGGTGGGGCAAAAGAATTTGAAATCCATGATTGGTTCATTTTAATGAAGGTTAGATCATCAACATTTTGGGTAGCCAGATGTGTCCTTTTTTTGGTCAGTATTGAACCAGCAGCACTGAAGACTCTTTTTGATAGCACACTGGCAGCAGGGCAAGCGAGCTCCTGTAATGCATATTCTGCCAATTCAGGCCAGGTGTCTAGTTTAGATGCCCAGTAATCAAAGGGGAATGAACTGTGAGGGAGAACATTGATAAAGGAGGAAAAGTAGTTTGCAACCATACTGGACAAATGCTGTCTCCTGTCACTTTGAATCGATGCAGCTGTCCCTGTCGTGTCAGCGGTAATTGAAAAATCACTCCACAACCTTGTCATAAAACCCCTCTGTCCAACGCCACTTCGGATTTCTGCACCGCTAGCACCTCTGCCATGTGGCCCCCTACGGCTCGTGTGAGAACCATCACCGCCGCTGTGTGCTGGGAATGCCAGAGCCAAACGGTCTACAAGAGTTGCTTGTTTGGTAGCCAATATTTGCTCTAGGTTCTCATGTGGCATGATATTTTGCAATTTCCCTTTGTAGCGTGGATCCAGTAGGCAGGCCAACCAGTAATCGTCATCGGTCATCATTTTGACAATGCAGGGGTCCCTTTTTAGGATACGCAAGGCATACTCAGCCATGTGGGCCAATGTTCCAGGTGTCAATTCACTGCTTCTGCTGGGTTGAGGAGCACTTTCTTGCAACACAAGTGTCCCGCAAGAAACCTGTACCAGACCTTGCAACGGCACCAGTTTCTATTGCCCCCTGAGAAGCTCCCTCCTCCCATACATATTCATCCCCATCATCCTCCTCCTCATCCTCTTCGTCCGCCACCTCGTCCTGGACAGTTCCCTGACCAGACAATGGCTGACTGTCATCAAGGCTTCCCTCCTCGGCTGCAGATGCCTGCTCTTTAATGTGCGTCAAACTTTGCATCAGCAGACGCATAAGTGGGATGCTCATGCTTATGATGGCGTCATCTGCACTTACCAGCCGTGTGCATTCCTCAAAACACTGAAGGACTTGACAGAGGTCTTGTAGCTTCGACCTCTGCACACCAGACAACTCCATGTCAGCCATCCAACTGCCTGCCCGTGTATGCGTATCCTCCCACAAATAAATGACAGCACGCCTCTGTTCACACAGCCTCTGAACCATGTGCAGTGTGGAGTTCCACCTTGTTGCAACATCTATAATTAGGCGCTGCTGTGGAAGATTTAGCGATCGCTGATGGTTCAGCATACGGCTGGAGTGTACGGGCGACCGGCGGATGTGCGAACAAAGTTTTTGCACCTTCAGGAGCAGGGCTGGTAACTCAGGATAATTTTTCAGGAAGCACTGCACCACCAGGTTTAACGTGTGACCCAAGCAAGGTATGTGTTTAAGTTGTGAAAGGGCTATGGCAGCCAAAAAATTCCTTCCGTTATCACTGAATACCTTGCCTGCCTCAAGATGTACACTGCCCAGCCATGACTCACTTTCTTGCTGCAAGAACTCAGCCAGTACTTCCACGGTGTGTCTGTTGTCGCTCAAACACTTCATTTCCAACACAGCCTGCTGATGCTTACCACTAGCTGTTCCATAATGAGACACCTCGTGTGCAACACTGGCAGCTGCGGATGGAGTTGCCAGGCGACTACGCTCTGTGGACGAGCTGTCGCTTCTGGAGGAGGAGGAGGAGGGGTGTTGAACGCCTACTGCCAACTGTTTCCTAGACCGTGGGCTAGGCAGAACTGTCCCACTATGGCTGTCCCCGTGGACCCTGCATCCACCACATTAACCCAGTGCGCCGTGATGGACACGTAACGTCCCTGGCCATGCCTACTGGTCCATGCATCTGTGGTGAGGTGCACCTTTCCACTGACAGACTGCCTCAGTGCATGGACAATGCGGTCTTTGACATGCTGGTGGAGGGCTGGGATGGCTTTTCTCGCAAAGAAGTGTCGACTGGGTAGGTCATAGCGTGGTACTGCGTAGGCCATCAGGTCTTTGAAAGCTTTGCTTTTGACCAACCGGTAGGGCATCATCTCTAACGAGATTAATCTGGCAATGTGGGCGTTCAAACCCTGTGTACGTGGATGAGAGGATGAGTACTTTCTTTTCCTCAAGAGAGTCTCTTCTAGGGTGAGCTGGACAGGAGACCTGCAGATGGTGGAACTAGCAGTGGTGGCGGGGGTAGACATGGCGGATTGAGAGACAGTAGGTGATGTTGGCCTACATACAGTGCTTCCTACAAATAACCTTCTGATTCCCTGCCTGCTTTGGCCTTGCAACAATCCCTGCACATTTGCTGCTGGTGGTGTCCGAACTGGTGGGCTTACAGTGAGGGAAGCAATGTAGTGTTGCTGACTACCTTCATTCTGACCAGGTGCACCAACGGTAAAGGACGTTTGGTAATTAGTCCAGGCTTGCAAATGCATGCTGTTTAAATGTCTACGCATGCACGTTGTATTTAAATTTTGAAGAATCTTCCCTCTGCTAAAGGTCTTTGAGCATTTTTTACAGATCACTTTAGACTGATCATTGGGATCTTGGTCAAAAAAATGCCACACTGCACTCTTTATACTATGGAATTCCTTTGCAGGCATTGCACGCTGTGCAACTTTCAGTGGTTGGCCACGCTGTCCTAAAACTGTTTTTGTCACACGTTTTGGGCCTGATACGGGCCTGGCTGATGACAGCTGTTGCGATGTAGATTGGGGTTGCTGCGGATAACCCTCCTCCGCTTGTGAGCTAGTGCCAGCGGCACCCTCTTCCCCCAATGGCTGCCAATCTGGGTCAAGAACTGGGTCATCTATCACCTCCTCCACAATGTCATGTTCACCTTCCTCAGTGTCACCGTGTAAGCCGGTGCTATAGCGTTCGGGACAGGGGACCATAGTCTCATCAGGGTCAGATTCTGGCTCAGGAAACTGCGAGGTCAATGTAGTGATCTGAGTCAATGGAACAGCATCATAATCTAGCTGTGGCTGTGCATCAGTGCACTCCATGTCCGATTCTTCTTGACCTGGCCAGTGTACAATTTCCCTTTCTAACCCTGGCACAGTATGGGTAAAGAGCTCCATGGAGTAACCTGTAGTGTCGCCTGACGCATCCTTCACTTTTGGTTTGGGAGAAGGACACAAGGAAACATCTTTTTCCAGACTGGAAGCATCCACTGACGACTGGCTGCTCTTAGATTTTGAACTTTGGGAAGAGGAGTCGAAAGAGCTAGAGGCTGAGTCAGCAAGGAAAGACAAAACTTTTTCCTGCTGCTCCGGCTTTAAAAGCTGTTTTCTTACTCCCAGGTAAGGGAGCCTTCGAGGCCTTGTATAGCCAGACGATGACGCAGGCTCAACACCTCCAGCCTTAGGTGCTACTGTGCTTTTGCCACTACCACCAGATGCAGCACGACCACCACCACCATCAGTACTAGCTGGCAACCCCCGCCCACGGCCTCTTCCACCAGACTTCCTCATTTTTGGGGGGGAGACACTGAACCACAACTCTGGCCCAGTGGTATAACACAACACTATGAACATGGCAGAAAGTGGCTGCCTGATATACGACACACTAGCAGTACAGCAGAATATAAACTGTGTGAGAATTACTATCTCACTTTTGGGGGGAGACACTGAACCACAACTCTGGCCCAGTGGTATAACACAACACTATGAACGTGGCAGAAAGTGGCTGCCTGATATATGACGCACTAGCAGTACTGCAGAATATAAACTGTGTGAGAAATACTATCTCACTTTTGGGGGGAGACACTGAACCACAACTCTGGCCCAGTGGTATAACACACCACTATGAACGTGGCAGAAAGTGGCTGCCTGATATATGACGCACTAGCAGTACTGCAGAATATAAACTGTGTGAGAAATACTATCTCACTTTTGGGGGGAGACACTGAACCACAACTCTGGCCCAGTGGTATAACACAACACTATGAACGGGGCAGAAAGTGGCTGCCTGATATATGACGCACTAGCAGTACTGCAGAATATAAACTGTGTGAGAAATACTATCTCACTTTTGGGGGGAGACACTGAACCACAACTCTGACCCAGTGGTATAACACACCACTATGAACGTGGCAGAAAGTGGCTGCCTGATATATGACGCACTAGCAGTACTGCAGAATATAAACTGTGTGATAAATACTATCTCACTTTTGGGGGGAGACACTGAACCACAACTCTGGCCCAGTGGTATAACACAACACTATGAACGGGGCAGAAAGTGGCTGTAATTATTATAGAAAAAAAAATAACAAGCTTCCTACAATGATCTCAGGGCAAGTATGGCAGCAATAAAAAGGACTGCTGAACAAAAAAATTGGTAGACAAATAAACAAGACAGGTAACTGTGCAGAAAGGAGCAACAGGATTTTTGCTTTGAAAAAAGCAGTTGGTTTGCACAGCACCGTGCACACAGCTATGCAGCTGCTGCACTAAAATACGACCTCCACTGTCCCTGCACAAAAAGGTGGTGTGGGACAGTGAAAATCGCTCCAGCACAAGCGGTTTGGGGGGTTTATATTTCCTCCCTAACTCTGTCCCTGCTTCTGACTAACTGCAGCAAACTCTCCCTATGCTCAGATCGGCAGAAGTAAGATGGTGGTCGGCGTGCACGCCCCTTTATAGCCCCTGTGATGCCACAGACAGCAAGCCAATCACTGCCATGCCCTTGTCTAAGATGGTGGGGACAGAGACCTATGTCATCACGCTGCCCACACTCTGCGTCCTCCTTCATTGGATGAAAAACGTCTGTAACAGCATCATACGAAACGCGACTTTGGCGCTCTGATCGTGTACCGCATGGCCGATCCCACACTAGGATCGGTTCGGGTTTCATGAAACCCGACTTTGCCTAAAAGTCGGTGATTTCTGAAAATGACCGATCCGTTTCGCTCAACCCTAATTTTAAGTACTTTTCCTCAGTGGAAACACATAAAAAATGCATGAAATTCACATCTAAATATATTAGTAAAGTTTTGTCAAAGTCAAGTACCATAATAAATAAAAAAAACTAGCAGCTTTATTTAAAGCATGAGAAAAAAAAGAGAGACAAAAAACAGTCAAAAAAGTGCTAAAAATACAAGTTAACCCATTACTTGCCAAATTATCAATTTCCATTTTTTTTATGACATATTTTTAATGATTTTGGTCCTAATGAATCAGAAACATAATTTGCAAAAATTTTTAAAGTATGGATTTTTCAGAAAAGGGCGTCCCAATATTCAATTAAAAATGACAATGACGTGATTTCCTATTTTGAAAACATTCATTTTACAAACACAACACAAAAAATTGGACCTAATTATAAAAATTATAAAATCTTAGTTGCTAGAAGATAAAGATTAGGCGTCCCAAAAAAAGGATATTGGTAGATAATGGGTTAAGAAACACGCACAAAAAATGCAATGAAAAAAGAAAATAACCTAATTTAAATAATAGGTGCAGAAAAGGTGCAGAAATTCTGTAGTGTCAAAAACTCACCAAAAGCTAATTGTGGGATTTATACCTGATTTAGATGTTAATAGTTAGTACAAATTTTCATCTACTGTAAAGGTAAAATAAGAGAAATGAACTGGAATATAAGCTCAAATGCATGCAACGTGTAGGCGCGTGTTCACATTGACCATTAGACAAAACCTTTCTATTGCTTAGTGTTCAATAGTTGGGGCCCTGGTCCTGCTCAGCCCTTATTCCTATTCATTTTCTTTGACATATGGTAAGTAGTGTTGAGCGATACCGTCCGATACTTGAAAGTATCGGTATCGGAAAGTATCGGCCGATACCGGCAAAGTATCGGATCTAATCCGATACCGATACCCGATACCAATACAAGTCAATGGGACTCAAGTATCGGACGGTATCCCTGATGGTTCCCAGGGTCTGAAGGAGAGGAAACTCTCCTTCAGGCCCTGGGAACCATATTAATGTGTAAAAGAAATAATTAAAATAAAAAATATTGCTATACTCACCTCTCCGACGCAGCCTGGACCTCACCGAGGGAACCGGCAGCGTTCTTTTCTTAAAATGCGCGCTTTTCCTTCCTTCCGTGACGTCATGGCTTGTGATTGGTTGCGTGCCGCCCATGTGGCCGCGACGCGACCAATCACAGCAAGCCGTGACGTAATTTTCAGGTCCTTCTAGGCATTCAGTATTTTAAAATTACGTTCCGGCTTTGTGATTCACAGCCGTGACGTCACGGGAGGCAGGAGACGCGCGCATTTTAAAATGCGCGCGTGTCCAGCCTCCCGTGACATCACGGCTTGTGATTGGTCGCGTCGCCCATGTGGCCGCGATGCAACCAATCACAGCAAGCCGTGACGTAATTTCAGGTCCTTCAGGATTTTAAAATTACGTTCTGGCTTGTGATTGGTCGCGTCGCGGTCACATGGGCGACGCGACCAATCACAAGCCGTGACGTCACGGGAGGCTGGACACGCGCGCATTTTAAAATGCGCGCGTCTCCTGCCTCCCGTGACGTCACGGCTTGTGATTGGTCGCGTCGCCCATGTGACCGCGACGCGACCAATCACAAAGCCGGAATGTAATTTTAAAATACTGAATGCCTAGAAGGACCTGAAAATTATGTCACGGCTTGCTGTGATTGGTCGCATCGCGGCCACATGGGCGGCACGCGACCAATCAGAAGCCGTGACGTCATGGAAGGAAGGAAAAGCGCGCATTTTAAGAAAAGAACGCTGCCGGTTCCCTCGGTGAGGTCCAGGCTGTGTCGGAGAGGTGAGTATAGCAATATTTTTTATTTTAATTCTTTCTTTTACACATTAATGTTGTTTCGATACCGATACCCGATACCACAAAAGTATCGGATCTCGGTATCGGAATTCCGATACAGCAAATATCGGCCGATACCCGATACTTGCGGTATCGGAATGCTCAACACTAATGGTAAGGTTTTAATACTAGAGGTTAGGACCATCCCGAGAATGATCACCTTGACGTGATGTGATGGCTTTTACTTTTTTTATAAAAACAATGTTAACCAAGCACCCTATGTTATTTTCATATAGTATTTTTTTTACTGTAGGCTATTTGCTTATTTTCTTTATACCTTAGGTTTTGTCTGCAGTGGCTAGTGTGAACATGCGCCTACACTTTGCATGCATGCCAACTTATATATCATGTGAGAGTCATAGAACAAACGCGGCAGCACTCACCGATCCTGCAGTCAAAGTTTCCTTTATTGAAGCTTGCAAAGAAACATCTTCACGGCTCGGGGGAGTGAAACGGTAACAGGAGTGTGCAGGGTGACTCTCACATGATTTTACTCTTCATATCACGCGAGCACCTCCGTTTAACCATGGGGTTACCTATTATCCTGTCATTAGTACATGGTTGACATCTCTTGGACACTAGGGCTGTGCTGCTCTACTATTTACTTCGGTTGTTCAAATTATATATCAGTTAATTTCTTTTGGTTTTGCTTTAGGTTTATGCACTGAGTGCAAATAAGGGCTGGGCCTCCCTTTTCTTTGAGCTTGACATTTCGTTCATATAGCTTCTCATGGCTAGGTGTCAAATAGTCGGTGTCCCGGTCCTTACTGTCCCTTATTCACATTTGCATCATTTGACATAGGGTAAAGCTTTAATACTAAAGGATAGGACCATACCTTATATGCTCACCTTGACATGGTGGGATGGCTTTTACATTTATTTATGAAAACGATATTAATTAAATACCCTATGTTATTTTTGTGCACTATTGCTATTTGTGTTTTTACCGCAGGGTATTTGCTCATTTTGTTTTTTCTTAGGTTTTGTCTACTGTAAAGTTAGTAAATTGTGGTAATTGAATTGCTGGGGCCCCAACCAATCACCAGAAATAAATTCCTAAATCCAATATTAATGGAGCAGTGGTCAACCATGCATGCTGCCACTCCATTTACTATCTAGGGTACTGCTGCAGATAGCCAAGTATAGCAGAATACAGTATCACAAAATATTGTTTTTAAGAGTTGTTCATCTTGCCATCTTAATATGTTTGTAATCCACAGTTTTCACTTCTACAGTTTGTAAATATCCCTACTAATCAGTAGTGGTGGTTTTTGGCTTTCTGACACAGCTTCATAGGTTACAAAGAGAAGGCTGAGATACAGTTGTGCTCAAAAGTATACATACCTTGGCAGAATTTTTGATTTCTTGGCCTTTTTTCAGAGAATATCAATGATAACACCAAAACTTTTTCTCCACTCATGGTTAGTGGTTGGGTGAAGCCATTTATTGTCAAACTACTGTGTTTTCTCTTTTTAAATCATAATGACAACCCAAAACATCCAAATGACCATGATCAAAAGTTCACATACCCCATTTCTTAATACCGTGTATTGCTCCCTCTAATATCAATGACAGCTTGAAGTCTTTTGTGGTAGCTGCAAATGAGGTTCTTTATTTTCTCAGATGGTAAAGCTTCCCACTCTTCATGGCAAAAAGCCTCCAGTTCCTGTAAATTCTTGGGTTGTCTAGGATGAACAGAACCCTTGTGATCTCCCCAGAGTGGCACAATGATATTGAGGTCAGGAGACTGAGATGGCCAATCCAGAACCTTTACTTTGTTCCGCTGTAGCCAATAACAGGTCAACTTCTTTCATGGCAGCTCAGAACAACCCATCTGCTCCTTCGTTTTTTGCATTGACATGATATTGTCAGATGGCAATAACAAAACATCTAATCCACACAGGCCAAAAAAATCAAACCATAGATGTCCACAAATTAAGTTTTGTGTAATAATGAGAATTGGCACAGGGAAAAAGTAATGAACATGCTAACTGAAATGTAATTAATAATTTGTATAAAAGCCGTTGGTGATGACAGCGTCAAGATGCCTCCTGTATGGAGAAAATAGTTGCGTGCATTGCTCAGATGTGATTTTGGTTCTTCCACATAAATATTCTTCAAATCCTGTAGGTTCCATGAGCTTCTTCTATGAACTCTCAGCTTTAGTTCCTTCCACAAATTTTCTATTTGATTTAGGTCAGGTGATTGGAAGGACCATTCTAGCAGCTTTATTTTATTCCTCTGAAATCTGAAATCAATGGAGAGATTCCTTGGCTGTGTGTTTAGATCATTGTCTTGCTGAAATTTCCACCCTTGTTTCATCTTCAACATTCTGATAGATGAAGCTATTTTCTTTCAAGAATGTCTCTGTACATTTGTCCATTTATCCTTCCTTCAATTACATGAAGTATGCTGAAAAACAGCCTTACACCATGATGTTCCCTCCTCCAAACTTCCCTGTTGGTACAGGTGCATCTCACAAAATTAGAATATCATCAAAAAGTTAATTTACTTCAGCTCTTCATTACAAAAAGTGAAACTCATATATTATATAGAGTTATTACAAACAGAGTGATCTATTTCTGTTTATTTATGTTAATGTTGATGATTATGGCTTATAGCCAATGAAAACCCAAAAGACATTATCTAAGTAAATTAGAATACTTTATAACACCAGCTTGAAAAAACGATTTTAAAATCCAAAATGTTGGTCTACTGAAATGTATGTTCAGTAAATTAACTCAATACTTGGTTGGGGCTCCTTTTGCATCAATTACTGCATCAATGCAACATGGCATGGAGGCAATCAGCCTGTGGCACTGCCGAGGTGTTATGGAAGAACAGGTTGCTTTGATAGCAACATTTAGCTCATATGCATTGTTGGGTCTGCTGTCTCTCATCTACCTCTTGACAACACCCCATAGATTCTCTATGGGGTTATGGTTAGGTGAGTTTGCTGGCCAATCAAGCACAGTGAAACTGTTGTTTTTAAACCAGGAATTAGTACTTTTGGCAGTGTGGACAGGTGCCAAGTCCTGCTGAAGAAAGACATTTCCATCTCCAAAAAGCTTGTCAGCAGAAGGAAGCATGAAGTGCACTAAAATTTCTTGGTAGATGGCTGTGCTGACTTTGGTCTTGATAAAACATATTGGACCTACACCAGCACATGACATGGCTCCTGAAACAATCATTGATTGTGGATCCTTCCCAGCCTGAGACCAGCCATCAGCCACCCCAGAAATTGCGCATTCATTAGATGAGCCAATTCTGGCTCTTAGCTTCAGCTCTTCATCTGGGAAATAGTTTTGGTGTTGATGTCAGCTGTGTAATGTCTGCTGACATCAAGCCCAGGGTTTATTATTGGAGATGTGTCTGTCAGACATCCCCATTACTAACACTGTAGTTAAAAAAAGAAACACACACAGAAAGATCCTTTATTTGTAAAAATCGCTCCCTAACAAATTCCCTGTTTTACGCATGTATTAGCTACTGCTGGGTCTCACGCTGTACTTCGCAGGACCCAGTCGCTGTAAACTGAGGTGAAATCAGTAAGGTTACCTCAGTTCTCCGCGGCTGGTTCTCACAAGGGCAGCGCAAGTGGCGTACTGATGACTGGTGACATCACCACTCTTCTTTTCGGCTGTCGTAATGCCCTCATGGGAAACGACCACTGTGAACTGATGTAGCTATACTGACATCACCTCAGTTCACAGTGGCCGGGTTTTGGAAGTAGAGAATGAGACCCAGCAGAGGCTGCTGCTCTGGTCTATGGAACTTCGTTCTCTTTGCATGTAATTCATTTTTAAATATATCTCTTTGAAATCTGATTAATCTTTTATAATCACCCTGTATTATTATCCTATGTGAGATAGTGCTCCCTGAGTGTGTTGGGGGACACTCACTTGGCAATGGGATTAAAGCAGTCAGGCACGATTTCTCACAAAAACAGTCTATTCCAGTTTATTTAGACTCATAAACCGCATCACAAACAGTTCATTACATACATTAATGGAACACATTAACCAACAGTCTGTTCCAATGGCAGATACCTCTCTGCCCGCAACCCCTTTTATCTGGAGTTACCTTACAGGAGCTCCTGCTCCACACACTGACTCCTGTCAGTCCTGGTTCCCAGGGAAGCTGCCTAACAGGGATAACCATCCTTGTGACCAGGGAACTTCAGATAGTTCAGACCAGCAGAAGGAATGATAGGTTCCCCAATACAGTAGCCATCACAGGCTCTGAAGATATGGCCTCTCCGTGTGCTATCCAAGAAGTCCAGTCCTTGGCACTTCCAACACACAGGCCTTCAGTCTATAGTCTCACCAGGTGCTTCCAGGAATCCAGTCCACTCCTGGACATTCCAACACACAGGCCATCCAGGACTTTACCCACTGACCATTCTGGTCCATAAACTCTCTGAACATGTGACCAAAACACTGGTCAAATTATGTACCTGTAACCAACCTCATAAGTGGGAGGTGTGTGTGGTTAGTCAGTCCAGCCCAGTTCTCCAACTAACCCTGTAAGCCTCCCTTTAAAGCTACACAAATATTTGTGTGACTACAGGTTCCAGAACAACAATACTGGCTTACAGCGCAGACTCCCTCTGCGACACATACCGGCCATTTACAATCATGCCGGACCCTGTTTCACAAATACAGCTATGCCCCCATGCATATGCTGAGGAGCCCACCCAGCACTCTCTTGCTGCATCATGGGTCACTGCACCACACCATCTACTGATCATTTTCAAGGCCATATCTTGAATATGGGATCAAGTTTTGGGCTCAACTTTTTAAAAGGATAGTGGGCAGTTAAGGTCAGTTCAAATGCCGGCAAGTAGATTATTAAATGAGATATAAGACCTCTACTATGATGAGAGTTTGGAAACGTTGGGCTCAGAGGTGATCTCATTTTTGTATATAAATACCGGTATGTATATATTATATGTGTAAAGGACTAGCATTTGACTGGCATTTGACTCAGTCCTTCCAAAAACCTTACAAAGGGCTGGAGGGCATTCATTCATTCACGCAGAAGAGAAGTAATTCCAGCTGCTAAATAAGGCAGGGTTCTTAATCTTTACAGTTAGAGCAGTCAGACTGTGGAATGCCATAACGCAGGAGGTAGTAATGGCAGACACTATAACAGAATTTAAAAAAGACTAGATGCTTTTCTCACAAAAAAGACATTGTGGGCTATAAATAATCTAGCGATAGGGAATGTACATCTGATGGAAAGAGGCTATTCTTGATGGACATGTGTCTTTCTTCAACCTATGTAACTATGCATTATACTGTTAATATCTTCTAGAATGCCTCTGTTCTTTAGTGAGCAATTGTTTATTTATAGGAGTTAAATTTAATTTTATTTTCTATTGCATCATATTTGACTCCCTCATATCAGTTATTGCAAAACCAATCATTTTATTGTATTTTATTACTGGTATCTCAGACAAACATGTACTTACTGGATGAGATGGATGGTCCGGAAGAAAAATATAAAGAGACCTTTGCACTTTTTAAACGTACTTGTCCCCAGTATGTGATAGCTTGAATCTCTACCATATAATTGCTGTTGGGCTGCAATCCATCCAAAGTCACATAGTTCTGGTTCTGAAATTCAATTAAATAATGTTACACATTATCAAAATTTGCAACAAAATATTTTAGCTTTTACTATATGAAGCAATAATTGTGCCTTGTGAAACATATGGGTATTTGGTCATCATTTGAGTTCAATATTGCATTTTGTGAAATTTTGCCCAAATAGACAAAAAAAAAGTAAGAGTAACCACACTACCGCAATAAAACAAAATGACATGAACAGCTAAGTAAATTCCTTTGTTTACCCCTTCTGTTGTCTTCCTACGCTTCTTCTTAGGTGGAACAACAGATTTGCCATGAGAGGTCCAGCTCCAGAACACTTTGTAATGATGCACAGGAATATCAGGTTCTTCTGGAAGATCCCAAGTGACCCGTAAAGTAATTGAGCCATCGTTGTTTGTTGTTGAGTTGACTACCTTAAGATTAGTTGGTGCTGGAGGAGCTGACGGATCTAGAATACAACATATTTTTTACTTTAAAGTTTCATGATGACTAAATATATATATATTTTTCTTTATATGTCATCACATAGTCACAATTTTCAATTGGGAAAGAACTAAAAGGACACTGCCATTGGAAAAATCAGAATATTTAACAAACATTATCTGAGTAGAGCTCTATGTTAAAACATAATTGCCAAATTTTCTGAATTCTCTTATTCCTACATTGCGTTTGACTTTTTGTGTGCAAACAGACCCTGTTCTTAGACAACACCCCCTTTTGGAATAGGACACACTCTGTGCCCACCTCTCGAAGGTGCCTCTAGATGTCAGAGTTGGGCATCACAGCAGAAGGAAATATTGAGGTATAGTATGGTGTTTGGGAGCTTTGACAACTGTTCCAAGAGTCCAGGAGATCTTCCCTCTTATTTAGGAGTCTGCAGAACTTTCTGGAGCTCTTGGCAAATATGAGTTAAAGTGTACCCCGTTTTAAAAGAACTTGTAAAAAAATTTGTGTGGCTTCTCCCTCCACATTCCCCTTTCCATAGAACTTTACAAACATGAACTATCATTAACCCCTTAAGCCCCGAGGGTGGTTTGCACGTTAATGACCAGGCCAATTTTTACAATTCTGACCACTGTCCCTTTATGAGGTTATAACTCTGGAACGCTTCAACGGATCTTGGCGATTCTGACATTGTTTTCTCGTGACATATTGTACTTCATGTTAGTGGTAAAATTTCTTCGATATAACTTGCGTTTATTTGTGAAAAAAACTAATATTTGGCGAAAATTTGGAAAATTTCGCAATTTTCCAACTTTGAATTTTTATGCCCTTAAATCACAGACATATGTCACACAAAATACTTAATAAATAACATTTTCCACATGTCTACTTTACATCAGCACAATTTTGGAACCAAAATTTTTTTTTGTGACGGAGTTATAAGGGTTAAAAGTTGACCAGCAATTTCTCATTTTTACAACACCATTTTTTTTTAGGGACCACATCTCATTTGAAGTCATTTTGACGGGTCTATATGATAGAAAATACCCAAGTGTGACACCATTCTAAAAACTGCACCCCTCAAGGTACTCAAAACCACTTTCAAGAAGTTTATTAACCCTTCAGGTGTTTCACAGGAATTTTTGGAATGTTTAAATAAAAATGAACATTTAACTTTTTTTCACACAAAATTTATTTCAGCTCCAATTTGTTTTATTTTACCAAGGGTAACAGGAGAAAATAGACCCCAAAAGTTGTTGTACAATTTGTCCTGAGTAAGCTGATACCCCATATGTGGGGGTAAACCACAGTTTGGGCGCATGGCAGAGCTTGGAAGCAAAGGAGCGCCATTTGACTTTTCAATGCAAAATTGACTAGAATTGAGATGGGACGCCATGTTGCATTTGGAGAGCCCCTGATGTGCCTAAACATTGAAACCCCTAACAAGTGACACCATTTTGGAAAGTAGACCCCCTAAGGAACTTATCTAGATGTGTGGTGAGCACTTTGACCCAACAAGTGCTTTACAGAAGTTTATAATGCAGAGCCGTAAAAATAAAAAATCATATTTTTTCACAAAAATGATCTTTTCACCCCCAATTTTTTATTTTCCCAAGGGTGAGAGAAGAAATTGGACCCCAAAAATTGTTGTGCAATTTGTCCTGAGTACGCTGATACCCCATATGTGGGTGTAAACCATTGTTTGGGCGCAGGGCAGAGCTCGGAAGGGAAGGAGCGCCATTTGACTTTTCAATGCAAAATTGACTGGAATTGAGATGGGACGCCATGTTGCATTTAGAGAGCCCTTGATGTGCCTAAACATTGAAACCCCTAACAAGTGACACCATTTTGGAAAGTAGACCCCCTAAGGAACTTATCTAGATGTGTGGTGAGCACTTTGACCCAACAAGTGCTTTACAGAAGTTTATAATGCAGAGCCGTAAAAATAAAAAATCATATTTTTTCACAAAAATGATCTTTTCACCCCCAATTTTTTATTTTCCCAAGGGTAAGAGAAGAAATTGGACCCCAAAAATTGTTGTGCAATTTGTCCTGAGTACACTGATACCCCATATGTGGGTGTAAACCATTGTTTGGGCGCAGGGCAGAGCTCAGAAGGGAAGGAGCGCCATTTGACTTTTCAATGCAAAATTGACTGGAATTGAGATGGGACGCCATGTTGCGTTTGGAGAGCCCCTAATGTGCCTAAACATTGAAACCCCCCACGAGTGACACCATTTTGGAAAGTAGACCCCTTAAGGAACTTATCTAGATGTGTGTTGAGCACTTTGACCCAACAAGTGCTTCACAGAAGTTTATAATGCAGAGCCGTAAAAATAAAAAATCACATTTTTTCACAAAAATGATCTTTTCACCCCCAATTTTTTATTTTCCCAAGGGTGAGAGAAGAAATTGGACCCCAAAAATTGTTGTGCAATTTGTCCTGAGTACGCTGATACCCCATATGTGGGGGTAAACCATTGTTTGGGCGCAGGGCAGAGCTCAGAAGGGAAGGAGCGCCATTTGACTTTTCAATGCAAAATTGACTGGAATTGAGATGGGACGCCATGTTGCGTTTGGAGAGCCCCTAATGTGCCTAAACATTGAAACCCCCCACGAGTGACACCATTTTGGAAAGTAGACACCTTAAGGAACTTATCTAGATGTGTGTTGAGCACTTTGACCCAACAAGTGCTTCACAGAAGTTTATAATGCAGAGCCGTAAAAATAAAAAATCATATTTTTTCACAAAAATGATCTTTTCACCCCCATTTTTTTATTTCCCCAAGGGTAAGAGAAGAAATTAGACCACAAAAGTTGTTGTGCAATTTGTCCTGAGTACGACGATACCCCATATGTGGGTGTAAACCATTGTTTGGGCGCATAGCAGAGCTCAGAAGGGAAGAAGCGCTATTTTACTTTTCAATGCAAAATTGACTGGAATTAAGATGGGATGCCATGTTGCGTTTGGAGAGCCCCTGATGTGCCTAAACATTAAACCCCCCCACAAGTGACACCATTTTGGAAAGTAGACCCCCTAAGGAACTTATCTAGATGTGTTTTGAGAGCTTTGAACCCCCAAGTGTTTCACTACAGTTTATAACGCAGAGCCGTGAAAATAAAAATTATTTTTTTTTTTCACAAAAATGATTTTTTAGCCCCCAGTTTTGTATTTTCACAAGGGTATCAGGATAAATTGGACCCCAAAAGTTGTTGTCCAATTTGTCTGGAGTACGCTGATACCCCATTTGTGGGGGGGGACCACTGTTTGGGCGCATGACAGAGCTCGGAAGGGAAGGAGCGCCATTTGGAATGCAGACTTAAATGGATTGGTCTGCAGGCGTCACGTTGCATTTGCAGAGCCCCTGATGTACCCAAACAGTACAAACCCCCCACAAGTGACCCCATATTGGAAACTAGACCTCCCAAGGAACTTATCTAGATGTGTTGTGAGAACTTTGAACCCCCAAGTGTTTCACTACAGTTTACAACGCAGAGCCGTGAAAATAAAACATATATTTTTTCCCACAAAAATGATTTTTAGCCCCCCAAATTTTTATTTTCCCAAGGATAACAAGAGAACTTGGACCCCAGAAGTTGTTGTTCAATTTGTCCCTAGTACGCTGATACCCCATATGTTGGGGTAAACCCCTTTTTGGACGCACGGGAGAGCTCGGAAGGGAAGGAGCACTGTTTTACTTTTTCAACGCAGAATTGGCTGGAATTGAGATTGGACGCCATGTCGCGTTTGGAGAGCCCCTGATGTGCCTGAACAGTGGAAACTCCCCAATTCTACCTGAAACCCTACCCCTAACCTCACCCCTAACCGTTTACTGAACATTTTCTGACAGTCATAAGTGCCACGTATATAAGTGCCACGTATATAAGTGCCACGTATTTAAGAGCCACGTATTTAAGAGCCACGTATTTAAGTGCCACGTATTTAAGTGCCACGTATTTAAGTGCCACGTATTTCAGTGCCACGTATTTCAGTGCCACGATATTTCAGTGCCACGTATTTCAGTGCCACGTATTTCAGTGCCACGTATTTCAGGCACTGAAAAATACGTGGCACGTAAATACGTGGCACTGAAATACGTGGCACTTAAATACGTGGCACTTAAATACGTGGCACTTAAATACGTGGCACTTAAATACGTGGCACTTAAATACGTGGCACTTAAATACATGGCACTTATATACGTGGCCACTGAAATATCGTGGCACTTATATACGTATATACGTATATAAACGTATATTTCAGTGCCACGTATTTCAGTGCCACGTATTTCAGGTTAGGGGTAGGGTTAGGGGTAGGGTTAGGGTTTTTTGTTTTTTTCTTGTTTTCTTGTGTTTTTCTATAAAAACGCATGCGTTTTACCGCGTTTACATGCATTTTTTCACACATGCGTTTTTTTTAAAAAACGCATGCAGATAAAAACGCAAGTGTGAAACCAGACTAAAAGACGCTTTTTATAGCAAAAAAGTTTTTGTGTCTCCACATTTTGAGACCTATAATTTTTCGACATTTTGGTCCACAGAGTCATGTGAGGTCTTGTTTTTTGCTGGACGAGTTGACGTTTTTATTGGTAACATTTTCGGACACGTGACCATTTTTTATCACTTTTTATTCCGATTTTTGTGAGGCAGAATAACCAAAAACCAGCTATTCATGAATTTCTTTTGGGAGAGGCGTTTATACCGTTCTGCGCTTGGTAAAATTGATAAAGCAGTTTTATTCTTCGGGTCAGTACGATTACAGCGATACCTCATTTATATCATTTTTTTATGTTTTGACGCTTTTATACGATAAAAACTATTTTATAGAAAAAATAATTATTTTGGCATCGCTTTATTCTGAGGACTATAACTTTTTTATTTTTTTGCTGATGATGCTGTATGGCGGCTCGTTTTTTGCGGGACAAGATGACGTTTTCAGCGGTAACATGGTTATTTATATCCGTCTTTTTGATCGCGTGTTATTCCACTTTTTGTTCGGCGGTATGGTAATAAAGCGTTGTTTTTTGCCTCGTTTTTTTTTTTTTTTTTTTTACGGTGTTTACTGAAGGGGTTAACCAGTGGGCCAGTTTTATAGGTTGGGTCGTTACGGACGCGACGATACTAAATATGTGTACTTTTATTGTTTTTGTTTGTTTTTTTTAGATAAAGAAATGTATTTATGGGAATAATATTTTTTTTTTTATTATTATTTATTTAGGAATATTTTTTTTTTTTTTTTTACACATGTGGAAATTTTTTTTTTTACTTTTTTACTTTGTCCCAGGGGGGGACATCACAGATCGCAGATCTGATAGTGTGCACAGCACTCTATCAGATCCGCGATCATACTTTCATCGGAGCAGGCTGCAGCTTTCATCTGCAGCCTGCTCCGACCCGGAAGTGCTCCCTGCAGGACCCGGATACAGCCCCTCGGCCATTTTGGATCCGGGGCCTGCAGGGAGAAGACGTTTGGTACGAGGTGAGTACATCACCTTGTACCGATCGTCTCAGGGAAGCACGCAGGGAGCCCCCTCCCTGCGCGATGCTTCCCTGTACCGCCGGTACACCGCGATCATGTTTGATCGCGGTGTGCCGGGGGTTAATGTGCCGGGGGCGGTCTGTGACCGCTCCTGGCACATAGTGCCGGATGTCAGCTGCGATATGCAGCCGACACCCGGCCGCGATCGGCCGCGCTCCCCCCGTGAGCGCGGCCGATCGCGTATGACGTACTATCCCGTCACCGGGAATTAAGGCCCACCCCACCTCGACGGTATAGTACGTCATACGGGCTTAAGGGGTTAATTATTTTCAGTAACAGGAATGTTTGTTTTCACTGAATACAGATTTTACCCTGAAATAAGAATGAATGATCAGTCAAGTGATATTACAAAGTTTCTTATTTTCATGTGTACTATTGATTTATGATGTAAGAATTAACAAGAAGGTTACTCTTTCAACCAAGCAATTACTTGTTTTTGTGTCATAGAACTGTGGTTATGTAATATGAAATAGGAAGAATTTTAAGATATGGGGAAGTCAGTGGTGGAAAAGAAGAAAAGGCAAACCTGCAGACAGTGCCTAAATTATAGCCAAAATGTATGCATAAAAGATTATATTGGAAACAATCACTTTCACTAGGAGCCCAGCATTCACACCCTAGCCTTAATGCTTAGGAAAGTCCTAACACATGAAGAGCAATATAAGAACATACCAGAATTACAAAAGACATATGGTAATTGAGGAGAGACCTAGTATATATTTAGCGATTTTGAATTGATGACCAAGAAATATTCCTCTAACTCTAAGATATCTTAGCTACGGAAGATATTTTAGTAGTTATTTAATTTATGTATATTTATACAGACCTTAAGATTTGTGTAATTCATAAAAACCAGTATTATTAGTTAGCTTGATAAAAACAAAAAATATCCAATGACCATCATCACCTAATTTATATTACACCAATAGTCATATATAGCGTTCATGCTCCTCTGTACCTGATTAGTCATGCATGTTTCCAACAGGTGTGATATTTTTACTTTCTCTATTGTGTTACTTTATTACTATATGTGGACCTGTCTTTTGGAGGTTAGATACATCCATTCATAGTGATGCATATTTGCTCAATTTCATTTATGTCACAATATAGTCACAGAAATGTATTTCACATGAGCCTCACCATGTACAAAAATAGGAGGTTAAGTGGAGCGTCACTCATACACAGAGAACAAAAAGAGGCAGAACTTAAAAGCACTAACTGTGAGGTCATGCGTTTTTTTAACTTCAGTATGCACCTGGATGTTTTTGCTGTGCTAAATTAGCTATTCAATACATTTCCACGCTCACTGCATTAGTTAAATAATCAACATACTATGCATAATCCTCAGTCTTTGTTAATCTTCTATTAACACAATGAAATGAATGGTTATTCATATTTATTTTTAACATCTGTTATACATTAAAGAAAAAGAAAGATTTCTAGTAAAAATGAGGAGACGAGTAGAGGCAATTACTCAATCACCGGCATGAATACAATGTGTTTTATTTCAACTTTTATTTATCTTCCAGAACTCTTGTTGTAAACTCCTTATACGCCAGACAACATTGGGTCACTCTTCTAGAAAAATAGTTAAACACTTTCCTATTTTTTTATATAGTTGTGCCTCCGCAATCATACTTTCATAATTTTTATAGTAGAAAGTAAAGTTATGTCTATTGAATTTAACCTATAGACTGATGTTGATCCAAAGGAAGTCAAAAACCCCATGGGAAAAACGCATTATATATTAGGGGGAAAATGCCTTCCCGACTCCATAATCAGACTAGTTCACTGGATCAATGTCCCATTACATCTAGTGCCCATAACCTGTAATCTTATATTTTTCAAGAAAGGCATCCAGATATCATCTCTCATATAAAGCAATTGTCTAGAGGTCTGAAAAGATCCTCAAAAATATTTAAATGGCTGATTAAATCAGGCATCATCTTCTAGCAAAGATGCAGGCTCAGCTTGTGAGCCCACATCAAGATCAAGGAGATGGCATATGACGTACCCTGTCCATCATATGTTGTTAAGAGGTTAATTTGTGTCCTAATGCGAGATGGGGTTAAATATCATGTACTGATGACTGATTAAGATGATAACAAATGAGAATTTTTTTTCCTTTTAATGTTGAAAAATAATTTAGAATTTTGTGAAATAAAATTGTTCGCTTTCAGTCACTATTTTCCAAGATTTGTATCATTTGTTTTCTTGTATGGTAAGTCAACCTTTAACTGAAACCAATTTGCAGTATATACAATATTTTGTTTGATTTGAGTTGAATTTTTTTATGGAGGTGAAAAAATAAAATGCAATTATGGCATATTGATTTTTTTTTCCTTTATGTTGTTTACCACACTGGTTAATTAACTTTATATTTTGACAGAAAAAAACTTATTGGCACAGTGATACCAAATATCATAATTTTTTATCTTTTTTACCTTTCTTTAGTTTTAACAAGGGAAAATATGGTGATTTACATTGGTTTCTACATTTTTATTATATGTTTTAAATCTTTTCCTTACTTTTTATTCTTCTTTTAATTTTGAGTTCCCTTAGAGTCCGTGAACCTGTGATCACAGTGTTGCAGATCCCAACAGACTGAGATTGTGCAGCAGCTGAAGTGTATTATGTGGTAGATATACACACACATCACTACAGACTCACCTCTCAGTACACGTATTTCCAGGGTAATGTTGGTACATGTGACGCTATATCGCCACTGTGGATGTGGTGTGGGGAAATGTGATGCTCTATCACCACTGTGGATGTGTTCTGGGGACATGTGATGCTCTATTACCACTGTGGATGTGTTCTGGGGACATGTGACGCTCTATTACCACTGTGGATGTGGTGCGGGGTGTTGTGGAGTGGTGTGGGGTGGAGTGATTGTTCTGCTTTCCACAGACATAGGACAGTGCTCTGTTATTTCCAATACTGGAGTGATGACAGAAATCAGGGCAGGGGCAGATTACTGACAGCCAACAAGTGTGCAGAAGGCAGTGCTGGACACTAAGGCCAGGTAGTACCAGCTCTGAATGTGAGGTTAGACAATAAAATACAGGGAGCTGTCATGTTTGACAGAGCCGCAAGTAAACAAAGTGGGTACAGGAAATTAAGTGAAATTCAGGATGAACAAAAGGCAGAGAAAAAATGTATAGGGATTTTATATATCCTAATACAACACAGATTAGGGGAAAAAAATTGGATTTCGTGGTCGGAAAACCTCTTTAATGAATTTCCTCTTTCTATATATGCTATCACTCTAGCTTAAAATTGATTACTCAGTGTGTGTAATGATACAGACCTGATCTTGTGATCTAACAGCCTGCAGTGTGGGAAGAGAGTCAGCACAGCTGAGCTTATCAGTGTCACAGTACAAACCCTTCTATCAGCGTGTCAGTAATCACTAGGGTTGAGCGAAACGGATCGGACAAATTCAAAATCGCCAACTTTCGGCAAAGTCGGGTTTCATGAAACCTGACCCGATCCTAGTGTGGGATCAGCCATGCGGTTGGCGATCTTCGCGCCAAAGTCGCGTTTCATATGACGCGTTCAGCGCCATTTTTCAGCCAATGAAGGAGGACGCAGAGTGTGGGCAGCGTGATCACCATCTTAGATAAGGGCATGACAGTGATTGGCTTGCTTTCTGTGGCATCACAGGGGGTATAAAGGGGCGTGCACGCCGACCGCCATCTTACTTCTGCCGGTCTTAGCATAGGGAGAGGTTGCTGCAGCTTCATCAGAAGAAGGGATATAGTTAGGGAGGGAAGATTAACCCCCAAACCGCTTGTGCTATAGTGATTTCCACTGTCCAACACCACCTTTTTTTTGCAGAAACAGTGGAGGGTATATTTTTGTGCATCAGCTCTGTAGCTTATTAGGCTGCCTTATAAGGCTCCCTGATAGCTGCATTGCTGTTTGCACGCTGCTGTGCAAACCAACTGCTTTTTTAAAAACAAAAATCCTGTTGCTCCTTTATGCACAGTTATCTTGTTTATTTGTCCACACTTTTGTGTGCAGCAGTCTTTTGTATTGCTGCAATACTTGTCCTGAGATCATTGTAGGGAGATTGAAATTGTACTACAGTCCTTGTATTTTTTCATATATCTTCCAGCCACTTTCTGCCACTTACATTGTGTTGTGTTATATGCTGGGCTGCCTGAGTTTTGGTGCAGTCTTCCCCCCAAAAAAGGAGATTCAAATTATCACAAAGTGGATATATGTCAGTTCTGTTAGTTTGTCGTATATCAGCCAGCCACGTTCTGCTACTTACATTGTGTTTTGTTATACACTGGCCCTGAGTTTTGGTGCAGTCTCCCCCCCCAAAAAAGGGAGATTAAAATTGTCACAAAGTGGATATACGCAATGTTCCAGCAGGAACTGTCTGACAAGGGTTGGCATTTCATGCATTGTCACTGTATGCCAGGAGGAAGTTTGCAAGACATTCATTTTACTTAGTGTCCTAACATTGTCTAAAAAACAAAAAAAAAAAAAAAAAACTAAGTGGATATACGTCAGTTCTGTTAGTTTGTTGTATATCAGCCAGCCACGTTCTGCCACTTACATTGTGTTGTGTTGTACACTGGGCTGCCTGAGTTTTGGTGCAGTCTCCCCCCAAAAAAGGGAGATTCAAATTGTCACAAAGTGTATATACGTCAGTTCTTTTAGTTTGTCGTATATCAGCCAGCCACGTTCTGCCACTTACATTGTGTTGTGTTATACACTGGGCCTGAGTTTTGGTGCAGTCTCCCCCCCAAAAAAGGGAGATTCAAATTGTCACAAAGTGGATGTAAGTCAGTTCTGTTAGATTGTCGTATATCAGCCAGCCACGTTCTGCCACTTACATTGTGATGTGTTATACACTGGGCCTGAGTTTTGGTGCAGTCTCCCCCAATAAAAGGAGATTCAAATTGTCACAAAGTGGATATACGTCAGTTCTGTTAGTTTGTCGTATATCAGCCAGCCAGGTTCTGCCACTTACATTGTGTTGTGTTATACACTGGGCCTGAGTTTTGGGGCAGTCTCCCCCCAAAAAAAGGGAGATTCAAATTGTCACAAAGTGGATATACGTCAGTACTGTTAGTTTGTCGTATATCAGCCAGCCACGTTCTGCCACTTACATTTTGTTGTGTTATACACTGGGCCTGAGTTTTGGTGCAGTCTCCCCCCCAAAAAAGGGAGATTCAAATTGTCACAAAGTGGATATACGTCAGTTCTGTTAGTTTGTCGTATATCAGCCAGCCACGTTCTGCCACTTACATTGTGTTGTGTTATACACTGGGCCTGAGTTTTGGTGCAGTCTCCCACCAAAAGAAGGAGATTCAAATTGTCACAAAGTGGATATACGTCAGTTCTGTTAGTTTGTCGTATATCAGCCAGCCACGTTCTGCCACTTACATTATGTTGTGTTATACACTGGGCCTGAGTTTTGGTGCAGTCTCCCAAAAAAAAAGGGAGATTTAAATTCTCAACAAGCTTATATACACCTTCTACCTTGTTTTACAGTACCATATAACGGTTGTTATTTTGGTTAGATTTTCCCAAAAAGGAGGAAGTCTGGTGGAAGAGGCCATGGGCGGTCATTGCCAGCTGGAACTGATGGTGGTGGTGGAGCATCTGATGGTAGTGGGAAAAGCAAAATAGCACCTAAGGCTGGAGGTGTTGAGCCAGCGTCATCGTCTGGCTACACAAGGCCTCGAAGGCTCCCTTATCTTGGAGTAGGAAAACGACTTTTAAAGCCGAAGCAGCAGGAAAATGTTTTGGCTTTCCTTGCTGACTCAGCCTCTAGCTCTTTCGCCTCCTCTTCAGAAAGTTCAAAATATAAAAGCAGCTCCCGATCAGGAACAAGACGTTTCCTTGTGTCCTTCACCCAAACCAAAAGTGAAAGATGCGTCAGGCAACACTACAGGTTACTCCATGGAGCTCTTTACACATACCGTGCCTGGGTTAGAAAGGAAAATTGTTAACTGCCCATTACAAGATGAATCGGACATGGAGTGCACTGATGCACAGCCACAGCTAGATTATTATGCTGTTCCATTGACTCAGATCACTACATTGCCCTCGCAGTGTACTGAGCCAGAATCTGACCCTGATGAGACTATGGTGCCCCGTGCCGAATGCTATAGCACCTTACATGGTGACACAGAGGAAGGTGCACATGACATTGAAGAGGAGGTGATAGATGACCCAGTTGTTGACCCAGATTGGCAGCCATTGGGGGAAGAGGGTGCCGCTGCCAGTAGCTCAGAAGCGGAGGTGGATGATGCGCAGCAGCCATCTACATCGCAACAGCTGTCATCTGGCAGGCCCGTATCAGGCCAAAAAGGTGTGTCAAAATAAAAAACAGTTTTAGGACAACGTGGCCCTCCGGTGAAAGTAGCACAGCATGCAATGCCTGAAAAGGTATTTGATAGTAGGAAGAGTGCAGTGTGGCAATTTTTTAACCAAGATCCGAATGATCAGTGAAAAGTTATCTGTAAGAAATGCTCAAAGACCTTTAGCAGAGGGAAGAATCTTCAAAATTTAAATACAAAGTGCATGCGTAGACATTTAACCAGCATGCACTTGCAAGCCTGGACTAACTACCAAACGTCACGTACTGTTGGTGCACCTGCTCAGAATGAAGGTAGTCAGCAACGCTACATTGCTTCCCTCACTGTAAGCCCACCGGTTAGGACACCACCAGCAGCAAATGTGGAGGTATCGTCGCAAGGCCAAAGCAGTCAGGGAATCACAAGGTTATTGGTAGGAAACACTGTATGTAGGCCAACATCAAGAATACCATCACCAATCCTCTCTCAATCCGCCAGGTCCACCACCACCACCACCGCTAGTTCCACCATATGCAGCTCTCCAGTCCAGCTCAACCTACAAGGGACTCTTGTTAGGAAAAGAAAGTACTCATCCTCTCATCCGCGTACACAGGGTTTGAACTCCCACATTGCTAGACTAATCTCATTAGAGATGATACTCTACCGGTTAGTTGAAAGCAAAGCTTTCAAAAACCTGATGGCCTACGCAGTACCATGCTATGACCTACCCAGTAGGCACTTCTTTGCTAGGACAGCCATCCCAGCCCTCCACCAGCATGTCAAAGACCGCATTGTCCATGCACTGCGGCAATCAGTCAGTGGAAAGGTGCACCTCACAACACTCACAACAGATGCATGGACCAGTAGATATGGCCAGGGACGTTACATGTCCATCACGGTGCACTGGGTTAATGTGGTGGATGCAGGGTCCACAGGGGACAGCCATAGTGGGACAGTTCTGCCTAGCCCACGGTCTAGGAAACAGTTGGCTGTAGGCGTTCGTCACCCCTCCTCCTCCTCCTACAGAAGCAAAAGCTCATCCACAGAGCGCAGTACCACGACCACTCCATCCGCAGCTGCCAGTGTTGCACATGAGGTGTCCCATTATCAAACAGCTAGTGGTAAGCGTCAGCAGGCTGTGTTACAAATGAAGTGTTTGGGCGACAACAGACACACTGTGGAAGTACTGGCCGAGTACTTGCAGCAACAAACACAGTCATGGTTGGGCAGTGTACATCTTGAAGCAGGCAAGGTAGTCAGTGATAAAAGGAATTTTATGGCTGCCATAGCCCTTTCAGAACTGAAACACATACCTTGCCTGGCTCACACCTTGAACCTGGTGGTGCAGTGCTTCCTCAAAAATTATTAGGAGTTACCAGCCCTGCTCCTGAAGGTGCGAAGACTTTGCACGCACATCCGCCAGTCACCCGTACACTCCAGCCGTATGCTGAACCATCAGCGATCGCTGAATCTTCCCCAGCACTACCTAATAATCGACGTTGCAACGAGGTGGAACTCCACACTGCACATGCTTCAGAGGCTGTGCGAACAGAGGTGTGCTATAATTAATTTGTGGGAGGATACACATACACGGGCAGGCACTTGGATGGCAGACATGGAGTTGTCTGGTGTGCAGTGGTTGAAGCTACAAGACCTCTGTCAAGTCCTTCAGTGTTTTGAGGAATGCACACGGCTGGTAAGTGCAGACGACGCAATCATAAGCATGAGCATCCCACTAATGCATCTGATGATGCAAAGTTTGACACACATTAAGGAGCAGGCGTCTGCAGCCGAGGAGGAGGGAAGCCTTGATGACAGTCAGTCATTGTCTGCTCAGGGAACTCTCCTGGACGAGGTGGCAGATGAAGAGGAGGAGAAGTAGGATGATGGGGATGAATATTTATGGGAGGAGGATGCTTCTCAGGGGGCAATAGAAACTGGTGGCGTTGCAAGGTCAGGTACAGGGTTTTTGCGGGACACAAGTGATGTTGTTTGCAAGAAAGTGCTCCTCAACCAAGCACAAGCAGTGAATTGACAACTGGAACATTGGCCCACATGGCTGAGTATGCCTTACGTATCCTAAAAAGGGACCCCCGCATTATCAATATGATGACCGATGATGATTACTGGTTGGCGTGCCTCCTGGATCCACGATATAAAGGAAAATTACAAAATATCATGCCACATAAGAACCTTGAGCAAATATTGGCTACCAAACAAGCAACTCTTGTAGACCGTTTGGTTCAGGCATTTCCAGCACACAGCGGCAGTGATGGTTCTCACATGAGCCGTAGGGGGCAACATGGCAGAGGTGTAAAAGGTGCACAAATCCGAAGTGGTGTTGGACAGAGGGGTTTTATGACCAGGTTGTGGAGTGATTTCGCAATGACCGCTGACACAACAGGTACTGCTGCATCGATTCAAAGTGACAGGAGACAGCATTTCTCCAGTATGGTTACGAACTACTTTTCCTCCCTTATCGATGTTCTCCCTCACAGATCATTCCACTTTGATTACTGGGCATCTAAAATAGACACCTGGCCTGAATTGGCAGAATATGCATTACAGGAGCTTGCTTGCCCTGCTGCTAGTGTGCTATCAGAAAGAGTCTTCAGTGCTGCTGGTTCAATACTGACCGAAAAAAGGACACATCTGGCTACCCGAAATGTTGATGATCTAACCTTCATTAAAATGAACCAATCATGGATTTCAAATTATTTGGCCCCACCTTCCCTTGCTGACATGTAGCTTGCCTGAAAAATGGCTTTCTTTTGGCATCCTCTTACTGACTGCTCCAATTCCTCCATTTGCAGCTGCTGAATGTCCACCACAGGCCATTTTTATACCTCTCTAAATGGGCTGACTCCCCCCACAGGGCCGTGGTCACCACCTGGCGCAAGCACCCGTGTGAATGGTGTTTGCCTAGACATGATATGATGATAGTTAAAATATACAGGGGCCCTGGCCTCCATTTAGACCAGTTAATACTTTGCACAAACTACCACTGTCTGTTACTCAGCAGAGGAGCCCACCCCTGTGCCTAGCTATGCCCCCTGTTTATTTATGAACAATTTTTTGGCAGACATTTAGCCCACTTTATTATTTGGGCCTACTAACTGTGTCTGCCCCTCATTACAGTTGTCCTCCACTGAACAAAGCAATGCCGCCTGTTTAGTCCTGTTACCAATTTTGAACTGCATTTAGCCCACTTTATTATTTGGGTCTGCTAACTGTGTCTGCCACTCCTTACAGTTGTCCTCCGCTGAACAAAGCAATTCCACCAGTTTAGTCCTGTTACCAATTTTGAACTGCATTTAGCCTACTACTTAATTATTTGGGCCTGCTGTGTCTGCCACTCCTTACAGATGTCCTCCGCTGAACAAAGCAATGCCGCCTGTTTAGTCCTGCTACCAATTTTGAACTGCATTTTGCCGACTTTATTATTTGGGCCTACTAACTGTGTCTGCCACTCCTTACAGTTGTCCTCCGCTGAAGAAAGCAATGCCGCCTGTTTAGTCCTGTTACCAATTTTGAACTGCATTTAGCCTACTTAATTATTTGGGCCTACTAACTGTGTCTGCCACTCCTTACAGTTGTCCTCCGCTGAACAAAGCAATGCCGCCTGTTTAGTCCTGCTACTAATTTTGAACTGCATTTTGCCCACTTTATTATTTGGGCCTACTAACTGTGTCTGCCACTCCTTACAGTTGTCCTCCGCTGAAGAAAGCAATGCCGCCTGTTTAGTCCTGTTACCAATTTTGAACTGCATTTAGCCTACTTTATTATTTGGGCCTACTAACTGTGTTTCCTCCTCATCCTGCCCATTGCCCAGCCACTGCTAGATGAGTCTGCTGGTACATTGATCCAGACCACTACATTCTCCTTGCACTCTACACAGCCAGAATCTGACCCTGCTGAAAGTCAGGTTCCCCTTCCCGCATACTATACCACCTTACACGGGGACAAAGAGGAAGGTGCAGATGAAAGTGCAGGTTCCTTCATCAGGTGGGGGGCATACTCATTGGTGACATCACTGGCACAGGGCCCCTCATAGTACGCAAAGTGTCTCTGCCGGTGGGAGGCGCCCCCGCCGTCAAACACACCGCCGTACTATGAGGGGCCCTTTGCCAGTGCCAATGCCAACGAGTGGGCCCCCCCTGCTTGCTCAGGATCACAGCACTTGCAAAGTTGAAATACTTACCTCTCCCTACTCCACTGCCGTGACGTATTCCGCGTTTCCTGGGCCCACGGAAATCTTGAGCCAGCCCTACCCCCCCACAACTTTAGCCAACTGACCCCCAGTTTTCAATGCCTAACTATTATTATAAAGTAAATTAAGATTGACAAGCTTCAGTAATAAGAATTGATGTTTTTGGCATTAAAATGGGCACTGTATATGTTTTCCTATCCTCCACTCACTGCCGACTTTGATTTCCCATTGACTTGCATTGGGTTTCGTGTTTCATTCGGCCCCCGACTTTACGCACTAATCAGCCTATTTCACCAGACCCGACTTTTGACAAAGTTGGGTTTCGCGAAACCCGACTCGATCCGAAAAAAGTAAAAGTCGCTCAACTCTAGTAATCCCACGTATGTCTGTTTTGCTAAGGCTACTTTTATTCGCTGAGCAGTGAAATGAAGCCTGTCGTTATATTTCTCATCTGGACTGGACTACTTCTGTGTGAGAACCTTACTCTGATCTCACTGCAAAGTGATTACAAATTGAGCACAAGAGACATAAATGTGACACTGACAGACTGAGCTGTCATCACTGGACATACAGTGTGGGGGTGTGGAAGTACAGCAGAAATGACAGTGCTAGGAGAGCTTATAGAAGGGTTTTTAATGTGACACAAATTAACTCTGCTCACAAAGACCTTATCTGAAAGGTATTAGTCATCTGTGCTTCCTAATCATGCAGGAGTGTAGAAAAGGAGATCATAGCTATGTGTCATTATAAATCTCATAAACTGTAAAACCTGCTCTAAGTTATGAAGGGGGGCGTATTCTTCTTTACTTTTGAGTAGTGTTGAGCATTCCGATGCTGCAAGTATCGGGTATCGGCCGATACTTGCTGTATCGGAATTCCGATACCGGGATTCCGATACTCTTGTGGTATCGGGTATCGGGTATCGCAACAACATTAATGTTAAAATGTGTAAAAGAGAGAATTAAAATAAAAAATATCGCTATACTCACCTCTCCGACGCAGCCGGGACTTCAGCGAGGGAACCGGCAGCGTTGTTTGTTTAAAATTCGCGCTATTACTTGGTTACGTGAATTCCCGGCTTGTGATTGGTCAGGTCGGCCACGTTGCCGGGACGCGGACCAATCACAGCAAGCCGTGACGAAATTACGTCACGGCTTGCTGTGATTGGTCCGCGTCCCGGCAATATGGCCGCCCTGACCAATCACAAGCCGTGACGTCACGGGAGGCTGGACACGCGCCCATTTTAAAATGAGCGCGTCCAGCCTCCCGGCTTGTGATTGGTTGACCGCGGCGCAACCAATCACAAGCCGTGACGTCACGGGAGGCTGGACACGCGCCCATTTTAAAATGAGCGCGTCCAGCCTCCCGGCTTGTGATTGGTTGACCGCGGCGCAACCAATCACAAGCCGTGACGTCACGGGAGGCTGGACACGCGCCCATTTTAAAATGAGCGCGTGTCCAGCCTCCCGTGACGTCACGGCTTGTGATTGGTCAGGGCGGCCATATTGCCGGGACGCGGACCAATCACAGCAAGCCGTGACGTAATTTCGTCACGGCTTGCTGTGATTGGTCCGCGTCCCGGCAACATGGCCGACCTGACCAATCACAAGCCGGGAATTCACGTAACCAAGTAATAGCGCGAATTTTAAACAAACAACGCTGCCGGTTCCCTCGCTGAGGTCCCGGCTGCGTCGGACAGGTGAGTATAGCGATATTTTTTATTTTAATTCTTTCTTTTACACATTTATATGGTTCCCAGGGCCTGAAGGAGAGTTTCCTCTCCTTCAGACCCTGGGAACCATCAGGAATACCGTCCGATACTTGAGTCCCATTGACTTGTATTGGTATCGGGTATCGGTATCGGATTGGATCCGATACTTTGCCGGTATCGGCCGATACTTTCCGATACCGATACTTTCAAGTATCGGACGGTATCGCTCAACACTACTTTTGAGTATTGCTTCTTGTTTATAATTGGTCAGCATTATGCAGGGACAAGAACACCCCATAAGTACACACACCAGTGAAAGTACACCCACTTGGACTCAAGAGAACGGTAACTCATTGGCTGCCAAATACTTAGATAGCTAATATCTCAGTAATTGATAATAAAATAATAATAGTAATAATGATGATGATTCTAAAAATAGTAAAAAAAACCCAGTTTATTCTGATCTGCAGGCATTTATACATATTGTGTCCTATTCTACATGAAACAATTAATTCATGTCCTAATGCGAGATGGGGTTAGGTATAATGTCCAGATGATGCTGTTCTTAGTTCAGTACATGTGATGTACTCCTACAAAAGTAGGACAATTTTTATCCCTTTAGAGAAAAATTATACATTCTACAACAAGATTAAAGGAATTAAAAAGTTGTCTTTTTAACTAATATATTGTTTTATCTCCAACCTTAAAGCTTTCACTTGGTGGTTAAGACAAGATTTCCAGCACTAAAAACATTAAAGACATATCCTTAGGATTTCATAGTGCTCAGCAAATGACACATAAGCCAGCTGCTCAACATTAGAAAATCATTAGTCCCATGAGGGGGAGAGAAAGATTTTTATTGAAGGCTGGGGGTGTGTGTTTTGATTTTACAAGCTCCAAGAATGGAACCATGAAATCACTCTCAATATGAGATATATGCTTCAAGATAGAAAGAAATAGCTCCTTTCTATTTAGACATTAACTAATTCTAATGCAATGTACATGTGAAGAGGTCATCCAGGCAATGGTTTAACGTGGACAATTACTGGAATGATAGTTTTATAATAGATGGTGATAACATCTGGTACACATGCGTTCACAAGCATTTTAATGATGGATTAATATTAATACAATCTTTTTCTAGAAATGCACTTTTATACTGCAGCATTGAAAATAAAATAAAACATATAATAAATCACAGTGTGATTATACATATAACAGTAATAATAAAGTATATAGAAAGCATAATCCTGAAGTCTCAATTCGTACATTCATTGGAGCACGATTTTCCCAAAAGATGCTTAGAAATCTCTTACATAGAATTACCACAGCCACCATTGTTATATCATTGAATTCACTGTATAAACACTGTGCAGTAAACACTTAAAGAAACCTGTCATGTTGAAAATCACATCTGATCTGCAGGCAGGATATTATAGAGCAGGAGAAGCTGATCAGATTGATGTACATTTACGTGAGAAAAGATTCCCTTGCAATTTCCAATGAAATCTATGATATTTGTATGACTATTAGAGTGCTTTTACATCAAGTTTAGGCACCTGTTCAGTGGCTAACGTAGGGGTTTACGTTCAACTCCCCACAAAACGGGATTCCTAGCTACGTGCCGATGGGGCCATAGACAATAATGGTGCTAAGAGTGAATGTATGCTCTGCCGTGCATCATTTTCGGGCATGTATGCCTACTGGAGGTGGACACTCAGACATAGTAAACTGCATTTAGGTGTTCACCTCCAGTAGGTGTATACACCGGAAAGTGATGCACGTCAAAGTGCACGTTCGCTCTGCTGGCATAATTATAGTCTATGGTCCTGTCAGCACCTACAGTGCCTTGCGAAAGTATTCGGCCCCCTGGAACTTTTCAACCTTTTCCCACATATCATGCTTCAAACATAAAGATACCGAATTAAATTTTTGGTGAAGAATCAACAATAAGCGGAACACAATTGTGAAGTTGAACGAAATGTATTAGTTATTTAAAATTTTTGTGGAAAATCAAAAACTGAAAAGTGGGGCGTGCAATATTATTCGGCCCCTTTACTTTCAGGGCAGCAAATTCACTCCAGAAGTTCACTGTGGATTTCTGTTGTCCTAAATGCCTAATGATGATAAATATAATCCACCTGTGTGTAATCAAGTCTCTGTATAAATGCACCTGCTCTGTGATAGTCTCAGGGTTCTGTTTGAAGCACATAGAGCATTATGAAGACCAAGGAACACAACAGGCAGGTCAGTGATACTGTTGTGGAGAAGTTTAAAGCTGGATTTGGATACAAAATGATTTCCAAATCTTTAAAAATTCCAAGGAGCTCTGTGCAAGCGATAATACTAAAATGGAAGGAGTATCATACCACTGCAAATCTACCAAGACCCGGCCGTCCCTCTAAACTTTCATCTCAAACAAGAAGACTGATCAGAGCTGCAGCCAAGTGGCCAATAATCACTCTGGATGAACTGCAGAGATGTACAGCTGAGGTGGGACAGTCTGTCCATAGGACAACAATCAGTCGTACACTGCACAAATCTGGCCTTTATGGAAGAGTGAAAAGAAGAAAGCCATTTCTCAAAGATATGCATAAAAAGTGTTGTTTAAGGCTGTGTGCACACGTAGCAGATTTTTCACTTTTTTTCGTGGTTTTTCGCTATAAAAACGCTATAAAACCGCGAAAAAAACGCTCACATTAAGCATCCTATTTAATAGAATGCAATCTGCATTTTTTGTGCACATGCTGCGTTGTTTTCCTGAGCGGAATCGCATTCCAGAAAAAAAATGCAGCATGTTCATTAAATTTGCGGAATCGCGGGGATTCCGCACACCTAGGAATGCATTGAACTGCTTACTTCCCTCATGGGGCTATGCCCACCATGCGGGAAGTAAGCAGATCATGTGCGGTTGGTACACAGGGTGGAGGAGAGGAGACTCTCCTCCATGGACTGGGCACCATATAATTGGTTAAAAAAAAGAATTAAAATAAAAAATCGTGATATACTCACCTCCGATGGCCCCCTGAGTCTTCCCATCTCTCAGCGGTGCACGCGGCCGCTTCCGTTCCTATAGATGCTGTGTGTGAAGGACCTGCAATGACGTTGCGGTCACATGACCGTGATGACGTCGCGGTCATGTGACCGCAACGTCATCGAAGGTCCTTCACACACAGCATGCATCAATAGGAACGGAAGCCGCTGAGGAGATCGGCTGTCTGCGGAAGGTGAGAATAACGATTTTTTTTATTTTTTTATTATTTTTAACATTCTATCTTTTACTATTGATGCTGCATAGGCTGCATCAATAGTAAAAAGTTGGTCACACTTGTCAAGCACTATGTTTAACAAGTGTGACCAACCTGTCAATCAGTTTTCCAAGCGATGCTAGAGATCGCTTGGAAAATGCTAGCATTCTGCAAGCTAATTATGCTTGCAAAATGCTAGTTTTTAGCGGGAATATGCATGCCAATTCCGCATGTGATATACCCGTGGCAGGAGCTGCAGAATTGACGTGGAAATTTCTGCAGCAATTCTGCAATGTGTGCACTTAGCCTAAAGTTTGCAACAAGCCACCTGGGAGACACACCAAACATGTGAAAAAAGGTGCTCTTTTCAGATTAAACCAAAATCAAACTTTTTGGCAACAATGCCAAACGATATGTTTGGCGTAAAGGCAACAAAACTCATCAATCTGAACACACCATCCCCACTGTCAATCATGGTGGTGGCAGCATCATGGTTTGGGCCTGCTTTTCTTCAGCAGGGACAGGGAAGATGGTTAAAATTGATGGGAAGATGGATGGAGCTAAATACAGGACCATTTTGAAGAAAACCTGTTGAAGTCTGGAAAAGACTTGAGACTGGGACGGAGAATTATCTTCCAAAAAGACAATGATCCCAAACATAAAGGAAATGTAATGGTTCACAAATAAATGTATCCAGGTGTTAGAATGGCCAAGTCAAAGTCCAGACCTCAATCCAATCGAGAATCTGTGGAAAGAGCTGAACACTGCTGTTCATAAACGATCTCCATCAAACCTCACTGAGCTTGAGCTCTTTGCCAAGGAAGAATGGGCAAGAATTTCAGTCTCTCGATGTAGAAAACTGATAGAGACATACCCCAAGAGACTTGCAGCTGTAATCACAGTAAAAGGTGGCGCAACAAAGTATTAAGTTACAGGGGCCGAATAATATTGCACGCCCCACTTTTCAGTTTTTGAATTTCCACAAAAATTTAAAATAGCCAATAAATTTCGTTCAACTTCACAATTGTGTTCCACTTTTTGATGATTCCTCACCAAAAATTTACATTTGGTATCTTTATGTTTGAAGCATGATATGTGGGAAAAGGTTGAAAACTTCCAGGGGGCCAAATACTTTCGCAAGACACTGTATGTCCAAATCCTGTTTCGCAAGGGGTTCGGATGTAAGCCTTGACAGGGCCACTGAACGGGTGCCTAATTGCAATGTGAAAGCACCTTAAGTCCAGTGGGCGGTCTATTTAGTGATTGCTTTTCTTCCCAGTATGACTGAATGCAGAAATAGCTCTTAATCACTGAGGATGACCACCCACTGGACTCATATCCAAAGTCCCAATTGATTTCAAATGCAAGTCTTTCCTTTCTAAGTTGGATGGGAGAATTAGTAAATTCACAATTTAATGTATCTTTTTAAAATTAGCAATTGTGACCACTCATTTTGACAAAAATTGGGGGATAAAAATAATTTCCTGAAGTCTCAAGCACATGCTGCTCATTTTTACCTTTCCGATTTGCAGCAGATATAAATCTATGGCATGTCAATTCTTTCAGCGGTTTTGATGCAGATTTCACCTATAGTAATTATAGTGGGGAAAATAATTAAATAAAATGCAATAAAAATGCACGTATTTTAGCCTGTGATTTCCCTGCCAGGAGTGTAAATTATGTAGATATATTTGAGGCTGCATCCTTTACCTTTCTTGGACATAAAATGTGAACACATGATATATTTGGTAATAACTAAATTCTGAGCAGCCAAGTATTTGCTTTAAGTGTGTCTTTACTATCTGCTACACTGATAACTGAGATGGTGTATGCATTAATTTGATAAGTGAGCAGTTTGTGAATAATATATTGATTCTTTTGTTGTGTTCATGTTTAATTGTTAACCGGTGCCTTTGAGTGCAGATAATGGCCTGAAAGTGGGTGATATATGTTAACATTTGACCTGCCTTTTGTATGAACTGAAAAGACTAAACGGTTCCTGAAAACAAGATCTACATTGTGTTATTATGAGTTATTATTTCACTGTCACTGTAAGAACAGAATACTAGATGGAAAAGCAATGTGCGCTCCTTGAGCTACCATATAGGAAAGTACACTGTTTTTCATAAAAAAAATTATTTAGTGTTTTCACACTTGTTCGAAGTTCTTTTAAAAAACAAATGCTGTAGCCAGTTAAAAAAAAGTTAATTGTAGAAAGTTCCAGCATTAACATAAAATAAGTGTGGGGGAAGGGTGGGAAAAAGTATGAAGGTTTTCATCAGGTTAATAATAATATCAGAACTCATCAGTGTCCTTGCTACACATTTTAATATAAAGCCAGGGCTAGACAGACTTTTTGTAGCACAACTGTTTGAGCAGGGAATAGCAGATGTACCATATATACTCGTGTATAAGCCAAGTTTTTTAGCACTTTTTTTGTGATGAAAACGCCCCCCCCTCGGCTTATACATGAGTCATTGTCCCAGAGGGCCAGCGGGGGAGGGGGAGTGGCGGAGCAGCGGGTCACAGAGGCAAGAGCCGTCGGCTGCAACTAAAGCCTGTGCCCATTGCTAAAGAGAAAATATTCACTGCACTGGTAGTGAATATTCATTTCTCTTATAGTGCCCAGTTACAGCTACAGACGCTGGCTTCCAGCACACATCCTACATACCTTTCCTGCGCGCCGTCGCTGCATCTCGTTCCTGCCGGCACCAGCAGCTCTTCCGGCCAAGCAATCACGTGTCCCCCGCTCATTAAGGTAATGAATATTCACGTCTCTCCACTCCCATAGGTGTGGAGTGAATATTCATTACCTTAATGAGCAGTGACAAATGATTGCTCAGCATGAAAAGCTGCTGGTGCCAGAATAAAATGTAGCGAGGGTGTGCAGGGAAGGTAAGTAGGATGTATATACAGGGAAAGGGGATAAGGATCCATGCATACAAGGATGGGGGCCATGCATACAAGGACAGGGATGGGGAGCCATGCATACAAGGATAGGGGATAAGGAGCCATGTATACAAGGATGTTGATAAGGAGCCATGTATACAGGGATGGGGAACCATGCATACAAGGACAGGGATGTTGAGCCATGCATATCAGGATACGGATGAGGGGACAATGCATACCCGGCTTATACTCGGGTCAATAAGTTTTCCCATTTTTTTGTGGCAAATTTAGGTGCATCAGCTTATACTAGAGTATATACGGAAATATGCTGCTACCTTATTATACTATTAGCAATATTTTTCCTCTGTAAAGCATGCTGTAGACTCCTGTATACTTCCATGGGGAAAATATCTATCAAATTTTTATCTGCAAATTTTCTCCATGCAAAGTCGGTGGGGTATTAAGCCAGTATTAGGCCGGTCAGATGAGTGTATGGCATCTGATGAAAGAGCATCAGATGCGATATGCTAATGACCCTCGGCTCCTGCTCTGCTGTGAGCGGGAGCCGAGTGTCATGCATCTGTGCTCCGAGCCTCTCGCAGAGAGAATTTCTCCATCTCCTCCATTGCTGGGGGCAGCATACTACGCACATCACTCGGATGTCTCACTTGCACCCATAGGCTTAAAAAACGATGATGTGTGCTACCCCATAGATGAATACTGGTCCAAGTGCTATGCAATGTTTTATCGCATAGCACTCATCTGTATTCATCGCTAGTGTGACCCCAGCTTTACAGTAACAAAAACCTAAAGAAATGAACTAGAAAATAAGTTGGTATGTATGCAGCGTGTAGAGGCATGTTTACACTGGCCACTAACAAGACAAAACCTAAGATAGAAACAAAGTGAGCAAAAAACCTGCAAAATAACATTGGGTACTATGTTAACATAATTTTGGTAAAACAAATGTAAAATCCTTCCTACCACACCACAACAATCCTATTTGGGACAGTCACAACCTGTAGTATTAACACTTTACAATGTCAAATGATATAAATGTGAATAAGGGCCACGAAGGATAGGAGGCCCTGACTAATGGACACCCAGCCATGGGGAGTTAAATAAACCTATTGTCCAGCTCAAAGAAAAGGGAGGCCATGCCGTTATTGGAACAGAGTGCAAAAACCTAAAGAAATTAACTGGAATATAAGTTGGTGTGCATACAACGTGTAGGCGTGTATCAGCATTGTGAATGAGATGTCATGCAAACTAAAGCTGCATTTCAGAAAAGATTTTTGTGAACGAGCATTCTTAAGAATAAGTCTAAATAAGCTGAAGAACACCTGATGAATGAACAAAATATTAATTTATCCAGTGATTTGATCTTTCATATAACAATAAATTATCGTTCTCGGCAGTGTATCATCTGTGATGACAAGACTTGCACTGCAATAGGTTTAGTGCCAATCGGCAGTTGTTTAGTGCTACCAGACGGTTCCTTATTCACAAGCAGCAGAGACAATCCCGAGCATGTCAATTTATGCTACAAATATCATAGATTTTTGTAAGGTAAAATATACAGAGATGTAATTTCTTTGACAAAATCAGCAGGTTTTTTGCAATTGCAGATTTTCCTATTCAAAAGAATCCACAGCGAATAGGCATATGGGAAGTTATCTTTATTTTATCCTGCTCCTAAGGAGTCACTAAGTCATAAACAGACACACTTGTAGGAGCTTTGTATATTATAATATGTGCATGGAATGTGTATATTTTCAGAGTTTTAGATCAAACCTGGAACAATAGATTACTTCCATACACTATTCAAACAATTTTTGTCCATAAGGAATTATAAGAGATTCACAGTCCGACTTGTAATAATAACATGAAAAGATAAGGAAATCTACAGTAGAGCCTGACAGTCTGTGGACTTTTTGACCTAAAACTACATCAGATTTTCACACAAGTCCTAAAAGTAGATACGGATAACCAAATAGACCAAATGTGTCAAAAATATTAGACTTTGTCATTTTTTTAAAGAGGAATATGATCCAATATCAAATCTCTGTGAGTGACAAATGTATGTGAACCTTTAAGACTAGCAGATAATTTGCAGGTATCATTAGGTATTAAAGCTCTTGAGTCCTCCATTATCAAACACTGAACTATAATGGCATACATGGCAGGATTGAAATGACAAATCAACTGCTCTCCAAAAAGCATAGTACTGTCAATCTGCAAAGGCTTTTAGAGCAATGTTTTATGGATGGATGAAATCAAAATAGAGCTTTTTGGTTTAACCCCTTCACCCCGAAGCCTGTTTTCACCTAAGTGACAGGGCCAATTTTTAGAATTCTGACCACTGTCACTTTATGAGGTCATAACTCTGAAACTCTTCAACAGATCCTGGCGATTCTGACATTTTTTTCTCGTGACATATTGTACTTCATGATAGTGGTAAAACTTCTTCAATATGACTTTCATTAATTTGTGAAAAAAACAAAAATTTGTCAAAAATTATGAAAATTTAGCAATTTTCAAACTTTTAGTTTTTGTGCCCTTAAATTAGAGACGTATATCTCATAATATAGTTAATAAACAACATTTCCCACATGTCTGCTTTACATCAGCACAATTTTGGAAACATAATTTTTTTTTTTAGGGAGTTATAAGGGTTAAAAGTTGACCAGCGATTTCTCATTTTTGCAACAAAATTTGCAAAACCATTTTTTTACGGACCACCTCACACTTGAAGTGACTTTGAGGGGTCTGTTATGATTTTCCCAATGGCAGGGAAATCAAAATAACAACGGACTAGCTCTCGGGTGATGGGAACTAAAGTGACCGTGACCTGAACCTGACACAACACTGGAAGTAGCCGGGGAGTGTTTCCTACGATGCCCTAGACACCACGCGCCAGCCGGAGATCTAACTACCCCTATCAGAGGAATATACAGGCCTGCCTTACCTCCAGAGATGAACCCCAAAAGGAGATAGCAGCCCCCCACAGATATTGACGGTGAGTCAAGAGGAAAAGACATACGTAGGATGAACAGCAGATTTAGCACAGTGAGGTCCGCTTACTAGATAGCAGAAGTACAGGAAAGAGTCACTTCACGGTCAACTTCAAAACACTACTCAAAAACACCATCCTGAAATTACTTTAAAACTCCAGTGACAACTCATGCCACTGGAGTGGCAATTTCAGTCCACGAGAGCTTCCAGCTACAGAGAGTCACATTGCAAATAGCTGGACAAAAATAGCATTAACTAGAAACAAAATTCAACTTAGCTGAACAGGATCTTGAGGCAGGAGAATGCAACAGAATGCTACTGATACATTGTTGGCAGGCATCGGACCAGCAGCCAGGCAGCCTTAAATAGGAAACTCCCCTAATGGGTGTCAACAGGTGATCAAGGATAGAAGAAGGCAAATAAGTGGCACTACCATAAAACACCACCGGGGGAGCCCACAAACAGAATTCACAACAGTACCCCCCCCTTAAGGAGGGGGCACCGAACCCTCACCAGAACCACCAGGGCGATCTGGATGAGCACTATGAAATGCACGAACCAAATCAGGAGCATGAACATCAGATGCTGTCACCCAAGAATTATCCTCCTGACCATAGCCTTTCCACTTAACCAGATACTGAAGTTTCCGTCTGGAAACACGGGAGTCCAAGATCTTTTCCACCACATACTCCAACTCACCCTCAACCAGCACAGGAGCAGGAGGATCAGCAGACGGAACAACCAGCACCTCATACCTCCGCAACAATGACCGATGAAAAACATTATGAATAGTAAAAGATGCTGGGAGGTCCAAACGAAAGGACACAGGATTGAGAACCTCCAGAATCCTATAAGGGCCGATAAACCGAGGCTTAAACTTAGGAGACGAGACCTTCATAGGAACAAATCGAGAAGACAACCAAACCAGGTCCCCAACACAAAGACGAGGACCGACACGCCGATGACGATTAGTGAACTGTTGAGTCTTCTCCTGGGACAACTTCAGATTGTCCACAACCTGTCCCCAAATCTGATGCATTCTATCAACCACAGCATCTACTCCAGGACAATCCGAAGACTCCAATTGACCGGACGAAAAGCGAGAGTGAAACCCTGAATTACAAAAAAATGGAGAAACCAAAGTGGCAGAACTGGCCCGATTGTTAAGGGCAAACTCTGCCAATGGCAAAAAATCAAGCCAATCGTCCTGATCAGCGGACACAAAACACCTCAAGTAAGTCTCCAAGGTCTGATTAGTACGCTCAGTCTGGCCATTAGTCTGAGGATGGAATGCAGACGAAAAAGACAAGTCGATGCCCATCCTGGCACAGAACGCCCGCCAAAATCTAGACACAAACTGAGTACCCCTGTCAGACACTATATTCTCAGGAATACCATGCAAACGCACAACATTCTGAAAAAATAGAGGGACCAGCTCAGAGGAGGAGGGCAATTTGGGCAAAGGTACCAAGTGAACCATCTTGGAAAAACGGTCACACACCACCCAGATGACGGACATCCTACGAGAAACAGGAAGGTCAGAAATAAAGTCCATAGAGATGTGCGTCCAAGGCCTCTTAGGAATAGGCAAGGGCAACAACAACCCGCTGGCCCGGGAACAGCAGGGCTTAGCCCGAGCACAAACATCACAAGACTGCACAAAAATACGTACATCTCGAGACAAGGAAGGCCACCAGAAGGACGTAGACACCAGATCCCTGGTGCCAAAAATTCCAGGATGACCTGCCAACGCGGAAGAGTGAACCTCCGAAATAACTCTACTGGTCCAGTCATCAGGGACAAACAGTCTACCAGGCGGACAGCGATCAGGCCTATCCACCTGAAACTCCTGCAAAGAGCGCCGCAGGTCTGGGGAGACAGCTGACAATATCACCCCATCCTTCAAGATGCCAGTAGGTTCGGAATCACCAGGCGAGTCAGGCTCAAAACTCCTAGAGAGGGCATCCGCCCTCACATTCTTAGACCCAGGCAGATATGAAACCACAAAGTTAAATCGAGAGAAAAACAACGACCAGCGTGCCTGTCTAGGATTCAGACGCCTGGCTGACTCAAGATAAATTAGATTTTTGTGGTCAGTCAAGACCACCACCTGGTGTCTAGCACCCTCAAGCCAATGACGCCACTCCTCAAATGCCCACTTCATGGCCAAGAGCTCCCGATTTCCAACATCATAATTTCGCTCAGCGGGCGAAAACTTTCGAGAGAAAAACGCACATGGTCTCATCACTGAGCAGTCAGGACCTTTCTGCGACAAAACTGCACCTGCTCCGATCTCGGAAGCATCTACTTCAACCTGGAACGGGAGCGAAACATCAGGCTGGCGCAACACAGGAGCAGAAGAAAAGCGGCGCTTAAGCTCCCGAAAGGCCTCCACAGCCGCAGAGGACCAATTAGCAACATCAGCACCCTTCTTGGTCAAATCAGTCAAAGGTTTAGCAATGGCAGAAAAACCCGCTATGAATCGGCGATAGAAATTAGCAAATCCCAAGAATTTCTGAAGACTCTTTAGAGAAGTAGGTTGTATCCAATCACAAATAGCCTGAACCTTAACAGGGTCCATCTCCATAGATGAAGGGGAAAAAATATATCCCAAAAAGGAAATTCTCTGAACCCCAAAAATACACTTTGAGCCCTTCACAAATAGAGAATTAGCTCGTAAAACCTGAAAAACTCTCCTGACCTGTTGAACATGAGATTCCCAGTCCTCCGAAAAAATCAAAATATCATCCAAATACACAATCATAAATTTATCCAGATATTCACGGAAAATATCGTGCATAAAGGACTGAAAAACGGAAGGGGCATTCGCGAGACCGAAAGGCATTACCAAATACTCAAAATGGCCTTCAGGCGTATTAAATGCGGTCTTCCACTCATCCCCCTGCTTAATCCGCACCAAATTATACGCACCACGTAGATCGATCTTAGTGAACCACTTCGCCCCCTTTATGCGAGCAAAAAGATCAGTCAGTAAAGGTAACGGGTACTGGTATTTAACTGTAATCTTATTCAGAAGTCGATAGTCGATACAAGGTCTCAATGAACCATCCTTTTTACCCACAAAGAAAAACCCTGCCCCCAGTGGAGACAAAGAGGGGCGAATATGACCCTTTTCCAAAGATTCTCTGATATACTCCCGCATAGCAGTATGTTCAGGTACAGACAAATTAAACAAGCGACCCTTAGGAAATTTACTACCGGGAATCAACTCAATAGCGCAGTCACACTCTCTGTGAGGGGGGAGAGAATCAGTTTTAGGCTCCTGAAAGACATCATAAAAATCTGACAGAAATGCTGGGATCTCAGAGGGAGTAGATGAAGAAATGGGAACCAAAGGTGCATCCCCATGAATCCCCCGACATCCCCAGCTCAGCACAGACATTGATCTCCAGTCCAAGACTGGATTATGAATTTGTAACCATGGTAATCCAAGTACTAATACGTCATGTAGATTATATAACACAAGGAAACGAATAATCTCCTGATGGTCTGGGGAAAGATGCATAGTCACTTGTGTCCAATATTGTGGTTTATTGCTAGCCAAAGGTGTAGAATCAATACCCTTTAAGGGAATAGAAACCTCCAGAGGCTCTAAATCAAACCCACAACGCTTGGCAAAGGACCAATCCATGAGACTCAGAGCGGCGCCAGAATCCACATAAGCATCCACAGTAACAGATGATAAAGTACAAATCAATGTCACGGACAAAAGAAATTTAGACTGCAAGGTACCCATAGAAAAAGATTTATCAACCTTTTTATCAACCTTCTTTATGCGTTTAGAGCATGCTGATATAACATGAGCTGGATCTCCACAATAGAAGCACAACCCATTTTTGCGCCTGTAATTCTGTCGTTCGCCTCTAGACAATACACTATCGCATTGCATATGCTCTGGTGCCTTTTCAGAGGTCACCGCCAAATGATGCACAGGTTTTTGCTCAGAAGATACCGCCATATGGTGCACAGGTTTTTGCTCAGAAGATACCGCCATATGGTGCACAGGTTTTTGCTCAAAAGATACCGCCATATGGTGCACAGATTTTTGCTCAGAAGATACCGCCATATGTGTCATGATCTCTGCAGGCAGAGATCATAGCAAGCCTATAGAGGGACAAGCTCTCGGAAGATGGAACTATACTGACCATGAACTAAGTCTGCCGCGCAACTAGAAATAGCCAGGTAGCATTTCCTATTAATCGCTAGATGCCCAGCTCTGGCCTAAGACCTAAATAACTAGCAGAGGGAAATATAAGACCTGGCTCACCTCTAGAGAAATATTCCAAAGAAGACAGTAGCCCCCCACATATAATGACGGTGAGTTCAGATGAAACAACAAACGCAGCAGGAAAATAGTCTTAGCAAATTTGAGGTCCGCTTACTAGATAGCAGAAGACAGATAGTATACTTTCATGGTCAGCAGAAAAATACTAACAAAACACCATCCAGAGATTACCTTAAACTCTGGCATTAACTCATAACGCCAGAGTAGCAATCCCTGATCGACGAGAGCTTTCCAGACACAGTAACAAAACTTCAGCTGCGAACTGGAACAAATAGGCAAAACAAAACATGGACAAAAGTCCAACTTATCAGTAGTTGTCTAGAAGCAGGAACAAGCACTGAGAGGCATCAGATAACATTGTTGACCGGCAAGAAACCACCAGAGAAATGAGCTTAAATAGCGACACCCACTACTGATGGAATCAGGTGAAACAGGAAAGAGGATGACAAGTCCAATTCCACAAGCGGCCACCGGGGGAGCCCAGAATCCAAATTCACAACAGTACCCCCCCCTCAAGGAGGGGGCACCGAACCCTCACCAGATCCACCAGGGCGACCAGGATGAGCCCTATGGAAGGCACGAACAAGATCAGAAGCATGAACATCAGATGCATTGACCCAAGAATTATCCTCCTGGCCGTAACCCTTCCAGTTGACCAGATACTGGAGTTTCCGTCTGGAAACACGAGAGTCCAAAATTTTCTCCACAACGTACTCCAACTCACCCTCAACCAACACCGGAGCAGGAGGCTCAACAGAAGGTACAACAGGTACCTCATACCTGCGCAATAACGACCGATGAAAAACGTTATGAATGGAAAAGGACGCAGGGAGGTCCAAACGGAAAGAAACAGGATTAAGAATCTCCAATATTCTATAAGGGCCGATGAACCGAGGTTTAAACTTAGGAGAAGAGACCCTCATAGGGACAAAACGAGAAGACAGCCACACTAAATCTCCAACACAAAGCCGAGAACCAACACGACGATGACGGTTGGCAAAACGCTGAGTCTTCTCCTGTGACAACTTCAAATTGTCCATAACCTGCCCCCAGATGTGATGCAATCTCTCCACCACCGCATCCACTCCAGGACAATCCGAGGATTCCACCTGACCGGAGGAAAATCGAGGGTGAAACCCCGAATTACAGAAAAACGGGGACACCAAGGTGGAAGAACTGGCCCGATTATTGAGGGCGAACTCTGCCAATGGCAAAAAAGCAACCCAATCATCCTGGTCAGCAGAGACAAAACACCTCAGATATGTCTCAAGGGTCTGATTAGTCCGCTCGGTCTGGCCATTAGTCTGAGGGTGAAAAGCAGATGAAAAAGACAAATCTATGCCCATCCTAGCACAGAATGCCCGCCAAAATCTAGACACAAATTGGGTACCTCTGTCAGAAACAATATTCTCAGGAATACCGTGCAATCGGACAACATTCTGAAAAAACAGAGGAACCAACTCAGAAGAAGAAGGCAACTTGGGCAGAGGAACCAAATGGACCATTTTAGAGAAACGGTCACAGACCACCCAGATGACAGACATCTTCTGGGAAACAGGCAGATCTGAAATAAAATCCATCGAGATGTGTGTCCAAGGCCTCTTAGGAATAGGCAAGGGCAACAGCAGTCCGCTAGCCCGAGAACTACAAGACTTGGCCCGAGCACAAACGTCACATGACTGCACAAAGACTCGCACATCTCGTGACAGAGAAGGCCACCAGAAGGATCTTGCCACCAAATCCCTGGTACCAAAAATTCCGGGATGACCTGCCAATGCAGAAGAATGTACCTCAGAGATGACTCTGCTGGTCCAATCATCCGGAACAAACAGTCTATCAGGCGGACAACGATCCGGTCTATCCGCCTGAAACTCTTGCAAGGACCGCCGCAGATCAGGAGAAACGGCCGACAAAATTACTCCCTCCCTAAGGATACCTGTGGGTTCAGAATTACCAGGAGAGTCCGGGTCAAAACTCCTAGAAAGGGCATCTGCCTTAACATTCTTAGAACCCGGTAGGTATGACACCACAAAATTAAAGCGAGAAAAAAATAAAGACCAGCGCGCCTGTCTAGGATTCAGGCGTCTGGCAGTCTCAAGATAAATCAAATTTTTGTGGTCAGTCAATACCACCACCTGATGCCTAGCCCCCTCGAGCCAATGGCGCCACTCCTCAAACGCCCACTTCATGGCCAAAAGCTCCCGATTCCCAACATCATAATTCCGCTCTGCGGGCGAAAATTTGCGAGAAAAGAAGGCACAAGGCCTAATGACGGAGCAGACGGAACCTTTCTGCGACAACACTGCCCCAGCTCCGATCTCCGAAGCGTCAACCTCAACCTGAAAAGGCAGATTCACATCAGGCTGACGCAACACAGGGGCAGAGGCAAAACGGCGCTTAAGCTCCTGAAAGGCCTCTACAGCATGAGGGGACCAATTAGCAACATCAGCGCCTTGTCTGGTCAAATCAGTCAGTGGTTTAACGACATCCGAAAAACCAGCAATAAATCGGCGGTAAAAGTTGGCAAAGCCCAAAAATCTCTGAAGACCCTTAAGAGAGGAGGGCTGAGTCCAGTCACAAATAGCTTGCACCTTGACGGGATCCATCTCAATGGAAGAGGGAGAAAAAATATACCCCAAAAAGGAAATTTTCTGGACCCCAAAAACGCACTTAGACCCCTTCACACATAAAGAATTAGACCGCAGAACCTGAAAAACTCTCCTGACCTGCTGGACATGAGAGTCCCAGTCATCAGAAAAAATCAGAATATCATCCAGATATATTATCATAAATTTATCCAGAAAATCGCGGAAAATATCATGCATAAAAGACTGAAAAACTGAAGGGGCATTAGAAAGACCAAAAGGCATGACCAAATACTCAAAGTGGCCCTCGGGCGTATTAAATGCGGTCTTCCACTCATCCCCCTGCCTGATCCGCACCAAATTATACGCCCCACGAAGATCAATTTTAGAGAACCACTTAGCACCCTCTATACGAGCAAACAAATCAGTAAGCAATGGCAATGGGTATTGATACTTAACAGTGATCTTATTCAGAAGCCGATAATCAATACATGGTCTCAAAGAGCCGTCTTTTTTTGAGACAAAGAAAAACCCAGCTCCCAAGGGAGAAGAAGATGGACGAATATGTCCCTTCTCCAAAGACTCCTTTATATATTCCCGCATAGCAGCATGTTCCGGCACAGACAAATTAAACAAACGACCCTTTGGATATTTACAACCCGGTATCAAATCTATGGCACAATCGCACTCACGGTGCGGAGGTAACGACCCAAGCTTGGGTTCGTCAAAGACGTCTTGATAATCAGAGAGGAACTCAGGGACTTCAGAGGGAATGGACGACGAAATAGAAACCAAAGGTACGTCCCCATGAATACCCTTACATCCCCAGCTCAACACAGACATAGCTCTCCAGTCCAAGACTGGGTTGTGAGACTGCAACCATGGCAATCCCAGTACCAAATCGTCATGTAAATTATACAGCACCAGGAAACGAATAATCTCCTGGTGATCCGGATTGATACGCATGGTTACTTGTGTCCAGTATTGTGGTTTATTATTAGCCAATGGGGTGGAGTCAATCCCCTTCAGAGGAATAAGAGTCTCCAAAGGCTCTAAATCAAAACCACAACGATTGGCAAAGGACCAATCCATAAGACTCAGAGCGGCGCCAGAGTCAACATAGGCGTCCGTGGCAATGGATGACAAAGAGCAAATCAGGGTTACAGACAAAATAAACTTAGACTGAATGGTGCCAATGGAAACAGACTTATCAAGCTTCTTTGTACGCCTAGAGCATGCCGATATAACATGAGTAGAATCCCCACAATAGAAACACAATCCATTCTTCCGTCTAAAACTCTGTCGCTCGCTCCTGGACAGAATTCTATCACACTGCATACTTTCTGGCGTCTTTTCCATAGACACCGCCAGATGGTGCATCGGTTTGCGCTCCCGCAGACGCCTATCAATCTGAATAGCCATTGTCATGGACTCATTCAGACCTGCAGGCAAAGGGAACCCCACCATAACATCCTTAACGGCATCAGAGAGACCTTCTCTGAAAATTGCCGCCAAGGCGCACTCATTCCACTGAGTAAGCACAGACCATTTACGGAATTTTTGGCAGAAAACTTCAGCTTCGTCTTGCCCCTGAGATAGTGCCATCAAAGTTTTTTCTGCCTGAAGTTCCAAATGAGGTTCCTCATAAAGCAAGCCCAAGGCCAGAAAAAACGCATCCACATCGCGTAACGCAGGATCCCCTGCTGGCAATGAGAAGGCCCAATCTTGAGGGTCACCCCTGAGCAAGGAAATCACAATCCTAACCTGCTGAGCAGGGTCTCCAGCTGAACGAGACTTCAGGGACAAATAAAGCTTACAATTATTTCGGAAATTCTGGAAGCTAGCTCTATTCCCTGTGAAGAACTCCGGCCAAGGAATTCTCGGCTCAGATACCGGAGCATGTACTACAAAATCTTGTAAATTTTGTACTTTCGTGATGAGATTATTCAAACCCGCAGTTACACTCTGGAGATCCATTATTGTCAGGTGCATACAGAGCATACAGAGATTAGGAGGAGAGAGAGAAAAAAGACTGCAGCAAGGCAGACTGGAGGAAAAAAAAAAAAAAAAAAAATTCCAGCAGACTTCTTATAACTCTCCTTTCTCAACCTGGGTCTTTAACACTTTACTGGCCGGTCAAACTGTCATGATCTCTGCAGGCAGAGATCATAGCAAGCCTATAGAGGGACAAGCTCTCGGAAGATGGAACTATACTGACCATGAACTAAGTCTGCCGCGCAACTAGAAATAGCCAGGTAGCATTTCCTATTAATCGCTAGATGCCCAGCTCTGGCCTAAGACCTAAATAACTAGCAGAGGGAAATATAAGACCTGGCTCACCTCTAGAGAAATATTCCAAAGAAGACAGTAGCCCCCCACATATAATGACGGTGAGTTCAGATGAAACAACAAACGCAGCAGGAAAATAGTCTTAGCAAATTTGAGGTCCGCTTACTAGATAGCAGAAGACAGATAGTATACTTTCATGGTCAGCAGAAAAATACTAACAAAACACCATCCAGAGATTACCTTAAACTCTGGCATTAACTCATAACGCCAGAGTAGCAATCCCTGATCGACGAGAGCTTTCCAGACACAGTAACAAAACTTCAGCTGCGAACTGGAACAAATAGGCAAAACAAAACATGGACAAAAGTCCAACTTATCAGTAGTTGTCTAGAAGCAGGAACAAGCACTGAGAGGCATCAGATAACATTGTTGACCGGCAAGAAACCACCAGAGAAATGAGCTTAAATAGCGACACCCACTACTGATGGAATCAGGTGAAACAGGAAAGAGGATGACAAGTCCAATTCCACAAGCGGCCACCGGGGGAGCCCAGAATCCAAATTCACAACACATATGGTGCACAGATTTGCGCTCCCGTAAACGCCGATCAATCTGGATAGCCAATTTCATGGCATCATTCAGACCTGTAGGCACAGGGAACCCCACCATGACATCCTTCACGGCATCAGAGAGACCTTCTCTGAAATTAGCTGCTAGAGCGCACTCATTCCATTTAGTAAGCACCGACCATTTACGAAATTTTTGGCAGTATATCTCAGCTTCATCTTGCCCTTGGGAAAGAGCTATCAAGGCTTTCTCAGCCAAAATCTCTAAATTAGGTTCTTCATAAAGCAACCCCAAAGCCAGAAAAAACGCATCTACATTTAATAACGCAGGATCCCCTGGCGACAATGCAAATGCCCAACTTTGTGGGTCACCCCGCAATAGAGAAATAACAATTTTAACCTGTTGCGCAGGATCACCAGCAGAGTGAGATTTCAGAGACAAAAACAATTTACAATTCTCTCTGAAATTCAAAAAACGGGATCTGTCTCCGGTAAAAAATTCAGGCATAGGGATCTTAGGTTCAAACATTGGAGCACGTATAACAAAATCTTGTAAGTTCTGGACCTTTGTAGCCAGGTTATTCAGACCTGCAACCAAACTCTGTGGATCCATGATTCAAACAGGTGTAACCAAAGCCATTCAGAGATTAAGAGGAGAGGAAAAAAAAAAAAGGCTGAAGACTGCAGTTTAAGCAAGGAGTACAAATAAGCACTAAGGTGCACTTTCCAAACACAGAAGGAAAAAAAAACCTTTTCATATCCTTTCCTGCTTTAGTGCATAGTTTTAACACATGTGGGCCGGCCAAACTGTTATGATTTTCCCAATGGCAGGGAAATCAAAATAACAACGGACTAGCTCTCGGGTGATGGGAACTAAAGTGACCGTGACCTGAACCTGACACAACACTGGAAGTAGCCGGGGAGTGTTTCCTACGATGCCCTAGACACCACGCGCCAGCCGGAGATCTAACTACCCCTATCAGAGGAATATACAGGCCTGCCTTACCTCCAGAGATGAACCCCAAAAGGAGATAGCAGCCCCCCACAGATATTGACGGTGAGTCAAGAGGAAAAGACATACGTAGGATGAACAGCAGATTTAGCACAGTGAGGTCCGCTTACTAGATAGCAGAAGTACAGGAAAGAGTCACTTCACGGTCAACTTCAAAACACTACTCAAAAACACCATCCTGAAATTACTTTAAAACTCCAGTGACAACTCATGCCACTGGAGTGGCAATTTCAGTCCACGAGAGCTTCCAGCTACAGAGAGTCACATTGCAAATAGCTGGACAAAAATAGCATTAACTAGAAACAAAATTCAACTTAGCTGAACAGGATCTTGAGGCAGGAGAATGCAACAGAATGCTACTGATACATTGTTGGCCGGCATCGGACCAGCAGCCAAGCAGCCTTAAATAGGAAACTCCCCTAATGGGTGTCAACAGGTGATCAAGGATAGAAGAAGGCAAATAAGTGGCACTACCATAAAACACCACCGGGGGAGCCCACAAACAGAATTCACAACAGGGGTCTATATGACAGAAAATGCCCAAAAGTGACACCATTCTAAAAACTGCACCCCTCAAGGTACTCAAAACAACATTCAAAAAGTTTATTAACCCTTCAGGTGCTTCACAGGAATTTTTGGAATGTTTAAAAAAAATTGAACATTTAACTTTTTTTTCACAAAATTTTTACTTCAGATCCAATTTGTTTTATTTTACCAAGGGTAACAGGAGAAATTGGACCAAAAAAGTCGTTGTACAATTTGTCCTGAGTACGCCGATACCCCACATGTTGGGGTAAACCATTGATTGGGCACATGGCAGAGCTCGGAAGGGAAGGAGCGCCATTTGACTTTTCAATGCAAGATCTGCTGGAATTGAGATCGGAACCCATGTCGCGATTGGAGAGCCCCTGACGTGCCTAAACAGTGAAAACCCCCACAAGTGACACCATTTTGGAAAGTAGACCCTCTAAGGAGCTAATCTAGATGTGTGGTGAGCACTTTGAACCTCCAAATGCTTCACAGAAGTTTATAATGTAGAGCCGTAAAAAAATTCATATTAATTTTCACAAAAAATGATCTTTTTGCCCCAAATTTTTTATTTTCCCAATGGTAACAGGATAAATTGGACCCCAAAAGTTGTTGTGCAATTTGTCCTGAGTACGCTGATACTGCATATATGGGGATAAACCACTGTTTGGGTGCATGGCAGAGCTCGGAAGGGAAGGAGCGCCATTTGACTTTTCAATGCAAAATTGGCTGGAATTGAGATCGGAACCCATGTCGTGTTTGGAGAGCCACTGATGTGCCTAAACAGTGGAAACCCCCACAAGTGACACCATTTTAGAAAGAAGACCCCCTAAGGAACTTATCTAGATGTGTGGTGAGCACTTTTAACCCCCAATTGTTTCACTAAAGTTTAGAATGTAGCGCTGTGAAAATTAAAAAATCATTTTTTCTTTCCACAAAATGATGTTTTAGCCCGCAATTTTTTTTTCCCAAGAGTAGAACCCCCCCACAAGTGACCCCATATTGGAAACTAGACCCCCCATGGAACTTATCTAGATGTGTTGTGAGAACTTTGAACCAACAAGTGTTTCACTACAGTTTATAACGCAGAGCCGCGAAAATAAAAAATATATTTTTTTCCACAAAAATGATATTTTAGCCCCCACGTTTTTATTTTCCCAAGGGTAACAGGAGAAATTGGGCCACAAAAGTTATTGTCCAATTTGTCCTGAGTACGCTGATACCCCATATATGGGGGGGAACCACTGTTTGGGCGCACGGCAGAGCTCGGAAGGGAAGGAGCGCCGTTTGAATTGCAGACTTAGATGGATTGGTCTGCAGGTGTCATGTTGCATTTGCAGAGCCCCTGATGTACCTAAACAGTAGAAACCCACCACAAGTGACCCCATATTGGAAACTAGACCCCCAGGGAACTTATCTAGATGTGTTTTGAGAACTTTGAACCAACAAGTGTTTCACTACAGTTTATCACGCAGAGCCGTGAAAATAAAAATATATATTTTTTTCCACTAAACTGATATTTTAGCCCCGTATTTATTTTCCCAAGGGTAACAGGACAAATTGGACCCCAAAAGTTGTTGTCCAACTTGTCCTGAGAACGCTGATACCCCATATGTTGGGGGGAACCACTGTTTGGGCGCACAGGACAACTCGGAAGGGAAGGAGCACTGTTTTAGTTTTTCAACGCAGAATTGGCTGGAATTGAGATCGGATGCCATGTCGCGTTTGGAGAGCCCCTGATGTGCCTAAACAGTGAAAACTCCCCAATTCTAACTGAAACCCTAACCCCAACCCTAACCCCAGCCCTAACCCTAGCACTAACCCCAACCCTAACCCTATCCCTAACCCTAGTCCTAACCCTAGCGCTACTTTCACACTAGCGGTTTTTTGCATACGTCGCAATGCGTCGTTTTGGCGAAAAAACGCATCCTGCAAAGTCATCTGCAGGATGCATTTTTTCCCCATAGACTATCATTAGCGACTCATTGCGACATATTGACACATGTTGCAACCGTCGTGCGACGGTTGCGTCGTGTTGTGGCGGACTGCCGGCAGCAAAAAACGTTACATGTAACTTTTTTTGTGCCGACGGTCCACCATTTCTGACCGCGCATGCGTGGCTGGAACTCCGCCCCCACCTCCCCGCACCTCACAATGGGGCAGCGGATACGTGGAAAAACAGCATCCGCTGCCCCCGTTGTGTGGCGCTTGCACAGTATGCATCGGTACGTCGGGCCGACGCAGCGCGACGGCCCCGTACCGACGCTAGTGTGAAAGTAGCCTAACGGGAAAATGGAAATAAATATATTTTTTAAAATTTTATTATTTTTCCCTAACTAAGGGGGTGATGAAGGGGGATTTGATTTACTTTTATAGCGTTTTTTGGGTGGATTTTTATGGTTGGCAGCCATCACACACTAAAAGACGCTTTTTATTGCAAAAAATAGTTTTTGCATCACCACATTTTGAGAGCTATAATTTATCTATATTTTGGCCCACAGAGTCATGTGAGATCTTGTTTTTTGCGGGACGAGTTGATGTTTTTATTGGTACCATTTTCGGGCACATGACATTTTTTGATCGCTTTTTATTCCAATTTTTGGGAGGCGGAATGAACAAAAACCAGCAATTCCTGAAATTCTTTTAGGGGGGGTGTTTATACCATTCCACGTGTGGTAAAATTGATAAAGCAGTTTTATTCTTCAGGTCAGTACGATTACAGCGATACCTCATTTATGTCATTTTTTTATGTTTTGGCTCTCTTACACAATAAAAACTATTTTATATAAAAAAATAATTGTTTTTGCATCGCTTTATTCTGAGAGCTATAACTTTTTTATTTTTCTGCTGATGATGCTGTATGGCGGCTTTTTTTTGCGGAACAAGATGACATTTTCAGCGGTACCATGATTATTCATATCCGTCTTTTTGATCGCGTGTTATTCCACTTTTTGTTTGGCGGTATGAGAATAAAGCGTTGTTTTTTGCCTCGTTTTTTTTTTTTACGGTGTTCACTGAAGGGGTTAACTAGAGATACAGTTTTATAGCTGGGGTCGTTACGGACGCGGCGATACTAAATATGTGTACTTTTATTGTGTGATTTCTTTTTTATTTAGATAAAGAAATGTATTTCTGGGAATATATATATATATATTTTTTTCTTTATTTAGGAATTTTTTTTCTTTTTTTTTACACATGTGGACATTTTTTTTTTTTACTTTCTTACTTTTTCCCAGGGGGGACATCACAGATCGGTGATCTGACAGTGTGCACAGCACTCTGTCAGATCACCGATCTCACACACAAGAGCAGAGGCTTGCCGGCGCCTGCTCTCAGCAGCTCTTGCAGGCGCCGGCAAGCCAGGTCAGTAAATGACCCGGAAGGAGTCCGGTGGCCATCTTGGATCCGGGGACTCCTTCCAGGTCACCGGAGCAGCGCGATCTCATCGCGTTGCTCCGGTGGGAGAGCGCAGGGATCCCCCTCTATTCCGCTGTCACTATTGACAGAGAGGGGTTAAATGCCTGCGATCGGCGATAGCGCCGATCGTGGGCATTGCTGCGGGGTGTCAGCTGTCATATACAGCTGACACCTGCACCCGGTCACCACGGCACTCAGCGTGAGACCGCGGTGATCGATGCGCCGTACTAGTACTGCGGCTGGCACTAATGCAGTGCCGGCAGTGCCGTACTAGTACGGTGCATGGCACGAAGGGGTTAAATGAGAATTGTTATGTTTAAAAACAGAAAAACACTGTATTACAGAATAAAAATATAATACCTTCTATGAAACATGGTGGTAGTAGTAGTATGGCTTGAGCTTTTCTTGCTGCATCTGGGCCAGGACGGCTTACCATCATTGATAGAACACTGGATTCTATATACCAGGAAATTCTACAGGAAAATGTCAGGATATCTGTCTAGGTGTTGAATATCAAAACAGCGTGCAAGTCAGTACCCAAATTCTACAAAATACTGGTTAAGAAAGATAGGGCAAGTCAAATTCCTTACATTACTTCTATAGAAATGTTGCAGAAGGATCTGAACCAAACAGTTTGTTAGGGGTTGAGTTCCCACCTCTGCACAGGGGAAATCTTGGGCCATCTCTGCTGCGGTCTCCCATTCTTCTTCTGCCGCAGTGGAGCCTGCTCAGCGGAGACGTCAGTCCCAGCGTCTTGCTCAGTCTGACTCTGTACAAAGAGTTACTGCTGCTTTTCCTGCTTCTGCCATGGAAGTCAGTGCTGGGCAGCGGCGAGCAGACTCTTCTGGGACTAAGTCCTGCTTTTCTCATTTTGAGCATGCCCAGAGTAAGATCTCTCAGTGGAGATCGAGGGTCACATGATCAGATACTGCAGCTAAGGCCATTGGTCCTTCAGGAAGGTCCTGTAGGTGCTCACGCTCTGTGGCAGCCTCTCATTGGTTTTTCTAGGAAGGTCATGTACGTGCTGCAACTATTTAAGGCTCGCATGGCCGCATGGCCGCATGGCCATGCGCTAGTATTGTTCTATGTTATGTGCTTTGCGCCAGTGTGGTCATGTGAGTTTGTTTTCAGGGACCTGGCTGAAATAAGCCCCTAGAATGCAGGCACCTCCAGCGAGGAGATTTTGTGTGAATTTATTCAGGTACCTGGCTGAAATAAGCCCCTAGAATGCTGGCACCCCCGGCGAGGATTTTGTGTGCATGCATGACCACTGACAGCTCTCAGTTGAGTAGTTAGCCTGTGCCACTGTGAAGTCAAACAGGGCGCAGTGCTTTGAGTTTCAGCTACTCTGTGAAGTAACAGGGTTAGCTCATACCGCCATATAGTTCCGCCGTTTGCTAGCAGCAGGTTCTCCTGCACGGTGGACCCCGGGCTGCAAATGCATTAATTATAATAAAACCTCTATATTTACTCGGTGCATTCCACTAGCCCTAACACAGTTCATGTGAGAAAGCTCACTGACATATCAGAGTTGAAGCTGTTTTGTAGGTAAGAATGAGCTAAACTTCATTAACACTAATTACGAGAAATATTTAGATACCATTATTGCTGCACAAGAGGCTCACACCAGATACTGAAAGCAAAGGTTCACAATATTACGCCTCAAACAGATATATATTTATAGAAAGACCAGCACTCACGTATGTTTAGTTTTCCAAAATGTATTCCATTTTACATTATAAATAATGAGTTTTGGTTCTGCCAGTCTTTTTTTAACATTAGATGTGATATTTGATAATTTATACATATAAGAAATGTAGTTTTAGGTCAAATGTATGCAGAGATATGGAAAATTCTGAGGGGGTTCACAAACTTTCAATCATCACTGTATAACTTTAGTCCCAGGAAAAAAAGGTCTTTTTGTATTTCCTTAGAACCTATATTTAGAACATGTCCTAAAATGTTTCTGTGACTTGTTCCTTTGTGGCTTACAACAAAGATTTAACACAAATTGTGAAGTAAAACTAGAAATACAAGTTATAGAGCGTAATGTCAACTATAGTTGAGAAGCCAATAATAGAGCATAATGTCAACTATAGTTGAGAAGCCAATACACTAAGGAAGTAAAAGAAAATAAAAATGATGAACACTAGCTGTCAAACTAAATGTCTTTTAGAGAACAGAGAACATAGAATGCACATTATACAGAAAATATACACTCACCGGCCACTTTATTAGGTACACCATGCTAGTAGCGGGTTGGACCCCCTTTTGCCTTCAGAACTGCCTCAATTCTTCGTGGCATAGATTCAACAAGGTGCTGGAAGCATTCCTCAGAGATTTTGGTCCATATTGACATGATGGCATCACACAGTTGCCGCAGATTTGTCGGCTGCACATCCCAAAGATGCTCCATACAAGGCAGGATGGATCCATGCTTTCATGTTGTTTACGCCAAATTCTGACCCTACCATCCAAATGTCGCAGCAGAAATCGAGACTCATCAGACCAAGCAACGTTTTTCCAATCTTCTACTGTCCAATTTCGATGAGCTTGTACAAATTGTAGCCTCAGTTTCCTGTTCTTAGCTGAAAGGAGTGGTACCCGGTGTGGTCTTCTGCTGCTGTAGCCCATCTGCCTCAAAGTTCGACGCACTGTGCGTTCAGAGATGCTCTTAGGCCTACCTTGGTTGTAACGGGTGGCGATTTGAGTCACTGTTGCCTTTCTATCAGCTCGAACCAGTCTGCCCATTCTCCTCTGACCTCTGGCATCAACAAGGCATTTCCGCCCACAGAACTGCTGCTCACTGGATTTTTTTTCTTTTTCGGACCATTCTCTGTAAACCCTAGAGATGGTTGTGCGTGAAAATCCCAGTAGATCAGCAGTTTCTGAAATACTCAGACCAGCCCTTCTGGCACCAACAACCATGCCACGTTCAAAGGCATTCAAATCACCTTTCTTCCCCATACTGATGCTCGGTTTGAACTGCAGGAGATTGTCTTGACCATGTCTACATGCCTAAATGCACTGAGTTGCCGCCATGTGATTGGCTGATTAGAAATTAAGTGTTAACAAGAAGTTGGACAGGTGTACCTAATAAAGTGGCCGGTGAGTGTATATATAGTGGTAGGATTAGTTCAGTTGTCTGCTTTATTAGAAAGGGCACTCCATAAACAGCTAACCATAACCTTCCAACCTGACCCGGCAGCAAGACTAAAAGTGGATCTGCCACAAGATTTCACAGTACAAACTATGTACATAATTTAATAGATCTCTTATGAACCCAGTGTACTTCATAAAAAAAATACACAATCGAATAGATTTACATTTGTGAACGTTTCCTGTCTAATATGAAAATGAGCACTTTTTGAACATGGCTCTAGCTTGGACTTATACATTGTTAATTTTAAATTTAAGATTAAATAGCCACTCTTTCATTCATTGGTATTTATTTTGAAAATCCATCTAAAAAGCTATTCAATATGGTATACATCTTGTATTTTGAAATATAGTTAAAGATCTACTTTAACTCCTTCCCAACATTTAGACGTACTGATACAGATACATCCAATGTTGGGTCTTCATGTATTACGTTGGCATTATACCCAGTAGACGATGACTGTGCTGCCATACCAATTAATGCTAACCCCTTAAATGCCGTTGTTAATTTCTGACAGTGGCATTTATATAATCAGGGAGCTTTTTGTTCCACATACCCATTGGTGCCAATGGGTTATCATGGCCGCAAAGGGCTAACTGAAGGCCTTAGTGCTTGTCATGATGGTGCTGCTGTGAAAACCTGTTTCTGAGCTTCATAGTAGACCATGATTTTTACTATATGCAGGATAAGCTATTACATAATTTCAGATTGAAAATTCCATAAGAGGCCTAAAAAATAAAATAAAAATAAACATATGTGGTATCGCTGCACCCATAAAAGTCTGATATATCAAAATTTAAAATGAGTTAACCTAATGTAAATAGGAAAAAATGAAACACTAAAATTGTGTTTTGGTTGCCGTAATGCTACCAAAAAATACAATAATAATCAATGAAAATGTTGCATCTACCCTAAAATGGCATAAATAAAAACATGAGCTTGCTAAACAAAAAAAAGCCTTCAGAAAGCTCAATCGACAAAAATGGAAATGTTACAGGTCTCTGAAAATAACAATTTATCATTTAAATTAAAACAAAGCAAGTTTGCTATCTCTGTAAATGTATTTACCTGGAAAACCGTATTGCCAGGTCATTTTTACAGCACAATAAACGCTGTGAAAGCACATTTTAAAAAAAACTAAAAGATTGGGTTTTTGTGCTTTTTTTATAATTACATAGCACTAGGAATTGTTTTCTCGTTTTCCAGTATATTGAATAGTAATATGAGTGATGTCCTTCAAAACTCATCTCGCAACTAGCAAGCCTTCATTATCACTATGTTGACAGAAAAATAAAAAAAAGTTATGGCTCTTGGAAAAAGGAAATTAGAAAAAGAAAACACAAGATTGGAAAATTGATGAGATTTAATTTCGACAAAATCACCATATAATAAATTAGGCATTACAAGGTGCCTGGGGAGATCAATCAACTTTCCAGGTACATTAATTCACTGAGGTGCTGGCTCCTCCAGGGCACTCTCCATTTTGACTGCATAATGATCTTGTGAAAAAAGGTCTTCCCTCCAATAACTCACAATTCTCACATTCCCTAGAGTGTTAGGAAATTTAAAAGCAACCCGACAGGTCCACCATGCCCCCAAACCACCACCATGCATTTTCTCTTATGTTAAAACCTTGCATGTCAAGCTTTTTGAACAGTAGAAAATGATCGCAGTATATGGCAAAAAAAAGGTTAAAAATCCACTTCCAGAATGCGAATTAAATTCAGTCTAGTGGAGGGGTGTTGGCTTCCCCTGACTAGCCTTCACACTACTCATGTTACCACGCCACTAGGAAGGGTGTTAACTTAAGAATGAACAAATAATGGTGGTTTGGTGGGCATGAGGGATCTGGCAGGTTTCCTTTAAAAAATTTAACTAATAGCAAAGCCACAAAAGAGGACTAAAATCCTCCAAAAATTAAAAAAAGCAGAAAAAAAGGCAGCACCGCTTACCTGCCCAGGTCTTTGAACAAATGCACTACAGGATGCAGCCAGCCCATATATCAAGATGTTGGCAACACAGGTGCAAAATACTAAATACACAGCCACTCACCACCTACCCATTCATGGAGGGGGTGACTGCTTAGTATACATTTGCACAATAATGCCCTGTATAGTCCTTCTTTCTGCCTTTTTTCTTCTATTTTTTTTATTTAAAAAAAATGGGCATAAAACAATAGAAATATTTTTAGCATTGTTTTTCAATATTAAAAAAGTAGCTAATTTCCTTTCTTACATAACCACATTCCTCTAGCAGTGATGCTACTCTATCACCTTGAAGTGAAATTTAAATTGTGTAGCATTTAAAGACTACAAGTACCAGTATCCAAGTCTTTCTCTTTCTCCATTTTCCCACCACACTCTTTAGTTTTGCAGCACCACCTCTTTTTCTGCGGGAGAGCTGCGATCAGAAAAGTCTGAGTGGCTTTTACGTAAAATATATAAATGTGCTTGGCCAAGCTGAGCATTCAAGCATTTGTGAGGCTTGAGAAGGATAGATGTTGGCCAAATCAACCATGAAAGGAGTCGGGTTATCCTGGTACAGATTTAGGTGCCAGTCACTTGCTCATGTTCTGTGATTTTAAAGCCATCATGATGAATAAATGGTAAAGGAAATGGTTAGTTTGTTCCAGTATATTTCTCATACACAAGGAAGGGTATTTTCTACACCTGGAATGACTGTAGACATCTAGGATGTTAGGAATGTGACAGATGGGTTCTTGTATAAATATAAAGCACATATAACTAGTGTTGAGCGATACCGTCCGATACTTGAAAGTATCGGTATCGGAAAGTATCGGCCGATACCGGCAAAGTATCAGATCTAATCCGATACCGATACCCGATACCAATACAAGTCAATGGGACTCATGTATCGGACGGTATTCCTGATGGTTCCCAGGGTCTGAAGGAGAGGAAACTCTCCTTCAGGCCCTGGGAACCATATTAATGTGTAAAATAAAGAATTAAAATAAAAAATATTGCTATACTCACCTCTCCGACGCAGCCTGCACCTTACCGAGGGAACCGGCAGCGTTGTTTGCTTAAAATTCGCGCTTTAACCTCCTTACGTGAAGTCCCGGCTTGTGATTGGTCGCGCGCCGCCCATGTGGCCGCGACGCGACCAATCACAGCAAGCCGTGACGTAATTTCAGGTCCTTCAGGATTTTAAAATTACGTTCCGGCTTTGTGATTGGTGATTTTAAAATGCGCGCGTGTCCAGCCTCCCGTGACGTCACGGCTTGTGATTGGTCGCGTCGCCCATGTGACCGCGACGCGACCAATCACAAAGCCGGAACGTAATTTTAAAATCCTGAAGGACCTAAAATTACATCACGGCTTGCTGTGATTGGTCGCGTCGCGGCCACATGGGCGACGCGACCAATCACAAGCCGGGACGTCACGGGAGGCAGGACACGCGCGCATTTTAAAATGCACGCGTGTCCAGCCTCCCGTGACGTCACGGCTTGTGATTGGTCGCGTCGCCCATGTGACCACGACGCGACCAATCACAAAGCCGGAACGTAATTTTAAAATCCTGAAGGACCTGAAATTACGTCACGGCTTGCTGTGATTGGTCGCGTCGTGGCCACATGGGCGGCGCGCGACCAATCACAAGCCGGGACTTCACGTAAGGAGGTTAAAGCGCGAATTTTAAGCAAACAACGCTGCCGGTTCCCTCGGTGAGGTCCAGGCTGCGTCGGAGAGGTGAGTATAGCAATATTTTTTATTTTAATTCTTTATTTTACACATTAATGGTGTTTCGATACCGATACCCGATACCACAAAAGTATCGGATCTCGGTATCGGAATTCCGATACAGCAAATATCGGCCGATACCCGATACTTGCGGTATCGGAATGCTCAACACTACATATAACTAGTGTTCTGAAACACACGCCATGGTTCTGGCAATACCTTACTAAAATGTATGATATTCAGGGTGAAAGTCTCTAAGTAATACTAAAAGTTTATTCAGCAAAGTGAAACGGCTAAATGTTGAACTAAGTTTAGCAAACTACATGATTCTAGCAGTGAATTCAGATAAATATGATCAAAGAGGCTTTATGGTCATTATTACATGACTTGGGGTGAAATGTTACTCAGGATACTCACTGTTCTTTCTATAAGTAAATGGAAATCGGTATAATATCTTGACATGAAGAGTCATAGAACAGAATGTAATGTTGCGTGGATGGTGTACATCTCAGAGACAATGCACTTTAATGGAATCTGGGTGACTGACTAAATAATAGCTACAGTCCTGCCACAATATGCAGATGTAAATGACATACTTTGCACATAGGATTATAACTAGCTGAAATTGGAAAAAAATAACAGCCCAAATTAAAAAAAAAGATTACTTTCTCTTGATAAGACCTTGTGAAAATGTTTGATTCAACATTCCCAATCTTTTGTGGTTCTTCAAGGCCATCAAAAAAACATGGCGGCTAGGCAGAGCTTGAGTGCTTATAGGGAGGTCATTACTCTTGGCCCAGAGAGTGTTCAATTGCCATTGCTCTTATGCTACATTGACATCATGTCTGTAATATACTTTAGTTTCTTCGCCGAGAAAGCTCTCAATATACAGGCTAAACATGTGTCTGTACGATTTTAACCCAATGGTAGCTCAATGAGTGGCCTATTGATCTGCATCTAGCTAGTACACATTAGACTATGATATTTTATGAAATGGTACAAGTAAAAAAGTATACAATAGACCAGACCGGGGCAAAATGCAGCCCACAAGCTGCATACGGCCATTTGGCTGTTCCTGTGCAGCCCTGAGGACTGGAACAGCCAAAGGTCCCACAGCAAATAGTCACTCTCTGCCCAGTCTCTCAATTTCATTTGTATCTTGATCTACAAGAGGCAAATACCTGGCAATACAAAAATGTAACAGGAAGCCAATAGTCCCCCCTTTCACCAATTGAGTCTGCTGATCTTAGAACGCAATAGGTGCAAAGACATTACTACGTTATGCCAACTGTGTGGATGCTCAATACAGTGAACAGCTTGTACTGCTGTACTGAGGATTACTACACTACAGTGCAGCATGGGAACTAGGCAGGGTGAGCAGTTTTATTTTGTATTTGTTTACATTTAAGCATCTGTGGGAAATTGTGGGAACATCATACTGTGTAAGGGGCTATGTGGAATATCATACTGCCTTCCGGGCTATGGGGGGACATCATACTACATGGGGATTTTGTGAGAACATCATACTCTGTGGTGGACTTTGTGGCGACATACTGTATGGGGCTATGTAGGGACATAATACTGGTTTTGTAGGCATATGATACTGCATGGAGAACTGTTTGGTGGCCTTATACTGTTTTAAAGGACATTATACTGTTTGAGTGGCTGTGTGGGGACATAAAACTCTGGGGAGCTGTGTGTAGACGTCATACTGTGTGGGGACTTTGTGGTAAATCTGGGGGAATCATACTGCTTTTAGAGCTGTTTGTCAAGGTACAAGAGATGAATAACAGAAGCAGCATTACTTACTGTTTTATATAAACATTACAAAAAGCAGTAAATTATATAGGCTTATTGTAACTTGCTACAGGAAAGAACACAGGTTACAAAAAGCCCTACCGTAAGACGTATTCACAGTAGCAGCTAATTAACAGACCTAATTTTCACCAATATTAAGTGATAAAAATTAATATTAAAAAAAAGAGAATAATTAAGTTTAATCTTTAACCCCTTTCTGACCTCGGACGTACTATACCGTCCGAGGTCAGCTCCCCTGCTTTGATGCAGGGCTCCGCGGTGAGCCCGCATCAAAGCCGGGACATGTCAGCTGTTTTGAACAGCTGACATGTGCCCGCAATAGGCGCGGGCAGAATCGCGATCTGCCCGCGCCTATTAACTAGTTAAATGCCGCTGTCAATCGCAGACAGCGGCATTTAACTACCGCATCCGGCCGCGCGGCCGGATATGACGTCATCGCCGACCCCCGTCACATGATCGGGGGTCGGCAATGCTTCTGAATGGTAACCATAGAGGTCCTGGAGACCTCTATGGTTACTGATCGCCGGTGGCTGTGAGCGCCCCCCTGTGGTCGGCGCTCACAGCACACCTGCAATTCTCCTACATAACAGCGATCTGATGATCGCTGTTATGTAGCAGAGCCGATCGGGCTGTGCCTGCTTCTAGCCTCCTATGGAGGCTATAGAAGCATGGCAAAAGTGAAAAAAAAAAGTTTTTAAAAATGTGAAAAAAATAAAAAAAACATAAAAGTTTAAATCACCCCCCTTTCGCCCCAATCAAAATAAATCAATAAAAAAAAAATCAAACCTACACATATTTGGTATCGCCGCGTTCAGAATCGCCCGATCTATCAATAAAAAAAAAGCATTAACCTGATCGCTAAATGGCGTAATGAGAAAAAAAATCGAAACGCCAGAAATACGTTTTTTTGGTCGCTGCGACATTGCATTAAAATGTAATAACGGGCGATCAAAAGAACGTATCTGCACCAAAATGCTATAATTAAAAACTCCAGCTCGGCACGCAAAAAATAAGCCCTCACCTGACCCCAGATCACGAAAAATGGAGACGCTACGAGTATCGGAAAATGGCGCAATTTTTTTTTTTTTTTTTTTGCAAAGTTTGGAATTTTTTTTCACCACTTAGGTAAAACATAACCTAGACATGTGAGGTGTCTATGAACTCGTACTGACCTGGAGAATCATAATGGCAGGTCAGTTTTAGCATTTAGTGAACCTAGCAAAATAGGCAAGCAAAAAACAAGTGTGGGATTGCACTTTTTTTGCAATTTCACTGCACTTGGAATTTTTTTCCCGTTTTCTAGTACACGACATGGTAAAACCAATGATGTCGTTCAAAAGTACAACTCGTCCCGCAAAAAATAAGCCCTCACATGGCCAAATTGACGGAAAAATAAAAAAGTTATGGCTCTGTGAAGGAGGGGAGCGAAAAACGAAAACGGAAAAACGAAAAATCCCAAGGTCATGAAGGGGTTAAGTATAGTCATCCACAATTGTAGAAACCGCAGGAATGTGAGATGTCGTCATGGACAGGAGGCAGATCAAGAGTTAACAGGTTTATTAAGAACACGTATACTCCGCACAGGGAGTCTAAGGACTCGGGAGGTGTGTAAGTCAGAAGGGCAGAACTGGGAGCTAGGACGGGATAGGACAGGGACGAATGATAGTACAATAGGAAGAAACAAAGGCAATAAAACTTATCAGTTTGTAGTCTTCTGGATTGCAGCGTCTCAGTTCTCCAACGGTGGCACCAACAACAGCGGCACGTGAAGTCTCAGAGGTGTCTGTAGAGGATGGGGTTCCAATCCATGAAGCAGGTGATGAGTCTTTGAAGGATGCGGAGTGCTCCTGCACTCTCAAACGCCAAATGCTGTGCTCAGTCCAGTACGAAGTATCGCCGAAACAAAGCCTCGCTTCCCGGTGTATAAAGTTACTTGGCTAAAGGGTTCTGGCCTAGACACCTGCTTCTCACTGTGCTGCTTGAAAATTACAGTCACTGGTCTCAACTGAGAGTTACTGTACCTCCTGGCGCGGAGGTTAGTGGTAAGCTGGCAGTCTGTCATCCACTCACAGCAGACCGGTAGGCAGGGGATCTGTCAGTCGACTTGCACTAAAGGGATGTTCTGCTCTCACGGCTGATACTGCACCCATCTGTCTGCTTAGCATTCCCACCTGGACTCTGACCTTTTCCCCGTACGCAGCACTTTTTAACCCAGCCCCGCCTACCGCAGTCACATGCAAGCGTTTGTCCTTGTCTGAAAATATTCCCCTCTGCAACATTGGTGACAGTCCCGGTAGTTCCAGAACCGGTGTGAGAAAAGTATACCCGATCTTGTTCTTCCTATTACACAATCACAACAGTCACTGTCTCTCGTGTGGCCCCTTGAGAAAATGAATTGCCTCCTCTGCATTAGAACAATACTGTTTCATAGTAAGGCTATGGCTCAAGGAAGCTGAGGCTTGCCCATATAATTATATATGGTAAGTGCAGTTTTAGCTTTTGTTTTTAGATACAGAGAAAAATGTAGATGTGAATGAAATAATTACATTTGCAAAATGGTCAGACCTGACAGGTTTTACTAACCTTTAGATGAACGGAAGTGTTTGCTTGGTGCTGTAAAGCCTCTAGTTCCATGCACATTAACAGCAGCCACCCTGAACTGGTACCACCTGCTTGGTCTGACATCAGAGAGCTGTACCTTTTCATCTGTGGTCTGATCAAGAAAATTCGATACTTATTAGTTTTAAATAGAACCATCATGCCTTTTACTTACATAATAAAAAGTAATTAGGAAATAATGAAATACATGTTTAACATTTACATTTATGTAATTATTCAAAGTACCCCAAAACCATCTAAATAAATGACTATTTTTATTTTTTATTTTTTTTTAAATGCATATTTTTGCAATGCATGGCATTGGCTATAGATGGAGAAGATTTTAAAAAAATAGTATAGTTTCAACGGCCTACTATAATATTGATGTCTTTGTACACATTTTAGAGGATTTTTTTTTACAGTTTTAGAAATCCGTTTAGGCCTTATATCATGTATATAAATCACCCAAATTTTAAAAATGTAAAATGTAGAAAATACTAGAATGCAATGTTTTGGAAATCTCTTATAGCCATATTTTATTCACAATACAACATAAAACACAGATTTGAAGGTGAAAGTTAGATTTTTTTCCATTTTGTTTGAAAAAATAACTCATTTAGAAATTGATGGCGGCAACACATCTCAAAGTGGGAACAGAATCATGTCTATCATAATGTAACATCCCCTCTTCTTTTAACCACAGTCTGTAAACAACTGGGAAATGAGGATTTAAGGGGTGTACTGGGGGCTAGCTTGTGCCCTGCATTCCTTTGCATGCTTTCCTAGTAAAGCAGGTATGTTTTACCTTTTTATGTCATGAGACTTGTGGTATTGCTTTATTGTGCATTAACATGTCACACTGTATGCTCATGTTTATGTACTGGGTAAGTTATATATATCTTTATAAGACTAGGGTTAGAGATAGGGGAAATTAGTAATAATGTAAGGCTGTGTGCCCACATTGCGTTTTGTATGCATTTCTACCACAGCAGAAACGCTTAAAAAACGCATTTCCATGCAATCCTATGGGATTCCACAGTTGCTGTGCCCATGCTGCAGATTTTCCCGCTACGGAATCGCATAGCGGTAAAATCCACAGCATATTCAATATTTCTGCGGAATCGCAGAGATAACGGAGGGTGAAGTGGAACCTGGAGAAGAACAAGGACCTTCTGGCCTGACGAGAATTTAGCCGCTGGGCTGTTGGTAAGTACACCAAATTTTTGTGGTCAGTGAAGACTTGGAAGGGAAAGCGAGCCCCCTCCAAAAGATTTCTCCACTCTGAGAAGGCCAAATTCATTGCTATCAACTCCCTGTCCCTGAGGGAATAATTCCTCTCCGCTGGTGTGAAGGTCTTGTAGAAGATGAAACAAGGATGCTTCCGACCTTGAGCATCTTTTTGGAAGAGGACTGCTCCAGCACCAACGGATGAGGCATCCACCTCCAAAATAAACGGCTTATCAACATCAGGACCAAGTAGGATGGGAGCGCTAGCAAAATGAGACTTAATAGAAGTGAAAGCCTTGGAGACCTCTTCAGACCACTATTTGGGATTTGCTCCCTTCTTGGTGAGAGCTACCAAGGGAGCTACCAAAGTTGAGAAGTGGGGGATGAACTGGCGATATTAATTATTGAACCCCATAAAGCGCGGCACCGCTTTAAGAGAATGGGGTTCTTGCCAGTACATCACAGCCTGTAGTTTGGCAGGATCCATAGCCAATCCCTGGGCAGAGATGATAGAGCCCAGGAAAGGTAAAGACTCCTGCTCAAACACACATTTCTCCAACTTTGCATAGAGGGAATTTGCCCGTAAGAGGTCGAAGACTCTGCAAACATCTCTCCGATGGGAGTCAATATCTGGAGAGAAGATGAGAATATCATCCAGATAGACTACGACCGAGGTGGAGAGCATATCCCGGAAGATATCATTAACAAAGTCTTGAACAATGGCTGGGGCATTACAGAGCCCGAAGGGCATCACCAGATATTCATAGTGCCCATCCCTGGTATTAAAAGCTGTCTTCCATTCATCCCCCTCATGGATGCGAATCAGGTTATAAGCACCCCGCAGATAAATTTGGTAAATACCCTTGCTCCCCGTAGCCTATCAAAGAGCTCAGAAATCAGGGGCAATGGGTACTTATTCTTAACGGTGATGGCGTTAAGGCCCCTGTAATCAATGCATGAATGTAATTCTCAGTTCTTCTTCTGCACGAAGAAGAACCCCACCCCTGCAGGTGACACTGACTTCCTAATGAACCCTCTTGCCAAATTCTCTTGGATGTATTGGGACATAGCCTCCGTTTCTGGGAGAGAGAAGGGATAGACCCGTCCCCGAGGAGGTTCTGCTCCAGGCATGAGATCAATAGGACAGTCATAGGGGCGGTGAGGCGGAAGGGTCTCCGCAGCCTTTTTGGAGAACACGTCTGCATAGGACCAATAGCACTTGGGAAGGGAAGTAAGATCTGCGGGTATCTCTGTAGTGGTAACCTGAATGCACTCCCTCACACATCTGGCCTTACATGATTCACTCCAACCCAATATCCTCCCAGAGGTCCACTCAGTATGTGGGGAGTGGAAACAGAGCCAGTGTATTCCCAGCAGAATCTCGTCTATTCCCTCGGGAATGACAAGAAGGGAAATAATCTTCTGATGGGAAGGGAACATGGATAATGTGAAAGGGATAGTCTGATGTGTGATTTGGAAGGGCAGTGTCGACCCATTCACTACTCGAACAGTCACCGGTTTGGCGAGCATCACCAGAGGTATTGCGTGGCGGTGAGCAAAGGCAGAGGACATGAAATTCCCCTCTGCTCCTGAGTCCACACAAAGCTCAACTGTTAGAGTGGATGAGCCTAAAGTGATTGTCCTTTTAAAGGACAGCTTGGAGGAAAATGCCGCTGTGTCTAGTGAACCTCCTCCAAAGGTTACTAGACGCGATTGTTTCCTGACCACTGTGGACATTTATTAGCAAATACTACAAACCACGGGTACTCGAGCGGCCCGGGATTTAGGTCCCACTCGAGAAACCTCCATGGCCTCATTGGAGTCGGATGCCTGAATGGAAGATTCTAGTGGTCTGGCGAAGGTGGGAGCCAGCTGGAACCTCTGCCTACACTGGGTCTGCTCTAACCTCCGCGGTTAACGGAGGTCGATGCGGGTAGATATTGTAATGAGCTCCTCCAGTGTGGCGGGAATCTCCCTAGTGGCCAAGGCGTCCTTCACATGGTCTGCCAGTCCTTTCCAGAACACTAGAATATGGACTTTATCCTGCCACTCCAGCTCTGAGGCCAGAGTCCGCAACTGGACAGCGAACTGGCTGACCATGGACGAACCCTGTGTTATTGCCAACAGTTGGAGTGCCGTATCAGGGGTGACATGAGGTCCTAAAAAGACCTGCTTGAGAGAGTCCAGGAAGAGAGGAGCACTCTGCACCACACGATCATTGCGCTCCCACATGCGCGTTTGCCCACTCCAATGCCCTGCCTGACAAAAGGGATAAGATAAAACCCACTTTCGCCCGGTCTGTAGGAAAGCGTGCAGCCAGAAGCTCTAGATGTATGGAGCACTGACTCACGAATCCCCGACATTGCTTACTGTCACCAGCAAACTTGTGTGGAAGCGGGAGATGGGATAAAGTCAGAGCAGGGGTGGCAGAGGACAAACTGCCTGCAGCCTCACTTGCAGCCTGAACAGCGACTGCAGTAACATCCACAGCTAAGGTTGTGCGTTCTAGAGCCGCCAATCTACCTTCCACCTGCTGGATGTACTGTTGCAGATGCTGATTGTCTGCCATTTACTAGCCAGACCCTGGTGCTAGTATTCTATTAGGGCTAGCGGAACGCATGGAGTAAATAGATGAAGTTATTGGTGCGTTCGCAGCCCGGGGTGCACCGTGCAGGAGGAACCTGCTGCTAGCAAATGGCACTATATGGCTGTATAAGCGAACTCTGTTACTTCACAGAGTTGCTGACAAAAGAAAGCACTGTGCCCTGTTAGAATCACAGGAGTACACAGCTAACTGCTGAGCTGATAGCAGTCAGTGGTCTTGCACACACACAAACTCCTCACTGGAGGTGCCGGTATATTAGGGGCTTATTTCAGCTGGGACCCTGAATACATACACACAAAACTCCTCACCGGAGGTGCCTGTATTCTAGGGGCTTATTTCAGCCGGGGCCCTAAATACATATACACAAGACCACACTGGCGCAAAGCACATTACATAGATTGATACTAGCGCATGGCCGTGCGGTCATGCAAACCTTTTATAGCTGCAGCAACTTCAGGACCTTCCCAGAGGGACCAATGGAAGGCTGCTACAGAACTTGAGCAACTTCAGGACCTTCCTAGAGGATCAATGGGAGTTGCTGCAGTACCTGAGCATGTGACCCTTAATCTCCAATGAGAGATCTTACCCTGGGCATGCTCAGAGAGGGAAAAGTAGGACTTAGTCCCAAAGACGTCCGCTGACCAGTACTGGCTACAATGGCAGAAGCTGGAAAGGCAGCAGTAACCCTTTGCACAGTATCAGACTGAGTGAGACGCTGGGACCGACGCCTCCACTGAGCAGGCTCCACTGCGGCAGGAGAAGAATGGGAGACCACAGCAGAGATGGCTTGAGATTCCCCCTGTGCAGAGGCGGGAACTCGACCCCTAATACCAGGGCCTATAAATCATGAGTAAAGACGAGCAAACCTGATCTGTTAAGTTTGTGGTTCAGTGTCTGATGCTGAACTCTGAATATGGACTTCTCCTGGAAGTCAGTTTTACAGTTCGGGAATCTGGGGAGAGAGAGAGAGATTTTCCAGTTCCAAAGTTTGGGTCCCCACTGACTTGTGGGGGTTCAGGTTCAAGTTTGAGTACAGTTCTGGTACCCAAACTGAACGTTGGACTAAAGTTCGGTCAGGTACCAGAGCCCAAACTTTTATGGGTACCCTCATCACTAATCATGAGCAATGCATCCAATATTAATCTCATTCCTTGTGCACATAGATTTCTCCTGAATCTCAAAATCTTTTGATGGTATTATGTAACTTTTGGTATGTACAAGTATGTGCAGTTTTACATTGAGAAACATTTTTCTAAAAACGTTCCACAATTTTTTGATACAGTTTTGATTGGTGAACCTCTGACCATCTTTGGCTTTAAGAGACTCTGCCACTTTAATATGCATTTTTATATACAGACGTGATTTAGTGGAAAACTCACACTCCAACTGTTTTTGTTAGTGCCTCTTACTTTTTCAGCCTATTCTTAATAATGCCCTAAATTTTTTAAGAATTGTTACTGCCATCATTTCTAAATGAGTTTTTTTCCAAATGAAATAAAAAACAATGTCTCACATTCTACTTCTGATATGTGTTGTATGTTCTGACAAAAGAATACCACAGCAGTCTGTAACTCTGCATATGTTAGGAAGTATATAGAATTTTCTATATGAAATTTACACTTTCTAACTGCCATGTAGAATATACTCATAAAAAGGAAGGTACTTAGAACACAACTTGGCTAATTCATGTGAGCTCACCTGCTACAACAAGTTATACCTTTCTATAATGGGACCCTAAATCTAATCTTTATCAGACATGTTTCTCCCGCATGTAGTTATATGAGGTCAAGTACTAATAAAAAAACAAGGTAGAAATGCTTGGCCAAATATGGAGGCAATCACCACCTCTTATAGCACACTGAAAAAAAACCCAAAAATTTACCAGCATCTCCTAATAGAATAAAGGAAGTATGAATAAGTGCAATTGGCAATGAAATCATGATATTCAAACAAAAGAATATTAAAGCTCTCTGAGTACACTAAAATGTATGCAAATATTTCATATATCAATAATCAATTTTTCCTTATGACTTAGTCTATAAATAGTGCTGCAATCTTTTTTTGTTTGGATAGATGAGTGTTGAGGTGCATATTATTATTTTTTTATTATTAAGATTTTTGATTTAAAAAAAAATATAAAAAAAATTCCTGCCTAATTTAAATATCAGCACATTTGATACTGTATAAAAATTCTCTTTAGCGAAAGAGTTGGATGTCACCCTTCTTTTTTATTACCAGGTAAAACAGAGTTCAGTTATTTTTTCATTTGGCGCAGTAAGGATCCTCTTTAAGCACTGGTAACGATGTGGATTAATGTAAAATAGTTAATTCAGGTTAACATTTTTAATGTTCATTTAGTCCAAAATCAATAAAACCAAACCTAAAATATTGTAACTGCACAAATTTGTTGAAATTTATAACCTGTAAAATTGGGCACAAGTAAGTTCAGTGCTCATTCATACAGTTTCCTAGCGACATAATTGATCACTTACAATGCACAGCGTAAAGCAGTATTATTTCAAATGGTTTATATTTATTATTTTAGCCTCGTCATCCAAGTGTTGCTGCTGCAAATGTATTTTATTTGGCTATCCTGGATTTGTAAAAAATTAATGGATTTATTAAACATCCATTCAATGACTCCATCCACTTAATGGAAGTCTTTGACTAAGCGTATGTGACAAGGTACCGTAACTGTCATGCAGGTGAAATGAATTCAACAATTGTATAGCCATATATTTGGTTGATGCATCTTATCCCCACAAGTTTATCCCCATGAAGGAAACTTTCTGCAAGTGTCTGATGAAATTAATGTTATGTCAAAAACATCCTTATTTCAGAGAGATGCAGCTAAGAAGTGGCCTTAGTACCACTGTACCTTAGCCATGATTTTATATTTATATTACATTTCAATGAGTGCCATCTGGCACCAGGTCCTTGACATTTCCAAAATGTGCTACCTTTTCATTAGTCTCCACCTCTTATTAAATTTCTTACTAACACTGTGAGCTAAAATGAAGCAAATTATATGTTGCATTATTAAAGACTACTTGGTTTAGTAAGTATTCATAGACCAGATCAAGTCATTCAACAAAACCCATTGCCCTGTATTGTTCACATGGGACCTTAAATGTTTGTTAACAAATGCACAGTAGATCAAACTTCTTTATATACAATATTGTTATATCAGGCAGAGCTATTGACTTGATGTTAAAAGGGTTATCCACCAAGAAAACGGTTGGACTTTGATAATACAACATTAGTTTTGGTTGTTTTGCTGACTGCTTGTCTACCAATTTGCTCCTGACACAGGGCAGCATTTCTAGTGTCAGCATGTCTTCATAGCTACTTGTAAAGAAGCCTCATTTAAAGCATTAATATTATCATCACAATTGGTTAAAATTGCAAAAACAAACAACTTTTAAAAATCTTTTTTCCCTGTTCTATAGTTTACTGACCCTTGACTAGGTTACCACCACCACTGCTAGGTGTTGACTGTTCTCCTAGGCAAAGCACACAGTGCTTATAAGTACAGATGAGCATCCCTTCTTATTCGGCAAGCAATAGCACTCACCGGAGAAGCTGCATTGGGAACCGGATACTATCTAACTATGGGGTTAGAAATGGGAGCATCTTATAGACGTCTCTCCATTACTAACCTGCGGGCTTTATGTCAGCAGTCAGAAAACAGCTGTAATGAACCCCACAACCATTGCCCTACTTGCTAGTGCAACAGTAGTAAGTTGAGCTATACATTGGGCATAGTTCTGGGGTGGCTGCGGGATGCTATTTTTAGGCTAGGGGGGCCAATATTCATGGCGCCTTACCAGCCTGAGAACACCAGCCCCAGCTGTCTGCTTTAGCTTAGCTAGTTGTCAAAAATAGGGGGACCCCACATGGTTTGTTTTATTAATTTTAAAATAAAAGCTAGTTGATCCCTCTATTCTTGATAACCAGCCATGATAAAGCTGACAGCTGAGGGCTGAAGCTCACAGATGTCAGTTTTGCCTGAACTGGTTATCAAAAATTGTAGAGACCACAAGTCATTTTTTCGTTTTATTTATTTATAGCACTGGCTCTCGCTGATGAATACTCCCATCAGCTACGCCTGCTCTCGCTGCTATCAGTGACATCAGGTAAAGGCTGATAAGAGTAGTCCTCTCTTATCAGCCAATGCGTGTGACTGGAGGTAAACTTTTTACCTCTGGTCACAGCTGCTGGCTCACATTGTCATCTGATAGCGTGGCAACGGAAGTTGTCTGACTGGCGGTAATGTTCTTACTGTTGCTCAAAGGCCGTGTTTGCCATGTTATCATGCAGATGACAGCATGTCAAACAACTGATGTTCATGCACCCCAATCATCTGAAAGTGGTCCGGGTTCGGGTACCTAAACCAAATTTTTTTAGGTGTTTGTCCAAACCCGCCGGACCCGAACATCCACAGGTTGCCTACTCCTAAATTGATTTCACAAGAAAAACCTACATTTTGGAGACCTAATCTGGCATAAGGGACTCTCCAGAAACAAGTTAAAACTCTACAGAGATCCAGGGTTGAAGGAGGCCTGCCATTACCTAATCTATGGTTATATTTTTTAGCAGCCCAGTGCCAGCATCTAAGGAGGTGGAAAGAGACGTTACCAAAAGATTCAATAAGCAACATTATCCAAAATGTGGCAGGTAGGGGACCTCTGGTAAGCAGTCTGGAGGTGGGGAAATTTAATAGCCTACTGAAATTCCCTACATTGGGCCTTATTAGTAAAGTTTGGTCTAAGGTTATACAAATTAGAGAAATAGAATTCTATACAATATATTCATGCATACGGAATAGCAAATATCTCCCAGAAATTGCGAAGCTATCTGAATTTGGAAATTGGCGGTACATGAGATATTCATATGTTAATTAGCCAATCACTAATAATGCACTCAAAACCTTCGAATGTTTACAGAAGGAGTTTCACCTGCTTGAATATAGTTTGTTTCAATATGTCAAACTTAAACATGCATATATAGCTCAATGTAAATAACTTTGTGGTTCAAAAAGATATTACATCAGATCAGGGGTCTCAAACTGCATTCCTCGAGGGCCGCAAACCATGCGTGTTTTCAAGATTTCCTTAGCATTGCACAAGGTGCTGTAATCATTATGTGTGTAGGTGATTAAATTATCACCTGTGCAGTACAAGGAAATCTTGAAAACATGACCTGTTTGCGGCCCTTGAGGAATGCAGTTTGAGACCTCTGCTTTAGACACTATATGCTCAACAGGGGTTACTAAGAAACTTCCAGCATATATGACTTGCTATTTGTTTTTCTGAAAAATATTCCTTTGCTGGCTAAACAAAAGTGGGAATTGGAGTTGAGGTCATTTCTGAAGAGAGGTGGTCTTTTATCATAGAAAATGTCCCCAGTCTCTCACTAAGTGAACCTGGTAGACTCTCACAGTTGTATGTCATACATAGAGTGAGTATACAGATTAACAGGGGTGGTGTTCAAAATGGGCATCACCAACTCTAATTGCCTGTGTTGCTCTGGGGAGGAAGCAGGAATATTTTTCATGTTATGGTCTTGCCTGCAATTATGTACATTTTGGATTGGGCTTTTTAGCCTTATAGAACCGGCATATGAATGTACAGTGCCTAAAGATCTCCTGATATAGCTAATTTAAATTAATTTAAATCTTCTGATCCAGATGAATTACATCCTAGGGTACTGAAAGAGTTAGCAAAGTAAATTGCAGATCCACTGGCCAGAATATTTGAAAAATCCAGGAGAACAGGAGAAGTCCCAGAAGACTAGAGAAGGGCAAATGTTGTCCCTATCTTCAAAAAAGTAAAGAAGATGGAGGCAGGAAATTACAGGCCAGTGAGCCTTTCTTCTATACCATGAATGATCTTTCAACAGATTATTAAACAATATGTATGTAAGTACTTGGATAAGAATACAGTAATTAACCAGAGTCAGAATGGGTTTGTAGCAAACTAGTCATGCCAGACTAATCTAATTTCCTTCTATGATGGAATCATTGACTGAGTGGATCAGGAAAATGTGTTAGACATAGTAAATATCGACTTCAGCAAAGCATTTGATAAAGTATCTCATACAATCCTTATTAAAAAAAAGACCAAGTATGGGATTCACAAGGCTACGGTTAGGTGGATTAATAACTGGCTCAATGATTGCACTCAAAGAGTGGTAAAAAATGGTTGCATATTGGAACAGTGTTTTAAGTGGTGCACCACAAGGCTCTGTCCTGGTCCCAGTCTTGTTGAACATTTTTATAAATTATCTAGATGAGGAAATCGAAGGTAATCAGATCAAATTTGCAAAGCTAGGAGGGATAGCTAACACTACAGAAGACAGAGAAAGGATTCAGAAGGATCTAGATAAACTTGAACAATGGGCAGTGACTAACAGAATAGTATTTAACAGGGAAAAATGTAAAATTCTACATCTAAGAAGAAAAACAAAAATTACATCTACAGAATGGAAGATACAGAACTAAGCAACAGCATGTGTGAAAAAGACTTGGGTATGCCAATAAATCACAGACTGCACATGAGTCAACAGTGTGATGCAGCAGCCAAATAGGCAAACACATTTCTAGGATGCATTGAGAGACGCATAGAGTCAAAATCACTTGAAGTAATTATCGCTTTCTACTCCTCCTTGGTAAGATTGCATCTGGAATATTGTGTCCAGTTCTGGTCAATAAGTTCTATATATTTATAATAGGAACATAGCTAACTATTTTTTAAACTTGCAACATCTTAAAAAAACTGGATATATTTTTGTCTCTTTGGTTATTAGGGTGGTCTATAATAAAATATCCATTCTACAAACTGTGAAAAAGTAAAAAGAAGTTTCAAGGCATTAATATTAATAATGTATAAGCTTACAACACTAATAGATGAGGAAATTAAGGATCAGTAAAGTTCTGGGATTAACTTTTTCATTCGAAATACTTTTAAAAGCATTATTTTCATCTGTAAATTACAGAGGAGATAATAGCTTTTACCTGCTATTACCTCAAAATGTCTAGTAAATGTAACCTTTTTCCATGAATATGGAAAAATTACAAGGTAAAAAATGCTAAGTAAAGCATTTTGCAAATGTCAAAAGAAATTTACAAGTGAATATTATTTCAATAAATATATGTAATATACAAAACCTGAATAAAATGTGAATTGCAAACATAAAAATGTAGGTTTATTTTCAATTTTGTAATCTGAGTTTGCTCATTCCATCCTTGGGATGTACAGAATGCATGAGAGGTTCCAATTTCAAAATAGAGCTTTTATTTTTACACAGTATACACTGGACTTTCAATGCCAGTGAGTGTAGTATTTGCTCCTGATTATCAAATGCTATATTCAGTACCCAAGTACTATTTTTAAAGAACAACTACAGTGGATTACTTTTATTTCAGCTCTGGAGTAATGCTACTAGTGAAAGCAAGATTCTGGCATCAAATATTATATTCACCACCCATTGTCTTCAGCTCATTCCACCATCTTATGACCGCAACTTCTGACTTACTGGAAGTCAGAGGTAACAGTCACAAGCTCTCATTGCAAGTCCTTGAGAGCCAGAACAAGTAAATACTGGAGAGATCTGTGTTAAGGAACCTTCACACGAAGCGACGCTGCAGCGATAGCGACAATGATGCCGATCGCTGCAGCGTCGCTGTTTGATCGCTGGAGAGCTGTCACACAGACCGCTCTCCAGCGACCAACGATGCCGAGGTCCCGGGTAACCAGGGTAAACATCGGGTTGCTAAGCGCAGGGCCGCGCTTAGTAACCCGATGTTTACCCTGGTTACCAGCGTAAAAGTAAAAAAAACAAACCGCACATGCTCACCTGCACGTCCCCCGGCGTCTGCTTCCTGACACTGACTGAGCTCCGGCCCTAACAGCAGAGCGGTGACGTCACCGCTGTGCTTTCACTTTCACTTTAGGGCCGGCGCTCAGTAAGTGTCAGGAAGCAGACGCTGGGGGACGCGCAGGTGAGCATGTACTGTTTGTTTTTTTTACTTTTACGCTGGTAACCAGGGTAAACATCGGGTTACTAAGCGCGGCCCTGCGCTTGGTAACCCGATGTTTACCCTGGTTACCAGTGTAAAACATCGCTGGTATCGTTGCTTTTGCTTTCAAACACAACGATACACAGCGATCGGACGACCAAATAAAGTTCTGGACTTTATTCAGCGACCAGCGACATCACAGCAGGATCCTGATCGCTGCTGCGTGTCAAACGAAACGATATCCCTAGCCAGGATGCTGTAACGTCACGGATCGCTAGCGATGTCGTTTCGTGTGAAGGTACCTTTAGGGTCAGGGGATTGCACTAAATAAAATAAATAATGAAGCACAATCGCAACCTGGGGTCCACCGTGCATAGATGGAAAACTACTGCTAGTGTACAGTGACGGAAGACACAGCAAGCGATTACATGTACACACTGGGTTAATGCCACTCAGTGTGAACAGGATGCTGAGTTCCAAACTTTTTTCTTCTCTAGCAAGATGGCGCCACCGATGCCTGCACAAAAGCAGCTATCAGATCACCTCCCATAGAATGTAAGTCCGCAAGGACAGGGTCCTCTCCCCTCTGTACCAGTGTGTCACTGTAAACCTGTTTACTGTAAATGATAGCTATAACCCTGTATGTAACCCCTTTCTCATGTACAGCACCATGGAATTAATGCTGCTATATAAATAAATAATAATAATAATATACAACAATAGTTGCTACTGTGCAGGTGTGGCTGGTGACATTTTAAAATTGATTTTTTTATACTATCAGGATAACCTTAAGCACATTTATTATTAACACAGTAAATATGAGATTATGCTGCAGCACAGGTGCCTACAGAAGGGTTTTTTTTTAGTATGCACATATATTCATTATGTAAATTAGGGGGCAGGTCAGTGAGGGATCAGTGACCTATTAGCAGTGTTCATTATTAATACCTAATCAGAGCACCACAAGAAGACCCCACACACAGGCTTACCCCGAAGCACGAGAATCTCTTTAACTCAAAACTGAAAATAAAGATTAAACAAGAACCACAAGATGGATTTCCTCAACCAAGGTATCATTTTAATCAGTGTAACGGTGCTGATCTGACACTGTGTGTAGGTTTCTGTGCATAATCTTGCTGATAGGTTCCCTTTAAGCTTTGCTATGGAACTCCATGTGTTCCATTTATGTCACTGATACAGAGATTTACCAGGGTGAATGATTTACGTTTACAGTACGCTGCATTGCTGGAATAAAATCATCTTAATGCAATGCAATGGAGTTTTTATTTATACTTCTCGTTTCAGCTCTGTATCGGCGTCTTTATTAAGTGATAAAACCAAGGCATCAAGACTCATACAGTGATGTACAGTATCTTTCATGACATATTTAAAGAATATATTTATCCTGAAGGGTGGAAATCTATTGATAGAACTGTTTCTCATTTCTCATAATATAAGAGTCAGATATAGTTTCTAGAGGTGAAAGTGCACAAATTACAGATTCTATATTACCTTGTCACAATTTTGATTATATGATTCATATATAATAAATGATTGCAATGTTAGAAAAACACAACAGGCTGCATCTCACATCACAATCACTGTATGGCTACATATAGACAAAAAGCATAAACATCCGTTGATAGGGTATTGTAAAATCATCTATTTTTCAAAGCTGGTCCACTCACCCAACCCATTAAGCCATGAGAATGATGTATATAAAAGAAAAGAAAGGAATATAGCTTATATAAATATTATCCCTCTTTTTGGCATTGTTTTATTCCTGGAGGCACCCATACTGGGGCAAAAGGACCCAATTACATACTCTCTAACCTCATCACTTATTGACTCGACACACTCACAAATTGATAGTTACTACTCATTGAGATGGGAGGTTCCTGCTTAGATTCAGTCAAGGAGAAGTTGGATCGATCGAGTACAGATGGCACATATTGAACAATATATTAATAATTCCCAATATTATTCCAATTAATTTCTTCTAAATACAGTAAACTTTGCAACTTTGTGTTCACTTCCAAAAGTTTCAGATGTCAAACATGTGGGTTCTCTATTTTTATATTATTGATTGTAAGGATTTGGAGCCTAAAGTTAATTAGTTCAATTCTTTTGACCTGTCAGCAGATACAGTAAATTCTTGTGACCACAATGCTTACAATCTCATTTACTGTAATAAAGGCAGTTTGAAATTCTTGCAAGGCCACACAAAGTTAATATTGATACTTAGCCAACAACTCCCACTTCATAGACTAGCGCCTGACCACATAATACTACACTCCTTTCTACGTTTATTTTGGCATTATTTTGAAATATTAGTAACGAAAAAAGCAATTTTCTATTTGGAATGGAAAAATTGGTTTTAGGGCAGTATTCAGCCAGATGTATGCAGTATTTCATAAAAAATTAATTATACTGCGCACACAAGGTCTTCCATACAGATTCTTAATAATGAAAAATAAATAAGTGCTTGAGTAAAATGGTGCTGCCGAGGCTCTATTTTTCCCATTTTTTTTATTTTTAATTATTATTGGACTTAACGGCAGCATCCTCCAGCTGACCGAGCATGTGGGAAGAGCGGCAGAGGATTTTTCCATATTCTAAAATATTGAGTTGCTCCTGGTAGCAGCATGTTATACATGTGAGCATACAATGTCTAGTGTCCTGTTTGTTCACCATGTTTAACACAAATTTTTGCTATCCCTATTTCTCTTCTAGTAATAGAGTTTACTACTTCTTTATGTTATGAGTGACTAATATAGAATTTGTATATTTCTGAGGAGGCCCAAATTGATACATACAGTATGTATCAATCCAACTTTTATAAATTGGTAAATTTGCTAAACAAATGATGAACACTAACAATCAAATGATAAAACTGATGACTGACTATGACTGTCTAAGGAGATTCATCCATTATGACAGGTTCTCCTTGGATTTGGGCATGTAATGATCCCTTTTAAAAATTAGACCAGTGGTAACACTCAGTTACCCAAGTGCTAAAAAAAGGGGAAAAACAAGGTGATCAAAGCCAGGTGACTTTTTTATTTGTAATAGGTCAGGGCTTCAGGGCAATGTGACTTGACGTATGACATAAGAGGGTTCACAGATGGGTATATCTAAGTAAGAATACTAAAAACTTTGCATCAGCACTTTGAAAAGTTTTTTTTTGCTGTAAAGATGCCTTTAGAAAGCTGTTGGAAAAACTTTCCCTTGACCCCTTCGTAAACAGCAAAACATTAATATTAACATGTTTTTAATGGGGAGAGGGGATGAAGTTTTTGCTGCTAGCAGAAGCTTTCTTTTTCCTGGGACCAAAAAGCTAAGGCGACACATGGGCGAACCCGGACAGTAATATTCGGCATCCGTACCAAACACCTACTGTTCTACTGTTCGGACAACTACACTGAACACAGACTTCACCAGTAAATCCATGTTACTGTTCAGGTTCGGCCCTCGAAACATCAGGTGTTTGTTGCACTATCATGTGCATGACAGCGTGGCAAACACTGCTTCTGATTGGCGGAAAAATCATTATCGTCGGTCAGAAAGCTTTGGTTCCCACGCTATCAAATGACGGCGTGAGCCCGCAGCTGTGATCAGAGGTAAAAAGTTTACTACTTCTCCCATCAGCCTACGCTTGCTGCTGCTAATAACCATCCAGGCTGAGAACCATGGATGAATGAGCTGCTGAGAGCCCAGCATCAGTGAACAGTGGTGACGTCATCGAGGATACCACCGGTTGCTGAGGCTGCATTCCCAGCTGGGCACCTGAACTGCAGTGACCTCAGCGAGATCCCTGCTAGCACAACTTCCCCTTGAGAAAGCATTCCGCGAAACGCTCGTCGGGGCGTTTGTGGTACTGTGGATGGGCATTTGATTCTGATATGGGTATGTCTTAGATTTTACAGATGATATTTTGCTCTGCACTTTTTGCACTATTAGCACTTTATGATCTGTTATATTCAGAATTAGCAAGATGTTATATATAATATCTCTGAGTGAGATCTGTGTTACTTAGTCTTTGTACTATCCCATAACCCGTTATTCTTCCGTACTACCATGAGTGGTTTACTTTAGTATACTCTTTTCCTCTTACTCTGTGTACGTCATTTAATATTTTATTGAATTTTTGTGTTGTATATTTTTCAATAAAATTTATATTTTTATATTATACCTTTTTTTGAGTGGTGTGTATGGATACTTGTGATCCAACCTTTTGGCTATGAGTTTTCCACACACTCCAGGTGTAGTTTAATTTTGGAAATCACTATTATGGTGAAGGTTCCTTTATAATTAATATGTCTTTGGAGAAATTTCTCACAGTTCACTGTGGTGAACTCTCTGAGCTCAGCGCTGCACCATGAGACTATCTCACTGTGCTAGGGGGGATCTCACTGAGGTCTGGGGCCTGGCTCAGAATGCAGTCTCAGTGACTGTCGGTAACCTTGACGATGTCACTGCTAGTCATTGATGCTGTGCTCGCAGCAGCTCATTCTCCCAGTGGCTCTCAGCCTGGATGGTCGCATCTCGGCACCATATAGATTGAAAACTGTTTATTCCCAGACAAGGATTACGGCATGAGACAAAATGACGGTCAGGTGAGGAATATGATTGTTTTTTATTTTTATTTTATTACAGGAGACAATGGCTTTAATGGAATGGATGTTGATGTGAGTATGGTTTAATTTAGAATAATTAAAGGCGTCTGTGTCATTATTTCAACAAAAGACTTTATTCTGGATGTGTGTTTATTTACCATATAACTACAGGATTAGTAATGAATAGGAGTCTTATAGATGCCTCTCCATTACTAAAGGTACCTTCACACGAAGCGACGCTGCAGCGATAGCGACAACGATGCCGATTGCTGCAGCATCGCTGTTTGATCGCTGGAGAGCTGTCACACAGACCGCTCTCCAGCGACCAACGATGCCGAGGTCCCCGGGTAACCAGGGTAAACATCGGGTTGCTAAGCGCAGGGCCGCGCTTAGTAACCCGATGTTTACCCTGGTTACCAGCGTAAAAGTAAAAAAAACAAACAGTACATGCTCACCTGCGCGTCCCCCAGCCTCTGCTTCCTGACACTGACTGAGCTCCGGCCCTAACAGCACAGCGGTGACGTCACCGCTGTGCTTTCACTTTCACTTTAGGGCCGGAGCTCAGTCAGTGTCAGGAAGCAGAGGCTGGGGGACGCGCAGGTGAGCATGTACTGTTTGTTTTTTTTACTTTTACGCTGGTAACCAGGGTAAACATCGGGTTACTAAGCGCGGCCCTGCGCTTGGTAACCCGATGTTTACCCTGGTTACCAGTGTAAAACATCGCTGGTATCGTTGCTTTTGCTTTCAAACACAACGATACACAGCGATCGGACGACCAAATAAAGTTCTGGACTTTATTCAGCGACCAGCGACATCACAGCAGGATCCTGATCGCTGCTGCGTGTCAAACGAAACGATATCGCTAGCCAGGACGCTGCAACGTCACGGATCGCTAGCGATGTCGTTTCGTGTGAAGGTACCTTAAGTCTTAGGCTTGATGTCTCTGGACAATACAAAGGTCACAATAAACCCACAAATGTGAGCCCCACTTGCCACCACTAGAGGGCACATCTGATAGATGTAGGCTGCTACTATTTTTAGGCTGGGGGGTCAATATCATTTTTACCAGCCTAAGAATACCAGCCCCCAGCTGTCTTCTTTAGCAAGGCACAGCGTGGGGACCCCTCTATTCTTCATAACCAACCTTGCGAATGGTGATATCTGGAGGTTGCAACCCCCAGCTCTCAGTTTTGCCTGGCTGGTTATCAAAAATATAGGGGAACACACACCATTTTTTTTTTATTATTTATTTAGAGCGCAGGTGCTGACTGATGAATACTTGCAATCAGTTTATCAATCATATTAATGCATTTTATATTTTGATAGATCGGACATTTTTGAACACGGCAATATCAAATATGTGTAATTTTTAAAAATTGTTTTATTTTTAATGGGGCAAAAAAGCGGTGATTTGAACTTGTGCTTTTTTCATATTTGTAAAAACTTTTTTTTTTTTTTTTTTTTTTTACTTTTGACTGAATTTAATAGTCTCCTTAGGAGACATGAAGATGCGATCATCCAATTGTCTGTACTATACACAGCAGTGCAACAGCACTGCTGTGTATAGCAGAAATCACAATCTCCTATGAACACTGAAGGCCAGCCAGCATTCACAGGGGTATCATAATGACAGGCATGGGGGTCATCAGCAGACTCCCGGCAAGTGTTAAATCTCGCAGTGATTGACAGCTGGACAGCCGGATGTAACTGGTTAACAGATGCAGGTGGAGCACTTCTCAGCCTGAAACTGTTAAAGGCACATGATAGCTGATTAACTCAGTCATCATATATGGGGAAAGATGAGGGCACAGCGTGCCAGTCCACATCAAAGGCAGGAACATCACATTTCACATATATATGTCAAAGGTCGTGAGGAGGTTAACAACAGTATCATATGTGAGTATTATATGTGTGTGTTATTTAAATCACACATAGATCTATATTTTAGTACTTAAAACAGACCTGTGAAATCGTTTGCCATGGTGTAGCATCATCTTCACTTGGGTGGATCCCGTAATTCCATCTTCTCTGAACCACATAGATCACTGGCTCAACAGAAATGTTAAATTTTGAAGACCATTTAATGTCAAGATTTCCTTGTTGAAGTTCACTGAAGCTTAGTTCTTTTCTTGGCTTTAGAGGAACACCTACAACATAGAGAGTCATTTCATTTCAATCATGTTATATTTAGAAAGGGCCAGAGATCCAAGACTGATATGCCTGATAATCATTTATTTCTTATTTTTACTTTGAATACAAAATCAAAGAGAACCTGTCACCATGAAAATGCCGTCCAATCTGCAGGCACCATGTTACAGAGCAGGAGAAGCTGAGCAGATTGATTTACAGTTTTGTGAAAAAAAGTTTCAGTACATCTGTGCTTTCATCATTTAACCCTCTGCTCTTTCTGGGGTGTTCGGCCCTATCTGTGATTGACAGTTTTCCTTGTATAAGGCTGGGGTCACACATGGCGTAAGAAAATAAGCCACGTATTATACGTCCGTACTACGGCCGTAATACGGAGAAATGTCCCCAAAATATTGATCCGTAGTCAGGGTGTTTCAGCGTATTTTGCGCATGGCATCCTCCGTATGTAATCCGTATGGCATCCGTACTGCGAGATTTTCGCGCAGGCTTGCAAAACCGACATCTAATGGATTTATGTGCTCAAATGTTAGGGAAAACATATATACAGTATATATATATATATGTCATTGAGACACATATATATATTCTGTATTTAGATTTCATTCAGCGCGATATCTGTGAACAGCCGGTAATACAATTGCCGGCTTTTCATTTCTCCTGCACAAACCCGACAGGATATGAGACATGGTTTTCATACAGTAAACCATCTCATATCCCCTTTTTTTTTGCATATTCCACATTACTAATATTAGTAGTGTGTATGTGCAAAATTTCAGCGCTGTAGCTGCTGAAATAAAGGGTTAAATGGCGGAAAAAATTGGCGTGGGCTCCCGCGCAATTTTCTCCGCCAGAGCGGTAAAGCCAGTGACTGAGGGCAGATATTAATAGCCAGGAGAGGGTCCATGGTTATTGGCCCCCCCGTGGCTAAAAACATCTGCCCCCAGCCACCCCAGAAAAGGCACATCTGGAAGATGCGCCTATTCTGGCACTTGGCCACTCTCTTCCCACTCCCTGTAGCAGTGGGATATGGGGTAATGAAGGGTTAATGCCACCTTGCTATTGGAAGGTGACATTAAGCCAGATTAATAATGGAGAGGCGTCAATTATGACACCTATCCATTATTAATCCAATTGTAGGAAAGGGTTAAAAAACACACACACATGATTGAAAAGTATTTTAATGAAATAAACACAGCGGTTGTTGTAATAATTTATTGTTCTCTCATTCCATTTCCAGACCCTCGCTTGGGAAAACAATAAATGCACAAGATACATACCTTCTGATGTCAGATCACTTCCCACGATGTAATCCATCTGAAGGGGTTAACTAATATTACAGGCAGGAGCCCTGCTAAATGCAGCTGTGCTCCGTGCCTGTAAGCCCCGGGTGCTGAAAGGAAAGCAGTGATCTGTACTTACATTGAGTCGCGGTGATGCGCCCCTGCTGGATGTTCTCATGAACTGCAGCCTGGGAACTTTTTCCCACGCTCCAGGTCATATGAGGACATCCAGCAGGGGGCGCATCACCGCGACTGAAGGAAATGTAGGTCAATGACCTACATTTCATTCATTCGCCGGGGCATTACAAGCAGGAGCACACCGCTGCATTTAGCAGGGCTCCTGCCTGTAATATTAGTTAACCCCTTCAGATGGATTACTTCGTGGGACGAGATCTGACAGCAGAAGGTATGTATCTTGTGCGTTTATTATGTTGCCAAGCGAGGTCCTGGAAATGGAATGGGAGAGCAATAAATTATTACAACAACCGCTGTGTTTATTTCATTAAAATACTTTGTAATCATGTGTGTGTGTGTGTGTGTTTTTTAACCCTTTCCTACAATTGGATTAATAATGGATAGGTGTCATAATTGACGCCTCTCCATTATTAATCTGGCTTAATGTCACCTTCCAATAGCAAGGTGGCATTAACCCTTCATTACCCCATATCCCACCGCTACAGGGAGTGGGAAGAGAGTGGCAAAGTGCCAGAATAGGCGCATCTTCCAGATGTGCCTTTTCTGGGGTGGCTGGGGGCAGATGTTTTGAGCCACGGGGGGGCCAATAACCATGGACCCTCTCCTGGCTATTAATATCTGCCCTCAGTCACTGGCTTTACCATTCTGGCGGAGAAAGTTGCGCGGGAGCCCACGCCAATTTTTTCCGCCATTTAACCCTTTATTTCAGCAGCTACAGCGCTGAAATTTTGCACATACACACTACTAACATTAGTAGTGTGGAATATGCAAAAAAAAGGGGATATGAGATGGTTTACTGTATGAAAACCATGTCTCATATCCTGTCGGGTTTGTGCAGGAGAAATGAAAAGCCGGCAATTGAATTACCGACTTTTCACTAACACCGCTGCGTATTTCTCGCAAGTCACACTGCTGGTCCGTGTGGAATCCGTATTTTTCTCGCCCCCATAGACTTTCATTGGCGTATTATTTGCGCAGTACGCTGACAAACGCAGCATGCTGCAATTTTGTACGGCCGTAGAAAGCCGTATAATACTGAACCGTAATATACGGCTAATAGGAGCAGCCCCATTGAGAATAATTGTGCCGTATGTAATGCGAGTTTTACGGACGTAGTTTCTGCGCTCTTACGTCCGTAAAACTCGCATGTGTGACCCCAGCCTAAATGTGTATTCAAAGGGATAGGACTGCCACTGTACCGAAAACCCCAGAAAAAGCAGATGATTAAATTATGAAAGCACATATTATACTGAGAGTTTTCAAAAAAAAAAAATATATATATATCAACTAGATGGTGGCCCGATTCTAACGCATCGGGTATTCTAGAATATGCATGTCCACGTAGTATATTGCCCATTTACGTAGTATATTGCCCAGTCACGTAGTATATTGCCCAGCGACGTAGTATATTGCCCAGCTACTTAGTATACAGCACAGCGACGTAGGATATTGCGCAGCTACGTAGTATATTGCACAGAGCCACATAGTATATTGCACAGCTTTGTAGTATATTGCCCAGCCTTGTAGTATATTGTCCAGCCACGTAGTCTTGTAGTATACAGCAGAGCCACGTAGTATATTGCCCTGCCACGTAGTGTATTGCCCAGCTACATAGTATACAGCACAGCGACGTAGGATATTGCGCAGCTACGTTGTATATTGAACAGAGCCACATAGTATATTGCACAGCTTTGTAGTATATTGCCCAGCCTTGTAGTATACAGCAGAGCCACGTAGGATATTGCCCAGTGACGTAGTATATTACCGAGGCACGTATGTCACAGGGCCAAAAAATAAAAAATAAACATACTCACCTAACGATCCGCGGGCCCCTTGTAGTGTATCATACTCACCATTCTTGTTGCTGCTCCTCTGCGTCCCGTGTCTCCTCTTCCTTGGATCCTGTGCGGATGGTAGTGCTCTGCTTCAGGAAAATGGCCGCGAGATGCCGCGCGTGCGCAGATCGAGATCGCGGCGGCCATTTTCCTGAAGCCGAGTTCCATTGCAAGTGCCAGGGCTGGTGGGAGCAGGACCTATGAAGACGCCGCGGTCACATGACCGTGACGTCACGGCAGGTCCTTGCCGCACACCAGCCCTGGGACGGGACCTCACCGCAAGCTGACGCTTGTAATGGAGTGGTCCGGGGAGCGTGGCGAGGAGCGAGAAAGGCGGCGGAGGGTGAGTATAGCAGGTTTTTTTTTTTATTATTTTTAACATTACATTTTGTACTATTGATGCCGCATAGGCAGCGTCAATAGTACAAAGTTGGGGACACACAGGGTTAATAGCAGCGGTAACGGAGTGCGTTACCCGCGGCATAACGCGGTCCGTTACCGCCGGCATTAACCCTGTGTGAGCGGTGTATGCGGGCACCGGCAGTGAGTGCGGGGAGTAAGCGGCCATTTTTTTCTGGACTGGGCGCGTCGCTGATTGGTCGCGGCAGCCATGACAGGCAGCTGCCAAGACCAATCAGCGAACGAATAACCGTTACAGAAGGACAGACGGAAGTACCCTTAGACAATTATATAGTAGATCTAAACATCTCCCCCTGCTCTATTAACAAGGTGCCTGCAGATTGGACGACATTTTCATTGTGACAGGTTCTCCTCAAAGGAGTTGTACTAGATTAGAAAAAGGATGTTGTTAATTATCTAAAAACTTTACAAGTCTCAACTATGGGTTATTTCTGGTAGGGCATCTCAGTCATGTAGTAGAAGCAGAGCTGCATCAATGTACATATAGCAGGAGTAGTGCTGTTTCTGGACAAAAGTAGACCTTTTTCTTAATCTCATAACACTCCATCATTGGCAATTGACAATTTTTATGATGGCCCAAATATTCATATTCACCAAAATTTTGTGAAAAACAATGTTATGTACAGTATTATTTATGTACCTATGCTATACCACATATTGCAGTCTTCGGTTTCAGGCTATACATACACTTAAATATACATTGAAATGTACATGTTGCTTGCAAGCAATAATCCTTAGACCTTGCTTTACTTGATGAGCATTATGAACTCTGTCATGTTGAATTTGCAGACTTTATACCTTATCCCTAATAGCAATGTGCAATGTTTCTGCAATTTGCATGCAGAAATGCCCATCTGGTTTACATTAAGACCCATTGGACTCAGTTGATTGGAAATAACTCAACCTCTCTGTCGAATGTAATTGTCAGCATATGGATTTGAACATCACAGAAGAGGTGAACAAGTACAAGTGCATTTCAATGTGTTCCTCTGTACAACTACCACCAGGAACACCTAAAACAGATGTGATTCAGTCTCTATTTCTTTCCTTTTTTTTCTGACTCTGAAAAAATAAATCTGAATAAAAATGTATTATCACACTCACAATGCAGAAGAGACTATGTCCACAGACATCATGTTGCATAGAGTTACAAAACAATGTATCAAAGCAATACTGTCATTCTCAGCGACAGTCCAACTTTCGGCATCATATCTTATTGATCCAACATCCTTTCGTAATGCACAGTATCTTTACAGCATTGGGATCAGAAGTTGATTTTCTGCTACAGAGCTCACACATTTACATATCTATAGCATTAAAGGGGTTGTCACAGGTTCATAAATTGGTAAAATTTTAAAGTGCTTGTAAAAAACAAGCAAGGTTGTAATATACCTCTTAAAGAAATCCCTTCATTCTTGAAAATAGGAAGGATTTTTATCAGTTGCATACTGTACAGCTCATTGACTAGGTCACCCACCACCTTGCAGTCTCAGCATGGTCAATTGTCTAAGCATTAAGTGTGCGGCTAGAGTAGACTCTATGCTTTACAGTTTGCCTGTGCTGTTCTGAAGCTAGCTGAATTACTGAATATGCCCAAATTCAGTCCTCCTGAAAATTTCAGAGAGAGCCAGTTCAGGCCAGTGGCGACCATAACGCTGGTCCCAAGGCTGGCGTTACCACCCAGGGCACCCTGGCAAGTGTCGGAGCCATGAGCAAGTGGGGAGGACCCACTTGCTGTTGGGACACTTGAAAGCTATGAGTCGTGAGTCGGGAAGCCCGGTACAAGTGCAGGCACTGCCACCGGACCCCCATGCTTTAAATTATTTGAAATACTCACCTCTCCTAGTTTCCCATTGGCCACAGGTTCGGTCTCTTCCGCACCTTCTGACTCTGACGTTGCAGGGCAGGGGGCGCCTGTTATGGTTTGGTGGCCTAGGAGCAGCATGAGACGTACTCTGGAGAAGGTGGTACCTGTACTGACCGCAGACCCTGAACTTAACACCGCAACTAGAAGTAGCCGTGGAATGTACCTAACACTCCCTAGACATCTCAACACAGCCGGAGGACTAAATACCCCTAGAGATAGAAAAGGGAAAACTATCTTGCCTCAGAGAAAATCCCCAAAGGATAGACAGCCCCCCACAAATATTGACTGTGAGAGGAGAGGGAAATAACATACGCAGACTGAAATCAGGATTTAGCAAAGGTGGCCACTAGGGTTGAGCAAAACGGGTCGGCCATTTTCAGAAGTCGTCGACTTTTGGCAAAGTCGGGTTTCAAGAAACCTGACCTGACCCCTGTGTGGGGTCAGCCATGAGGTCGGCGATCTTCTGAATCTGGTATCGGAATTCCGATACCGAGTTCCGATATGTTTGCGATATCGGAAATCGGTATCGGAATCCACATTTAAGTGTAAAATAAAGAATTAAAATAAAAAATATTGATATACTCACCTCTCCGACGCAGCCTGGACATCGCCACTGGTAACCGGCATCTTCCGTTCCTAAGAATGGCACTTGAAAGACCTTTCGATGACGTCATGGCTTGTGATTGGTCGCGGCAGCCCACGTGACCGCTCAGCGACCAATCACAAAGCCGTGATGTAATTTTCAGGTCCTAAATTCCTCATTCTAGGAATTTAGGACATGAGAATTACGTCACGGCTTTTGATTGGTCGCTGAGCGGTCACGTTCCTCTCCTTCAGACCCTGGGAACCATAGTATCCCATTGCGCTGCATTGGGTTTCGTGTTTCGGCCGACCCTGACTTTTTTATAGGATCGGCTGATTTCACTCGACCCGACTTTTGAGAAAGTCGGGTTTCGTGAAACCCGACCCGATCCTATAAAAATAAAAGTCGCTCAACCCTAGTGGCCACTCTAGCTAAATAGAAAGGATAGGACAGAGTACTATGCGGTCAGTATTAAAACACTAGAAAATATCCACCACCGGAAATATAAAATCTCCACATCTAACTAAAGATATGGAGGGTATATCTGCATCTCCAGAGATACCAGCTTGGCTAAGCAAATCCTATACAGACCAAGCTGGACAAGACAAAACATGGAAAAGAACTGAACAATAAGGCCCACAGCATGTGGACTGCAAAAATCAAGGCCAGAAATTATCTTTGTTGAAATGAACAGCAAAACAGGAGAGACCAGGCAGGGATGTGAATCCTCCAGGAACAATGGACAACTGGCACTGACTAAAGGGTCAAGCAAGACTAAATAGCCCAGTCAGAATTGAAAAAGTGGACACACCTGATAAATGCTGCGATCCAGAGACAGCAGCGCTACCACTTATAACCACCGGAGGGAGCCCAAGAGCAGAATTCACAACAGTACCCCCCTTGAGGAGGGGTCACCGAACCCTCACCAGAGCCCCCAGGCCGATCCGGATGAGCCAAATGAAAGGCGTGAACCAAATCCTCAGCATGAACATTGGAAGCAACAACCCAAGAATTATCCTCCTGGCCATAACCCTTCCATTTGACAAGATACTGAAGCTTCCGCCTCGAAAAACGAGAATCCAAAATCTTCTCAACCACATACTCCAACTCCCCATCAATCAACACCGGGGCAGGAGGATCAACAGAGGGAACAACGGGCACCACATATTTCCGCAACAAAGATCTGTGAAAAACATTATGGATGGAAAAAGAGGCTGGAAGAGCCAAACGAAAAGACACTGGATTGATAATCTCAGAAATCCTATAAGGGTCAATAAACCGAGGCTTGAACTTAGGGGAAGAAACCTTCATAGGAACATTACGGGAAGACAACCAGACCAAATCCCCAACCCGAAGCCAGGAACCAACACACCGACGACGGTTAGCCAAACGCTGAGCCCCCTCCTGAGACAACACCAAATTGTCAACAACATGAGCCCAAATTTGCTGCAACCTGTCAACCACATAGTCCACCCCAGGACAATCAGAAGGCTCAACCTGCCCTGAAGAAAAACGAGGATGAAAACCAGAGTTACAAAAGAAGGGTGAAACCAAGGTAGCAGAACTAGCCCGATTATTAAGGGCAAACTTGGCCAATGGCAAGAAAGCCATCCAATCATCCTGATCAGCAGACACAAAGCATCTCAAATAAGTTTCCAAAGTCTGATTAGTTCGCTCGGTTTGGCCATTTGTCTGAGGATGAAATGCGGAAGAAAAAGACAAATCAATGCCCAGCCTAGCACAAAAGTCCCGCCAAAACCTAGAAACAAACTGGGAACCTCTATCGGACACAATATTCTCCGGAATGCCATGCAAACGAACCACATGCTAAAAAAACAACAGAACCAAATCAGAAGACGAAGGCAATTTAGGCAAAGGTACCAAATGAACCATCTTAGAAAACCGGTCACAAACCACCCAGCTAACCAACATCCTCTGGGAAACCGGAAGATCTGAAATAAAATCCATAGAAATATGCGTCCAAGGCCTCTCAGGGACCGGCAAAGGCAAAAGCAACCCACTAGCACGGGAACAACAAGGCTTGGCCCGCGCACAAGTCCCACAGGACTGCACAAAAGAATGCACATCCCGTGACAAAGAAGGCCAACAAAAGGACCTACCAACCAAATCTCTGGTACCAAAAATCCCAGGATGACCAGCCAACACCGAACAATGAACCTCAGATATCACTTTACTAGTCCATCTGTCAGGAACAAACAGTTTCCCCACTGGACAGCGGTCAGGTTTATCAGCCTGAAATTCCTGAAGAACCCGTCGTAAATCAGGGGAGATGGCAGAAAGAATCACCCCTTCCTTCAGAATGCCGACCGGCTCAAGGACCCCAGGAGAATCAGGCAAAAAGCTCCTAGAGAGGGCATCAGCCTTAACATTCTTAGAACCCGGAAGATACGAGACCACAAAATCAAAACGGGAGAAAAACAGGGACTATCGGGCCTGTCTAGGATTCAGCCGTTTGGCAGACTCAAGGTAAATCAGATTCTTATGATCGGTCAAGACCACAATACGGTGCTTGGCCCCCTCAAGCCAATGTCGCCACTCCTCAAATGCCCACTTCATAGCCAACAACTCACGATTGCCGACATCATAATTGCGTTCCGGAGGCGAAAACTTTTGAGAAAAGGCACACGGTTTCATCAAGGAACCATCAGAATTCCTCTGAGACAAAACGGCCCCTGCCCCAATCTCAGAAGCATCAACCTCAACCTGAAAAGGAAGAGAAACATCCGGCTGACGCAACACAGGGGCAGAAGTAAATCAGCGTTTAAGCTCCTGAAAGGCAGAAACAGCCGCAGAGGACCAATTCGTCACATCAGCGCCTTTCTTCGTCAAATCGGTCAGGGGTTTAACCACACTGGAGAAGTTGGCAATGAAACGGCGATAAAAATTAGCAAAGCCCAAAAATTTCTGAAGGCTCTTCATGGATGTGGGCTGGATCCAATCATGAATGGCCTGAATCTTAACCGGATCCATTTCTATAGATGAGGGAGAAAAAATGAAGCCCAAAAAAGAAACCTTCTGTACTCCAAAGAGGCACTTAGACCCCTTCACAAACAAGGCATTATCACGAAGGATCTGAAATACCATCCTGACTTGTTTCACATGAGACTCCCAATCATCTGAAAAAATCAAAATATCATCCAAATATACAATCATGAATTTATCAAGATAATTCCGAAATATATCATGCATGAAGGACTGAAACACAGATGGAGCATTAGAGAGTCCGAATGGCATCACAAGGTATTCAAAATGGCCTTCGGGCGTATTAAACGCAGTTTTCCATTCGTCACCCTGCTTAATACGAACAAGATTATATGCCCCTCGAAGGTCAATCTTAGTAAACCAACTAGCCCCCTTAATCCTAGCAAACAAATCAGAAAGCAAAGGCAAAGGGTATTGGAATTTGACCGTGATCTTAATCAAGAGGCGATAATAAATACAGGGTCTCAAGGAGCCATCCTTCTTGGCAACAAAAAAAAAACCTGCTCCCAATGGTGAAGAAGATGGCCGAATATGCCCCTTCTCCAAAGACTCCTTAACATAACTCAGCATGGCGGTATGTTCTGGCACAGACAGGTTTAAAAGTCGGCCCTTAGGGAACTTACAGCCTGGAATCAAGTCAATAGCACAATCACAGTCCCTATGCGATGGAAGGGAACTGAACTTGGGCTCATCGAATACATCCTGGAAATCTGACAAAAACTCAGGAATTTCAGAAGAGGGGGAGGAGACAATTGACATCAAAGGAATGTCACCATGAACCCCCTGACAACCCCAACTAGTCACAGACATAGATTTCCAATCTAATACCGGATTATGCACCTGTAACCATGGGAAACCCAGCACAATAGCATCATGCAAATTATGCAACACCAGAAAACGACAATCTTCCTGATGGGCTGGCGCCATGCACATGGTCAGCTGTGTCCAAAACTGAGGTTTATTTTTAGCCAACGGTGTAGCATCAATGCCCCTCAAAGGAATAGGACTCTGCAAAGGCTGCAAGGGGAAACCACAACATCTGGCAAATTCTAAGTCCATTAAGTTTAGAGCGGTGCCTGAATCCACAAATGCCATGACAGAAAATGACGATAATGAGCAGATCAGGGTCACAGATAACAGAAATTTAGGTTGTACAGTACTGATAGTAACGGAACTAGCGATTCTCTTGGTACGCTTAGGGCAATCAGAAATAACATGAACAGAATCGCCGCAGTAAAAACACAACCTATTCTGACATCTGAATCCTTGTCGTTCAGCTCTAGACACAATCCTATCACACTGCATAGGCTCACGACTCCGATCGGAAGACAATGCCATAGTGTGCACAACTCTGCGCTCGCGCAAGCGCCGATCAATCTGAATGGCCAGAGACACAGAATCACTCAGACCAGCATGCGTGGGAAACCCCACCATAACATCTTTAACGGATTCAGAAAGACCCTTTCTGAAAATTGCCGCCAAGGCATCCTCATTCCATTTAGTCAGCACCGACCATTTTCTAAATTTCTGGCAATACGATTCAGCCGCTTCTTGACCCTGACACAGGGCCAACAAGGTCTTCTCAGCATGATCCACTGAATTAGGTTCATCATACAATAACCCTAGCGCTTGGAAAAAGATGTCTACATTAAGCAAAGCCAGATTCCCAGATTCCAGGGAAAATGCCCAATCCTGAGGATCACCACGCAGCAGAGAGATGACTATTTTAACCTGCTGGATGGGATCACCAGAGGAACGGGGTTTCAGAGCAAAAAACAGTTTACAGTTATTTTTAAAGCTCAAAAATTTGGACCTGTCCCCAAAAAACAAACCAGGAGTTGGAATTCTAGGCTCTAAGACCGGAGTCTGAACGATATAATCGGAAATACCCTGTACTCTAGCAGCAAGTTGATCCACACGAGAAGCCAATCCCTGAACATCCATGCCAGCGCCAAACTCCTGAGCCACCCAGAGGTAAAGAGGGGAAAAAAAACACAACAGACTACAGAAAAAAAATGGCTCAGCACTTTCCTTCCCTTCTTCTGAGATGCGGTTAACTCATTGTTGGCCAGTTGTACTGTTATGGTTTGGTGGCCTAGGAGCAGCATGAGACGTACTCTGGAGAAGGTGGTACCTGTACTGACCGCAGACCCTGAACTTAACACCGCAACTAGAAGTAGCCGTGGAATGTACCTAACACTCCCTAGACATCTCGACACAGCCAGAGGACTAAATACCCCTAGAGATAGAAAAGGGAAAACTATCTTGCCTCAGAGAAAATCCCCAAAGGATAGACAGCCCCCCACAAATATTGACTGTGAGAGGAGAGGGAAATAACATACGCAGACTGAAATCAAAATTTAGCAAAGGAGGCCACTCTAGCTAAATAGAAAGGATAGGACAGAGTACTATGCGATCAGTATTTAAACACTAGAAAATATCCACAAAAGAAAATACAAAATCTCCACATCTAACTAAAGATATGGAGGGTATATCTGCATATCCAGAGATACCAGTTTGGCTAAAAAAATCATATACAGACCAAGCTGGACAAGACAAAACATGGAAAAGAACTGAACAATAAGGCCCACAGCATGTGGACTGCAAAAATCAAGGCCAGAACTTATCTTTGTTGAAATGAACAGCAAAGCAGGAGAGACCAGGCAGGGATGTGAATCCTCCAGGAACAATGGACAACTGGCACTGACTAAAGGGTCAAGCAAGCCTAAATAGCCCAGTCAGAATTGCAAAAAGTGGACACACCTGATAAATGCTGCGATCCAGCGACAGCAGCGCTACCACTTATAACCACCGGAGGGAGCCCAAGAGCAGAATTCACAACAGGCGCCACGATGACGTCACTGCAGTGCGCTGTCTGCTAGGAGTAGTGCAGAGAGCCAGAAGATGCTGAAGAGACCAGAGCTGCTGCTGGCGGGGAACGAGAAGAGGTGCATTTTTTTATGTATGGAGCCTATTCTCTATGAAGCATTATATGGGGTCCATTCTATATGGAGCATGATATGGAGCCCTTTGTATATGGAGAATTATATCAGGCCTATATTGTATGGAGAATTATATATCGGGTCAATTCTATATGGAGCATTACATGGGGCCCATTCTATATGGAGCATTATATGGAGCCCATTCTGTACATAGCATTATATGGGCCCCATTATTCTGTATGGAGCATTAATGAGCCCCATCATTCTGCGTGGAGCATTATATAAGGCCAATTCTGGATGTAGCATTATATGGGGTCCATTATTCTGTATGGAGCATTATATGGGGTTCATTATTCAGAATGGAGCATTTTATGGGGCCCAATATACTGTATGAAGCATTATTTTATGCCCATTATTCTGTATGGCACATTATATGGGATCCATTATTCTGTATGGAGCCATATATGGGGCTCATTATACTGCATGGAGCAATATATGGGGCCCATTATATACTGTATGGAGCAACATATGTGGTCCATTACACTGTATGGAGGACTATTTAGTGTCCATAATACTGTATGGAGGATTATACATTCATAAATCATGGTAGGGCGCAGGCCCATAAAGACCTGGCTGGCCCCCAGCTGTCAATCTTTAGTAGTGCACTGCCCCCAGCAAAACAGAAAGCCAAATAGCAGAAGAGTGGTGCACTTTTGAAAATTCATGAAAGGGAACCTGTCATCACTCTTGACATTTGAAAACTCTGGAACATGTTTTCTCACAACTCTGCATTCTACCATTCCTCTGCTATTCTTCCTAGACATTGGTGCATAAATTGAGGGACCCACCCGTATGACTAGTCACCCACGTGGCACCGTCCCCAGCAGCTATTAAAAGTATGTTTTTCCCTGAAATGCTGTAGCACTCCAAAGGCAAACATATGTGTCTGGGATACTACAGCCAGTGCCTGATACATGCTGCACATGCGGTTTGAGCAGCATGTATCAGCTGACAGGTTCCCTTTAAGAATGGATATACATACTAGTGCAGTGACAATGAAATAAAAAATCCAAGTAGCCCTGAAGTTGGCATACCATTTTACTATTAAAAAGAGTAAACTGATATTGCAGTTAATGGTTTGCATCTGTGCTCATCTTCATCTTTAGTTGTTGTAAGTGCATTCTATTGGAATCAATTCTAAAACTTATTAAAAGTTTGGCTATTTGTCATCAAGTCAACAAAATAACAAAAGGAAATGTGGAATCCTGTCCCAAATATCACTAACATTAAGGATTCTATATTTATTATATTATTTTATTGTTTACATATCACTGATTAATTCTCAGCCTCTAGAGAGAATGTTTTCACCCACACTGTCTCACGAGTGCAATCAAACTCATCTCAAATATTCCAACTCAGGACAATAGGAAGCTAATTCCATAGGAAGTCAATTACCTAATCACTCAGCATGTCTTTTAGTGTCAAAGGAAATACCTAGAGGAAACTCATGGGAAGAATATGGAAACTAAATCAGATAATTCCCAAGTTTGTATTCTCAATCAGAATCCCAAGGAAGCAGTCTTAGCCACTTATTATAATAAAATTCAATGATTAATCCAAAATTTGAAAGCTTCAAATCATATAGTCGAATCACTGTATTATAACTCTACGCTGTCTGGTCTTATTGGTGAATATGTTCCAAATGGCAAGATGAAAAAATCAAATAACATTTGACAAAAAAAAAGTAATACCTCATGCGTTTTACAGTAATTTGAACCCTTAATCATTTCCATGCCATGGAAAATACCCATGAGTAGGACAAAATATGTGGGTTCTTTTCAAGAGAAGGAATGTTTTATATGTAAACATGAAATAATGTTTTTCAGATATTTTCAAATGCTGCATTATTTTGCAGTTTTAGGCATTGTTTATGTCACAAAGGGCTACAAAACAACATTTTATTAATAATTTTAAACTCTTGTGTAACAGGAACCCACAACTAGTGCAGGCTATAACAGGAAGGAAGAGTCAAGAATACATGGCCAATTTCCTCCACTTCTGAATATAATATTCAATAGTCCTTCCTTAGCCCCCCTATCATAAAGGATGTTTTCTGTCAGTACAATCTGCAGTACCACATTGCAATGTTGCATAAGGCTACATCTACATAAAGTATGGATTTACGTCTAAACCAGTATTGACATGCTTAAAGGCCAAAAATTATAGATTGGTACATTTAAGTTGTAGGTGAAATTTGAAAATTTGGAGATTTGAATGAGCAAAATCTACCTTTTTACTTGGTATATTATTTCCAGAGGCTTCTTGGGATCAATGTAGAGTAGCATGTAAAAGTTTGGGTACCCCAGGTCAAAATTACTGTTATTGTGAATAGTTACACAAGATGAAATGATCTCTAAAAGGTCTAAAGTTAAAGACGACACATTCCTTTTTATTTTAGGCAATTTTTTTTTTTTCGTTTTTTATATTTTGAAAATTATAAAAAGGAAAATGGGCAGATGCTAAAGTTTGGACACCTTGCATGGTTTATACCTAGTAGCACCCCCTTTTAAAAGTATCACAGCTTGTAAATGCTTTTTGTAGCCAGTCAAGAGTCTTTCAATTCTTGTATGAAGGATTTTCATCTGTTTTTCCTTGGTAAATTCTTCCAGTGTTGTGAGATTCATTTGTTATCTTGCATGCACTGCTATTTTAAGTTCTATCCACTGATTTTCAATGACATTCAGAACAGGGGACTATGATGGCCATTGTAACATCTTCAACTTGTGCCTTTTGAGGTAGTCTATTGTGGATTTTGACATGTGTTTAGGATCATCATTCATTTGTAGAATCCATTTTCTATTAAACTTAAGCTTTTTTACAGATGATCTTATATTTGCATCCAGAATTTGATCAAATTTAATTGAATCTATTCTTTCTTCTATCCATGAAATGTTCCCTGTGCAACACAACCACAAAGCATGATTGATCAACTTAATGATTGGCAATATGCTCCTTTTGTGAAGATCTGTACCCTTTTTCTCCACACATACTTTGATAATTGTGGCCAAAAAGTTCTATTTTAACCTCATCGGTCCACAGTACTTGTTTTCAAAATGCACAAGGCTTGTATGGAAGTTCTTTTGCATACTTCTAATGCATAATTTTTTGGTGAGAGTGCAGGAGAGGTTTTCTTCTGATCACTCTTTCTTGAAGGCCATATTTGTGCAGGTGTCTCTGAACAGTACAACAATGTACCACAACTTCAGAATTTACTAAATCTTTCTGAAGGTGTTTTGCAGTCAAGTGGGGGTTCTGGTTTGCCTTTCTAGCAGTGGTATGAGCAGCTCTCAGTTAAATTTTGCTGGGTCTTCCAGACCTTATCTTGACTACCACTGTTCCTGTTAAATTACATTTCTTAATTATATTATGAAGTGAGCAAAGGGCAAATTGAAAATGCTTTGTTATCTTCCTTTATCCTTCTCTTGCTTTGTGCGTTTCCACCATTTTCATTTTCAGAGTGCTAGGCAGCTGCTTAGGATAACACATGGCTGCTGTTTTTTGGAACAATGTTAGAGGAGGCTGGGTTTTTATAAAGCTGGAAAATTTGCATCACATGGCCTTTCTTGCACACAAATCCCTCATGGGTGCCCAAACTTTGCATGGGCCCATTTTCCTTTTTGAAATTTTTAAAATATAAAAGATTAAAATATGTATATTATTTGTCTAAATTACAAAGGAAGTGTGTCATCTATAACTTTAGGCCTTTTAGAGATCATTTCATCTTCAACTTGCTTAAATATTCACAGTTATATTTGTATTTTGCTTCTGCTCTGTGTTTTGTCTTTTTTTTTATGTATTTGTGCCTAGCATGTTATTTATCTACCTATTTTTGATTGCCAATTTGTTAACCAATAAAATAATGACAGTATATGAATTATATATTTTGACACTTTGTTCATTTGTTCCTTGTTTTGTTATTATTTATGATAATCTGCCTTGTTCTCAGCATGCATTGTAAGGCCATATATACATATATGAACAAAGTCTAAAGAAAAAATTAAAGATTTCTTTAAGCATTTTGCTTTAGCTTCTTTTGTACTCTTTTTTTGTCATTAAAGGATATTGTATCCTTTATTCAGATAGAATGCTAAATTCTTAATTATGCTGCCATTGTGAGTGTTCTAAAGATATCAACACAGTTTAAAGCTAAGATGGTGGTTTCTCTGCTTTCTAAAATGCCTATTTGTTAGAAGCAAATAGTTCATAGCAATTATTTTACTCCGAGCAATCAGCTGTAATCTATAGGGAAACCAACATGGAAGGGCTGATTCAACAAATAGTTTGCTTCAGTAATCTAGTGAAAAACTGGCAACATTTTTTGAAAGGACTAGTGTTTTTTTAAGTGGTCAAAGCTTAGCAAGAAGTGGGCATAGCTATATTTATGCCAGAAAGGTAGTTCACTTAATGAAGCAAGTTTCACAATCTTGTATAATATTTTTGTGCAAATTGGAAGTTGTGAATAATACGACTTTTGTCATTTTCATGCCAGTCCTGGTCAATGAGGAAACGGCATTGGGTGGGATAGGGCATAGCTATGTCCACAGCTATGGCAATAAGGAAAGGGTATTGGTGGGATAGGGCATGGCTATGTCCACCTCTTAAATTCATTAAAAGTTACATCACTTTAGTACTGCAACTTTCTCCTGAAGTGCATATCTAGCGCATGGCACTTGCAAGATGTTCCTGATTTATTATGTGGATTGTGCATCTGAATTAATGCAAGCCATTCATTAAGACTAGTGTGAGCAATAGCAATCTTGATGTATCAACCCTTATACACATACACCTACCATAGTACTAGAAATACCATCAGTTATCTTATCAATGCGCTCAATGTATAAAATAGAGATTGTAACAAAAAACAGCATGCACAGAGCCATAGAAACAGGAAGAATAACTGCACAGCGCAGAAAAAAAATCCCCTAACCAGGTGGCTCACTTCAGACAAACTATTTGTTATGTCTAATCTTATAATTGCAGGGATTTAACTTTGTTGTCCCGTGATATTAACAGATGGAGAACAGTAGCTCAGGCACAATGAGGAACGATTTGTCCTGAAACAAATTAACATTATGTGAAAATACATGGAAATCTATATTTCTTAGAACTTAGAGGGGTTGTACAAGGTAAGAGGATGAGTTGCCTTTTTTTAGATAGAGCATAACATTCACAAAGTCCATGGGCTGTGCCTTGTATTATAATTCAGCTCAATTTACACAGCCAATAAACAGTGCATTTCTAAAAAAAAAAAAACAAATGAAGTAAAGTTCCTCCAAAAACTGTGCAACTCTTGATCTAAGTGATACATAAGAAAAATGTCAGTTATATGAAATGAAAACAGAACTTAAAGGCATGACCAGTGAAAAGACCTCAAGCTACCCAATCCTATTTACTCCTACAACAGATGTGGTGAACCCTTCTTACCCTTTAGATTGTTGGCCCAAATGGGCCGATCTAGCCAAGTTTTGTCTAATGTGTGCAGGCTTTTTTAAGGGAATTTCAAAATGTAACTTTTTTTAGTTCTTAGGCTTGCTCTGTATAAACAATGGCAACATTTTTACCTAACGGTACCATCACACTCAGCAACTTTGAAACGAGAACGACAACAATCCGTGACGTTGCAGCGTCCTGGATAGCGATCTCATTGTGTTTGACACGCAGCAGCGATCTGGATCCCACTGTGCCATCGCGGGTCGGAGCTAGAAGTCCAGAACTTTATTTTGTCGCCAGGTCGGCGTGTATCATCATGTTTGACATCAAAAGCAACGACGCCAGCAATGTTTGACATGGAGCTAACAACCAGCGAGAATGAGAAGTGAGTCACCATTACATCACTGGATCGCTCCTGCATCGTTCTGGAGTTGCTGTGTTTGACGTCTCTACAGCGACCTAAACAGCGACGCTCCAGCGATCTAGTTTAGGTCGGCTCATTGTCTATATCGCCGCAGCATCGCTGAGTGTGATGGTGCCTTAACCCCTTCTTCTCCAGCATCGTTTCTCCTCTACCCCTTGTCTTAGTTGACAAGGCTGCATCAGTGACATGATGGCTACAGCATGTGAACACTGCACCAAATCAATTGACTAAGCAGTTTTGAAAACAGCAAAAGACCGCTGAGTGGATAGATTGATAGATTGGATGTAACAGTGGCAGGCTGTTGCCATAATGTCACTGATGTCTCAGAGTGGCTGCTGAGCATATTGATCAGCAGCAGTGGTCACGTGCTGTAGTTTTGACATGAAGGCTGCAGGCATGTCGAAAAACTGCGCCCACCAATGGACAGGCAAGGCGAATATAAGGCTTAATTTGGCATTTTTACAAAGAACAAGACTAAAGACTAAAAAAGTTTAAGATTCATGTGTATTATCTGGCGCTATCTTACTGCCTGAGTAATCAATAAGCCCTATACCAAACCCATTAACGCTCTACAGGATTATTCAAACAAAATCTAATTTAAGTATGCTCCAAGTTTATTATCAATCCAACTTTACTTGTCTTGTTGTGAAATGAATGGATTCTGCTTAGGAATGTTTCCTTTAGTTTCTCCGAATTCATTAGTGATAGTACGTGTCAGCATGTTTCTGTTAGAGCAATATACACTGCCAGATGTGGGAGATATCATTAGTACTATTAAGCTAAGTATTTCCTTTAATTCATCATGTAATGAAAGGGAGTGAGGTCCACATGGCTCGTCTGGCCTGAACAACTTGCCCTATTCTGAATAATGACTACTTTCCACTCTACATTTGCAGAATTGGACATGCTTGACTTCAATATTGTATCTTTTATAAAGTCCGAGCACTCTTTAGTATCACTTTCTTTAGATAATGAAAGAGTAATAAAGAGAGCACAATTAGCCTCTTATCCTCCAGGTAAAAAGCATCTGCTTTATAAGAGCCTTTCATTGAATGCTGAGATCCTACTGTGAGTGGTCAGACAATGAACTGATGTCAGGCTATTCACTGAATATTTGCTGGGAGCAAAGCAGTCACATAGTGAACTGTCAGCCTTGTATTTACCAGAAATTCTCCAAGGATAGTCTAGTATTAAGTGGTCACTGGCCTACTGTAAGGCAGAAAAATCATCAAGTATTGTGAAAAATAGGGTCCAGATCTCTGGACTTAGACTCAGTTCCCTCTTATTGTATATACAAAACTTTCCTTAAAAAAAAAACTAAAGAAATTTAAAAATCTGTAACAAAAAAAAAAATATCTATCCATATATATCAATCTATATATATCAATCTATATACAGTTGTGGCCAAAAGTATTGACACCCCTGCAATTCTGTCAGATAATACTCAGTTTCTTCCTGAAAATGATTGCAAACACAAATTCTTCGGTATTATTATCTTCATTTAATTTGTCTTAAATGAAAAAAACACAAAAAGAATTGTCCTAAAGCCAAATTGGATTTAATTCCACACCAAACATAAAAAAGGGGTGGACAAAAGTATTGGCACTGTTCAAAAATTCATGTGATGCTTCTCTAATTTGTGTAATTAACAGCACCTGTAACTTACCTGTGGCACCTAACAGGTGTTGGCAATAACTAAATCACACTTGCAGCCAGTTGACATGGATTAAAGTTGACTCAACCTCTGTCCTGTGTCCTTGTGTGTACCACATTGAGCATGGAGAAAAGAAAGAAGACCAAAGAACTGTCTGAGGACTTCAGAATCCAAATTGTGAGGAAGTATGAGCAATCTCAAGGCTACAAGTCCATCTCCAAAGACCTGACTGTTTTTGTGTCTACTTTGCGCAGTGTCATCAAGAAGTTTAAAGCCCGTGGCACTGTGGCTAACCTCCCTAGATGTGGACGGAAAAGAAAAATTTACAAGAGATTTCAACGCAAGATTGTGCGGATGTTGGATAAAGAACCTCGACTAACATCCAAACAAGTTCAAGCTGCCCTGCAGTCCAAGGGTACCACAGTGTCAACCCATACTATCCGTTGGCGTCTGAATGAAAAGGGACTGTATGGTAGGAGACCCAGGAAGGCCCCACTTCTTACCCCGAGACATAAAAAAGCCAGGCTGGAGTTTGCCAAAACTTACCTGAAAAAGCCTAAAACTTTTTGGAAGAATGTTCTCTGGTCAGATGAGACAAAAGTAGAGCTTTTTGGGCAAAGGCATCAACCTAGAGTTTACAGGAGAAAAAAAGAGGCATCCAAAGAAAAGAACATGGTCCCTACAGTCAAACATGGCAGAGGTTCCCTGATGTTTTGGGGTTGCTTTGCTGCCTCTGGCACTGGACTGCTTGACTGTGTGCATGGCATTATGAAGTCTGAAGACTACCAACAAATTTTGCAGCATAATGTAGGGCCCAGTGTGAGAAAGCTGGGTCTCCCTCAGAGGTCATGGTCTTCCAGCAGGACAATGACCCAAAACACACTTCAAAAGACACTAGAAAAAGGTTTGAGAGAAAGCACTGGAAACTTCTAAGGTGGCCAGCAATGAGTCCAGACCTGAATCCCATAGACCACCTGTGTAGAGATCTAAAATGGCAGTTTGGAGAAGGCATCCTTCAAATATCAGGGACCTGGAGCAGTTTACCAAGAAGAATAGTCTAAAATTCCAGCAGAGCATTGTAAGAAACTCATTGATGGTTACCGGCAGTGGTTGGTCGCAGTTATTTTGGCTAAAGGTTGTGCAACCAAGTATTAGGCTGAGGGTGCCAATACTTTTGTCTGGCCCATTTTTGGAGTTTTGTGTGAAATGATCAATGTTTTGCTTTTTGCTTCATTCTCTTTCGTGTTTTTTCATTTAAGACAAATTAAATGAAGATAATAATACCAATACTACCATTTTCAGGAAGAAACTGAGTATTATCTGACAGAATTGCAGGGGTGTCAATACTTTTGGCCACAAATATATATATATATATATATATATATATATATATATATATATATATATATATATATATATACTGTATATATATATATATATATATATATATATATATATATATATATATCTGCCGTCTGAACTACATGGGTCCACAGCATCCTGATAGTACATTTGTTTGGAGGCCTGGGCAGGAAAACATCTCTGCCTTTTTTCTGCTGTCTTTTTAATTATTGGTGGATTTTTAAGTCCTCTTTTTGTGGTTTTGATGTTTAGTGATAGGACTTGCAAGCGTGAGGACCCTTGACCTGGGTTGCGAGCTTGCATATCTTGGCCAAAATATCAACTAATACCTCACATTTTTTTGTATGTGTTTTCTGCACTTTATTTTTCAGGGTGCAGTTGGGCGCATTTGATCTTGTAAAACTGTGGTGTCTGTTCAAATGGGAAAAATATTTAGAATTGAGAGTCCTCAGTGGTTGATACCTTTTAAAGGCTAACTGAAAAGATGGTAACAAATTGCAAGCTTTCGAGACTACATACATACATATGTTCAAATGGGATGCATCTGGATAGCAATGGGCAGCCCGCCTGATCTAATAGTACGGGCATCACTAATAAGCTGTAAGCCAGATGCTGTGCAACACCTGTATGTGAATAGCACCGCATACAAACCTCTATTGTGCATTAATATAACAAGCAACCACCCTCTCCATAGATTGTTTGGATTGGCAGGCTAAGAGTCATTGTCTCATTGGTATTTTTGCACCTGTGTTGCCGCCATCTTAACTACATGAGTCCACTGCATTGTGATAGTGCATTTGTTTGGAGACCTGGGCAGATAAACATCTCTGCCTTTTCTCTGCCATTTATATGTATATATATAATATATATATATATATATATATATATATATATATATATATATATATATATATATATATATATATATATATATATATAATATATCTATATATATATATATATATATATATATATATATATATACCGTATGTATATATATACATACATATACATTCGTTCAATGTACTGCCGATTTTGCAAGTTTTTCCACTTTTCCACCTACAAAAAATGGAGAGGTCTGTAATTGTTTTCGTAGGTACACTTCAACTGTGAGAGACAAAATCTAAAAATAAAAAACAGAAAATCACATTTTGTGATTTTAAAATAACTAAGTTGCATTTTTTGAATGAAATAAGTATTTGATCATCTACCAGTCAGCAAGAACTCTGGCTTTCACAGACCTGTTAGTTTTCCTTTAAGAAGCCCTCCTACTCTTAATACAGTAAATGAGTGCATTGCAACTGTTTGAACTCGTTAGTTGTATAAACGACACCTGTCTACACACTCAATCAATCACACTCTAACCTCTCCACCATGGTCTATACCAAACAAATATCTAAGGGACAAAATTGTAGACCTGCACAAGGCTGGAATGGGCTACAGGACAATAGGCAAGCAGGTTGGTGAGAAGGCAACAACTGTGGACACAATTATTAGAAAATGGAAGAAACACAAGATGGTCTGGGGCTCCATACAAGAACTCACTTCATGGGGTAAGGATGATTCTGAGAAAGGTTAGGTATCATCCCAGAACTACAAGGGAGGACCTGGTTAATGACCTGAAGAGAGCTGGGACCACAGTCTCAAACATTACTATTAGTAAGATACTACGCCGTCATGGATTAAAATCATGCAAGGTACGCAAGGTCCCCTACTCACATCAGCACATGTGCAGGCCAATTAGAACTTTGCAAGTGACCATCTAGATGATCCAGAGGAAGCATGGGAGAATGTCACATGGTCAGATGAGACCAAAATACAACTTTTTGGTATCAACTCCACTTACTGTGTTTGGAGGAAGAAGAAGGATGAGTACAACCCTAAGAAAACCATCCCAACCATGAAGCATGGTGAAGCAAACATTCTACTTTGGGGCTGATTTTCTGCAAAGGGGACAGGACGATTGCACCATATTGAAGGAAGGACAGATGTGCTCATGTATCACAAGATTTTGGCCAACAACCTCCTTCCCTCAGTAACAGCATTGAAGATGAGTCATGGCTAGGTCTTCCAGCATGAAAATGACCCAGAGCACACAGCCAGGGCAACTATGGAATTGCTCCGTAAGAAGCATTTCAAGATCCTGGAGTGGCTCAGCCAGTCTCAAGATCTGAAACCAATAGAAATTCTTTGGAGGGAGCTGAACATCAATGTTGCAGAGCAACAGCTCAGAAATCTGAAAGATCTGGAGAAGATCTGTATGGAGGAGTGGGCCAAAATCCCTGCTGCAATGTGTGCAAGATTGGTGAAGAAGTACAGGAAACATGTGACCTTTGTAATTGCAAACAAAGGTAAACCAGATATTACGTTCTGTTTTGTCTATTATCTCAAATACTCAAATTAATTATGTAAAAATCATACAAGATGATTTTTTTAAGATTCTGTATGTCACAGTTGAAGTGTACAGACGTTCTTTTTAGGTGGGAAAACTTGCAAAATCAGCAGTGTATCAAATACTTATTTTCTACACTGTGTGTGTATATATGTATAGTTTTTGATTTGCAATTAGCCCTTTTTTTGTGAATTCTTTTTATGGCTTGGAAAAGGTTAAATTACATAAAACTAGTAAAAAGAAACATTAATAAGGTGAGGAAAAATGTTTATTATGTTCTGAGACATGGACAGACCCAAAAACATTATAAACAGAGGGAATGGAATAGTTAAAAAGAAAAAAATACCCTCACCTGCTAACGGAATCCCTATGCTGCCTCTGCAGTTACATAGTTACATAGTTACATAGTTATTAAGGTTGAAGGAAGACTTTAAGTCCATCTAGTTCAACCCATAGCCTAACATGCCCTAACATGTTGATCCAGTTATCCTTGTCCTCCACATAGGACTTGGGTTCTTCTGCCACTAAAGCCCACAGGAGGTAACACAAATCACCTGACTCAATGACAACAGCAGAATCAGCATAAGGAGTCACGTGAGGACCTAGGACAGGTGAGTATATATATTTTTTAATTACTTTAAACCCCTCCCCACCTTCATTTATTATACCAAGGGATCTATGAAGACCTTAAAGCATAATAAATACATTTTTACTGCAATCTAGGCACTTATGATTTTTCTACATTTCAGGAGATATGCTCATCTCTATTTAGCAGTATCTTTAAAATAAATTAAAAAAAAAAATATATATATATTTGCATTAACTTGAATTCTCTAAGGGTCATCCATATCAGATTACATAAAGAAACCATTTCTCTACAAAAGTTACAACAACTTATGTTTCTACCTACATGAAATGTCAACATGTTCCCAAGAAGTCCTACCTTTGTACAAGTTTTTTGGTACTTGACATGTATGACCACATCCATTTGAACAGCATTTCTTTACCCCAGAGCATTCATTATCAGCATCGCAGCTTTCCACACAGGCTGCCGCAAATCCACTGGCTTTCTCTGGAGCTGGACAGTCGCCTTGCTTCACTGACAAAACGGATTTTAGAAACTCACAGCTGGTTAAACATTCATAGTGCTTCTTCGGAAACAGTGGCTGGAAAAAATGATAGAAAATGTTACTATTATTTCCTTTGATGACTCCTACTTTTACAATCTTCTCCATTAACACTACGAAAAGTTGAAAAAAAATATAATCTTAATAACTGCTTCACTGCTGCAACGTACAGTATGTTCTCTCTCCTTGGTAGGAAGTACTGTCTGATCCATTAGTAATTCAGGACTGAGCATGTTCCAGCCAAAGAAGATCAGAAGGACTAGCAATAATAATGATCACATGCAAATCCATATTAAAACAGTATCTCCACATAGAGTGGTAACTTCGGAGCCAGTTTAAAATCAACAGTGACTTTTAACCTAGCATGTGCCACTATTTAAAAACTGGTGACTTAAGTACCAACAATTAACCATGTGGGGACAAGCTTAATCAACAGAGTAAAAATCCTTTATTGTAAATCCCTTAAAATTGCATAGCAGGTTTACAGCGCAATAAAATTCTTCAACGCATTTTGGACGAATCAAATGTTCTTAATCATGAAGATAATCCAATAGCAAACATTGGTTTTGCACTGATATTGGATTGGTATTCTCATGATTATAAACATTTGCCAAGTTGGAAACGCTTTGAAGATTTTCTTTGCACTGTAGACCCAGAAATTTAAATGACCTACAGTAGATTTTGATTTTTAACCTGCAGATTGAGCTGGTCCACAAATGGTCATTAGTTGACTACTTTAATGCTTTGCAAAGTAGGGTACTGGACTCTCATTTAACAATTTAAGCAACTTGGCATTGCTTTTTTATGGCTTTTTACGTGGCAGACTGTAACCTTTACACCTCTATTAGCTGTGGCCAATCTGCACAGAAAAATAAACATACAATCTTCCTCAGGTCACCCAAAAGTGATAGTCTACCTTTGCAGCTTTAACAGTGGTAACTTAGCTAATGTTCTTGGCTTCACTTTCCTATATCTATACAGAGTGACTAAAAAAAGTTGTAAATTGTGCAAAATTTTCATTTTTTTTAACCAAGCTTGCCAAAAATTTATTAATTCAGAAAATGTTGCAAATTTTGGTGCAAATTTATACTTGCTCATAGATCTAAATGTTTAATTCTTCTTACTTTAGGACAGCCTGAGGTTGCATTCACAAACCCATGTGAGTGTTGCCATGCAAGAGAAATAGAATTATTTTTTTCAGGTGTCATTCCAGTTGCATGCATTTTTTCACCCATCCTTTTTATCTCTCACTGATGTAGGTAGGTAATTTATAAATTTATCCGGACACATTTTTTAGTTTCATCATCTATTTTAACAGTTCTAAATATTTTTACCATTCGGAAGTGCAAAAATTTTTGACTGATATTTGGGGAAAATGTAAAGAAAAATTGGAAATGTGTGTCTATTTTTATATTTTACAAAAGGCTGCTAAAAAATGTATTAAATTGCATTACCCTTTCTGTAGAAATTTGCCTATTGAACATAATTATAAAATAATAATATATTTTTTCCAGTGGCAGTGGGGCTATAAACAACTATTTGGAATGGTAATGTTTTATTTTTCATTTATTTTACATACTTTGACCCCATAATGTCTAAAAAGACCTTTGCGGGTCATTTGAACATATTAATACATCATTTTTATTGCTGATATACCAGTTGCAGTTACAGAGAAAATTCAGGTTTCTGGTTGCATAGCAGATCTGACTGGATCTCCTAGGACCCAACAGCTCCTGCTCCCTCCCTATACCCAGTGATAACTCGATCACTAGGTCTGGAGGAGGAAGCACTGTCAATGCTTCCTGTTCTGTATGCACAATACGTGTTCAACTTTGTGTACACAAAATAATCAAAATAGGAAACATGATAAATTATGTCTGTCTTCTCTTTGGGGAGCCGGCTGTGTCTGACAGCTATCTCACCACCCTGGGCAACTGCACAATCTTCTGGAAGCTGCTTAGTGCGCACTGACATTTTAGAAAGTCAGTGCAGAATAAAGTGTGGATCGCCTGAACATTTAATGTCTGTGGTCTGTCTAGATGTAGTTAAATTGTTCTGATTAAATGAAAGTTGCACTATGATTGGTTGAAGATGCTAACAAAGACAGTTTTCCTGTTAGCCAGGTTTGATAAGTGTCCACAGCGTTATTTTGCCCACCTTTCTACTGATCTCTTGGGTGAAAGGAAGACAATAGAGATCTATGCAGAAGTTGACGGGTTCCCTTGTGTTAGGAAAGCAGGCTAAACCAAGGGTCCATTTACACAGTCTTATCGGCATCACTAGATGACCATCGATTGGTAAACCTTTACTGGTCTGTGGTCATTTAATCACCTGTTTACACAGACAGACCACAGTAAACAATGTTGATTGAGTGATCTGTTATGGATCACTCAGTGCACATAGGCTTCCATATTTCTCAGCATTGAAAGTCCAGTTTGCACAAGACAATGCATTAACAAGAATGATGATTGATCTCTTGTACTGCGCAAAAGATCATTTCATCTGATGAATATTTTGTTCATCTATTGGGTGATCAACAGACTGTTAACACTAAAAAATAATTGTGAAATAAGTGTTAGTAAGAACACTCGTTCATGATTATTTTTGAGTGTAAATGCAGCTGAAGCCTATGTCTCATTTTTCTATGAGCCACAAAGCTGCTGCCTTTGCTGCCACTATAGTATGTAGGTTCTTATGTAGGTTCTTCAGCTTCTCTTTTAGTTGCTCAGTGCACTTAGGTTGCCATAGTTCTGGGCACTGCAAGTCAAGCTTATACTAAAAGATTATTGTGAAACCAGCATTTTTAAGAACACTCATTCATGATTATTTTTCAGTGTAAATGCAGCTAAAACCTATGTTCCACTTCTCTATAAGCCACTAAGATGCTTCCTTTGCTGCCTTTATACTATGTAGGCTCCTCAGCTTCTCTTTTTAGTTACTTTGACATTAATATTGCATTATACCAAATAGCAGCCAAAGATGTATGCACAGATGCCACAGAGTTGAATTAGTCATATTATTGCTTCTTTTATGCATCATAGCTTAAGATATTCCAGTAGATTTTCCTACAAGTCTATTGAAAACACACAATATAGTGATGAGTTCTGTCAACATTCATACACGTGTTTATTCCCACAAAGTTGATATACACGACATGTTACCATTTCGATATTTTCATATAAGCTATTGCCACATGTTATGAGCTATTTTAGGATTAGTTTATCTGAGAGGAAGTCTGTTGTGCTTAAGGACAAATGCCTCCACCGTGATGAAAAGCTTTGGTTGATCATCCTTAGTTCTGATAAGCTCCTGAAGCAGTCATTTCTGACTGTCACTTGTATAGTGCTTTTTATAAAATACAGCTTGAGTTTTACAGTATTTGCCCCTATAATTATAAAATCTCACTTAAAAGCAATGCTCATGAAGAAAAGTGTTGTCTTCTGTGAGTTGCAAATTTGCAGCTAGTTAATTAAAATGGTTTATTATCCCTTGGGGTCTCATTTGCCCCTTGGCCTTAATCTCCATTGCTCTGTTTTTGCAGCTTTTTTTCTGAGCTATAAGTGTTTTGCTCTTCATTACTATTCTTTGAAGTTCTAAATTTAGGTTAAATTACTAATCAGCTGGATGCTTCACATTTACCCAGAATCTCACCATCTACAGTTGCAATGCAATGGTCTGTTGAGTGACAAACAATTGACAGATTTGTATTAAACTATTTCTCGATTAGGATATACAGACCAATAAAGGGATCACTTTATGTGAATTTCTATATATTTTTATCATTTTTATAGGGGAAGATTAAGGAGATTACTTCTTATTAAGTATCCTCTTACTTTGTGACATTTAAACCTAAAACAAAATCATCATCAGTCATTAAAATTCAGTTAAAGGGGAACTATCACTAGATATCACAACCCAAACTGCATAGATTTTAAATAGATATTTAAGGTTTTATATGGATGCTGCGCTTTGAAAATCTAAGTATGAATGGTGATATAATCAATACTTTCTGAAAGCTTAGTTCAATCTCCGCTCAGCTGATTGACAGTTTCTCAGGGTCCCTCTTCCTCACTGAAACCTCACACTGCTCTGTACATTCTGCAGCTGTCTTTTAGCTAGGCTAGGTGAAGATTGAAAACAATTGGCCTCATAAGCTAATAATGTATGCAGTTTGTATTGTGAAATCTGGTGACAGATCACATTTAAGGATTTTCATCAAATTTTATTAAAATGTACACCTCCATTATACAAACTAAGACTTTGAGGTTACATATTAACCCATTAACGACCGTCGATACGCCTTTTAACGGCGGCAGATAAGGGTACTTATTCCTCAGCACCACTTTTAAACGGCATTGAGCAATGAGGGTATTATCCCCCCAACATCGGCATTTCTCCAGGGTCTCGGCTATCGGGGGTAGATGAGACCCCAGAGAACATGACTCGGGTCAGTTCTTACCGACACCAGTGTTGCAATCACTGTTATTAACGTAATAACGTTGACCACAAAAAAGTCTGATTTCCCATTTAATTTCTCTCTCCTCTGATGTGATCACACATCAGAGGAGAGAAATGGGGTCCCTTGATTGCCCCCTGTGTTATGACCCCAATGGCAGAGGGTCTCAGAAATAATTACTAAGTCTGCCAACACAAAATACCAGCTCATAGGGCAGTGGTAACTGAGCTGACCATATATCTAATCCTAGCACCACAAATAGCAGCAGCCGGGGAACGTGCCTACGTTGGTTCTAGACGTCTCGCGCCAGCCGGAGAACTAACTAACCCTAGAAGGGAAAAGAAAGACCTTTCTTGCCTCCAGAGAAAAGACCCCAAAAGTTGGATACAAGCCCCCAACAAATAATAACGGTGAGGTAAGAGGAAAAGACAAACATAAGAATGAGCTAGGTATTAGCAAAGAGAGGCCCACTAGCTAATAGCAGAATATAGTAAGATGACTTATATGGTCAGCAAAAACCCTATCAAAATATCCACGCTGGATATTCAAGAACCCCCGAACCGTCTAACGGCCCGGGGGGAGAACACCAGCCCCCCTAGAGCTTCCAGCAAAGTCAGGAATCACATTTAGTACAAGCTGGACAAAAATAAGAGCAAAGCAAATAACCAAAAAACAAAGAAGCAGGACTTAGCTTAATTTTGCACGAACCAGGACAGCAGACAGGAGCAAACAGAAAGGATCTGATTACAACGATGCCAGGCACTGGACTAAGGATCCAGGAAGTTTATATAGCAACACCCCTGGACTAACGACCCAGGTGGGTGCCAAACTGAGGAAAGACAATCCCAGAGTCATATCACTAGTAACCACAAGAGGGAGCCAAAAAGTCTAATTCACAACAGTACCCCCCCCTTAAGGAGGGGTCACCGAACCCTCACCAAGACCACCAGGGTGATCAGGATGAGCAGCGTGAAAGGCACGAACTAAATCGGCCGCATGCACATCAGAAGCAACCACCCAGGAATTATCCTCCTGACCATAGCCCTTCCACTTGACCAGATACTGAAGCCTCCGTCTGGAGAGATGAGAATCCAAGATCTTCTCCACCACGTACTCCAACTCGCCCTCAACCAACACCGGAGCAGGAGGCTCAACAGAAGGAACCACAGGTACAACGTACCGCCGCAACAAAGACCTATGGAACACGTTGTGAATGGCAAACGACACCGGAAGATCCAAGCGAAAGGACACAGGATTAAGGATTTCCAATATCTTGTAAGGACCGATGAAGCGAGGCTTAAATTTAGGAGAGGAGACCTTCATAGGAACAAATCGAGAAGACAGCCATACCAAATCCCCAACACGAAGTCGGGGACCCACACCGCGGCGGCGGTTGGCAAAACGCTGAGCCTTCTCCTGTGACAACTTTAAGTTGTCCACCACATGATTCCAGATCTGCTGCAACCTATCCACCACAGAATCTACCCCAGGACAGTCAGAAGGCTCCACATGTCCCGAGGAAAAACGAGGATGGAAACCAGAGTTGCAGAAAAATGGCGAAACCAAAGTAGCGGAACTAGCCCGATTATTAAGGGCAAACTCAGCCAACGGCAAGAAGGTCACCCAATCATCCTGATCTGCCGAAACAAAACACCTCAAATAAGCCTCCAGAGTCTGATTAGTTCGCTCCGTTTGTCCATTAGTCTGAGGATGAAAGGCAGACGAAAATGACAAATCAATGCCCATCCTAGCACAAAAGGATCGCCAGAACCTGGAAACAAACTGGGATCCTCTGTCAGACACAATATTCTCAGGAATGCCGTGTAAACGAACCACATTCTGAAAGAACACAGGAACCAAATCGGAAGAGGAAGGCAGCTTAGGCAAAGGCACCAAATGGACCATTTTAGAAAAGCGATCACATACCACCCAGATGACAGACATGCCCTGAGACACCGGGAGATCTGAAATGAAATCCATGGAAATGTGTGTCCAAGGCCTCTTTGGGACAGGCAAGGGCAAGAGCAACCCGCTGGCACGAGAACAGCAAGGCTTAGCTTGAGCACAAGTCCCACAGGACTGCACAAATGACCGCACATCCCGTGACAAGGAAGGCCACCAAAAGGACCTAGCCACCAGATCTCTGGTGCCAAAAATTCCCGGATGCCCTGCCAACACCGAGGAATGAACCTCGGAAATGACTCTGCTGGTCCACTTATCAGGAACAAACAGTCTGTCAGGTGGACAAGAGTCAGGTCTACCAGCCTGAAATCTCTGCAACACACGTCGCAAATCAGGAGAAATGGCCGACAAGATAACTCCCTCTTTAAGAATACCAACTGGTTCTGCGACTCCAGGAGAGTCAGGCACAAAGCTCCTTGAAAGAGCATCAGCCTTCACATTCTTTGAACCTGGTAAATACGAGACCACAAAGTCAAAATGGGAGAAAAACAATGACCAGCGGGCCTGTCTAGGATTCAGGCGTTTAGCAGACTCGAGATAAATCAAATTTTTGTGATCAGTCAAGACCACCACACGATGCTTAGCACCCTCGAGCCAATGACGCCACTCCTCAAATGCCCACTTCATGGCCAGCAACTCCCGATTGCCAACATCATAATTCCACTCAGCAGGTGAAAACTTCCTAGAGAAGAAAGCACATGGTCTCATTACCGAGCAACCAGGGCCTCTCTGCGACAAAACGGCCCCTGCCCCAATCTCAGAAGCATCCACTTCGACCTGAAAGGGAAGTAAGACATCAGGCTGGCACAAAACAGGCGCCGAAGTAAACCAGCGCTTCAACTCTTGGAACGCCTCCACGGCTTCAGGAGCCCAGTTAGCAACATCAGAACCTTTCTTGGTCATATCCGTCAAAGGTTTAACAACGCTAGAAAAATTAGCGATAAAACGACGGTAGAAGTTAGCAAAACCCAAGAACTTCTGAAGACTCTTAACTGACGTGGGTTGAGTCCAATCATGAATAGCTCGGACCTTGACTGGGTCCATCTCCACAGCAGAAGGGGAAAAAATAAACCCCAAAAAGGGAACCTTCTGTACTCCAAAGAGACACTTTGAGCCCTTAACAAACAAAGCATTCTCATGCAAAACCTGAAACACCATTCTGACCTGCTCCACATGTGAGTCCCAATCTTCAGAGAAAACCAGAATATCATCCAGATAAACAATCATAAATTTATCCAGATACTTCCGGAAAATATCATGCATAAAGGACTGAAACACTGAGGGAGCATTAGAGAGCCCAAAAGGCATCACCAAGTACTCAAAATGACCTTCGGGCGTATTAAATGCTGTCTTCCATTCATCTCCTTGCTTAATGCGCACAAGGTTGTACGCACCACGAAGATCTATCTTGGTGAACCACTTGGCACCTTTAATCTGGGCAAACAAGTCCGACAACAGAGGCAAAGGATACTGAAATTTAACAGTGATTTTATTCAGAAGCCGATAGTCAATACAAGGTCTCAAAGATCCGTCCTTCTTGGCCACAAAAAAGAATCCCGCACCAAGAGGGGAAGAGGATGGACGGATATGCCCCTTCTCCAGAGACTCCTTGATATACGAACGCATTGCGGCATGCTCAGGTACAGACAGATTAAATAGTCTTCCCTTAGGAAATTTACTACCTGGAATCAAATCTATGGCGCAGTCACAGTCCCTATGAGGAGGCAGAGCACTGGACCTGGACTCGCTGAATACATCCAGATAATCAGACAAATACTCAGGAACTTCCGAAGGAGTAGAGGAAGCAATAGACACCGGCGGGGAATCAGCATGAATTCCCTGACAGCCCCACCTTGACACAGACATTGCCTTCCAATCCAAGACTGGATTGTGGGTCTGTAACCATGGCAGACCCAAAACGACCAAATCATGCATTTTATGCAGAACAAGAAAATGAATCACCTCCCGATGTTCAGGAGTCATGCACATGGTTACCTGCGTCCAAAACTGCGGTTTATTTTCCGCCAATGGCGTAGCATCAATACCTCTAAGAGGAATAGGATTTACCAACGGTTCAAGAACAAAACCACAGCGCTTGGCAAATGACAGATCCATAAGACTCAGGGCAGCACCTGAATCCACAAACGCCATAACAGGGTAAAAAGACAATGAGCAAATTAAAGTCACAGACAAAATAAATTTAGGTTGCAAATTACCAATGGTGACAGGACTAACAACCCTTGTTAGGCGTTTAGAGCATGCTGATATAACATGTGCAGAATCACCACAGTAAAAACACAACCCATTCTGACGTCTATGATTTTTCCGCTCATTTCTAGTCTGAATTCTATCACATTGCATTAAATCAGGTGTTTTTTCAGACAACACCACCAGAGGATTAGCGGTTTTTCGCTCCCGCAAACGCCGGTCAATTTGAATAGCCAGCGCCATGGAATCATTCAGACTTGTAGGAATGGGGAAACCCACCATCACATTCTTAATGGCTTCAGAAAGGCCATTTCTGAAATTTGCGGCCAGAGCACACTCATTCCACTGAGTAAGCACGGACCATTTCCGAAATTTTTGGCAATACACTTCAGCTTCATCCTGGCCCTGAGAAATAGCCAGCAAGGCTTTTTCTGCCTGAACTTCAAGATTGGGTTCCTCGTAAAGCAATCCGAGCGCCAGAAAAAACGCATCAATATTTGCCAATGCCGGATCTCCTGGCGCTAGCGAGAAAGCACAATCCTGAGCGTCGCCCCATAAAAAAGAGATAACAATTTTAACTTGCTGAGCTGAATCTCCAGATGAACGGGGTCTCAGAGATAGAATCAATTTACAATTATTCCTGAAATTCCTAAACTTAAATCGGTCTCCAGAAAACAGTTCAGGAATAGGTATTTTAGGTTCAGACATTGGACTACTGGTAACAAAATCTTGTATGCCCTGCACACGAGCAGCAAGCTGGTCTACACTTGTAATCAAGGTCTGGACATTCATGTCTGCAGCAAGCACAAGCCACTCAGAGGTAAAGAGGAGGAAGATAGGAAAAAAAAAAAAACTCAGAATTTCCTTTCTTATTATCCCACTTCTGCAATGCATTAAACATTCAATGTTGGCCTGGCATACTGTTATGACCCCAATGGCAGAGGGTCTCAGAAATAATTACTAAGTCTGCCAACACACCCCAATAAGTTTGCTAAGTTGGCAGATGAGGGGGGTGCCAGTACAGGGGTAGCACTGCTGCAGCCAGGCATGTCCTCTGAAAGCCGGAGGAGTGACTGCTCCAGTAAAGAGGGAAAAAGGAGAGCAGGGCAGGCCAGACAGGTGCTGGTAGTGGGGGACTCAATTATTAGGGGAACAGATAGGGCAATCTGTCACAAAGACAGGGATCGTCGGACGGTGTGCTGCCTACCTGGCGCTCGAGTCCGACACATCGCTGATCGGGTGGACAGATTACTGGGAGGGGCTGGTGAGGACCCAGCGGTCATGGTGCACATTGGCACAAATGACAAAGTTAGAGGTAGGTGGAAGGTCCTTAAAGATGATTTCAGGGAATTAGGCTGCAAGCTGAAAGCAAGGACCTCCAACGTGGTATTTTCCGAAATACTGCCTGTACCACGTGCCACGCCAGAGAGGCAACGGGAGATTAGGGAGGTTAATAAGTGGCTCAAGAATTGGTGTAGGAAGGAGGGGTTTGGGTTCCTGCAGAACTGGGCCGACTTCTCAGTTGGCTACAGGCTCTACGCTAGGGACGGGCTGCACCTCAATGGGGAAGGTGCAGCTGTGCTGGGGGAGAAAATGGTTAGAAGGTTGGAGGAGTGTTTAAACTAGGGATTGGGGGGGAGGGTATTCATTTTATAGGAGGGGAAGATAGTGCAGATAGAGACCTGGGCACAAATAAGGAAGTTGGGGGTGGCGGTGGCATGGGGGGTGTGGTTAGAACAGTTAGTAATTTAAGAAAGAATAGAAGTACAGAGAGTAACATCAAGTGCATGTATACTAATGCCAGAAGCCTCGCCAACAAAATGGATGAATTAGAACTAATGTTGTTGGAGCATAATTATGACATGGTGGGGATATCTGAGACGTGGCTGGATGAGAGCCATGACTGGGCTGTTAACTTGCAGGGCTATAGCCTTTTCAGAAATGACCGTACAGATAAGCGAGGGGGTGGGGTGTGTCTGTATGTAAAATCGACCTTAAAACCCATCCTGCGTGATAATATAGGTGAATCTAATGAAAATGTAGAGTCTCTGTGGGTGGAGATAAGGGGAGGGGGAAAAAATAATAAATTACTGATAGGGGTTTGTTATAAATCTCCAAAACTAATGGAAGCAATGGAGAATATCCTCGTAAAGCAAATAGATGAAGCTGCGACTCAAGGAGAAGTCATTATTATGGGGGACTTCAACTACCCTGAAATAGATTGGGGAACAGAAACCTGCAGTTCCAGCAAAGGTAATCGGTTTTTGACGACTATGAGAGACAATTACCTTTCACAACTGGTTCAGGACCCAACAAGGAGGGGGGCACTGCTAGACCTAATATTAACCAACAGGCCAGACCGCATATCAAATATAAGGGTTGGGGGTCACTTGGGGAATAGTGATCACAAAATAATAAGTTTTCATGTAACCTTTAATAAGATGGGTAGTAGGGGGGTGACAAGGACACTAAACTTCAGGAGGGCAAATTTCCAACGGATGAGAGAGGATCTTGGTGCAATTAACTGGGACGATATCCTGAGACACAAAAATACACAAAGAAAATGGGAGACATTTATTAGCATCCTGGATAGGACCTGTGCACAGTATATACCGTATGGGAATAAACATACTAGAAATAGGAGGAAACCAATATGGCTAAATAGAGCTGTAAGGGGCGCAATAAGGGACAAAAAGAAAGCATTTAGAGAATTAAAGGAAGTAGGTAGTGAGGAGGCATTAAATAAATACAGAAAATTAAATACATTCTGTAAAAAGCAAATCAAGGCAGCAAAGATTGAGACAGAGAGACTCATTGCCAGAGAGAGTAAAAATAATCCCAAAATATTCTTTAACTATATAAATAGTAAGAAACTAAAAAATGACAGTGTTGGCCCCCTTAAAAATAGTCTGGGTGAAATGGTGGATGAGGATGAGGAAAAAACCAATATGCTAAATGACTTTTTTTCATCAGTATTTACAAAAGAAAATCCCATGGCAGACAAAATGACTAGTGATAAAAATTCCCCATTAAATGTCACCTGCTTAACCCAGCAGGAAGTACAGCGGCGTCTAAAAATAACTAAAATTGACAAATCTCCGGGCCCGGATGGGATACACCCCCGAGTACTGCAGGAACTAAGAACAGTCATTGATAGACCATTATTTTTAATCTTTAAAGACTCCATAATAACAGGGTCTGTACCACAGGACTGGCGTATAGCAAATGTGGTGCCAATATTCAAAAAAGGGGCAAAAACTGAACTCGGCAATTATAGGCCAGTAAGTTTAACCTCTACTGTGGGTAAAATCCTGGAGGGCATTCTAAGGGATGCTATGCTGGAGTATCTGAAGAGGAATAACCTCATGACCCAGTATCAGCACGGGTTTACTAGGGACCGTTCATGTCAGACTAATTTGATCAGCTTCTATGAAGAGGTAAGTTCAGGACTGGACCAAGGGAACCCAGTGGACGTAGTATATATGGACTTTTCCAAAGCTTTTGATACGGTGCCACACAAAAGGTTGTTACATAAAATGAGAGTAATGGGGATAGGGGAAAATATGTGTAAGTGGGTTGAGAGCTGGCTCAGGGATAGGAAACAAAGGGTGGTTATTAATGGAGCACACTCGGACTGGGTAACGGTTAGCAGTGGGGTACCACAGGGGTCAGTATTGGGCCCTCTTCTTTTTAACATATTAATGACCTTGTAGGGGGCATTCAGAGTAGAATTTCAATATTTGCAGATGACACTAAACTCTGCAGGGTAATCAATACAGGGGAGGACAATTTTATATTACAGGATGATTTATGTAAACTAGAAGCTTGGGCTGATAAATGGCAAATGAGCTTTAATGGGGATAAATGTAAGGTCATGCACTTGGGTAGAAGTAATAAGATGTATAACTATGTGCTTAATTCTAAAACTCTGGGCAAAACCGTCAATGAAAAAGACCTGGGTGTATGGGTGGATGACAAACTCATATTCAGTGGCCAGTGTCAGGCAGCTGCTACAAAGGCAAATAAAATAATGGGATGTATTAAAAGAGGCATAGATGCTCATGAGGAGAACATAATTTTACCTCTATACAAGTCACTAGTTCGACCACACTTAGAATACTGTGCACAGTTCTGGTCTCCGGTGTATAAGAAAGACATAGCTGAACTGGAGCGGGTGCAGAGAAGAGCGACCAAGGTTATTAGAGGACTGAGGGGTCTGCAATACCAAGATAGGTTATTACACTTGGGGCTATTTAGTTTGGAAAAACGAAGACTAAGGGGTGATCTTATGTTAATGTATAAATATATGAGGGGACAGTACAAAGACCTTTCTGATGATCTTTTTAATCATAGACCTGAGACAGGGACAAGAGGGCATCCTCTACGTCTGGAGGAAAGAAGGTTTAAGCATAATAACAGACGCGGATTCTTTACTGTAAGAGCAGTGAGACTATGGAACTCTCTGCCGTATGATGTTGTAATGAGTGATTCATTAATTAAATTTAAGAGGGGACTGGATACCTTTCTGGAAAAGTATAATATTACAGGGTATATACACTAGATTCCTTGATAAGGCGTTGATCCAGGGAACTAGTCTGATTGCCGTATGTGGAGTCGGGAAGGAATTTTTTTCCCCATGGTGGAGTTACTCTTTGCCACATGGGTTTTTTTTGCCTTCCCCTGGATCAACATGTTAGGGCATGTTAGGTTAGGCTATGGGTTGAACTAGATGGACTTACAGTCTTCCTTCAACCTTAATAACTATGTAACTATGTAACTATGTAACACAAAATACCAGCTCATAGGGCAGTGGTAACTGAGCTGACCATATATCTAATCCTAGCACCACAAATAGCAGCAGCCGGGGAACGTGCCTACGTTGGTTCTAGACGTCTCGCGCCAGCCGGAGAACTAACTAACCCTAGAAGGGAAAAGAAAGACCTTTCTTGCCTCCAGAGAAAAGACCCCAAAAGTTGGATACAAGCCCCCAACAAATAATAACGGTGAGGTAAGAGGAAAAGACAAACATAAGAATGAGCTAGGTATTAGCAAAGAGAGGCCCACTAGCTAATAGCAGAATATAGTAAGATGACTTATATGGTCAGCAAACACCCTATCAAAATATCCACGCTGGATATTCAAGAACCCCCGAACCGTCTAACGGCCTGGGGGGAGAACACCAGCCCCCCTAGAGCTTCCAGCAAAGTCAGGAATCACATTTAGTACAAGCTGGACAAAAATAAGAGCAAAGCAAATAACCAAAAAACAAAGAAGCAGGACTTAGCTTAATTTTGCACGAACCAGGACAGCAGACAGGAGCAAACAGAAAGGATCTGATTACAACGATGCCAGGCACTGGACTAAGGATCCAGGAAGTTTATATAGCAACACCCCTGGACTAACGACCCAGGTGGGTGCCAAACTGAGGAAAGACAATCCCAGAGTCATATCACTAGTAACCACAAGAGGGAGCCAAAAAGTCTAATTCACAACACCCCTGGTATCCGGTGTCCCTGGATCCTCCTGCATCTCTCCGTGATTTACCCTGGCCGGTGGCATCTTCTGCCGGGAAGAAAATAGCGGGCAAATGCGCAGTGTGCCCGTCGATATCTGCCGGCCGGCACCTGGCAACAATAGAAAATTTTTCTTATTGGTTCATTTTGATCACTGTGATAAACCCTATCACAGTGATCAAAATTAAAAAAAATGTAAATCAAACCCCCTTTATCATCCCCTTAGGTAAGAATAATACTATAAAAAATGTATTTATTTAAATTTTTCCATTAGGGTTAGGCCAATGGTTGGGCTTATAGTTGGGGTTATAGCTAGAGTTATAGTTGGGGCTAGGGTTAGGGTTATGGTTGGGTTATAGTTGGGGTTATAGCTAGGGTTAGGGTTGGGCTAATGTTAGGGTTGGGCTAAAGTTAGGGTTGGGCTAGTGTTAGGGTTGGGATAGGATTAGGGTTGGGCTTAAGTTAGGTTTGGGCTACAGTTAGTGTTGGGCTAAAGTTAGGGTTGGGCTATGGTTAGGATTGTGGTCACAATTGGGATTACGGTTGGGGTTGGGATAGGGTTAGGGATGTGTTAGGGTTAGGGTTGTGGTTAGGGTTATGGTTAGGCTTGGGATTAGGATTAGGGGTGTGTTGTGGTTAGGATTGTGGTTAGGGTTATGGTTAGGGTTGGGATTATGGTTAGAGGCGTGTTGGGGTAAGGGTTGGAGTTAGAAATGGGGGGAATCCATTGTTTAGATACATCAGGAGGTCTGCAAATGTGACATGGCGCTGCCATTGATTCCAGCCAATTTTGCGTTCAAAAAGTCAAATGGTGCTCTGTCCCTTCAGAGCCCTGCCATGCGCCCAATCAGTGGCTTTCTCCCACATACAGGATATTGGCGTACTCAGGAGAAATTGCACAACAAATTTTGTGGTCCATTTTCTCCTGACAACCTTGGGAAAATAAAAAAAATTGGTTCCAAAGTAAATTATTTGTGAAAAAAGTAAAATGTAAATTTTTCCTCCACGTTGCTTTAACTCTAGTGAAGCACATGAAGGGTTAATAAACTTCTTGAATGTGGTTATGCGCATCGTGACGGGTGCAGTTTTTAGAATGGTGTCACTGTTTTGTATTTTCTGTTATATCGACCCGTAAACTCACTTCAAATATGAGGAGGTCCCTAAAAAAATGGTTTTGTAAATTTTGTTGGAAAATTTAGAAATCGCTGGTCAACTTTTAACCCTTATAACGTCTTAACAAAAAAAGTTTACAAAATTGTGCTGATGTAAAGTTGACATGCTTCAAATGTTTATTATCTATTTTGTGTGACACCACTCTCTGATTTAAGGGTAGAAAAATTAAAAGTTTGAAAATTGCAACATTTTTCAAAATTTTTGCCAAATTTCCATTTTTATCATAAATAAACACAAGTTATATCGAAGAAATTTTACCACTATCATGAAGTAAAATATGTCAGGAAAAAACTGTTTCAGAATCAGAGGGATGCGTTGAAGCGTTCCAGAGTTATGTGTTATGATCCTTAGTGGCTGAGGATCACAGAATGGACTAGCTAAGTTACTGAACATAGAACAAGCTCTAGGGAGGTGGTAACTGGACTGACCGCAAACTGATCCTAACCAAACAAACTAAAGGTAGCCGGTGAACGTGCCTAAATTCCTGGTTTTGCGCGTGGCGAGTTTTTAGCGGTGGCTTTTGTGTTTCGACTTTTATGTGGCGAGGTTGGTGTATGTGTGGTGAAATGTGCGCTGAGGGTGGTATATGTGTTCGAGCACGTGGTAGTGTGTGGCGCATTTTGTGTGTGTGTTCATATCCCCGTGGTGGTGTGGTGATTATCCCATGTCGGGGCCCCACCTTAGCAACTGTACAGTATATACTCTTTGGCGCCATCGCTCTCATTCTTTAAGTCCCCCTTGTTCACATCTGGCAGCTGTTAATTTGCGTCCAACACTTTTCCTTTCATTTTTTCCCCATTATGTAGATAGGAAAGCACGGGGTTAAAATTTCACCTCACAACATAGCTTTGACGCTCTCGGGGTCCAGATGTGTGACTGTGCAAAATTTTGTGGCTGTAGCTGCGACGGTTCAGATGCCAATCCCAGACATACACACATACATACACACATTAGGCTTTATATATTAGATTTGCAAAAATGTTTACATTTCTGTTTTTTTTCAGTCAAGATGGGGTACAGAGTATACATTAATGTGAAAAAATGAACATTTTGAACTTACCAAATGGCTGCAATGAAACAAGGAGTGAAAAATTTAAAGGGGTCTGAATACTTTCCATACCCACTATATAAATCCACAAGCAATGATGGTTCCGGGAGCCAAATCATCTGCTGGTGTAGGTGCACTGTGTTTTATCAAGACCAAAGTCAGCACAGCCATCTACCAGAAAATTTTAGAGCACTTCATGCTTCCCTCTGCAAACAAGCTTTTTGGAGATGGAAATTTCTTTCTCCAGCAGGACTTGGCACCTGTCCACACTGCCAAAAGTACCAATTCTTGGTTTAAAAACAACAGTATCGATGTGCTTGATTGGTCAGCAAACCTTAACCCCATAGAGAATCTATGTGGTATTGTCAAGAGGAAGATGAGAGACACCAGACCCAACAATGCAGATGAGCTGAAGGCTGCTATCAAAGCAACCTGGGCTCCCATAACACCTCAGCAGTGCCACAGGCTGATCGCCTCCATGCCACGCCGCATTGATGCAGTAATTGTTGCAAAAGGAACCCCGACCAAGTATTGAGTGCATTTACTGAACATACATTTCAGTAGGCCAACATTTTGGATTTTAAAATCATTATTTCAAGCTGGTGTTATAAAGTATTCTAATTTACTAAGATAATTACTTTTGTGTTTTCATTGGCTGTAAACATCAACATTAACAGAAATAAACACTTGAAATACATCACTCTGTTTGTAATGACTGTATATATGAGTTTCACTTTTTGTATTGAAGAACTGAAATAAATTAACTTTTTGATGATATTCAAATATTTTTAGATGCACCTCTATATATATATATATATATATATATATATATATATATATATATATATATATGTGTATATATATATATATATATATATATATATATATATATATATATATATTCATCTTTTACATTTTAAAAGTTGCAAAAGGGAAAATGGGCCAATGCAAAAGTTTTTGCACCCTTTGAGATTTAATGATGCCATTTTATGGCACAGAACAATAGTATTGACAATCATCCTGTACACATAAAATGCACATGACCTCTCTCAGTGATCTAGTAAGTCATTAAGGCCCCGTCTCACATAGCGTGATCGCTAGCGAGATCGCTGCTGAGTCACTAGTTTTGTGACGCAACAGCGACCTCAGTAGCGATCTTGCTATGTGTGACACGTACCAGCGATCAGGCCCCTGCTGTGAGATCGCTGGTCGTGTCGGAATGGCCTGGACCTTTTTTTGGTCGTTGAGGTCCCGCTGACATCGCTGAATCGGTGTGTGTGACACCGATCCAGCGATGTCTTCACTGGTAACCAGGGTAAACATCGGGTTACTAAGCGCAGGGCCGCGCTTAGTAACCCGATGTTTACCCTGGTTACCAAAAAAAACAAACAGTACATACTCGCCTTTCGGTGTCCCTTGCCGTCTGCTTCCTGCTTTGACTGACTGCCGGCCGGAAAGTGAGAGCAGATCACAGCAGTGACGTCACCGCTGCGCTCTGCTCTCACTGTACGGCGACTCAGTCAGAGCAGGAAGCAGACGGCAAGGGACACCGAAAGGCGAGTATGTACTGTTTGTTTTTTTTGGTAACCAGGGTAAATATCGGGTTACTAAGCGCGGCCCTGCGCTTAGTAACCCGATGTTTACCCTGGTTACCCGGGTGCTGCAGGGGGACTTCGGCATAGTTGAAGACAGTTTCAACGATGCCAAAGTCGTTCCCCTGATCGTTGGTCGCTGGAGAGAGCTGTCTGTGTGACAGCTCCCCAGCGACCACACAGCGACTTACCAACGATCACGGCCAGGTCGTATCGCTGGTCGTGATCGTTGGTAAATCGCTATGTGAGACGGGGCCTTTAGCTTGCTTAAAACCAATTGGCGCTCATTTAAAAGCCCTAATCAGCTATATTTCAGAGAAGTTGCATTACTTGCAGTGCACATATATACAGAGGATGTTAAGCAATGTTGATCTGGTGAAAAACAGGCCAGTTTTTCTCATTCATACAATTTATATTTTATACTTTTATAGTTATTTCCCTATTCTATCCCTATAATAACACATAATATTTACATGATTTGGAGGGTGTGCCCACTGAGTTAATGGCCGGTCCAGTGATATCAATACTTTCTACATTTTTATATAACGTGTATTTTAATTTTGAAACGTAATAGAATATAGCTTTAAGATCCAGTTAATTTACAAAATATAGAAAGTTGTCAAGAAACGGAGAGTAAGACATTTATATTTTCCTTCATGGCATATTATCGGAGATACATTTCTTTCCATACCCAGAATAAATCTGACATACCTCACAGAGACTTTGGCAGCTATTCTTTTTTAAATCCCAGGTTTCCTTGCAAGGTTCCAAGCACTGTTGAAAGATTGAACAAACACTTAGTCAAACGGTTGTCATTTTGCAGCTTGTGTTTTATTTTTATTTCTTGGGAACGTAATGCTGCATCCCAGGAAAAAAACAAAAGCACACAGACATAACAGTATTACTTGCTTTGTGACTCACATGGAATCTGTCATTAAATGCTCTCTGACTCCTTTGAGCTGAGAAGTTTGCTCGGTGTAATATCTAGGATTTTGTCCACCCACGAAGTCTTTATTTCAGAGAATATTGAACCGGTTATACACAAAGCTTGTTATATATTTTTCAATTTCATGGAAATTGGATCCTTCTGAAACTCTAGCACGGCTTTCCTGAATTTATAATTAACACAGTAAATTATTTATAGCTTAGAAATCTGACAATATGCTTCCAGTAACAGAAGTATGGCCTATAAACATATGATACTTAGAGAGAATCTTACAAGTAATGAGTCTTAATTTTAGATAGAGAGATAGATATATTAAATAAATGGAGGAAGAACACCAACTAAATTGGCGACTGCCCGAGAGGCTTAACACCCACTTTTTGGCTGGTGCTGCTTTCATCATATTTTTTTAATATATTCCTTACATTTTTCCTAACTTATGCCTATTTTAAAAGAAACAGGAAGGGAAGACTTATTGTAATAGTTTATAAAACAATGATATATAAAAAAGATATTTAGAGCCTTATATCAAACTGTATATTAGGATTCAGCTGTCAACTAATAGTTCAAAGAAAAAATATACTTTTACATGCAAAAAGCACTACTAACAGACATCTTATAATTGGGCTCATGGCAGTGCTAAAGCTAAAAAAAATAATAAAAAGACTAACCTTGCAAGAAAGAGGACTCTAGGCACAAAATTGCCAGGTCTTAGTAGTTGGAGTTAGCCAATCTTCTGTGAATTTAAGGACTTCATCAGTAATGGTCAAAAAGATTCCCACTGAAGGTCCGCATATACATAAGGTTAAAGTCTGTGTAACCCAGTGATATCATTGGCAGTGTAACTTTTACACTGTGTTCAAATTATTTAGCAAATTGGATTTAAGTGTCATAAAGATCTAATTTTTTGTTTTTTAAATAAACTCATAGATAGTATTTTGTCTCCGGGTTCTTTGAATCACTGAAATCAATCTCAAACACCAGTGATAATTAGTTTGCTAGATGAACTTGATTAAAGGAAAACTACTTACGAACAATGTTCCACATTATTAAGCAGGCCACAATCAAGCAATATTTGAAACAAAAATGATCTTTCTGTTGCTGAAAAGCATCAAATAGTGCAATGCCTTCGACAAGCTATGAAAACATTAGATATTTCAAGAAAACTTAAGTATTATCATTTTATTGTGAAAAGATTTGTGGCTGATATAAAGCACTGTTGGGTTCTTGCAGATAAAGGCATAATGAGGAAGGTGTCTGCCAGAACAATTAATTAGATTAAGAAAGTAGTTGCTGAAATATAATTAGAAAGTAACAAACAGTTTATTGAAGCTGCTATGCTTTTGGAGTCCTACATATCTCAAAGTGTATGATGCTCCAAAGGTTTGCAGTTGTGTATAAACCTGCTATTCGGCCACCCCAAAACAGTGCTCACAATCAGAAACAGTTTCACTAATTTTAAAATAGTCTTGTTTACTGATGAGTGCTGTGAAACCCTGGATGGTTTTATTGGATGAAGAATTGGATGGTTAGTAGTTGGCGATCCTGTCCCCACAAGGCTGTGACAGCAGTGAGGAGGTAGCTGAGTCATGTTTTGAGATGGCAAAATGGGAAGAAAACTGATAGGCCGCTTTAGGGTCCCTGAAGTTGTGAAAATGACATTGAAAAAGTATATAGAGTTTCTGACAGACCAATTTCTTCCATTGTACAAAAAGAAGAACAATACCATCCATAGTAAAATCATCTTCATGAATGACTATGCAACATTTCATGCTGCAAAATATACCTTTGATAACTAGATAACCAACCTCTTTAATGTCTCAACAATGAACACATATCATAACAGTGACAGGGCATTATCCAGTTCCCATTGACCAGATGGATACTCTCCTGAAGACTATTTTTAAGGTAACAATGATTGAGTAATAGAACATAGAATCATAGAATGTTAGAGTTAGAAGGGTCATCGTGTCCAACCCCCTGATCAATGCAGGATTCACTAAACCATCTCAGACAAATGTCTATCCAGCCTCTATTTGAAGACTTACATTGAAGGAGAACTCACCACCTCTCATAGAAGCCTGTTATACTCATTGTTCACCCCCACTGTCCAAATGTTTCTTCTAATATCTAATCTGTATCTTCTTTCTTTTTGTTTAACCCATTAATGACCACCAATATGTCTTTTTATTGACTTCACAAATCAGACAATAACATCCCCAAACGGTTGAAAATTCGGCAGCTCTCAAATATACACTATGGCTGGCACCTTGCTGCATCAGCCTTGATTGGTATTGGCACCAGCCTTGATTGGTATTGGCACCAACCATGGTTTTTAACCTCTTAGACACTGCTGTCAATAGTGACTATGGCATCTAGATGGTTACCAGAATGTGCGGGCTTCCTCTTTAACCCCATCGGCATTCTGAGATCATGACTGTGTGGTCCTGATGTTTGCCATGGCAATTCAAGCTCTATATAAGTCCGAACAAATCCAGAGGGCACTTCACAACACTATACTCAACTAATCCCACATGGCAATTCAAGGCCAAATAATGGCTTCCTTCCTGTCATGCCACTTTATATTAATTCATCAAAAGCAACCGAAGGGTTAATAAACTATCTGAGGGGAGTTTTGATTGCGTTGACAGGTGCAGTTTTTAAATTGGTATCACTTTTGGGGATTTTGCGACATATAGGTCCGCCAAAGTCACTTCAAAACTGAATAGGTTGCTAAAAAAATAAGTTTTGGAACTTTCCTTGAAAAAATGAAAAATTGATGCTACACTTTTAAACCTTCTAACATTTTTACAAAATAAAAGAATATTTTAAAATCAGTGCTGGTGTAAACAAGACATGATGTAAATGATATTTAATGACTATTTTATGTGGTATGACTATATGTACAGTGGGGCAAAAAAGTATTTAGTCAGTCAGCAATAGTGCAAGTTCCACCACTTAAAAAGATGAGAGGCGTCTGTAATTTACATCATAGGTAGACCTCAACTATGGGAGACAAACTGAGAAAAAAAAATCCAGAAAATCACATTGTCTGTTTTTTTATCATTTTATTTGCATATTATGGTGGCAAATAAGTATTTGGTCAGAAACAAAATTTCATCTCAATACTTTGTAATATATCCTTTGTTGGCAATGACAGAGGTCAAACGTTTTCTGTAAGTCTTCACAAGGTTGCCACACACTGTTGTTGGTATGTTGGCCCATTCCTCCATTCAGATCTCCTCTAGAGCAGTGATGTTTTTGGCTTTTTGCTTGGCAACACGGACTTTCAACTCCCTCCAAAGGTTTTCTATAGGGTTCAGATCTGGAGGCTGGCTAGGCCACTCCAGGACCTTGAAATGCTTCTTACGAAGCCACTCCTTCGTTGCCCTGGCGGTGTGCTTTGGATCATTGTCATGTTGAAAGACCCAGCCACGTTTCATCTTCAATGCCCTTGCTGATGGAAGGAGGTTTGCACTCAAAATCTCACGATACATGGCCCCATTCATTCTTTCATGTACCCGGGTCAGTCGTCCTGGCCCCTTTGCAGAGAAACAGCCCCAAAGCATGATGTTTCCACCACCATGCTTTACAGCAGGTATGGTGTTGGATGGATGCAACTCAGTATTCTTTTTCCTCCAAACACGACAAGTTGTGTTTCTACCAAACAGTTCCAGTTTGGTTTCATCAGACCATAGGACATTCTCCTAAAACTCCTCTGGATCATCCAAATGCTCTCTAGCAAACTTCAGACGGGCCCGGACATGTACTGGCTTAAGCAGTGGGACACGTCTGGCACTGCAGGATCTGAGTCCATGGTGGCGTAGTGTGTTACTTATGGTAGGCCTTGTTACATTGGTCCCAGCTCTCTGCAGTTCATTCACTAGGTCCCCCCGCATGGTTCTGGGATTTTTGCTCACCGTTCTTGTGATCATTCTGACCCCACGGGGTGGGATTTTGCGTGGAGCCCCAGATCGAGGGAGATTATCAGTGGTCTTGAATGTCTTCCATTTTCTAATTATTGCTCCCACTGTTGATTTCTTCACTCCAAGCTGGTTGGCTATTGCAGATTCAGTCTTCCCAGCCTGGTGCAGGGCTACAATTTTGTTTCTGGTGTCCTTTGACAGCTCTTTGGTCTTCACCATAGTGGAGTTTGGAGTCAGACTGTTTGAGGGTGTGCACAGGTGTCTTTTTATACTGATAACAAGTTTAAACAGGTGCCATTACTACAGGTAATGAGTGGAGGAAAGAGGAGACTATTAAAGAAGAAGTTCCAGGTCTGTGAGAGCCAGAAATCTTGTTGTTTGTTTCTGACCAAATACTTATTTTCCACCATAATATGCAAATAAAATGATAAAAAAACAGACAATGTGATTTTCTGGATTTTTTTTTCTCAGTTTGTCTCCCATAGTTGAGGTCTACCTATGATGTAAATTACAGACGCCTCTCATCTTTTTAAGTGGTGCAACTTGCACTATTGCTGACTGACTAAACACTTTTTTGCCCCACTGTATAATAGTGATAACAAAATCAGGCAACATAATATATACCAACAGTGGGGGGAAAGAGAAAAGGGCGACGGGCACTAAATAGTGCACAACAACCCCCCACCAGGAAAAAAGACCAACTCCATAAAAGTCATTAGAAAAAGGAGAAACGTGGGAGCATATGGATATTTAAATAGTAGAAAAATGCTTTATTAAGTAACACACAGATAACAAGCTTAATAGCAAAAGTACAAAAAAGCACAAACCATACAGAATTGTGTACTATACAAGGATGATTTTAAAAGAGGAGTGGGTAGCCCCCGGTGTGCGCTTGCAAAAGAAACCGCCATACGTAGCTCAATAAAGTGAGGCCAGCTGCTGCACATGCCTATATCGCTATAGTAGCGATGGACAAATCGTATGGTGTATCATAGGGAAATGAGAGATAGAAGAAGCAGCGCTTACCAACAGGAGGCACCAAGCAGAGCACACCGGTTGGGATCCACAGAACGCGACCCCCTGTATAATAGGTATAATCAATAATACCTATAATAATAGTAGATAAAAGTATATAATAGTTTGAACATTGCTAATTTTTAAATTTTTTAACATGTTTCTGATGTTTTTTATAAATAAATACAGAAAATATCAACATACATTTACCATTAACATAAAGTACAATTTGTCATGAAAAAACTATTTCAAAGTGATTGAGACGTGTTGAAGTGTTCTAGAGATATTTCCACATAAAGTGACAGTGGTTAGATTTAAAAAATTTGGCCCGGTCACTAAGGGGGTAATTTCATTGCTTTCCATGTGAAATTGAGAATAAGGTTGACCCCTCTATACTGTGGCATCCTTTCAGATATTTGTAGACAGCTATGAACTCTCCTCTTATCCTTCTTTTTTGAAGACTAAACATTCCTAGATCTTTTAACCTCTCTTCCTAGCCTTTTTTTACGCAGACTAAACATTCCTAGATCCTTTAACCATTCCTCGTAGGACATACTCTGCAGTCTGCTCACTATCCTTGTAGTTCATCTCTAAACTTGCTCCTGATTTTCAATGTCTTTTTTTTAAAATGGGGAGCACAGAACTGAATACAGTATTCCAGATGAGGTCTGACCAAGGAGGAGTAGAGGGGGATAATGATTTCATGTGATCTAGACTCTAAGCTTCTTTTAATACATTCCCTGTTGATTCATGCGCAGTCTGTGATCTATTTGTGTACCTAAGTCTTTTTCACATGTGATGTTGCTTAGTTCTATTCCTCCCATTCTGAATATTTTTCGTTTTTCTTGCCCAGATGTAGAATCTTGCATTTCTCCCTGTTAAATACCAGTCTACTAGTCTCTGTCCATTGTTCAAGCTTATCTAGATCCTTCTGAATCCTTTCTGTCTTCTCCAGTGTTAGCTGTCCCTCCTAGCTTTGCATCATCTGCAAATTTGATTAGTTTTCATTCAGTTCCCTTATGTACCGTATTTTTCTGACCATAAGACGCACTTTTTTTCCTCCAAATTTGGGAGGAAAGTGTGGGTGCATCTTATGGTACGGATGTAGCATGTGGGGAGGGGGGCAGCAGCGAGTGGGATCGCACTGTTATCCCACTTTAGGATGTCCCCGCTGTCCGGAATCAGCTGCTGGGGAAACCATGTGGTCCCGATGATTAAGTGCAGTGAATATTCATTAGCTGCTTCCCGCCCACCGATCAGCTGAGCCGTGAGCCGGGAGCAGCAAATGAATACTGCACTTAAGCAGCAACACACAGTTTCCCAGTGCTGATTCCTGCAGCAGCTGGGTAGATCTGTGTCTCCGGGGGAGGAGGAGGCAGCAGCAGCAGGGGCCAGGAGATCACTGCATACCTGCCTGCTGGGGCTGTGCTGGACGCTGAGCTGTGGTGCACAAGGAGGACCTGTGTGATGTCAGAAATGGGCGGGCTGGAGCATCACATGGCAGCACAGAGCCCTCCCTCTTCTTGACATCATCACAGGTCCTTCAGACTCCCCACTAGAACCTGCAGGCTTCCTCTTATAACCTGCGCTGTGGAAAGGCAACAAGAGGGAGGGCTCTGTGTGTGCAGTCATGGGATGCTTTTACCTCACCACAGTGTGGCTGGCTGCCATAATTAAGAGGTTAGTCTTTACAAAACACAATAAAGCACTCTGCCACTCCTTTGGTGAACTATAACTCCCAGCATGTCATAGGATCTGCAGGACATGCTGGGAATTATAGTTCTCCCATGGGATTTTAAAGCAGCACTCCAGTGTTATTTTGCAGTGCTGGAGTGGTGCTTTCAATATAAGCCCTGTGGCCCCATTCTTATACTCGCCCTCCAGCATCTTCATATAGTACTTTACAGACACCACACTGGTCCCGCAGCTTCCAACAGAATAACATACTATTATATATAATAACACCACATATAATAGTATGTTATTTATGTTATTAAATATGTTACCACATTTTTTTGCTTCAAATATTTTTTTCCCTATTTTCCACCTCTAAAACCTAGGTGCGCCTTATAGTCCGGTGCGTCTTATAGTCCGAAAAATACGGTAGATCATTTATAAAAAATGTTGAACAGATTGGGAGCGAGCCTTGTGTTACCCCACTTGAAACAGTCTTCTAACCGGATGTGCAACCATTTGTTCCCACTCTTTGAGTACAATCACCCAGTCAGTTATGAGTCTACCTACCCATAGTCTTTTCAGTCCCCTACTTGGTAAATTTTTCATTAACCCCTTCACCCCCAGAGCTTTTTCCGTTTTTCCGTTTTCGTTTTTCGCTCCCCTCCTTCCCAGAGCCATAACTTTTTTATTTTTCCATCAATTTGGCCATGTGAGGGCTTATTTTTTGCGGGACGAGTTGTACTTTTGAACGACATCATTGGTTTTAGCATGTCGTGTACTAGAAAACGGGAAAAAAATTCCAAGTGCAGTGAAATTGCAAAAAAAGTGCAATCCCACACTAGTTTTTTGCTTGCCTATTTTGCTAGGTTCACTAAATGCTAAAACTGACCTGCCATTATGATTCTCCAGGTCACTACGAGTTCATAGACACCTAACATGACTAGGTTATTTTTCACCTAAGTGGTGAAAAAAAATTCCAAACTTTGCAAAAAACAAAACAAAACAAAATTGCGCCATTTTCCGATACTCGTAGCATCTCCATTTTTCGTGATCTGGGGTCAGGTGAGGGCTTATTTTTTGCGTGCCGAGCTGGCATTTTTAACGATAGCATTTTGGTGCAGATACGTTCTTTTGATCGCCCGTTATTGCATTTTAATGCAATGTCGTGGCGACCAAAAAAACGTAAATCTGGCGTTTCGAATTTTTTTCTCATTACGCCATTTAGCGATCAGGTTAATGCTTTTTTTTATTGATAGATCGGGCGATTCTGAACGCGGCGATACCAAATATGTGTAGGTTGGGGTTTTTTTTTATTGATTTATTTTGATTGGGGCGAAAGGGGGGTGATTTAAACTTTTATATTTTTTTATTTTTTTCACATTTTTAAAAACTTTTTTTTTTTACTTTTGCCATGCTTCTATAGCCTCCATGGGAGGCTAGAAGCAGGCACAGCCCGATCGGCTCTGCTGTGCAGCAGTGATCATAAGATCGCTGCTACACAGCAGATTTACAGGTGTGCTGTGAGCGCCGACCACAGGGGGGCGCTCACAGCCACCGGCAATCAGTAACCATAGAGGTCTCAAGGACCTCTATGGTTACAATGGAGGAGCATCGCCGACCCCCGATCATGTGACGGGGGTCGGCGATGCGCTCATATCCGGCCGCACGGCCGGATGCGGTAGTTAAATGCCGCTGTCTGCGTTTGACAGCGGCATTTAACTAGTTAATAGGCGCGAGCAGATCGCGATTCTGCTCGCGCCTATTGCGGGCACATGTCAGCTGTTCAAAACAGCTGACATGTCCCGGCTTTGATGTGCGCTCACCGCCGGAGCGCACATCAAAGCGGGGGTCCCGACATGTGACGTACTATACCGTCAGATGTCGGGAAGGGGTTAAGGATAATTTGAGACATTTTATCAAATGATTTGCTCAATTTGAGATATACTATATCTACTGCATTTTCCTGATCCATCCAGTCAGTGATAACATCATAGAAGGAAATTAGATTAGTCTGTCATTACTTGTTTGCTACCAACCCATTCTGGCTCTGGTTAATTACTGTATTCATATCTAAATACTTACATACATGCTGTTTAATAATTTCTTAAAGATCTTTCTTGGTATAGAAGTAAGGCTCTATATCAGCCTTATAGAGGAATTAGCTAGATGGGTACTACCCCTATGAGGAGTTTTATTGGAGTAACAATAGCTAAGCGGCTATGGTGGGGCTTACTAGGGATTTTTGGCTTCATCTCCAATGCAATTTCCATGGACTTACCTGACAGGCCTCTCACTAAGCACTAAGTGGGATATTCTGGTGTTTGAACCTTTTTTTTATCAGAGCCTAAGTTTGGCAATGTATTCCTACCATACATCATGATTGGTGATATGTTACTACAGAATTTACCAGATCTGTGAGCTATTATTGATTATATGCGTTCACTAAATTGGCTTTTTTATACTCCACTATGAGAATTTATTGATCTTTTATTAATTGTGCTTTTGGTCATTCTGGTGATGAGTCTAGTTTTAAATTATTCATTAAAGATTGTTATAATTTCATACTGAAACTATTGTGGTAGGTTGGCTCACTCAGCTGTGCACGGAGGTAGAAACAGGAACACTGTTTCTTTAAGATCTTCACTGGTTTATTATATATGCGGCATAAAAAATGGTGAAGTAAAAATAAACACTGGCAAAAACAGGAAAAAAAATGTAGTAACACAAAGCACAGTCCTTGCAGTAGGGAGCATCCGCCCTCTAAGGGTTAGCAAAAACACACAGGTAGCACAAGCATAAACCCTTCTCTGGAGTTAGCCTCTCCACACACACTGAACACCTCAGGAAGCCAACTACTTAAATCCCAGACCACACCCTGGCGTGGAGATAAAATGGACAACCTGCCACTAGCTCTGTGGTTGCCCACAAAAACCCAGCCCTTAAATGGCCCTTTAACCCCTCTCAACATATAACAACATATAGTGTGCTGGAGCAAACTTCTGGGTTTCAAATCACCGAACTTAATAGCCTCAGTGAAACATATCTCCCCTCCAGCACTTTGCCAGTGACTTTGTCACACTATATGGACACCCAGGCTTCGACATACCCCCAGGGATTCGGCTGAATATAATGTTGCTATATACATAAGCATAAATAATAATAACAAATACTGTATGTATGTTCTCTCCATGTTTGTGTGGGTTTCCACTGGTTACTCTGGTTTTCTCCCACACATCAAAGACAGGGATCAGGAACTTGGATTTTGAGCCCTTCACAGTTCTAGTTCAGGGCCTGAAGGGGCGGTGAAGTACTTTTCATTTAGTAAAACTGTATTTAATTCCCTATATCAAGTACTAACCCTGTGAACTTTGCATAATACAATATATCAGTGGGTTTATTTTCTGAATGATTATTTCTTGAAGACCATGTTAGCATATTAAATATACCAAATAGAAATGGTGTTAGATAACCATAGATAATGTGTGTGGGAGTAATGTGCTTTACTAAGCAACATGGGATTTTAACAACCAGTTAAAAACAGGCATTTGCTTGCTGATACAAATTTCCCAGCAGAAAATCATAAAATTAGATCAATTTCCCTTTCCTATAACAGTTGCACTTTACCATAATTAACATTTTTACAACTTGAAAGCACAAAGCATTTAAGCACATCTCCTTACCGTAGTCAGCACATTACAATAATATATTGAAATTTACACACAAAATATTTTTCAACAGCCAGGACATGTCCATTACTTTTAATTCTGCCTTGCATATATTCATATTGAAAAAAAAGCTGTTTAGTCAGCATTTAGATTCCCATGGGGTTATCAGCAAAAGGGTAAACAGAAAAATGCAGATAGGATGTGACACCTTAGTAAATAATTAATGAGGATCAAGACAATGGAAAGTGTAAAATACGCAGTCTTCACTGGATGACCTGTGAGAGGGAAAATGTGGAAAGCTGATGAAGGCAAAATTTGAACAAAATAAATCATTTGGGTATATAATCACCAAGGGTCCACGTACATGGGCTGACTGGCAGCACTAAATGGACGGGCGTTTAATAACCCATTTACACGGGCAGACCAAAGTAAATGATGTGCATTACATGATCTGTAATAGATGGCTATGTGCACATATACTGCCATTGCTCATCACAGTATGAGTCCTGTTTACATAGGACGATGCACAACCTAAAATATTTTTTTGAGTTGCACAAAGGGGATTAGCAGCCTGTTTACACTGAAAGATAATCATGAAGCAAGCATTATTAAAAGCACTTGTTTAGAATTTTCTTTCATTTTAAATGCAGCTTAAGACTAGATGCAAATTCCATTTGTGCACTTAAGGTACCGTCACACTAAACGATATCGCTAGCGTTCCGTGACGTTGCAGCGTCCTGGATAGCGATATCGTTGTGTTTGACACGCAGCAGCGATCAGGATCCTGCTGTGATATCGCTGGTCGTTGATTAAAGTTCAGAACTTTATTTGGTCGTCAGATCGCCGTGTATCGTTGTGTTTGACATCAAAAGCAACGATACCAGCGATGTTTTACAATGGTAACCAGGGTAAATATTGGGTTACTAAGCGCAGGGCCGCGCTTAGTAACCCGATGTTTACCCTGGTTACCAGTGTAAAATGTAAAAAAACAAACACTACATACTCACCTTCTGATGTCTGTCACACGTCCCCCGCCGTCCGCTTCCTGCACTGACTGAGCGCTGGCCGTAAGTGAAAGCACAGCGGTGACGTTACCGCTCTGCTGTTAGGGCTGGCACTCAGTCAGTGCAGGAAGCGGACGCCGGGGGACGCGAAGGTGAGTATGTACTGTTTGTTTTTTTACATTTTACACTGGTAACCAGGGTAAACATCGGGTTACTAAGCGCGGTCCTGCGCTTAGCAACCCGATGTTTACCCTGGTTACCCAGGGACCTCAGCATCGTTGGTCGCTGGAGAGCGGTCTGTGTGACAGCTCTCCAGCGACCAAACAGCGACGCTGCAGCGATCGGCATCGTTGTCTGTATCGCTGCAGCGTCGCTTTGTGTGACGGTACCTTTAGCCTACAGCATTCATCAAGAGCGTTTCCGACAAATAGTACCCAAAGTTCCCATTTCATTAGACATAGGCCAAAAGTATTCTTTCGGCCTCCATTTGGCCGGTATGTGCTGGCATTCTAATTGTATAGGAAAGTACAGCAAACTGCAATTCCTTATACAGAATGCTGTTGGAAAGAAACGTATACCTTGGCATCACTCCTCAACGTGTCCAATATTGGGCACATACAGGTGCTTTCAACAAAATTAGAATATCATAGAAAAGTAAATGTATTTCAGTTCTTCAATACAAAAAGTGAAATTCATTTATGATATAGAGTCATTACAAGCAGAGTGATCTATTTTAAGTGTATATTTCTGTTAATGTTGATGATTATGGCTTACAGACAATGAAAACCTAAAAGTCATTGTCTCAGTAAATTAGAAAAAATAACACAAAACACCTGCAAAGTCTTCTTAAGCATTTTAAAAGGTCCATTAATCTGTTTCAGTAGGCTCCACAATCATGGGGAAGACTGCTGACTTGACAGATGTCGAGAAGGCAGTCATTGACACACTCCACAAGGAAAGTAAATTTTGCATTTCAATTGGAAGTCAAAGTCCCAGGATCTGGAGGAAGAGTGGAGAGACAGACAATCCAAGCTGCTTCAGGTCTAGTGTGAAGTTTCCACAATCAATGATGTATTGGGAAGCCATGTCATGTGCTGGTGTAGGTCCACTGTGTTTTATCAAGACCAAAGTCAGTGCAGCTGTCTACTAGGAAATTTTAGAGCACTTCATGCTTCCCCCTGCTTTTTGGAGATAGAAATTTCATTTTCCAGCAGGACTTGGCACCTGTCCACACTGCAACAATACCAATACCTGGTTTAGAAACAACAGTATTACTGTGCTTGATTGGCCAGCAAACTCACCTGACCTTAATCCCATAGAGAATCTATGTGGTATTGTCAAAAGGAAGATGAGAGACACCAGACCCAACAATGCAGACGAGCTGAAGGCTGCTATCAAAGCAACCTGGGCTTCCATAACACTTCAGCAGTGCCACAGGCTCATCGCCACCATGCCACGCCGTATTGATGCACTATTTGATGCAAAAAGACCCCCAACCAAGTATTGAGTGCATTTACTGAACATACATTTCAGTAGGCCAACATTTCGGATTTTAAAATCATTTTTTCAAGCTGGTGTTATAAAGTATTCTAATTTACTGAGATAATGTATTTTGGGTTTTCATTGGCTGTAAGCCATAATCATCAACATTAACAGAAATAAACACTAGAAATAGATCACTCTGCTTGCAATGACTCTATATCATATATGAGTTTCACGTTTGTATTGAAGAACTGAAATAAACTAACTTTTTCATGATATTCTAATTTTGTGAGAAGCACCTAAGCATACGTGCCTGACAATGGCAAGAAACATAGTGTGGACATAAAGTAAATAAAAACTATCTTCACAACCCCGTTAACATGCCTAGTTATGTCATCCATAATCTGCATAAATCCATTGAGAAACAAACTGCAATCATTTCGAGAGGAAAAATAAAAATAATAAAGCTAAAATAATGTGGTTGCATAATTGTGAACCCCCTGTTATAGTTGGGGATGTGGTTGTGTTCAGAAATAGCCAATCACATTTACACTCATGGTGAACAGTAGTCCGAAAACAGCGGCCATCATTTAAAGTGATACTTATTAACCCCATATGAAGGTTAGCTTTTCGTAAGATTTTCAGGACATTTTCTTAGTTGCATTTTACAGGAAAAAACATTATTTGTAAAGATCATAAACACAGCAAAGGGATCTAGATGTTAAATGTCAGTCAGTGGAAGGGTACAAAATTATTTCCAATGCATTAGATATACCATTGAACACTGTGCAAATGGTCAGCAAGAAGTGGCTTAAAGGGGTATTCCCATCTCCAAGATGTAATGCCAATATGTAGTAGGTGTAATAACAATTATATTAGCAAATACCACCAATTAGAATTGTAGTATAGTTCTTCTGATAAGCTATGTCACTTATCCCATGTGCAGGCATTGCTATAGCTAAGGTATCCATGGTTACGACCGCTCATATAGTGTCAGTAAGTTAGTTGTAATAACCATGGATACCTAAGCTCATGAAATGCCAGGGATACTTAGCAGTGTGGGCTATAATCGTAATGGCGTTTGGTGGGTATAGGTTTTCATGCACTTATTCAAATTACTGAGAATGCTATTGCAGGGTTTTTTTTACCTCTTATTATATGGTTACTAATTTATTCATTAAAGGGAACCTATCACCCCGTTTTTTAAAGATTAGATAAAAATAGTGTGAAATAGGGGCAGAGCTGGGCTTTACATTACTGCCTTTTTGGTGCCTTTACACCCCCGTTAGGCTGCCGAAATACCTTTGTGAAGTGGCCGTTTTCTGCTGTCACTCAAGTTGGTCAGGTCGGATGGGCGTGGTCACAGCGCTGTTTCTCCCCCAGATCAGGCTCATCATTACGTTGGTGGCGTAGTGGTGTGCGCATGTCCAAAGAGAAGATCCACTGCCCTGGAGATTCAAAACAGCGCGGTCTTCGCTATTCGCCGTTTACCGGTGGGCGCGGCCATCTTTCCTGTGGCCGCGCGTGCGCAGATGGAGCGCTCTGCTGCCCGGGGCTTCAGGAAAATGGCCGCGGGATTCCGCGCGTGTGCAGATGGAGATCGCGGCGGCCATTTTCCTGAAGCCCCGGGCAGCAGAGCGCTCCATCTTCGCACGCGCGGCCACAGGAAAGATGGCCGCGCCCACCGGTAAACGGTGAATAGCGAAGACCGCGCTGTTTTGAATCTCCAGGGCAGTGGATCTTCTCTTTGGACATGCGCACACCACTACGCCACCAACGTAATGATGAGCCTGATCTGGGGGAGAAACAGCGCTGTGACCACGCCCATCCGACCTGACCAACTTGAGTGACAGGACAAAACGGCCACTTCACAAAGGTATTTCGGCAGCCTAACGGGGGTGTAAAGGCACCAAAAAGGCAGTAATGTAAAGCCCAGCTCTGCCCCTATTTCACACTATTTTGATCTAATTTTTAAAAAACGGGGTGATAGGTTCCCTTTAAGAACTCTGTGTTGTTCAGGACCGATTTCATAATTGAGATTTTCATAATTCTCAGGTATCTGTTTTATGTCTAATTATGTGGTTGCTGTGCCCCCACTATTATGAGTTACTGATTGATTTTCGTTTGTCTTAATATAATTTATATTTGACAACACTGCCTGCTTTTTTATTTGGGTTTTATGGGGTGTTTTTAATTATCTTTTTCTTCAGTGTTCGTGTATTTATTTGTTAATTAACAAAATTTGAATATATTCATGGACATAGATTTTGGTGGTATTCATTTTTGTAAGCTGCTTTTTTTCTGCCAAAAGAGCAAGTTTTGCCTACAGAAAAAAAAGCATCAAAAACGCAATGTGTGAACCTAGCCTAAGGCTATTTTTAATTAGTGCTACATGATATCTATCCTTTTTGAGCTTGGGAGACGCATGTCTGATAAATATTCGGCAAAGAAAGGTACGCCTTGTCATGGCTGGTGGGCTCTCACGAATTGGCCATTTTATGTGCTAAGTACTCTTATGGTAGAAGTATATTCTGTATAGCATTATTGCAGCCCAAATTTCATATATTCAATGTTAGTACACATCACAGAATGCTGCTGTATTTATTTTTCTGCATATTATGCAATCATGGCAGCTTACACCTGATCACACTTCCTTTATTCTGCTCTGAGGTGCTGGTCAGTTTTTCTGTTTTTTTGTAAGGTGCAATATCAGACACAGACACTTGACATGAGCGGTGCTGTTTCTGAAAAAAAAAAAAAAACGTATTTTCTGATCCCATTAAAGGGATAATAGTTCTTTAGGTCTCTTTATTAACTGCCACTGTAAAATAAGGTGACATGAGATGAGTAATTGCTGATCATATCCAATGTCTCCAGTCAATTTAATAGTAATCATCCTCAAGAAAGACTAATCATGCTGCAGATTTTACCAGAACATTTCAATTTTACTGACTTCCAAAACTTTATGGTCGAATTTAGTGATTATATTTTTCATGTCCCTCTCTTTTATTACACTCAGACGTGCAGTATGTGATCATGGCTGTCTAGACAGTCATTTTTCCACATTTCTAGCAGACAATAAGTCACCAAATTGCAGGTGAACATGTCCTACTAATACTGAGCACTTTGCCTATGGCAAGCGAAATAGCAATTATGAGAGTAGATAGAGTTAGAGAAAGTCCTACCTAAACCATATTGTCATGCAGAACTTCAATTCCCATGGACACCTTACTTGCTGCTACTTGCTCAGCTGTTTTGTGTGCTATGTTGAACCTTATCTAATAGAGACAAAAGAGGCTCCATTTATCTTTATGAACTTAAGTGTGGGGTAATTTAACCTAATTCTTATTCCAAGTAAAATAAAATAGAAAGCATAGTCTAATGTGTCAAATTTTGACGTTTTTTAAAAACATTTTTAAAAAAAGTGTTACATGTGTTATAATCACCCAATATGTCTCCACCATTCACATTACTAATGGATCCACGTGACCTATAACAAAGTGACAAAACACAGGTCAGTAGACTCCATGTGAGCCTCCACCTTTCTTCTGTTCACATGTCAATAAAAGAAATGCAATTAGCTAATGGTAATGTACTGTAATAAGCTCTGAAAGGTTATCCTGTAATTGTCTCTTGAGCAGCACAAAGCTCTGCAGTCTCCTTACTCCCGTCAACAGTTCTGGTGAGTAGTAAAAGCTGTTGTGTTAGAGCAATACAGCTCATCACAAGCTCTGCTGTAACACATTAAGCTATCAGTAATTTGTTCTGGAGTCTACACTGCTGTCATCTATATATATAAAGTTGAGTGTATGTATGTGTGTGTGTGTATATATCGAGCCATGCCGACTCCACATAGCCATGCCCACTCCGCATAGCAGGCACAGGCCACATCTAGCTCTGTCATGTCTAGAATGGAGTTGCTATTGTGAGGCATGATGTCAAGGGAAAGGGAGGAGCCTCATGGATAGAGATGTGAGAGGGGAAATGAGACAAGTGAGGTGCTGCTGCAGTATGAGGCTGTGTATAGAGAAGAGTGAGGCGCTGCAGGTGGAGGCTGTGTATAAGACCACATTCACACGTTCGGCATTTTATCTCAGTATTTATAAGCCAAAACGAGTGGGAGAAAAATACAGAAGTGCTGACATGACTATGAAAATTGTACATTCACACTGAAGGCATCAAAACTATGAATTAACACATGTGGAATTATATATTTAACAAAACAGTGTGAAACAACTGAAATTATGTCTTATATTCTAGGTTCTTCAAAGTAGCCACCTTTTGCTTTGATGACTGCTTTGCACACTCTGGCATTCTCTTGATGAGCTTCAAGAGGGAGTCACCAGGAATGGTTTTCAATTCACAGGTATGCCCTGTCAGGGCCTGTCAGGTTTAATAAGTGGGATTTCTTGCCTTATAATTGGTGTTGGGACCATCAGTTGTGTTGTGCAGAAGTCTGGTGGATACACAGCTGATAGTCCTACCGAGTAGACTGTTAGAATTTGTATTATGGCAAGAAAAAAGCAGCTAAGTAAAGAAAAACGAGTAGCCATCATTACTATAAGAAATGAAGGTCAGTCAGTCCGAAAAATTGGGCAAACTTTGAAAGTGTCCCCAAGTGCAGTGGCAAAAACCATCAAGCGCTACAAAGAAACTGGCTCACATGAGGACCGCCTCAGGAAAGGAAGACCAAGAGTCACCTCTGCTTCTGAGGATAAGTTTATCCGAGTCACCAGCCTCAGAAATCGCAGGTTAACAGCAGCTCAGATTAAAGACCAGGTCAATGCCACACAGAGTTCTAGCAGCAGATACATCTCTACAGCAACTGTTAAGAGGAGACTTTGTGCAGCAGGCCTTCATGGTATAATAGCTGCTAGGAAACCACTGCTAAGGACAGGCAACAAGCAGAAGAGACTTGTTTGGGCTAAAGTACACAAGGAATGGACATTAGACCAGTGGACATCTGTGCTTTGGTCTGATGAGTCCAAATTTGAGATCTTTGGTTCCAACCACCATATCTTTGTGTGACACAGAAAAGGTGAACAGATGCCTACATGCCTGGTTCCCACAGTGAAGCATGGAGGAGGAGGTGTGATGGTGTGGAGGTGCTTTGCTGGTGACACTCTTGGGGATTTATTCAAAATTGAAGGCGTACTGAACAAGCATGGCTCCCACAGCATCTTGCAGCGGCATGCTATTCCATCCGGTTTGCGTTTAGTTGGACCATCATTTATATTTCAGCAGGACAATGACTCCAAACACACCTCCAGGCTGTTTAAGGGCTATTTGACCAAGAAGGAGAGTGATGGGTTGCTACGCCAGATGACCTGGCCTCCACAGTCACCAGACCTGTACCCAATTGAGATGGTTTGAGGTGACCTGGACCACAGAGTGAAGGCAAAAGGGCCAACAAGTGCTAAGTATCTCTGGGAATTCCTTCAAGATTGTTGGAATACCATTCCCAGTGACTACCTCTTGAAGCTCATCAAGAGAATGCCAAAAGTGTGCAAAGAAGTGATCAAAGCAAAGGTGGCTACTTTGAAGAACTTAGAATATAAGACATAATTTCAGTTGTATCACACTTTTTTGTTAAGTATATAATTCGACATTTGTTAATTCATAGTTTTGATGCCTTCAGTGTGAATGTACAATTTTCATAGTGATGAAAATACAGAAAATCTTTAAATGAGAAGGTGTGTCCAAACTTTTGGTCTGTACTGTATGTATATATAATGACAGCCAAACTCCACAGTGACAAAGGGAAGTAGTAGCTTCAAGCACCATTTGTATGTACAAGCCGATTGGACACCCATTACAGTTGGCATATAGCTTCAAGGCTTCATATGTGCGCTTTCGATAGCAAGAGGAATAAAGTAATTACATTTTACTGTATATCTTTCCTGTATTTAAATTTATATTCGCCAACTCGCCAAATTTTCCCAAAAAGTTTGATTTTGGCTAAAAAATTTGTTCAAATCTCAATTCTGGATATTTTGTAATTGCATGTAAATACACGTGAGAGAGAGGATGGAGAGAGGACCCCACTGACCATTACAGTTTATACTCTAAAGGTGAGAGAGAGGAACTTGCTGATCATAAGAGATTACACTTTAAAGATGAAAGAGAAAAAGAGGACCTTGCTGACCATAAGTGGGGGAGAGAGGGTGAGAGAGGACCCTGCTGACCATATGATCTTACAACCTACAGATGAGAGAAGAAGAAAGAAAATAGGACCTGATAGTCATGAAAGCTTACACACTACAGAAGAAAGACTTACCCACTGATTTGGGAGATGGAAAATGACTCTACTGTACAAACTGTGCTCTACTGGGAACTACTGATCTGTGATAACCCAGGTGTCATGCTGCAAAGCATTATGGGGAGACTCGTGCTGCAACACAAAATTATGTTAGCCCGCTCTCTCGTGCTTCAGCATTGTGGGAAATAGTGATGGGCAAATTTTTTTGTGAACTGCAGATCAAATCCAAAAATGTTAGAATTTGCTTGAAACCATGAATGTCAGTTAATGTGACTCAAACTCAATCCTCAATGGATCGATGTGCTCATTTCTAAATAAGACACATACTCTAGATCGTAAGATGATCTTAACTTTTTTCTTAAAGAAAATGTTGACTTGGTGAGTTACTTTCAAAAACATAAGGCTAGTATTTTTCTTGGTGAAAGTCCACCTGAAATTTGTAACCTTTTTTGAGATATTAGTATATGTCTATAATTAGTTATGTTTAATACCTAGCCACCTCTTTGCAAATGTCATGTATGCATGAGAAGGAATTACCATGCCACACACACAGACATAAATGAGCTCACCCAATGCCAAAGATGTCACTTAGTTTAAAAACAAAAGGAAACTACTGATTAGTACTTGTAATTTATTGGCTGACACATCAATTTGTTTCAGATGGAATGCCTATGCGTTAGTTCAATTACATAGGCAATTCGGAGGTTATTTTCAGGACACCGCTCTGCACACTCAAAAACGTAGATGATACCATCTGAAATCTTAGGACTTGTAAATTGATCGGTTGATTTTGAGTCAGTGCCAGGGCTGGGAATATTTTTAGCAGACCACTATACGGCTGTAATGAATGATGTGTATGTTATGGCTTTCTCCAGAGAGAACAATAAAAGCATCTTAATGCAGACACAACTGAATAAACTGTGCTGACATTGTATTGTTTTTGAAACACGAATGCGTCATAACTCAACGATAAAGACGTTTGTAGTTTATCACACTCTACATCATCAATAATTGAGTTTTCCTATATTGCTTTTAAGCAACTAAACCATAACCATTTTCAAGAGAAATTACATTGTAGATCAAACAATCTTTTATGAGAATTTTGTGCTATAGGAAGTAGAAAAAATATTGCTTTCAGGGGAAGACTAAAATGTAACATTTGGAATGGTTATATTGTTTATTTGTGTATTTACAGACTGCAGCAGACCACTTTGATACTGATGGCATCCTCATATTGGCGAGGGCCTGACATTTGGCACCTCCACCAATCAGTTGTCCACAGTGTCTGCTGTGGTTTTATGTAATCAATAAATAGAGAGAAGCACTGTGTAGTGGCCGCTGTCGAGTGTTGCAGACTGGCTCCTACATTAGTAATCACAGCCAGTCAGTGCAGATCAGCTATTATTTAACAGTGTAAAGGAGCGATGGTGTTCTGCCTCACACACTCTTCATATCTGGCTGCTGCTGCTAACAGCTGAGTGGTAGGGGTGCTAAATGTTGGACCCCCATAAAACTGTTATCAATTATGACCTATTTTAAGGAAAACCTTATTAAAACTCCTCTAATGTACTACTTTATCTTGGATTAACTGCAAGACAGTCCAAAGTCTAAACACGATCCTGGTCAGACCACATTTTATATCACTCTGAAACTTGTTCTGCAAACTCTGTAGTCCACTAATGAAAAATAGTACTCTTGGTATTAGGCAATGATAACACCATTGATAGCGATCATGTTTGTACATTGTAATGGCAGTTCTGTTATTTTCTCTGGCAAAAATATTATAACATGTAGCACAATCCTTGCAGTCACAACTATGGAAAATATATTCCATAGTCATTCCATTTATTCAAGAGTCAACAGAGTTTCATAGGCAACGATTGGATTACAGATGAACTGATTGATTCATGGGACTCTGCTCCAGCGTTCAGGCCAGTGGTGCCAAGCAGATAGAAGGAGGCCTGCAAATCTCTTACCTTTCAGCGTCTCTGGCATGGCTGCCACATCTGGTCCAATGTTGTCTGTCCATCATGTCAGCCCTGACTATTCAATGCCATGCTGTGTATGGTGGAAAGTAAGAGATTCAGGAGCCTCTTGTCTAACTCTCAGGTACCGCTGACATGGACGCTAGTCTGGAGCCCCGGAAATTGAGTCACTCGTCTCTTCTTTGAATCCATCATTTGATAGATCCAAAATAGAACAGTGGCTGCAATTTTAATCTGAAGCCATCATGAAGGTCTGAACAAAGCCTTAGTTCATTGCAGATACCTAATATGTTTTATTTATGTCTAAGGAAGCTGAGATGTCCTTGAATATTTCCATTTCAATATTCATATTCAATATTCAAGCCAAATGTGAGGAGGGGAGTTCAACACTAGAAGGAGTTTTAGGAGCAGTGACCGAAAGCATATGCTATGGAAAATATTACCATGCATTATCCAAAAATTCTGCTTCCTATAATACATCTATAGTAAATTGACTCAAACCCTTAAAGGTGCAGCCAAAATAAATTTTTGCATTTTCAGTTTTTCCTCTCCTTTTTCAACGAGCCATAACATTTTTTTATATTTTTATATGGACATAGATATATAGGAGTTTGTTTTTGTTCTGTGAGACAAGCTTTAGTTTTAAAAGACATAATTTCTTTTACCAAATTGATTATGTGAAAAAGTGCAGTGAAGTGGTGAAACACTATTCCTCCTTTATTTTTTGGGGTTTCATTAGTACAACATTAATTTAATAAAATGACCTGGCAACAGTATGATAGCAGTGATACCAAACATGATTTTTTTTTTTACCATTTTAATAACTTAAAAAAATTTGACCTTTGTAAAAGAAGAAATATAGCCTATGTCACCATTTTCTGAGACCCCATAGATTGTTGTTTTTCCATCAAAGGAACTGTGTGAGGGCTTGCCTTTTGGGCCATTAGCTTGCACTGATATTGATGCCACCTTGGTGTTAATTCCCCATAGACAACTTAAACCTGTGATTCATTCATTGATTGTATGTTATGCTGCAATATATAAGTATGATATATATATATATACATATATATATATATATATATACACAGGTCCTTCTCAAAAAATTAGCATATAGTGTTAAATTTCATTATTTACCATAATGTAATGATTACAATTAAACTTTCATATATTATAGATTCATTATCCACCAACTGAAATTTGTCAGGTCTTTTATTGTTTTAATACTGATGATTTTGGCATACAACTCCTGATAACCCAAAAAACCTGTCTCAATAAATTAGCATATTTCACCCGGCCAATCAAATAAAAGTGTTTTTTAATAACAAACAAAAAAACCATCAAATAATAATGTTCAGTTATGCACTCAATACTTGGTCGGGAATCCTTTGGCAGAAATGACTGCTTCAATGCGTCGTGGCATGGAGGCAATCAGCCTGTGACACTGCTGAGATGTTATGGAGGCCCAGGAAGCTTCAATAGCGGCCTTAAGCTCATCCAGAGTGTTGGGTCTTGCGTCTCTCAACTTTCTCTTCACAATATCCCACAGATTCTCTATGGGGTTCAGGTCAGGAGAGTTGGCAGGCCAATTGAGCACAGTAATACCATGGTCAGTAAACCATTTACCAGTGGTATTGGCACTGTGAGCAGGTGCCAGGTCATGCTGAAAAATGAAATCTTCATCTCCATAAAGCATTTCAGCCGATGGAAGCATGAAGTGCTCCAAAATCTCCTGATAGCTAGCTGCATTGACCCTGCCCTTGATGAAACACAGTGGACCAACACCAGCAGCTGACATGGCACCCCACACCATCACTGACTGTGGGTACTTGACACTGGACTTCAGGCATTTTGGCATTTCCTTCTCCCCAGTCTTCCTCCAGACTCTGGCACCTTGATTTCCGAATGACATGCAAAATTTGCTTTCATCAGAAAAAAGTACTTGGGACCACTTAGCAACAGTCCAGTGCTGCTTCTCTGTAGCCCAGGTCAGGCGCTTCTGCCGCTGTTTATGGTTCAAAAGTGGCTTGACCTGGGGAATGCGGCACCTGTAGCGCATTTCCTGCACACGCCTGTGCACGGTGGCTCTGGATGTTTCCACACCAGACTCAGTCCACTGCTTCCTCAGGTTCCCCAAGGTCTGGAATCGGTCCTTCTCCACAATCTTCCTCAGGGTCCGGTCACCTCTTCTCGTTGTACAGTGTTTTCTGCCACATTGTTTTCTTCCAACAGACTTACCATTGAGGTGCCTTGATACAGCACTCTGGGAACAGCCTATTTGTTGAGAAATTTCTTTCTGGGTCTTACCCTCTTGCTTGAGGGTGTCAATGATGGCCTTCTTGACATCTGTCAGGTCGCTAGTCTTACCCATGATGGGGGTTTTGAGTAATGAACCAGGCAGGGAGTTTTTAAAAGCCTCAGGTATCTTTTGCATGTGTTTAGAGTTAATTAGTTGATTCATAAGATTAGGGTAATAGGTAGTTTAGAGAACCTTTTCTTGATATGCTAATTTATTGAGACAGGTTTTTTGGGTTATCAGGAGTTGTATGCCAAAATCATCAGTATTAAAACAATAAAAGACCTGACAAATTTCAGTTGGTGGATAATGAATCTATAATATATGAAAGTTTAATTGTAATCATTACATTATGGTAAATAATGAAATTTAACACTATATGCTAATTTTTTGAGAAGGACCTGTATATGTATATATATATATATATATATATATATATATATATATATATATATATATATATATATATATATATATATAAACATGGTTTTCTATGAAACCAAGCCTGAGTCAAGACTTCATGGGGGAATGAGCATTGCAATGACGTGGGCCATCAGCTGGAACTTGGTTACCTACTACCGTAAAAAAAATTATAAAAAACACTCCAAAAATGATGCTTTTTCATCAGAGTGACACACAAGAAATTAAATAACAGCGATCAAAAAGTCAATATATTGGGGCACTACACTGTATGGGAACACAATGTATAGACATTACATTAGCATTTTTACAATTCTCCAGAGCAAAGCAAAGTGTGTTACAAAATAGTCACTGCAGCTGATGAATTATTTGGGAGATTAAATTGTTACCATGGGGTTACTTTGGGAGGGTTCTGCTGTTCTGGCACCAAAGGAGCTTTGCAAATGTCATCTGCAAACAAGTCTAGCAAAATCTCTATCCTTCTCAGCCCTGACGTGTGAACTAACCGTAGTTTCTGATGACATATGTGGCATCACCGCATTCGGGAAAAATTGCACAATAAATTCTTCAGTCCAGTTTCACCTATTAACCCTTGTGTAACACATACATTTGTATCAAATAACTAAAATGTTATATTTCCACTTCCCAATTCTATAAAATTCTCTAATGCACCTGTAGGTTCAAAATACTCATTAAATCCCTATATGAATTCCTTCAGCAGTGAAGTTTCCAGTATGGAGTCACTTGGGTGGGTTTCTGCTGATCTGGCAAATCAGTTACTTGGCTAATGGAAGTCACGATTTATTCAAATGGACTCTGTGTTAAAACAGTAGCGTGCTTAACAAATTATGGGGCTCATTTTCTACTAATATACCTCATGTAAACTATAAATTTGGTATTTAAACAGTATTTTAGTAGAAAAAAACTAATTTTTTGTTTTCTCATCTAAATGTTAATGTTTTGTGTGTTCAGGAGAAATTGCATAAAAAAATATGGGGTCCATGTTTTCCTATCTTCTGCTGTGAAAATTACAAATCTAAAGCTAAAACAACATTTTATCTGAAAAACGTAATTTTATTTTGCACATCATGCATTTCAAAACATTTTGTCCTGCACCTACGGGTTCATCATGCTCAAAACAGCCCTAGGCGAGTCTCTTGATGGTATAGTTTTCAAAATGGGGTTGGGTCAAATTTGCATCCCAAATACCAAAATAGCAAATGCTGATTCTTCCCTTCCAAGCCCTACCTTATATACAAACAGTACTTTTTGACTACATGTGGGGTATCTTGGAAGAATGTGGTTAAAAAAATGTGGGGTCCACTTTTTTAGTTTCCTCTTAAAAAACTGAAAAATGTAGGTATAAGGCAAAGCATTTGTGAAAAAAATTTACATGTTCAATATGACAACATAATGCTATCAAATTCTGTGTAGCGCCTGTAGGTTCAAAATGCTCACAATACCTTTGGATAAAATCCTTTAGGGATATAGTTTCAAAATAGGGTCACTTGTTTGATATTTCTGCTGTTTAGGCTCCCTATTAACCCTGCAAATATGGCATGGCGCCCACAATCTCTTTCAGCCAAATTTGTGCTCCAAAATTCAAGTGGTGCTCCTTCTCTTATGAGCCCTCCAGTTTGTTCAAATACAGGCTTCTCACCACAATTTGGGTGTCAGCATGCTCAGAAGAAACTGGGTAACAAATTATGGGCTCTATTTTCCCATGCGATTCCTTTTAAAAGTGTAAAAAAATGGAGCAAAAGCAACATTTAAAGTAAAAATTTTAATTTTTTTTTCCACAAATCCTGACAACAGTTTTGTAGCATTTGAGGTAAAAGGGTATCATTTTTGGAGGGAGTTTCCAATATATAGGCCCCTCACAGTCCATTTAAATCCAAATAGGTCCCTAAAGAAACAGGCTTTTTAAAATTCTTGAAAAAATGAGAAATTGATGATCAACTTTTAACCCTACTAAAATACTAACACAAGAAAATGACATTTGAAAAATGTTGTAAAGTAGACATATGCAAAATGTTATTTATTAATTATTTTGGGACAGCATGACTGTCTTAAGGATATCAAACATAAACATTGAAATTCCAAAATTTTCACAAATAAACGCAAAACATATCGACCTAAATTTACCACTAACATAAAGTACAATGTGTCACGAAAAAAGAAACTCAGAATCACTTTGAAATGCTGGAGCATTCCACAGTTATTACCACATAAAGTGACACTAGTCAGATTTTAAAAATTTGGTCTAGTCATTAAGGTCAAAATTGGCTCGGTCACTAAGGGGTTAAAACATATCAATGCATGTTGTAAAAATAATAAATAGCTTAGGTTTTAAAGCCGCTTCTTTTATGGACTACCTTCAACAATAAAGCTAATAGTCATTTTTCACTGCAGTATTTAGAATTGCTAACGTGCCCCTTAGGCTGTTTGGTCGATAGGCTGATTTTAATAAGATGTTTAATACAACTTTCAACCATGCCTTTGAACTCTAGCTCTGTCATCACTATATCATATCACCGATGTCACTAGTCACTCTGTCAACGAGAGGATCCAATCTAGATCCACTTGCATATCAATAGCTAAGAACATGATGCACATAGATATGACTGCAATGTGGTTTAAATGTGAACCGGGTGTCTAGAAAGCTGTGTACAGTCTAAAAAAGGCATTTGGTTTATTTAATGAAGCCATACTATCCCCAGGTGACGGAACGTGACACTGGATAACTAATAAACAATTTTTAGCATCATGTTCCGTACTTAATGTTTAGCTATGATGGCACATTTAAAGTCAATGTAATTAATACACGAATGGTCTTGGTGACTCTTGACACTATGTTGAGAATCTGACAGCCGGAAAAGAAAGTAAATGGGATGACACAGAAAAGCATATGTGTTTTGAAGTACTCCACCTGCCCTGTTAGGAAATTAGGAAACTTGTGAAACTTACTCAACACAACATGTGAGTCAAAGACGATTCACTGCTTACACAATCCCAAAGGGATAAATAAGGACAGCGATATCCTTTGACTTGTAAAAGTATTTCTCACCATTTAAATTATTGCTTTTTAAAATTTAAACTGTTTTCTGTGCTGAGTATTGATTTCTACAGTCCCTCTATATGATTGCGGATTGCCAGATCATGACAGTATGCAATGTGCACATTGTCATGATTTCTCTCTATTTTCAGCTCAGGTAAGCTTGAACATTGAGAAAAGTGTAAAAGCTAGTCGGCATAAGACCATACATAGTTGAAGCCACATGATTGCCTACTCGAACTCCAAATATAGGATAATCTTGATCGTGTGCACAAACAAATTTATGTTAAGCTCTAAAATCCTTTTAAAACTGCCTTTTCAAGACGGATATATTGTGTATCTATAATATTATACATATTTGAAATGGATAACGTCTCTAAGGCCAGAGTCACACATCCAATTTTTGTGGTCCAAGCATGGACTTCGAAGCGCAGTCAGCTGTGGGTCTCTTCATCAAAACTTGAATTCCGCATAATATCAGGCTGTTGAGCCCTTTTTGTGTTGTAGTCTATCCTTAGACTACAAAGTATGAATGTGTGAATCTGTCATTAGAGACATTATCCTGTTCAAATGTAAGAAATGATATAGCTACAGTGGCAAGACATGATTTAGGTGGCACTCATGTGGTACAGTAGAAAATGGCAAATGGTAGGTAAGGTTCACCTTGAAGGTGGGAGACAGCACCAGAAGAGAACATGCTCAGAAGCTGAGCAGGTTGACAACAGATAAAGGAATTGGCGAAGTTGCGGTGTGATGCCCAGTAAACATTTGAAGTACATTGTTTGGGGAATAATGTTACCTTTGATTGAGTCCACAAAATGACAGATCACAAACCATGATTACCTAATGAAGGCTCCTACGGCTGCCCGAAGCTGAAAACTTTTTTGTGATGTGTCATTCTGTGGACTTAAATAAAGGTAACATCATTCAGCAAACATTTTACTTTAAATTTTTATTGGGCAGAGCACTGCAACTTCTCCAATTCCTTTGTATAGCTACAGTAACCCAGTCTCGAAAGTAAAACATGGATGAGTGAGTGAATTCGGCTTAGCAAATATCATGGTTTAAAAAAAAAACACAGGAAAAAGTAATATGCATCACTGTAGGAAACTGTAAGGTTTATATAACCTTTCCCACAGCAGCTACCGTAATTTTCATTTTTGCGCTTTCATTTTCACCACCCCATTTTCTAAGAATCATATTTTTTTATTTCTGCATTGACATAGAAATATGTGGGCTTCATTTATGCAGGATGAGTGAATCTTTTGAATTAAACTATTATTTTTTTAATATATCATATAAGAAAAAAAATCCAAGTGTAGTGAAATGATAAAAAACAAAATTCTGCCATGGTATTTTGGGTTTTATTTTTGTGTATTTTTCAGGTTACTGCTTCCATGACCATACAAAGAATGCCCAGCTTTTTTTTTCATTAAAAAGTCAGAAATTTGTTGAAATTTGGCTATTCACTGAGATCTGTATCTTTTATATTTTCCTGTTGATGGAGCGGTGTATGTATTTCTTTTTCTGGTGAGCTGTAGTTTTTATAGGTTTAATTTAGGAGTAGATACAAAATTATAATAGTTTTCAGGTTTTTTTTTGCATTTTCTTGGGGCGGTGCAATTGGAGCGCCCCCACACCACCGCAGGGCCGAGGGGTACCCGGAGCCGGGCCTCTGGGTCTCTGCTCTGGGGTTGTCACGGTGGCTAGACCCGGTCCGTGGCCCTGTCTGTCAGTGGGGGACGTCCAGTGCAATAAGTGGTGTTGTAACGGTGCAGTTGTGGGGTGCAGGTCGCGGTAAATAACGAGGACACCAGGTTGCAGTCTCTTTACCTCTTTACTGGAGATCTTTGAGTCCTCAGTCCAGAATACGGTTCACCAGGCTGCGCAAGTCCGGCCGGTCCAATGGCACCTCCAGAGTTCACTTCACAGGTGGAAATCGGTGCCTTCCTTCTTAGCGCTATGTGTTGTAGTCCTTCCCTGCTGTGCTTACGGAAAGTACCCCACAACCGTTGTGTCTGTTTCTTAAGTTCCCTCACAACTCGATTAAATGATGTTCTTCTAATCTTCCGTCCCTTCCTGATGTTACAGTTAGAACGGCACCCGTTTGTCGGATAGGCCTGGAGTTCTTCCGGGACCCTAGAGACGCCCCTCTCCCGCAATTGCCTCCCAAGACTTCATAGGTGATATGTGTTAGACAGCCCGCCTTAAACTGACTGTCCTGCCGCTGTTTAGAGTATTGCTTGAAGCTGAATGTTATAATACTCCCTCGGCATTCCGGCCACCGGTAATGCGCCTCAGTAGGGTGTTGCTCCGGTCTTACAGCACGACCCCTACTGGAATTCTCCTATTGCTTGATCTCGTTTCTCACTCAGCACAATCTATCTCGCTTCTAGTCCTTTCTTGGGTCCCGCCGCTTCCCGGAGCTGGCGCGGACCCGTTACGTTCTTTTCAATGCCAAGCCTCTGTCAGGATCCCACCCCTGACAGAGACCCTACTGTCTCTTCCTCCACAACACCCTCTGCCACTAGGTGTTGCTTTGTCCAATCCAGTCAGCTTTCTGATCTAACTTCCTGCCTGACCCCCAGTTTACCCACTATGGTGGGGAGTGGCCTAATGAATAGAACCCTTAGCTCCCCCCGGAGGCCCGGCTGTGAAATGTATTGGTGTCTGTGATACCTGATCAGATGAACTCCTTCAGTGCCATCGGACGCACCATGGCTCCCCATAGTGGCGGAGCCACAGTACTGCAACGACCAGGACTCTGGGGCGCTGCACAATAACCTCAGAATGGCAGTTAAGGCATTTTGCTTACAAAATTTGCCATTCTGGTTAAGTAATATTTTGATAGATCAGCCTTTTGCATATGAGATGATACCAGTGTAATTAGCAAAATAATTTGTAAAACTTGCTATTTATAGCAGAAATTCAGACCTCGAAAGCTTCTGAAGTGCCAATGTGTCTGAACAGTAACCTAGTAATCCTGAATGGTCCATTTGTCTTTTAAGTACACCTCCCCATAGGAAGGATACTTCCAGTATTAAAAGACTACCGTAGCCTTGAGGCTTTCTTCTCGCTATTCACACAATAATAAAATGCCATTGTTTCTTTGTTAATGCCTCAAAAGACTTTCATGATGAAGCATGTTTGGTGGCCCGAATAATGTCACGTACGGGGAAGGAATGCTGGAACGTCAAACTTTTGTAAATATCAGCTCTTTTTATAGCAAACACATTAAATGTACAATATGTTAAATCAAATGTAAAGAAATGTACGCTCAGTCCAGATCTAATACAGCTATAATGTGAAGAGAGAGGATCCTTGTAATTAATGCAGGTATTACCGTAGAGTTTAGGATTTACTCCCCACACTGACACTACAGTAATGACTTGGGTTTCTGTTACTGACAAGGTTTTATGTACAAGAGTCTATTAATTAGTTGGAGTCTAGGTGGAGGTAAAGCTTGGAATTAACTACAAATATCTGCCAGGATTTATGCTGGAGACAGGTAGAATTAAATGGAATTTACAAAATTATAGTTTTCAAAGTAAAAATTCAAATAATCCAATTAGCACATAAATTGGAGTCACAACATTTCTTCCCTCCATGTAGCCTGACTATAGCATGTGCAAAGTAGGTCACATGGAAACCAAGGTACAACTTTAACCCCTTAACCCCCGAAGCTTTTTGCGGTTTCGTTTTTCACTCCCTTTCTTCCCAGAGCCATAACTTTTTAGATTTTACACCAATATGGCCATGTGAGGGCTTGTTTTTTGCAGGACCAGTTGTACTTTTGAAATACAACATTCGTTTTACCATGTCATGTACCAGAAAACAGGAAAAAATTCCAAGTGCAGTGAAATTGCAAAAAAAGTCCAATCCCATGCTTTTTTACTAGGTTCACTAAATGCTAAAACTGACCTGCCATTATGATTCTCCAGGTCATTTCAAGTTCATAGACACCAAACATGTCTAGGTTCTTTTTAATCTAAGTGGTGAAAAAAATTTCCAAACTTTGTTTAAAAAAAATTGTGCCATTTTCCGATACCTGTAGTGTCTCCATTTTTCGTGATCTTGGGTTGGGTGAGGGCTTATTTTTTGCACGCTGAGCTGACATTTTTAATGATACTATTTGGTGAAGATAAGATCTTTTGAATGCCCATTATTGCATTTTAATCCAAAATTGCGGCGACCAAAAAAACCGTAATTTTGACACTTTGACTTTTTTCTCACTACGCCGTTTAGCAATCAGGTTAACCCTTTTTTTATTGATAGACCGGGCGATTCTGAATATGGTGATGCCAAATATGTTATGTTTTATTTTTATTGTTTTATTTTGAATGGCGCAAAAGGGGGGAGATTTTAACTTTCATTTTTTTAATTTTTTAAAATATTTTTAAAAACATTTTTTTTTACTTTTGGCATGCTTCAATAGCCTCCATAGGAGATTAGAAGCTGCCACATACAGGCGATGATCAGATTTCGTCTATATAGCAAAATTGCTCACTTGCTATGAGCGTCGACCACTAGGTGGCGCTCACAGCAAGCTGGCACTGACAACCACAGAGGTCTCCAGGGAACCACAGGTTGTCATGCCAATACACCGGTGACCCGTGATCATGTGATGATTTAAATGCCGCTGATAGAGCTTGACAGCGGCATTTAACTGGTTAATAGCTGTGGGTGGAACACGATTCCACCCATGGCTCTTGCGGGCACATGTCAGTTGTTCAAAACAGCTGACATGTCCCTGGGAAGATGTGGGCTCACTGCAGGAGCCGGAGCCCACATCAAAGGGAGGGAGTCCGACATTGGCGTAAATATAGACCCGATGTTGGTAAGGGGTTAAAACAGTTGATGAACAAATATGGAATAAATTCACTAAATAAAAGGAAGATTTGCTATTTTCTAAAATTAGGGGCTTAAAGGGAATATGTCAGCAAGTTTTTGCTATGTAATATGAGGGCACCATGAGGTAAGGGTGAAAACACTGAACAAAATGATGTGTCACTTTCACTTATAAAGCTGTGTGTTGTTGTTTACTTACACTGAAGGTTTTATCACCAGAAGATTATCATTGCTATGACTAGCTGCTGCATGCGCTTGCTTAGCTGAATCCACCCCCTCCTGTGATAAACAGCTCACTATCAATAGACCTTCTACATACAGAGCCAGGTGTTGGCGGGGATAGTTTTCTCAGCCTTGCTGCATTGCTAAATCTAAGACCTCTGATTGTGTCAGAACAGCTGCACCCAGTAATCTAAGTGACATATCAATGGATTCAGGATTTCTTTGTCAACATCATGCTGATCCCAAATGAGGTATCAAACACCTGCTTTAAAAGTGAAATGAGGACTTTAGCTACATTGTTAACTATATCTCATTTAGAAAAGACATCTGGTAACTGCTAAACTGTGGCTTCAAGGGTGGTAGAAAAACCAGTCACTAGCTTGCTCAAAATTTAAAACGGTTTTTCATCCCTTGTTTTTATTTTAATGAACAAGATTACATGTCACTCCGTCCAAAGTCCGATGCACAGAAAAAGGATACCATTCCTGATCAAATATTAGAAGACAAATCTGGCACTCTTAGTAGGCATCAAAATACGTTTATTTGTAGTAGATCAAAAAATCCCAATAGAATTAATGTTTCGGTCTTTGACTCAGATCTTCCTCAGACTGGGATATGGGAAACAGAAACAAAAAAACTAGATTCAATTTCATCATATATCCAAAAAGTTACTAATAAAAAAATAGTCATGACCATATGTGCAATACATGATATATTGAGTGGCATAACATAGGTAAACATAGGTAAATGCAAATAAAATAAAAGGTTTTTTTTACTTTATACAACATCATTAGTCAAAAGGATTTCAACTCCATGTCAAGGACCTCGTAAGAGGCCTCCATATAAATTTGAAAAGGTACATAAATAATTTTTTTGGAGGGGTATGGATGTGCTAAAACAAAAAGTAATTGTGTAATTATAGATTAAAAAGAGGCACAGATGCCTGGCTAAAAATTAGTTGCTTACCGGATTGTTAAGTAGTCATAGGACCCAGAGAAGACAGCGCAACAAGAGCTGGGGGAAAGAAATTCTCTGGAGAAGAGCGCTAGTGTGCTGTGATAAGAGAAGGATTATATATGTGTGGGCTGCAGTAAAATTGATTAACAATACCCAATGGCCGTGTATCCGGAAGGACAAATCCAGAAGAGAGCGGGGTGCTGGAATGCACACTAAAAGAAGCACCGGAAGTGCATCACTAAGTATCGCGGGGACTGGAAGGGTCAATCGTGACCAGCGTGCGTTCCAGCACCCCACTCTCTTCCGGATTTGTCCTTCAACAAATATTGAGACACTCAGTGAACACATGCTTGTATGAGATACATAAAACATATGAAGCCACTTAGTGAACCCACGCTTGTATGAGATACGCATCATATATTGAACCAGTCATCCTACAACCAGTATGGACCTTTGTAAATGTTAGATAGATTAAACACATTTTAATGACCAAATTGGCTAGGTTACCACATCCCATTTCAACTCTACTTTTCATTTGCTTTAACGTATTTCTATCTTAATGACTTTATGGTCTTCACCTCTGGAGGACCTTCATGAAAAGACACATGAAGTCCCCAGGTCTCAATCAGAATCTATAAGTAAAGAGCAACTTTAACAAAAAGCGGGAACAGAAAATTTTGAAAAAAAGTTTAGTGCACCATATGGGCATTTTAGATGGAAGGTCCAGTATCGACCCAGGCACTAGAATCTCCTGAAAAAAGGGCCACTATGCTCTACTGAACACTGATGTCTGTGAAAACTAAATTGTAGTCAAAGGAAAATTGTACATTGAAGGAATTTGTCCATAGGCTGGCACATGGACAATCATCAATGCTATTTGTTCAAATGGTCTCTTATCACAGAAAACCACTCTTGTCCATGAGCTCCATCTGGTAGTTCAACCTATTCAACCTATAGCCTATGCAAATGAAAAAAAAGGCAATCCTTTCATAAGATGTGCATTAGCTTTAAAGAGGACTTGTCACCAGATCCAAAGAGGTCAGCTTTTCCTTCTATTATATTCCTACTGCTCCCCTGAGTATTCTGTGGTTTTTTGTGTTGTTGTTTTGCTTTTTCTAACTCAACCATACGGTTCCAAACATATGGGTCATTTTACTTAGTGCTAATTTTTATGGTCTTTTATGAAGGTAAAATTGTTCAAAAGGTAATAAGAGCAGACTAAAAATATTCCCCAGAGAATCCTCCACGCCCGCTTGGAAATAACTATATGTATTTGCATTAAGTAAAGAGGCCCTTATCTCTTTAACCGTATGGTCAGTTTAATTTCAAAAGTAAATACTTAACAACTGAATATAGACAGGAAAGCAGTGAGAGAAAAATAAGAGCAAAATCTGGACTCCTACGACTTTATGTCAGGTCCTCTTTTAAGGGATCCGATGGGTCTCTAAGTTTTTCCTGATGTATTATTCTCACTGATTTTGCTCTTTTATAATCAAAATTCAAAGTTCAAATCTTCCTACGATACTCATACAGGGTGAATGAGTGTTAAAGGTGTTTTATAGAGGGCAAAATGTTTGACACTGTGTTGATAGAGGTTTAAGAATATAAAGAAGGGATGTGATACTCCCCTCACTGCTCCCACTAATGTTCATGTTTTGACACTTAGCTCTACTTTCTGGTTCCCTGTTGACAAATAGGAAATGCTGCTTAGTCAAACATTGACTGAGATGGCTCCTCATCTAGAAGACCTCTTTTCTTCCAAGCACCATGCACTATAGCACCTTACCTACACTTTGGAGGCACAAACACATGCTAACATACTACCTCATTGTTTAAATACCAGGATTTTTTACTATGCTGCTGCATTTTATTTGCATTAATAACACTGAATTTCAGGGAAGTTCTTGTCCCGAGAAAATTTTATTGTATCTTATAGATTTTGATATGCTGAACACAAATATGTGCTCCAAAAGTCTGTATCACGTAAGGCTTTTAACCCCTTCATGAAGGGAGCTTTTTTCCATTTTTTGTTTTCGTTTTTCGCTCCCCTTCTTTCCAGAGCCATAACTTTTTTATTTTTCCATCAATATGGCCGTGTGAGGGCTTATTTTTTTGTGGGATGAGCTGACTTTTTTAATGATACCACGTTTGTGCATGTACATTCTTTTTATTGCCCGTTATTGCATTTTAATGCAATGTCGCGGCAACCAAAAAAAACGTAATTCTGCCGTTTTGATTTTTTTTATTGCTACGCCATTTAGGGATCATGTTAATTCTTTTTTTATTGCTAGATTGGGTGATTCTGAATACCAAATATGTGTAGGTTTTTTTTATTATTGTTTTATTTTGATTGGGGCAAAAGGGGGGTGATTTGAACTTTTTTTTTTTATATTTTCAAAACTTTTTTTTTATTTTTGGCATGCTTCAATAGCGTCCATAGGAGGCTAGACTCTGCCATAGCGCAATCGCCTCTGCTACATAGAGGTGATGCTCAGATCACCTCTATGCAGCAGAATTACAGGCTTGCTATGAGCGTCAACCACAGGGTGGCCCTCATAGCAATCTGCCATCAACAACCACAGAGGTCTCAAGGAGACCTCTGGTTGTGATGGCAGCGCAGCGATGACCCCCGATCACGTGACGGGGTCATCGCTGCACGTATTTCCAGACCGGCATCCGGAAGTGCATTTAAATGCCAGCTGTCAGAATTTGACAGCGGCATTTAACTACTTAATAGGCGAGGGCGGATCGTGATTCCACTCGCGCCAATTGCGGACATGTCAGCTGTTAAAAACAGCTGACATGTCGCGGCTTTGAGGTGGGCTCACCGCCGGAGCCCACCTCAAAGCGGGGGATACTGCAAGCTGTCGTACTATTCCATCAGCTGACAGTAAGGGGTTAAGAAACAACAGTTTATAGTCTATATTATTACGTCCGTGACACTACATACATGTGCATCGATGTCAGTAGCAAAAGCAATTGTTCAAAAGTGTTTTGCAGACGACTGTCGTTTATAATCCATGTTTTTAGAATTATAACAGATTATAATGTTTTGTATCATTTCTCAAAAACCTTACGTGGTAGGAAAAATCTGAAGACATTTATGAAATAAGCATGAAAAAATCTATCAGGAACACTCAAAATTGTCCGAGGGACAAAACCTTTGTAACACAGTGTAATCCTCTATGAACTACAAGTGTATTCTGTTATACCTTTGATTCATTATATCTGGTATATACCGTATTTTCTGGCATATAAGATGACTGGGCGTATAAGACGACCCCCCAACTTTTCCAGTTAAAATATAAAATCTTCTTAAAAGTCGGGGGTCTTCTTATACGCCGTATGTCATCTTATAGGGCCGGTGACTAATGTGCCTTTTGGGGGGGAGTGGTCCTGATGACGAAGAGGGGGCATCTCACAGGAAAGTGTGAGTGGAGTATCCCCCATTACCTCATTGTAGCTGCAGTGTGGGGTGCTGGGGAGCGGCGGCGGCCACCGCCCCACAGCACAGCACCCATGCGGCACAAAGAGGAGCAGCAGCTGCCGCCTCTCCCCAGCACAGAGACCCCATGCTGCAGCTACAATGAGGTAATGAGAGATACTCCACTCACACTTTCCTGTGAGACGCCCCCTCTTCGTCATCGGGACCACTCCCCCCCTCCCACCATATACACATTGGTGTCTGTACTCGGCGTACAAGACGGCACCCGGCGTATAAGACGACACGACCCCAGACTTTTAAGAAGATTTTCAGGGGTTAAAAAGTAGTCTTATACGCCAGAAAATACAGTATTTTTTTTTGTATACCTATTGATAATATGACACACTTTGATTTGTGCCCCTTTTTCAGTTTTTCTCCCTCCCTATGTGCACCTATATCTTGATCTAATAAAGCTTGACATATATTTTATCATCATTTTGACCTTTTGTCAGTTTCTCTTTCTCTCTTGGTTTCCTAGATACAATAGAAAGATACGATAGATAGATACGATAGATAGATAGATACATAGATACAATAGATAGATAGATAGATAGGCAGATAGATAAGATACACAGTATATTCATGATATGTACAAGCAATGCTAATGCAATCTCACTCTTCCTCCATCAACATGAATACTTTTGACAAAGGCAGCAAGAAACTGCAAAATACAAATGTGACTTGATGCACAAGTTGCTGACTTGGGGGATATACATGACCTCAATAAATAATGCTGTAAATGTAGAATTTCAACAGAAATCTACATTTAGTGAGTGAACACGTCCAAAGTCTAATTGGTAGTAAATAATAACGACATAGGCAGCACTCAGTAAATCTAACCCGTGGCATACGAAAGGCCATCATCACAATGACAGATGTCTGACATACATTGATTGGCCTGGGCAGAGGTGACATACTTATCTACATTATCGACTGTTTGTCCCAGGCTTAAAATGCTGAAGATCTGTTTAAAAGCAAGACTTAAAGGGTGAAAAGAGAATGATGAGATACTTACATTTCACTACAGTCACAATCATAGGGGAAGGTGAATGTTAGGTTATAACAGGGGCGGACATACTATTGGTGCAACCTGTGCAGCCTCATAGGGGAACAAACAGTAATTGATCCCACATTCACCTTCAAGGCATCAGCTTCTGTCTCAGACACAAAAATAGGAGAATTATGATGATTTATTGGACTGCAAGGCCTGCATACTATCCCTGCACAGGGACCCTCTTCAGTGTGTGTCTGCCTCTGGGTTACACAAGGCATAGTTGTATCTGTAATTCTGAAAAATAAGTGATACAAAATCTGAAAAGAGAAACAGAAAGGAATTCTATGAAGTCCCACGGCGACTTGCAAAGAGAGGTAGTAGAGGTGCACTATGAAACTTTATTGCTATTTTAAAGTATGGGGCATCATTGTGGCAGCCTGTTAGCAGCTGCAGAGCTAAACAACACAGCTCTGTCAACTGTGTAGTGGTCGCTGCTGGATACCGCAGATCAGCTCCTGTCTAAATGAAATCGAGCTGAGCAGCAGTAACCAAGAAGAGCTACCACATGGAGCTGTGCTGTTCAGCTGCATTCACTATTAACTTCCACTGTATTTTAAAACATTTGATCAATGGGGGTGCCAGATGTTGGACCGCCACCGATTTCATATTAATAGCCCATTCTAAGTTTGGCTACTGACATCATGTAAAGAATAAAAATCACTTTTCTGCAGTTCAGATTCTCAACTAATTTTTGGAGGATCAAATTCTATTCAACAGAAAAAGGCCCCATTTAAACCAGGGGTGCACAACCTGCAGCCCAGGGGCAACATGCAGCCCCCAACCAAATGGATAGAAAAATGCTTGTCTGACAGGATAAATTGAACCTTGCAGCCAATATATGATGCCCAATCCACGGGAAGCATGTATCAGGCACTGGAGGAATGATCTCAGCCAGGTACTCTGAAACACTGCTGTATTTCAGAGAAAAATATACGTTAAAAGCCGCCCGCTGCACTGGATTGCCAGACCTCTCCATACATGCGTGCATAGGGGTATGTAGTACGTAATATGTGAATAAGACAGGAGGTCTTTCATGTCTGCGGCTCGCTCCACTGTAGATTATGACACTTCTGAATCATTAGGTCGTAAGCAAAAACCCCATGATCTATTGCAGAGGCCATGCGCATGACCTCTTCCTCTTAAGGGCTCATTCACATAGTTTTTTTTAATGAGGATTTAGAAGCAGATTTTACTGCAAATCCACACAAAAATGCTTCAAAAACTCTTTGAATCAGCTTCCTAGTAGTTTTACTGCAAATTGTTCAAAATAATGTAAAAGAAACAACACTGTGTGCACTAAAGGAGCTTGTCCATTAAAATTAGTTGGAAAATTATTTACAGCCTCTTTGAGGTGATTTTTGATGTGGATTTAGAAGTAAAATCGATTTCTCATTCCCTGTAAAAACAAATCAGTGTGAACATACTATTAGTGTGCTGACTGGTGGAGGTAAGAGTCCTGTAAGTAGAATTTGATCCTGAGACGTTTACGGTATATACTTTTGATATTCCACAAATGTCACAGAAGAAAATACCCCTTAAATTTTTAATGCGGCCTGCAGAATGGTTCAATATGACTATGTAGCCCTTGGACCAAAAATACACTCCTGATTTATACTATGCGAATATAATACAAACAATGATACATCAGGTCAATAGGTATTAAAAACCTAAATATGGAGCTAATAAAATCTATGCAGGGTGGTTGGATTTTCTGACATGGACATATACCGGCAGCTCAGTTGTTAGCATTTGTCAGCTGTCTCTGAGCATCTTCTCAGCAGTAGCGTCTGACCCCGGACACAGCAGTGTAAAAAGGTTTTGAGAACTTGTTACTTATGTATCTGCCACCCAGTGAGTGAATAATGAAGCCTACAAATATCAGTCAGCAGCATGGGGAAGAACCAAACAAAAATTAACGACCGTAGCCAGATCGAGGCCTTCCTGCTGGGTGCACACGCCACCCAGAAGAAGCCTCTGCAACCCTCAGCCCTGGCTGCACATGGCTCTTCCCAGTGATATCAGTGCCCAGTATTAACCTTTCCCCCCCGCCAGGGGTCAGTGAAAATGTGCCCCTAGTAAACCTCCCAAGGAATAGTTTATGTTATTACTATATCCTACCAAAGCACATTTACATTGTGGATGTGGCTAGTGACCTGCCTGATAATGAATGCAAAGCTCTGAGATTAGAAAATAACATGTATAATGTCTTTATGGGAAAAGAAGAGACATTGTATGATGATACTGTGAGACTGGCTGCACTCGTAGTATAGGAGGAGGTCTGGAGAAACAAGTAAAATACTTCCTTCTGTCCTGTGATTAATGGATGTTTGACATGAAGCAATTATCTATCTACTTCTACTGCCAATGCTCACATTATATTACATATACATTTGGTTCTGGAAAGATTGCAAGGTGCAGACTGTTGGAAAATTGACTTGTCAGGAAGATCAAAAGGAGTATTCCCACTTTACCTATATATGAAATTATATAGAAAGATAAATAGATAGATAGATAGATAGATAGATAGATAGATAGATAATAGATAGATCGATAGATAAAAGATAGATTATAGATAGATAGATGATAGATAGATAGATAGATAGATAGATAGATAGATAGATAAAATATAGATAGATAATAGATAGATAGATAATAGATCAATATATAGAGAGATAGATGATAGATAGATGATGATAGATAGATAGATAGATAGATAGATAGATGATAGACAGATAGATGAAAGATAGATAGATAGATAGATAGATAGATAGATAGATAGATAGATAGATAATACATAGATGATAGATAGATTGATAGATAATAGATAGATAGATAGATAGATAGATAGATAGATAGATAGATGATAGAAAAATAGATAGACAGATATATAGATAATAGAGATAGATAGATAGATAGATAGATAGATAGATAGATAGATAGATAGATAGATAGATAGATAGATATGGTTCAAAATCGGAACAGCATCTTATATTACCAAACTGTAGTGCAGCGTCTTCCCAACCACTGTTGAAATTGTCTTTGGTAATAGATGAAAAAAAGAAAGACAGCACAAAAAAAATAGAAAAAAAAAGGGCTTTAATGCCTGAACGGCGTGGCGACGTTTCGGATATCTTTATCCTTTTTCAAGATAGATAGATAGATAGATAGATTCTGAAATAGATGCATGGATATACATTTGATTGCCTTACAGTATGTCATTTTAATCCTCAGAACTAACATCAGGCTCCTTAAGAACACATAATAACATTATTCACTTTTGTCCTCTGTCTAATCATATTTTCATTCTCCCAGTCAATCCTTGGTTTCTGGGCATGTCTCTGCTCTCTCCGTAAACCCGTTCATAAGGCAAAAAGTGGCAGTATAGCTTTAACAGGAACTGGCAGACACTGACACTTGCATTAAAGCATTTGTGTCACTAATTTGCCTTGCATCTTTGAAGCACTGTCTTCTGCTAACGTGCTAGATCAGCTATGGTTCACTGATAATTGGGCTACTGCAAGACACTACTTAATCAGCTACTCTCTTGATGACAAAAATTTACAGTTGATTAGTCTGCATAGTTCACTTGCTTTTTCAAACAGAGATTATTTTTGTGCCCAAGTAATTCTAAAGAAAAGAGAAGGCTTGCTCTGGGTCTGTGTAGTGAATGGCTCTTCATTCTACACACAGTGTTCAGTCGAGCGAATAAAGTAAATTTAAAGATGCATTTAGTTCCCAAGCGGGGCACCATCCATGTGTATGTTAACTTTTCCACTCCTCGGCTTCATAGCTTGCATTTATTTTTTCAGAATGTAATATTCTGAACATCACTGTTTCTGTGATTTTCTGAAAAGAAACTTTGGGCATCTTTCAAACGTATGATTTATCAGTAAATCTGTCAGAAAAATCCAAGTCATCCATTATTGTCAGTATTTACAACAGTGAGCAAAAAAAAGAAGCCCTGTATTCTCACACGGAGTCATTTTTAAAATAAAGGGCTATTATTATTGTAAATATTAATATTTGTAAATTTTAAGGTTTCTTTTCACTCTTAGAACAGTTGGTCTACAAAGGAACAAACACGAGTAATAAAAAGTGCAAATGCAGATAGTAATCACCCTGCCCAGGTCCACTTCCGGCTTCCCACTGATTCTTCCATCACTGTAGTTTGGCTGTGGCAAGGAAATCGAAAGTGCACATCAACGCTGCAGCTAATCATTGATCTCAGCACAACCCACTGTTCCCAGTGATTGGCTGCAGCAGCAATGTGTGCTCTTGACTTTACGCTACCACTGTAGAAATAAAACATGGATGGAAGTAGCGGTAGCGAACTGGTGCTGAACCTTGGAAAGGTAAGTACTTTTGGAATTCTTTTTCACTAGAACCTCAGTGTTGAGAGACTACATTTCTAAAAATGGAAAACTCCTATAATTGAAGTTATATTTTCAATTTTTTCAAAAACACATAATAACAATAATACTAGCAGACATACTCTAAACTAGCACTTTTACACAACTCTATGGGATGATTAAATACAGTTGGAAATGTGAAATATTTTGAGCTGGTTATATGAAAATCCTTTCATTATTGTTGGCCATGTTTATGAGTTTTGCGATTTCATCTAGCAACTCTGAACTAACTTAATGTGGGAACCCGGAGAAACCACATCATCCAAATTACTCTGGAGATGTCTAAGTAAATTTGTCATATACTTCCTGACACTACCCACTACATTGCAATACAAAGCAAAGGAATGAGGGTTACATTCTTGTACTGATTAATAAATACCAGAAACATATTATATAAATATTCAATAGATACAATATAAAAAAAGAAATGCTCCTTTGAGCCTATTTACTTTGCTACTGTCAAGCTGATCAGTGGTCATTTAATGGTTTGTCTAGACTGGCCGACCACAATTCCATGCACACAGAATGATCGCTTGTCCTGTGCGCATAGAACATTATGTTATCAGCAACACATGCCATGTGTCAGGACAATGTGCTGCCAAGAATAATGATTTCAATGCAGCCGACGAATAAGAGTTTTGTTTGTTCATCGGCGTATTGATGGCCAGTATGTCACGTATAATAATTGGGAAATTACCATTCCTATAAATGTTTGTTCCTTTGAATGTTTATTAACCTGTCTAATTGGGCCCTTATATGTTTTGATTATTCTAAACGTCTATTGATAAAGGTGTGTTCCCAGACTAGATAGCCAATGATATAATTTGCACCATAACCTTTCACTAATATTGCAGCATGCTCTCAAGTGAAGGCGCATAGTGATGTAAAATAATAATAATAATAATAATAATAATAATAATCTTTTATTTTTATATAGCGCTAACATATTACGCAGCGCTTTACAGTTTGTACACATTATCATCGCTGTCCCCGATGGGGCTCACAATCTAAATTCCCTATCAGTATGTCTTTGGAAATCAATAGATCTGAACGGATCCGGCAAAATTGGAGTTTCTCTGTTAACCGGTGATTAGATTTCAATTCAACTTAAGTTCTTGACAAATTTAATATTCCTTGCTATGCTCTGGGGTCTCTTCTGACCACAAAGTGTAATAAAGTAATATTATATAAAAAATGAAGAAAATCCTTATACTCACCTCCCATCCCTCTGGCCTCTCCATTCCCCACCGTCTTCCATCCGGTCCCCACTACTTCTTCTGATCCCTGTGGCTTGCTGAAATACTCAGTCTTCTCACACTGAACCAGAACTTCCGGTTCTCATGAGGTCCGAGAAGGTTGTGGATGATTGTAAAATTGAAGCAGAATTCAGTTCTACTCAAAATCATTCATTCATCCTCATCAGTCAATAAGCGGGGCATTGTTTGTTAAAAAGCACATCCATTTTCCTAATCCTGGACACCTTAGGAAAACTATATTATATTAGAAAGCTATATTAGAGCAATCCACTTATGCTTTTTACTGGTCAGCATTAGGCTTAACACTATGAATAAGTTTTGCTGTGAATGTTTTTTAAGAGGTTTTACTTTTGATTATTTTTATGGCATGTCATCTAGATTCATAAAATTATATTCAGTAGGGATAGCAAATTTGAGATGCTTACAAATACTGAAGTTAAGACCCCATTGCTTATTGTGACCTAAAGGGTGAGCAAGCTTTCATTCATTTTTTTCGCTCTGTCTATTGATCTCCTACTACATACATCAAAGATAGGTGAATGTGATTAAGTAATGTCTTCATTGTCACCTGCTATTCGATTGTCTACATGGAAGACGTTTTCAACCAGTATAATCTTAATGCATTTACATCAAGCATTACCCTGGGAAACCTAAAATAATGGCAGGGTGTCTAGTCGGTCTGGCAAAAAAACAAGCCACAGGACCACAGCTGACTAAATCTGTCATGTTGCCCAAGTCTAGCACTTGTGTGGCTTCCTAGAGGAAACTTGCATGTTGTTTGTCTGAGTATAATGATACGTCTGACATCACGCACCTTGTAGACTTGACGGCATTTTTCTATCATTCTTTTATTTTACTGCTAAACATTTCAAGGCTTTAAATGAAACTTGTCCTTAATCAAATGTAGAACCCCTTACAAGCTGTCAACATTGTGTTTTAAGAAGCTAGGTAAAAAAGTCTCTATTCTTCTTTAGCACTCTTGCACTTAAGTGTACTAATGTTTCCTAGCACCGTAATAGAGAGCCCATAAAATAACACAAGATCTGAGGAGACTTCTTTCCCTGGAATAAATGCTCTTCAGCACATAGTGATTTCTTCTGAACAAGCTACAAACCATTTATGTTCATCAGTAAAACACAGGACAGCATTTCTTATCAACTTCTGCACTTGGTCCAAGTTCTACTTCTATGATATACATGGCATTATATATACTGTGATTTGCCTCTCCTTTTATATTTATTAGCTCATTTTCCTCTTCCAAAACTAACACTTCTGCTACTAAGTGTTATTTTAACCCAGATTCAAGTTCTAAAACGTCCATCAACAGCTCAACATCAATTAAATCCATGTGTCATCTCCTCAACCAGAAGAAAATGCGTCTGTGATGCCTTACTTTCAACATTTTTACTATTCACTGTTGCAAAGAGCAGCATTTGAATGAAATTATATCACTCTCCCAGAATATCACTGTGACACAATCTGTAACTTTCACATAAAGCTGAATTTTCCTGAGTTGTAAAGGCTGCCCAGACGTATACACCGCATGCCATCTAGCTGAGATGAGTGTTCCTAGGATAAGAAACTTGGAATGTTTCAGCCTTTGAAGGCTAATGATCTCCCAAAGCAGACTAATATGTTTGATAAAAGTCTCTCAGCTTGAAAGCACAAAACATTTACCATAAGAATAGCAGAACTAGGATCTTGGCATAACCCTGACACAGTCTCTGGCTGGGTCTGATGCTGAGGCTCACATTGTATGCCTTCATCTAAGTGGGTTGTGAGTGACAGGAAAGAGCAGGAAATCTGTCGGAATCATTAACTCATCTTTCCACCTGAATTATCTGTAAAAGTGGTTTGACAGGAAATTTAGAACAACGAGGCATTTAATAGACAATGAGTCTTTATTCCAACTATGTTATTCCATCACGTTTGTAAAAAGTGTCCATCTAGTCTCCTTCCTGTCTTCCTTCTCTTATATCTATATAGGGCTTCTTTTACAATTGCATCGTTTGCTTTCCATCGGGTATTCCGGGATTTTTGATAGCAAGAATAGCATGCAAATCTTAGTGTAGGAACCCCAACAGAAACCCGATTACCCATACTATTCATGAATGGGATTCACAAAATCACCTTGAAAATGGAGCCTTCATAGCCATCATTGCTGCTATAAATGGTAGCCATGGTGGTGCCAGTGTGAACAGAGCCTAAGTTCTAACTATTTGTAGACAAGCTAAATGAGCCTCTAAGGTCCAGCTATTTTTGTCTTTGTTCCATGCCACCCTGGTAGTGTTATTCCTGTGTGCTAGTCCTGTAAAAGATTGACAGTTTCTTCATGTCACTGGGGCATGGTATACAATCATTGTGGAATTCCCAGAGCTATATTGAGCACATGTCATATGAACTAGTCTATACAAGGAAAACGGACTAATACAATGCACCATATAAAAAGAAAAAAGAGTAGCATTTTATGACAAAACATTCCACAATATAATATATTTCAGCACAGCTTAGCCAATGTTGTGACTGCTATGAAACCATCGTATCCTTCTTCTGAAACACACACCACCATCAATCATGGATGACACTGACAGCTTTAGGGTTCAATGTGAGGACTAGGATGTCTCAGGAACTGTATTGCCTATACTGAGCAAATTACTGAAATATCTAAGAAATTAAATAAAGAAGTGGCTGAAATAATTATCATATTTTTCGCTTTGTAAGATGCACTTTTTCCCCCAAATTGGGGGGGAAATGGGGGTGCGTCTTAGAAAGCGAACAGGCCTTACCGGGAGGGTGTCCGGGTGTCTCTGGGTGCCCGGCAGTTACTGGCCATTGCTGCAGGTGTCTCCAATGCCCAGTGGGCCCGGAGCTCTGCCGATATTTTGCGACAGACCCGGCAGCGCCGGACACCAACGCAGCACCGCTGGGCACCGGAGACACCCGCAACAACGGCCAGCAACCACCGGGCACCTGGAGACATCCAGCAGCAGCACAAGAACCCGGCAGCAGCACAAGATCCCCGCAGCAGCGCGCCACACATCGGAGCCCCCACTCATTCCTGCCTGCGGCCTGGACCATCACCCCACTTCTGCCTCCTCCAGCAGTGACCCTGGGACCCTGCATCACTGCAGCCACCACCCCCAGTAAGCAATAAGATGCAAGGATTATAAGAAGCACCACCAATTTGTTAAAAAATATTTTTTTCTTATTTTTCTAATCAAAATTTGGGTTGCGTCTTATAATCTGGAGCGTCTTCTAATCCGAAAAATATGGTATATAACTAAATGGACCAAAAGTGATATTATCATGTCTCATGATTTAGTATCATACAGACAGTATTGCATTTTATTATATCGTTGCTGTCATTGCTGTGTATAGATCTGTCCCTTTTAGAGGTTGTTCTCCTCCCTCCTGCATGTGACTGATTCTGTAACCCCTCCCTTCTTTCCCATGTTTGAGTCCATCGCCATCTTGGAGACACATGTTTCATACAGCTATTTACAAGAAAGTCTCTTTTTACCTACTGTAACTGTGCATTAAACAAGAATTCAGCTGGAAATAAACCCTCAACTGGACTCTTCAAACGTGCTCTCTTTCAGTGGAGTTAACCTATCTGCGAACATCACTAAATGTGAGTAATGGAAAACAGACGCCATAGAAAGGCAGTCTAAGCGCCCAACACTTGCAGTTTAGCCATGGAAGCAGAATAGATATCATGAATCGGACCTACTACAACATGGCACACAACTAACTAACTAGAAACTTGTTGGGTTGCTTATCCCAAACTGAACCCATATTGATTTTCAGCCACAAAATCATATCCTTGATTTAGCAGATAGTAATTAATACCTGTGCAGAAATGACTTTTATTACTCTCACTCACATATGAGAATTTTCTCTCACTAGTCTGGCCCGATTGTTGTTTTCATACAGCTGTCCAAATTCACATAGTCTAACCATGCCACCCTAGGCGTTATTGATATTTTCCACATGGCTATGCATGCCTCAACCGACTACAATCTGATGCATTCATGCAACTTCATTCCTTTATGATCAGGAGCAATGCGCCAATGAAACTGGGAAGAGTTTACTCGGCTTCATAGCATCAGTCCAAGATTGTACGATTATCCTCGCAGATCATTGTTGTCAAAAACTTGTTTTTCTTACAGTATTATCTTAAAAGGAACCTGACAGGTCCCCCATGCCCTCCAACCCACCAGCATTTGTATATTCCTTTCTAAACACCATACCTAACAGTACCTTTATACTGTTTGACACATAAACAGATGTTTTAAAAAAAGTCTTTATAAGGTATGCTTTAATATGCGACTTTCCTTTTGACTAGTCGATGGGGTGTTTTTTTTTCCCCAGAGTAGTCATCCCACTCAGCATGTCGTCACGCTCAGTGGGTGTGATAACATGATTTACAAGAGCTGGCGTCATTGCCTTCTCTCTGCATATCACTCACATTCACACAACTGTCTTTCCCACAAGCCGTTGTGACCCTCAAGCCCGATGCAAGCTACCCACCTTCACAGGTGCACTACACAAGTCTGGAAGCAATGAAGCTCTGTTCCAGCGGCTGCACGTTGGTGAAAAAAATGGGTGAAAAAGTTGAACGCATGCACAAAATTTGCAGAGAGCAAAATCACAGGAGTGTGATAACATACTGAATGGGATGACTAGTCTGGTGAAACAAATGCTCCATCGACTATTCAAAAGGAAATTTGCGTATTAAAAACGGACTGTATAAAGACTACGTTATTTGTAACCATCATTTTATGTGTCACACAGTAAAAAGAGACTGTTAGGTAGGGTGTTTAGAAAGAAATACACAAATGCTGGTGGGTTGGAGGGCATGGGGGACTTGTCAAGTTCCCTTTAAATATATCAAAGCCATTCATTAATGGTGGCATCGGTACTTGTAAACTTAGCTTCACCAAGCAGAGTCTCATGAATTTTAAGATTGTCCAACAGTTTCTCAGATAGAGCAGGTAAAGATGTCAGACACATTTCCAATAAAACATCAGAACTACTGTGTGGAGTTCACATTCATGGCTGGTGTGCTCGCATGTGGCTTTCTGACATACTATATTGTTATCACATTTATAAAGCCATTTTCACAAGTTGCTATATTATAGTGCTCACAGATACTCTATAAATCTCTATTTGTTTAGACTACTGTAGGATTGTAAAACCGGGGATTGTTAATGGTAAGCAATTCCTTAGCTTGTTTCAAAGACTAGCCACATTCCTGAAGAAAATATGGGATGAATGTGTTGTAAGATTCAACAGTATGTATGCATTATCCTGTACTGTGCCATCACTGTGTGCATTATTCCTGTACTGTGTTATCACTGTGTGCATTATTCCTGTACTGTGTTATCACTGTGTGCATTATTCCTGTACTGTGCCATCACTGTGTGCATTATTCCTCTACTGTGTTATCACTGTGTGCATTATTCCTGTACTGTGTTATCACTGTGTGCATTATTCCTGTACTGTGCCATCACTGTGTGCATTATTCCTGTACTGTGCCATAACTGTGTGCATTATTCCTGTACTGTGCCATCACTGTGTGCATTATTCCTGTACTGTGCCATCACTGTGTGCATGTTATGGTCTGGTGATTAAGGAGCGACATGCGACTAGCTCTGAGCAGGTGGTAACTATACCGACCGCAGTTCCTAATCTTAACACAGACACTAGCAGTAGCCGTGGGATGTTCCTGTCACTCCCTGGACACCTCGTCACAGCCGGAGAACTAGCTACCCCTAAAGGTAGAAACAGGAAAGCTATCTTGCCTCAGAGAAAATCCCCAAAGGATAGGACAGCCCCCCACAAATATTGACTGTGAGAGGAGAAGGAAATGACATACGTAGTATGAAATAAGATTTAGCAAAGGAGGCCACTACTAGCTAGACAGAATTAGTACAGAACAGAAAACTGTGCGGTCAGTAATAAAAACTAGAAAAAGTCCACCGCAGAGAAATGCAAAAATCTCCACACCTGACTAAAGGTGTGGAGGGCAAACTCTGCTGCCCAGAGCTTCCAGCTTAGCTAAATAGATCCATACTGATAAGCTGGACAAATGAGCAAAACATAGAAAATGCCAAACAACAAAGTCCACAACAAGTGAACTGCAAAAAGACAAGCAAGGACTTAGCTTTGCTGAAATGGTCAGAGTGGCAGGGAAATCCACAGAGAGCCATGACTCCAAGCTCAACAATTGACAACTGGCATTGAATTAGGGAAAAGACCAGACTAATATAGCCGAGCCAAAAAGACGATTAGTGAGAACAGCTGCTGATGCTAAATCCAAGAAGCAGCCATACCACTCAAAACAACAGGAGGGAGCCCAAGAGCAGAATTCACAAAAATGCTACTTATAACCACCGGAGGGAGCCCAAGAGCGGAATTCACAACAGTACCCCCCCTTGAGGAGGGGTCACCGAACCCTCACAAGAGCCCCCAGGCTGATCAGGACGAGCCAAATGGAAAGCACGAACCAAATTGGCGGCATGGACATCGGAGGCAACCACCCAAGAACTATCCTCCTGGCCATAACCCTTCCACTTGACAAGATACTGAAGCCTCCGCCTCGAAAAATGAGAATCCAAAATTTTCTCAACCACATATTCCAACTCCCCCTCAACCAACACCGGGGCAGGAGGATCAACAGATGGAACAACGGCTACCACATATCTCCGCAACAAAGATCTATGGAAAACATTGTGGATGGCAAAAGAGGCTGGAAGGGCCAAACGAAAAGACACTGGATTGATAATCTCAGAAATCTTATAAGGACCAATAAACCGAGGCTTGAACTTAGGGGAAGAAACCTTCATAGGAACATGACGAGAGGATAACCAGACCAAATCCCCCACACGAAGCCGAGGACCAACACACCGACGGCGGTTAGCAAAACGCTGAGCCTTTTCCTGGGACAATGTCAAATTGTCTACCACATGAGTCCAAATCTGATGCAACCTGTCCATTACAGAATCCACACCAGGACAATCAGAAGGCTCAACCTGCCCTGAAGAAAAACGAGGATGGAAACCAAAATTACAAAAGAAAGGCGAAACCAAAGTAGCCGAACTGGCCCGATTATTAAGGGCAAACTCGGCCAACGGCAAGAAAGCCACCCAATCATCCTGATCAGCAGACACAAAGCATCTCAAATAGGTTTCCAAGGTTTGATTAGTTCGCTCAGTTTGGCCATTTGTCTGAGGATGGAACGCCGAAGAAAAAGACAAATTAATGCCCATCTTAGCACAAAAGGCCCGCCAAAACCTGGAAACAAACTGGGAACCTCTGTCAGACACAATATTCTCTGGAATGCTATGCAAACGAACCACATGCTGAAAAAATAATGGAACCAAATCAGAGGAGGAAGGCAATTTAGGCAAAGGTACCAAATGGACCATTTTAGAGAACCGGTCACAAACCACCCAGATAACAGACATCCTCTGGGACACAGGAAGATCCGAAATAAAATCCATGGAAATATGCGTCCAAGGCCTCTCCGGGACAGGCAAGGGCAAAAGCAACCCACTAGCGCGGGAACAGCAAGGCTTAGCCCGGGCACAAGTCCCACAGGACTGCACAAAAGAACGCACATCCCGCGACAAGGAAGGCCACCAAAAGGACCTAGCAACCAAATCTCTGGTACCAAAAATCCCAGGATGACCGGCCAACACAGAACAATGGACCTCAAAAATTACCTTACTTGTCCATCTATCAGGAACAAACAGCTTCCCCACAGGACGGCGGTCAGGTTTATCAGCCTGAAATTCCTGAAGCGCCCGCCGCAAATCAGGGGAGATGGCAGACAGAATCACCCCTTCCCTAAGAATGCCAACCGGCTCAAGGACTCCAGGAGAATCAGGCAAAAAACTCCTAGAGAGGGCATCCGCCTTAACATTCTTAGATCCTGGAAAATATGAGACCACAAAATCAAAATGGGAGAAAAACAGGTACCACCGAGCCTGTCTAGGGTTCAGCCTCTTGGCCGACTCGAGGTTAATCAGATTCTTATGATCGGTCAAGACTCAAGACCACAATGCGGTGCTTGGCTCCCTCAAGCCAATGTCGCCATTCCTCAAATGCCCACTTCATAGCCAACAACTCCCGATTGCCGAAATCATAATTGTGTTCCGCAGGCGAAAACTTTCGGGAAAAGAAGGCACATGGCTTCATCAAGGAACCATCAGAATTCCTCTGTGACAAAACGGCCCCTGCCCCAATCTCAGAAGCGTCAACCTCAACCTGAAAAGGAAGAGAAACATCAGGCAGACGCAAGACAGGGGCAGAAGTAAATCGGCGTTTAAGCTCCTGAAAGGCCTCAACAGCCTCAGAGGACCAATTAGTCACATCAGCGCCTTTCTTCGTCAAATCGGTCAGGGGTTTAACCACACTAGAGAAGTTGGCAATGAAACGGCGATAAAAATTAGCAAAGCCCAAAAATTTCTGAAGGCTCTTCACAGATGTGGGTTGAATCCAGTCATGAATGGCTTGGACCTTAACAGGATCCATTTCTATAGACGAAGGAGAAAAAATAAACCCCAAAAAAGAGACCTTCTGAACTCCAAATAGGCACTTAGACCCCTTCACAAATAGAGCATTATCACGAAGGATCTGGAATACCATCCTGACCTGCTTCACATGAGACTCCCAATCATTGGAAAAAATCAAAATATCATCCAAATACACATTCAAGAATTTGTCAAGATAATTGCGGAAAATATCATGCATAAAGGACTGAAATACAGAAGGAGCATTAGAAAGCCCGAAAGGCATCACCAGGTATTCAAAATGGCCTTCGGGTGTATTAAATGCAGTTTTCCATTCGTCACCCTGTTTAATATGAACAAGATTATATGCCCCTCGTAGGTCAATCTTGGTAAACCAACTAGCCCCCTTAATCCGAGCAAACAAATCAGAGAGCAAAGGTAAAGGGTACTGGAATTTGACCGTGATCTTATTAAGAAGACGATAATCAATACAGGGTCTCAAGGAGCCATCCTTCTTGGCAACAAAAAAGAATCCCGCTCCCAATGGTGACGAAGACGGCCGAATATGCCCCTTCTCTAAAGACTCCTTTACATAGCTCCGCATGGCTGCATGCTCTGGCACAGACAGATTGAAAAGTCGGCCCTTAGGGAACTTACAGCCAGGAATCAAGTCAATAGCACAATCACAGTCCCTATGTGGAGGAAGGGAACTGGACTTGGGCTCATCAAATACATCCTGGAAATCTGACAAAAATTCAGGAACATCAGAAGAGGGGGAAGAGGAAATTGACATTAAAGGAACGTCACTATGTACCCCTTGACAACCCCAACTAGTCAAAGACATTGATTTCCAATCCAGCACTGGATTGTGTACTTGTAACCATGGAAAACCCAGTACAACAACAACATGTAAATTATGCAACACCAGAAAACGACAATCTTCCTGATGTGCTGGAGCCATGCACATAGTCAGCTGAGTCCAATACTGAGGTTTATTCTTGGCCAACGGTGTTGCATCAATACCCCTTAAGGGTATGGGACTCTGCAAAGGCTGCAAAGAAAAACCACAGCGCCTGGCAAATTCTAAGTCCATCAAGTTCAGGGCAGCGCCCGAATCCACAAATGCCATGACAGAAAAAGATGACAATGAGCAAATCAGGGTCACAGACAGGAGAAACTTAGGCTGCACAGTACTAATGGTAACAGATCTAGCGACCCTCTTAATACGCTTAGGGCAATCAGAAATAGCATGAGCAGAATCCCCACAGTAAAAACACAGCCCATTCTGACTTCTGTATCCCCTCTGTTCCGCTCTAGTCAAAATCCTATCACATTGCATAGGCTCAGGACTCTGCTCAGAGGACGCTGCCATATGGTGCACCACTTTGTGTTCGCGCAGGCGCCGATCAATCTGAATGGCCAGAGACATAGACTCGCTCAAACCAACAGGCGTGGGGAACCCCACCATAACATCCTTAAGGGCTTCAGAAAGACCCTTTCTTAAAATTGCTGCCAGAGCATCCTCATTCCATTTAGTGAGCACAGACCATTTTCTAAATTTCTGGCAGTATAATTCTGCCGCTTCCTGACCCTGACACAGGGCCAACAGTGTTTTCTCAGCATGCTCTACAGAGTTAGGTTCGTCATACAATAATCCGAGCGATTGAAAAAATGCATCTATATTAAGCAATGCCAGATCCCCTGACTCAAGGGAGAATGCCCAGTCCTGAGGGTCACCACGCAGCAGAGAAATAACTATTTTTACTTGCTGAATGGGGTCACCAGAGGAACGGGGTTTCAGAGCAAAAAACAATTTGCAGTTATTTTTAAAGTTCAAAAACTTAGTTCTATCCCCGTAAAACAAATCCGGAGCAGGAATTCTAGGCTCCAAGGCCGGAGTCTGAACAACATAATCTTGAATACTCTGTATTCTTGCAGCAAGCTGATCCACACGAGAAAACAACCCCTGAACATCCATGCCCGCATCCAAATCCTGAATCACCCAGAGATTAAGAGGAAGGAAAAAGACAAAACAGACTAAAGAAAAAAAAAATGGCTCAGAACTCTTTTTCTTTTCCTTCTTTTGAGATACATTCAGCTCATTTTTGGCCAGTTGTACTGTTATGGTCTGGTGATTAAGGAGCGACATGCGACTAGCTCTGAGCAGGTGGTAACTATACCGACCACAGTTCCTAATCTTAACACAGACACTAGCAGTAGCCGTGGGATGTTCCTGTCACTCCCTGGACACCTCGTCACAGCCGGAGAACTAGCTACCCCTAAAGGTAGAAACAGGAAAGCTATCTTGCCTCAGAGAAAATCCCCAAAGGATAGGACAGCCCCCCACAAATATTGACTGTGAGAGGAGAAGGAAGTGACATACGTAGTATGAAACAAGATTTAGCAAAGGAGGCCATTACTAGCTAGACAGAATTAGTACAGAACAGAAAACTGTGCGGTCAGTAATAAAAACTAGAAAAAGTCCACCGCAGAGAAATGCAAAAATCTCCACACCTGACTAAAGGTGTGGAGGGCAAACTCTGCTGCCCAGAGCTTCCAGCTTAGCTAAATAGATCCATACTGATAAGCTGGACAAATGAGCAAAACATAGAAAATGCCAAACAACAAAGTCCACAACAAGTGAACTGCAAAAAGACAAGCAAGGACTTAGCTTTGCTGAAATGGTCAGAGTGGCAGGGAAATCCACAGAGAGCCATGACTCCAAGCTCAACAATTGACAACTGGCATTGAATTAGGGATAAGACCAGACTAATATAGCTGAGCCAGAAAGACGATCAGTGAGAACAGCTGCTGATGCTAAATCCAAGAAGCAGCCATACCACTCAAAACCACAGGAGGGAGCCCAAGAGCAGAATTCACAAAAATGCTACTTATAACCACCGGAGGGAGCCCAAGATCGGAATTCACAACAGTGCATTATTCCTGTACTGTGCCATCACTGTGTTGTAGCTGTTTCTGTTCTGACCCAGAGTCAGATAGCCAGATCAACAGTGAGACCAAATTGTGAAGTTATTGCCCTTCATTGACAAACGCGCTTGGAGAAAAAGGAAACTGCACACATGTTGTGAGCAAAATCACTTTATCTGATCTAATGGAGCAGGAGGCAGTATTTTATACCATTTACAACAAATATAACTCAATGTAATTCATGTACCCCCCCTGTTACCCCGGGTCATACTGACCTTTATTTACCATGTATCCAGAACATGTTGTTTTATTATTATTATTATTATTATTATTATTAATTTATATAGCATTCCATGGTGCTGTACATGAGAAAGGGGTTACATACAGGGTTATAGATATCATTTACAGTACACAAATGTATTATGACAGACTGGTACAGAGGGGAGAGGACCCTGTCCTTGTGGACTTCCATTCTACGGGAATGTTGTTTGCTGACTATTGAGAACATATATGATAAGATGTATAGTATCCTTGAAGAGGAGGCTACCAGACTGCTTGCACGACTAAACACAGTCTAAACACATTCTAGCAATTAAAGGCAAAAGGCAAAACATTATCCCTTCTATATCAATTTCCCCCTTTTGTAAATGGTATAACCTCTGCCACTGGGTCAGCTGATGTCCAACAAGGAGCTACTGTCTCATGGGTCTAGTACCCATAAGGGGGCTTTCTACCTGCTTTGCCCATACACCCTTAGTATGGAAACTCACTTCCTCCACCAGCAGTGGTCATCCAGGGTCTATGATACACTACGGAAGGTTCAGCTTTAGATTTTTTTTTTACAAATACATTATTCAATAGCTTATGTTATGCACATATTAGCGCTTTTACAGCTACATAAAGCAATACACAAAACAATAAAATGTTCAAGCAAGTCTGTAAAATACAAAAAAATTCATCCCGCTAGGCCACTAAACCAATTGGCTGGATTTATAAAGGAGTATCTATATTGTATTAGTCTCATTAAAGGGAACCTGTCACCCCCCTCTGGCATTTTTAAATAAAAGAGCCACCTTCTGCAGCACTAAGGCTGCATTCTATCAAGGTGGCTCTACTTTTTTGCTCCCTTTCAAAGCAGGAATATTAATTTTTATAATTTTGGCACCATACCTTTATTCTGTCCGGGGGGCACGTCTTTACCCCCGGACACAACCACCTCCCAGCCATCAGTCAGCCCCTCCGTGCGCCTGGTGCCACCTCCTCTGTCTTCAGTAACGTACCCAGAGCCTGCGCTGTGCTTTTCTTTTTCGGGCATGGCCGTTTGCACTGCTCTTCGACTCACATCATCTGATGGAATTCATCTCACGCCTGCATTTATCCGAGGCCCGAGATCCCGCCCCACAGTGTGAATACGCATGCCCAAAAAAAGAAAAGCAGAGCGCAGGTGCCGGATATGTTACTGAAGACAGAGGAGGCGGCGCCTGGCACACGGAGGGGCTGACTGATGGCTGGGAGGCAGTTGTGTCCTGGGGAAAAGACGTGCCCCCTGGACAGTTCTTAAAGGGAACCTGTCACCCCCCTCTGGCATTTTACACTAAAAGAGCCACCTTGTGCATCACTAAGGCTGCATTCTGTCAAGGTGGCTCTTTTACTGATAAACGCCAGAGGGGGATGACAGGTTCCCTTTAAGAACCTCAAGGAACCTAGAAATTGTGTGCATTGTTCTTGTAGTGTAGCATTACTGTGTGGATTACTCCTGTACTGTGATATCACTGTGTGCATTACTCCTGTACTGTGACATCACTGTGTGCAATACTCCTACACTGTGACATTGTTGTGTGTATTAAGACTGTACTGTGAAATCACTGTGTGCATTAGTCCTTTACTATTAAATCATTGTTTTCATTATTTAAGTACTATAACATCATTGTGTTCAATACTCCTGCACTGTGACATAAATGTGTGCATTACTCCCGTTCTCTACTGTGACATCCATGTGTGCATTACTCCTGCACTGTGGCATTACTGTGTACATTACTCTTGTAATGTTACATCATTGTGAGCATTATTATGTATTATGACATCACTTTGTGCATTACTCCTATACTGTGACATCATTGTGTGCATCACTCATATACTGTGACATCATTGTGTGAATTATTCCTGTACTGCTACTGTTGTGTATATTACTCCTGTACTGTGCTATCATTATGTGCATTGCTCCTGTACTGTGATATCATTGTGTGCATTGCTCCTGTACTGTGAAATTACTGTGTGCATTACTCCTGCATTGTGAAATCACTGTGTGTACTACTCTTGTACTGTGACATTGTGTGCATTACACCTGTACTGTGCCATCATTATGTGCATTACTTCTGTACTGTTGCATCAATATGTGCATTACTCCTGTACTGTGATATCACTGTGTGCTTTATTCCTGTACTGTTATATCACTGTGTGCATTACTCCTGTACTGTGATATCATTGTGTGCATTGCCCCTGTACTGTGATATCATTGTGTGCATTATTCTTGTACTGTTACTGTTGTGTGTGTTACTCCTGTACTGTGTTATCATTATGTGCATTGCCCCTGTACTGTGATATCATTATGTGCATTATTCTTGTACTGTTACATCAATGTGTGTATTGCTCCTGTACTGTGATATCATTGTGTGCATTGCTCCTCTACTGTGGCATTACTTTGTGCATTACTAATGTACTGTGACATTGTGTGCATTATCCCTGTACTGTGGCATCACTATGTGCACTACACCTGTACTGTGCCATCAATATGTGTATTGCTCCTGTACTTTGACATCATTGTGTGCATTGTTCTTGTAGTGTGGCATTACTGTGTGCATTACTACCGTACTGTGACATCACTGAGTGCATTACTCCTGTACTGTTACATCAAAGTGTGTATTACTCATGTACTATGACATTACTGTGTAGATTACTTATGTACTGTGACATCATTGTGTGCATTATTCTTGTACTGTTGCATCCATGTGTGTATTACTCCTGTACTGTGATATCACTGTTAGTATTACTCATGTACTGTGATATACCTGTGTGCACTACTCCTGAACAGAGTATTGAAAAATCATGATTTCCATTATGTTCATGTTTTGACAGCACGTTGCGCAGTATTCATGTACTATGACTCTTCTTAATCAAGATAAGGCCTCTTTCACACATCCTGATATTTCTGGTACCAGAAAAAATGGTACCGGAGATATCCGTGTCCGTGTGTGTAATGCTTGCAGCACACGTGGGGCAACCGTGTTGAAAACTATTTAGCCTCAAAACATGGATTACGGCGTGGGACTGAACAACTGACAGGTATGGTATATTGTTGTTTTTTTATGTTAGTTTTATTACAGGAGAACAAGTGCTTCGGTGGAATTAGGCGAGGTCGTAAGTATGGTCTAATTGAGAATATATATAAATGAGTCTACGTCATTTTTTCAATTAAAGTACTGTATTCTGGCTGTGTCTTTATTTAAAAATATATGCTGTGGGCTTTATGTCACCTGACAATACAAAAGTGACATCAACCTCACAAATATGAACCCCACTTGCCGCTGCTACAGGGCAAGTGGGAAGAGCCGGGCAAAGCACCAGAATTGGTGCATCTAACAGATGTGCCTTTTCTGGCCAGTAATTCTGCCTTTTCTGGGAGTAATAGTCCAAAAGCCCCCACCTGCTGTCATCATTCTGACTTTAATATAACTCTCATCATTCTCTTCTGCTTACGCTGATCGCCAGCAGCGCAGGGGAGAATGATGAGAGCCGTCTTCAGCACCTGCTGCAGGGGAACAGTGCTTACTGTAGTTCTTTTTCCCCGGTACTGAACTGGCGTATCCAATAGATGTGCCTTTTCTGGGCAGCTGCGGGCTGCTTGCTGTTTTTAGGCCGGGGGCCTATATCAATGGCCCTTTGCCAGCCTGAGAATATCAGCCCCCAGCTGTAAGCTTTAGCAAGGCTGGTTGTTAAAAATGGTGGGACCCCACGCTGTTTTTAAAATTATTCATTTAAATAATTAAAAACAGCATGGGGATCTTTCTATTCTTGATAACCAACCTTGCTGAAGCTGACAGCTGAGGGTTGCAGCCCCCAGCTGTGAGTTTTGCCTGGTTGGTTAAAGAAAATATGGGGGAACCCATGCTGGGTTTTTCATTCATTTATTTAGTTATATCGCAGATGGCGCATGCGGAATACCCTGATCATCTGCTCCTGCTGTCACTGTTATTAGCAGCAGGTGTAAGATGATGGGAGTAATAGTCCCAAAAGCCCCTACCTGCTGTCATCGTTCAGACTTTAATACAACTCTCACCATTCTCCTCTGCTTGCGCTGATCACCAGCAGAGCAGGGGAGAGAATGATCTTCAGCATCTGTCTCTGGGGAACAGCGCTTACTGTAGCTCTTCTTCCATATGTCCAAGTGTGGGGCACAGGGACACATGGTCCATGGAAACGCACTGACATGTGCACAGACCCATTCATTTGAATGGGTCTACATGTGTCAGAGTCTCCGGTACGTGTGAAAACAGTTACAACATGTACTGGAGACATGGATATCTGAAAGAGGACTAATACTGTATAATTGAACAACAAATTAAAAAATTAGTTTTTAGTTCATTAGTAGTAAATATACAGTATCTAAGAATCAATCTATCTAAGCTTGCTTGCAGGTTGGTCATGCTATGAAAAACACTATGATAGGTCTTATACAAACTATATTTAAAAGTCACTATGTTTGGATTTAGAAATAAAGAAACACAACACCTATGACCAGGGCCGTATTTAGAGTTTCTGCTGCCCTAGGCACTTTTAGTGCTTGCCTCCCCCTTTGGTGAGTATGATACTATCGGCAGTGACTTTGGCAAGAATCGCTGATGTGAAAGTTGCCTTTTGCAGCAGATTGGGCGGTTTTTCTGCATCTGCCGCATAACGGATCACTTACAGGACTGTGTTTGGCCTCATTCATTCCCTATGGGATTTGCGGCACTTGCGGTGATCTGGCAAATGCGGTACCATACCTCGCAACTTTTGAAGAAGGGAAAGAGGTATAAAGTTTGCAGCGCGCGTAGTGCGCCGCGGCAAATTTTAGGCCATGCCTCTGACCACACCCATTTCACAACTAGTCACACCCATATCCACGTCCCAACCACACACATTTAGAACTGCTGATCACACTGTTTCATAAACAATAATTATAAACAGAAAAATATGGCCACACAGTGCTCCATACTGTATAATGGCCACACATGATGCTCAATACTATATAATGGCCACACATGATGCTCCATACTGTATAATGGCTACGCAGTGCTCCACATACTGTATAATGGCCGTACATGATGCTCAATACTATATAATGGCCACACATGATGCTCAATACTGTATAATGGCCACACATGATGCTCCATACTGTATAATGACCCCACATGATGCTCCATACTGTATAATGGCCAATCATGATGCTCCATACTGTATAATGGCCACATATGATGCTCCATACTGTATAATGGCCACACATGATGCTCTATACTGTATGATGGCCACACATGATGCTCTATACTGTATAATGGCCACACATGATGCTCCATACTGCATAATGGCCACACATGATGCTCCATACTGTATAATGGCCACACATGATGCTCCATACTGTATAATGACCCCACATGATGCTCAATACTGTATAATGCCACACATGATGCTCCATACTGTATAATGGCTACACATGATGCTCCATACTGTATAATGGCCGCACACAGTTCTCCATACTGTATAATGACCTCACATGATGCTCAATACTGTATAATGGCCACACATGATGCTCAATACTGTATAATGGCCACACATGATGCTCCATATTGTATAATGGCCACACATGATGCTCTATACTGTATAATGGCCACACATGATGCTCTATACTGTATAATGGCTACACATGATGCCCCATACTGTATAATGGTCACACATGATGCTCAATACTGTATAATAGCCACATATGATGCTCCATGCATACTGTATAATGGCCCCCCCCCATCCTGTATGCATGGCTCATCTCCCCCCTATGCATGGCTCCCTGCTCCCATCATGCATGGCTCATCTCTCCCCCCTCCCTGTATGCATGGCTCATCTCCCCCCCCCCCCTCCTATCCTATATGCATGGCTCATCTCCCCCTCCTCCCTGTATGGATGGCTCATCGGCTCCCCGCTCCCATCATGCATGGCTCATCTCTCTTAACTTCCCCCTCCTGTATGCATAGCTCATCTCCGCCCTCCTGTAAGCATGGGTGGCTCATCTTCCCCTCTCCCTGTATGCATGGCTCATCTCCCCCTCCCTGTATGCATGGGTGGCGTGGCTCGTCATCTCCCCCCTCCCTGTATGTGTGGCTCATCTCCACCTCCCTGTATGCATGGGAGGCTCATCATCTTCCCCCCTGTATGCATGGCTCATCTCCTCCTCCCTTTATGCATGGGTGGCTCATCTCCCCCCTCCCTGTATGCGTGGCTCATCTCCCCCCTCCCTGTATGCATGGCTCATCTCCCCCTCCCTGTATGCATGGGTGGCTCATCTTCCCCCCTCCCTGTATGTGTGGCTCATCTCCCCCTCCCTGTATGCATGGGTGGCTCATCTTCCCCCCGGTATGCGTGGCTAATCTCCCCCTCCCTGTATGCATGGGTGGCTCATCTTCCCCCTTGTATGCGTGGATCATATCCCCCTCCCTGTATGCATGGGTGGCTCATCTCCCCCTCCCTGTATGCATGGGTGGCTCATCCTCCACCGTCGCTGTATGCGTGGCTCATCTCCCCCTCCCTGTATGCATGGGTGGCTCATCTCCCCCCTCCCTGTATGCATGGCTCATCTCCCCCTCCCTGTATGCATGGGTGGCTCATCTTCCCCCCTCCCTGTATGTGTGGCTCATCTCCCCCTCCCTGTATGCATGGGTGGCTCATCTTCCCCCCGGTATGCATGGCTCATCTCCCCCTCCCTGTATGCATGGGTGGCTCATCTTCCCCCTTGTATGCGTGGATCATATCCCCCTCCCTGTATGCATGGGTGGCTCATCTCCCCCTCCCTGTATGCATGGGTGGCTCATCCTCCACCGTCGCTGTATGCGTGGCTCATCTCCCCCTCCCTGTATGCATGGGTGGCTCATCTCCCCCCTCCCTTTATGCGTGGCTCATCTCCCCCTCTCTGTATGCATGGGTGGCTCATCTTCCCCCTTGTATGCGTGGATCATATCCCCCTCCCTGTATGCATGGGTGGCTCATCTCCCCCTGCCTGTATGCATGGGTGGCTCATCCTCCACCCTCGCTGTATGCGTGGCTCATCTCCCCCTCCCTGTATGCATGGGTGGCTCATCTCCCCCCTCCCTGTATGCGTGGCTCATCTCCCCCTCCCTGTATGCATGGGTGGTTCAGTCATCTCCCCCCTCCCTGTATGCGTGGCTCATCTCCCCCCCTCCCTGTATGCATGGGTGGCTCATCTTCCCCCCCTCCCTGTATGTGTGGCTCATCTCCCCCTCCCCTCCCTGTATGCATGGGTGGCTCTGGCTCATCTCCCATCCCCCCCTGTATGCCTGGCTCATCGGCTCTCATCTTGCATGGCTCATCTCTCCCCCCTGGCCCCCTCCATGCATGGCTCATCGGCTCCTCATCGGTTCTCCGCTGCTCCCATCTTGTATGGCTCTTTGGCTCCCTGTCCTCCTTTATACTCCCCCCGTCCTCCCTGGTTGTCATCATACCTTTTCCACACCGCGCAGAACGGAATCCTCCACCTCTGTCCCGGTGTAGCACCCTCGTCCTGTGTGAGCGGTCACGTGGTACCGCTCATTAAGGTCATGAATAGGCGCCCATATTCATCACCTTAATGAGTGTGATCGCTCACATAGGATGTCCAGAAAAATAGAGTAAAGAATGACCGCACCAACAGCTGGTTCTACCACCTAAACAACATCAATCCCGTTTGTTACCAGAAGCTATAGGATATCGGGTGCTCTCGCTGAAACAAAGTCCAAGTCATTCGTGCGAGAAGAAAAAAAGAAGAAATGCGGGCACTCACCATCCAAAACTTATTCTTTATTCCAACATAGCATAAAATGCAGGACAGGCAGGGAAATGTATATCCACTAGACGACGGCCGTCGTCTAGTGGATATACATTTCCCTGCCTGTCCTGCATTTTATGCTATGTTGGAATAAAGAATAAGTTTTGGATGGTGAGTGCCCGCATTTCTTCTTTTTTTCTTCTCGCTCACATAGGATGAGCTGCAGTCCAGACCAGGAGGCATCACTGGAGTAGGTGAGTATTAATCATACAGTATGATTCATACTGTATGATGTCTTCAAGGAGGCAAGTGGACGGGCAGGCGGGTGGACGGTGGGGCGTTTAAGGTGACCCCGGCCCAGACTTTACAAAAAAAACTGGCTCAGGTGCCGCCCCCCGCATCGTCCCGCCCTAGGCACATGCCCTCAAGTGCCTAGTGGCAAATACGGCCCTGCCTATGACAGATGTGTCTCAGATCTATTCATGTCGACATCTGAGGTGCATCAAACATCTCATGAAGACGATGCTGTGAGGTTTATAGCAGGCTCTATGGATTCTAGTCATGTGAGTTGATACTATGCATTTGCAGATTATTCATTTATAAAACAAAGAAACCAAACTATAACTACATAGATTTGTAAGTTGAATTTATAGCCATGCCATTTTTCTCCTATGTCAACTACTTACCGAGTACTGATCATTTATATGCTTATTATTTCTCCTTTAAATTTTTCATTATAATGTAAAACATTACCTTTACAAATAAATCATAAATTAGCCCTGTATTCTCGTCTTTGCAGGTACGGATTACAGCTAACAGGCATCATTGATTTGTATTACGAGTAATACTCAAGAACATTGCCTAGCTCTCAAGAGCTAATGGGGTCATGTATCATTCCTGAAAACCAAAATGGGCTACTGCCACTTTCTTTAAATTCCCGTACACCATAATTATCATCATTTGACTATAACAAATGCAGTTCTTTGTCATTTACTACAAAATAGAAATGAAGGAGATGATCAGTGTTGTACTGTAATAAATCCAGTTAAAAATGAAGTCAGAGCTTCTAAATATTTCTGTAGAGGAAAGGTGCACAAATAATGTTTCCTCTCCTTCAGACCCTGGGAACCATCCAGGATACCTTCCGATACTTGTGTCCCATTGACTTGCATTGGTATCGGGTATCGGTATCGGCGATATCCGATATTTTTTGGATATCGGCCGATACCATCCGATACCGATACCTTTGAGTATCGGAAGGTATCGCTCAACACTACTTGCTACTGTTCATATCAGATTTCTATACATTTCTATATATTTCTATTGACCTTCCGACTGGCCATATCAAATCCAATATTTCTATCGGCCTTTCAACTGTCCATATCAGACACAGACCCTGATATTTATGTAAACGGAAAACCACAGAAGTAGCAATAGTCATTCTTGGTAATTAATCATTGTACACCAACTATTTATCTGTTCACTATGTAGAGTATGTAGGGTTCTATTCACACTTCAGTTGCAGTGTAAGTTGAGGTATACTTTAGAACATTTTGAGATGCCTCCATATACCCATGATATGTATTTTTCATATGATCCCTTGCTTAAAAAGAGGATTACTGAGCAATATACAGGACATTTTTTGTGGGTTCTTTATGGAGAAATCCAGGAGACATTGCTACTTTGTTCATTTCAAATCCAAAAGGCATACTGACATATCCTAGCCCTAATGAAGACCAAAAGGTAACTCTATTGTCCTCCAAGGAGTAAATGGGGCACTGTGAACATGCTAGACTTGTACAGCTCAAATGCATATTTTAATTTCTCTATTTTAATTTTAGGATTGTTAGCAAACTCAAATGCATCAATGTAAGATGTTACAATCAGGTATACACCATATATCCTTACTGTGGCCATGCCCATTATGTATTTGTAAGCAATATGAGTATCACCCGACTTGCCCACAGGGCAGCATGGTGGCTCAGTGGTTAGCACTGTGGCTTTGCAGCACTGGGGTCCTGGATTCACCAAGGATAACATCTACAAGGATGTTTAATCTACAAGTTTGTATAATTTTGCAGTGTTTGTATGGGTTTCATCGCTGTACTCCAGTTTCCTCCCACACTTCAAAAAACATACTAATAGTGAATTTAGATTGTGAGTCCTAACAGAGACGGTGATGCTGATGAACGTAAAGCACTGTGGAATTAATAGCGCTATATAAGTGAGTAAACTAATTAAAATAAATCACCTATGTACACTGAACTTTGAGAAACTGCACGATACAACCACAAGGGCTGGGGGATACATGATTCCAGATGCTTCTGCTAACATGTCTGATCTCTGTTCCCCACAGAGGATGCCAGAGGACAGTCATTGTCTTCCTGTACATGTTGACTTTATGACACATACCCATATTGTTATTTTGTGCAGAAAGATCTAAAATGGATTGTATGAGGAGCTGGCTGGAAATCCACCTTAGAAATTGCCCAGGAGTTCTACATAAACTGTTGCCATAATGAAGAAGAAAAATGTTGTCAGCCAACTGTTACTGGAATTGTTTTCCAAGTTTTTACAACTAATAGCTTTACAGCCTGATTTTTATCTTTCTCAAGCAACCGGGGCACAGAGTATGTTCCACCTCCAACTGCAGGCATAGTAGCTAATATTTCATCATGACAAACAATGTAATGAAGCCTGTCGGCTTAGAGCATCTGTTCAAAGAACAAACACAAGCAAACCATTTCCTGCTGTCAAAGCACAAGGGAAATTTACAACTCAGGGCGCTGAAAAGTAGCCAGGTAAACAAGAGCATTTTGTACACTTTATAACTATCCTGTAGCTGTTTCAAGTAAATGCTTTGTCTCGGCATACGGCCTAAGGCAATAATGAAATAAACAGTGGCTAAAGACATATATTCACAACACGGCCGTACCATCATGTACTCAATCAGTGCACTTATCTTCTGCCTATTGCACCTGATGAACACATATCATATGGAGGATTAACCTCCTGCAGAGTGATATCCGTCTGTGGTTATTGCTGTGTTGGGGCTTTCATATTCATATCTTAATATATTTCTGTCAGGGGCACGGAATTGCATTCATAATACAACAGGAATCTCCTTTTCATCCAGTTAAAAACTTGGTAGCTTAGCTCTTTTTTTATGCATACCAACCTTAAGATCATATGTATTGGGAGTAGGGCCAACCATAAGGTGGATGGTGCCCAGTGCTGTATCTTTAATTCATGTCCAGTAAGTTACACTAAATAATGCCCAAATCAAACAGCATTCAAATAAACTGTCACGGGAAGCCTAGGTAGGCAAGAACTAATAACCCAGGCCCCTGCGATTTCCCTCAACTCTGGGAAACCCTGACTGACCCTCTCCCAGAGTTTACACTGATGGTGTGCATGTCTGGGCCTCCACCCTCACCCTGTCTCCTGTTTCAACCCTAGGCTGAAACCTCCACCCACCACCCAGTGAAGAGACCACTAACCAATACCCACAGTTAGCACAGACAAGGATAACGGAAAATATACACCACGCCGCAGTCACTCAGGAATACACAATAAGTGCACAGGGCAAAACAAATACAAATATAGGAAGGAGGAAAATATGACAAAGGGAAATATACACCACCAGATACGATACTCCTTTTCCTAGACCACCACTCCAGACCGAGATAACCAAGCACAAGACAGAAGCTATAATCGGTGACGCCCAATGTTCAGAAGAACAATTTAAAGGCAGTGGGCGTGACCCAGCTTCCAATCCGAGCACCAGCTAAATTAACCCCGGACCAGCTAGACAAAATCTAGCCGACGCCACTGAGCGCATAGTGGACAAAAGCGGAATTACCGCTGTCTGTCGAACGCCCTAGTATGAACAGCGTCCGACATGACAGTACCCAGCCTTCTATGAGGGACCCCAGGGCCCTCACGACTTATAGGACCTGGCTTGTCTGGATGGCGGCGATGAAACATACTGACCAGCCGATCCGCATGAATGTCCGAGGCTGGTACCCAAGACCTCTCCTCCGGCCCATAACCACGCCAGTGTACCAAGTACTGTAAGGTGCGGCGCACTACACGAGAGTCAACCACCTTGGAGACTTCAAATTCCAAATTACCATCCACCAAGACTGGAGGAGGCATCAGTGTCGCGTCCACAAGACCCACCATCTTATTTAGCAATGATCTGTGGAACACGTTGTGTATCTTATACACCGTAGGAAGCTCCAATCGGTAAGCTACTGGGTTAATGACAACGGTGACCTTAAATGGACCAATAAAGCTAGGACCCAATTTAAGGGATGGTATTTTGAGTCTTATGTTTTTTGTGGATAACCACACCCAGTCATCCACACTCAGGTCCGGACCTGGCACACGCCTACTGTCAGCCACACGTTTGTGCCTAGCACCCACGCTCAACAAGCGCTGCTTAACTCTCCTCCAGACTGACGACAGTTGTGCTCCTAACTGGTCTTCCTCCGGGACGCCGGAAGAGGCCCCCTGACTCAAAGTACAAAATTGAGGATATAGCCCGTAAACACAAAAAAACGGAGACTCCCCAGAAGACTCCTGGCGGTGATTATTGATGGCAAACTCAGCCAAAGGAAGGAACGTTGACCACTCCTCCTGGTTATCAGAAACAAAGCAGCGTAAGTACTGCTCCAAATTTTGGTTCATACGCTCGGTCTGACCATTCGACTGAGGATGAAACGCCGAAGAATGAGACAACTTGATCCCCAACCGTGAGCAAAACCCTTTCCAAAATTTTGCCACAAACTGAGTACCTCTATCGGAAACAATATCAGACGGAACCCCATGAAGTCTGACCACCTCCTGCACAAATACCTGAGCCAAAGTCTTAGCGTTAGGCAACAAAGGCAAAGACACAAAGTGCGACATTTTTGAGAACCAATCAACAATCACCAAAATGACCGTGTTCCCAGCTGAGGAAGGCAAGTCAGTGATAAAATCCATGGAGATCTCTGTCCAAGGCTTACTAGGTACATCTAGAGGAAGTAGTGTGCCAACAGGACGGGACCGGGGCGTCTTAGCCCTAGCGCACGTGGTGCAAGCTGACACGTATGAGACCACGTCCTGTCAGATTTTGGGCCACCAAAACCGATGTGACACCAACTCCAAACTACCCCTGACCCCTGGGTGGCCAGCCAGGACAGCATCATGATGCTCCACCAAAACCTTTAAGCGGAGATGAAGCAGTACAAACGATTTGTTGATGGGAAGCTCAGATGGTACCTCCTCCTGAGCCTCGGCAATCTCAGCCTCAACCTCGGTTGTGAGAGCCGAAACCACAACACCCTTTTGGAGGATGGGTACCAGATCTTCCCGAGGTTCTCCCCCCGGAAAACACCTGGACAGAGCATCTGCCTTAGTGTTTTTAGACCCAGGTCTGTAAGTAACAACAAAGTTGAACCGCGTGAAAAACAATGCCCAGCGAGCCTGCTTCGGAGATAGACGCTTGGCAGACTCCAAATAAAGCAAATTCTTATGGTCGGTAATTACAGTAACCTGATGAACCGACCCCTCCAAGAAGTGTCGCCATTCCTCAAAGGCCAACTTGATTGCCAACAACTCCCTGTTGCCGATATCGTAGTTACGTTCGGCAGACGACAGTTTCTTGGAGAAATAGGCGCAAGGATGCAAATCGCTCAAGGATGAGCCTTGTGACAACACCGCCCTCACACCAACCTCAGACGCATCGACTTCCACAACAAAAGATTTCGATACGTCTGGCTGCACAAGAATGGGGGCCGAAACAAAACTGTTCTTAAGAAATTCAAATGCGCCTACAGCGGCCTCAGGCCAAACAGAGAAATTGGTACCCTTTTTAGTCATGTCTGTTAGCGGTTTAGCAATGATAGAAAAATCCATGATAAACTTCCTATAGTAGTTAGAAAACCCAAGGAACCGCTGAAGTGCTTTTAGGTTATCAGGCCGTTCCCAATGCAACACCGCTTGCACCTTAGCGGCGTCCATTTTAAATCCAGAAGCTGACACAATATAACCCAAGAAAGGCAACTCCTGAACCGAAAATACACATTTCTCAAGTTTTGCATAGAGCTTATTCTCACGGAGAAGCTGTAACACCTGCCTGACATGATCTAAATGAGTATCACGGTCGCAAGAATATATGAGAATGTCATCCAGGTATACAATAATGAATTTCCCCAAAACATGCGAGAACACATCATTTATGAAATGTTGGAACACTGCTGGTGCGTTTGTCAACCCAAATGGCATAACCAAATTTTCAAAATGACCCTCAGGGGTATTAAAAGCCATCTTCCACTCATCACCTTGACGGACTCTTATGAGGTTATACGCCCCCCTGAGGTCAAGCTTGGTAAACCACTTAGCACCTGCCACCTGGTTGAACAAATCTGGTATCAGTGGCATAGGGTATGGATCACGAACCGTAATCTGGTTCAACTCCCTGAAATCCAGACAAGGGCGTAGTCCGCCATCTTTCTTCTTAACTAAGAAGAACCCCGCTGCCACAGGCGAGGATGAAGGCCTGATGTGCCCTTTGCTCAAACTGTCAGCAATGTAATCTTTTAACGCTTGTCTCTCCGGACCGGAGATGTTAAACATCCTTGCTTTAGGCAATTTGGCCCCTGGTTTAAACCTGATAGTACAGTCATAGGAGCGATGTGGTGGCAACTCTGAACAACCCTTCTCAGAGAACACATCCATAAAATCCAGAAGTGACTCAGGAACGCTTGAAGTCACAGCAGACACACATGTGGCCAGGCAATTCTCCTGGCAGAATTCGCTCCACTGAATTATGTCCTGAGTTTTCCAATCAATAACCGGGTTGTGCATAGACAACCATGGGAAACCCAAAACCACCTATGCAGGAAGATTCTTGAGCACCTTACATGTAACCTGCTCGAAATGTAGAATCCCAATGTGGAGTTTCACCTCAGCCACAAACTCAGTAATCTCCCCCTGTGAGAGAGGAGCTGCATTGATGGTGACCACACGGATAGTATGAGGCAGTTTTTCGATCCTAAAACCTGCTGTGCGCGCAAACTCCTCATCAATGAGATTTGTGGCAGAACCACTATCCACAAAAACAGTGATTGGCAGCTCTCTGCCAGCGATAATAACTTTGCCAGGGAGCATGCATTGAGAAACCACCATGGAGGATATGCATAAGCTCAGATTAGTCTCCTCCACACCCTCTGAGCTTAGATGTTTTCCGCCGTTGCGTTTTTCCTTAGACAGCAGAGGACAAATGTTAACAAAATGACCAGTTTTACCACAGTAAAAACAGGCTCCTTGCTTCTTGAGCACAGGGGCTCGATGCTTAACATGTGACACCCCTGCGATTTGCACAGGCTCTGTGGGCTCACCTGCAGCAACCTCACTTCTCCCATAGGCGGCATCTCAGGCTCCCCGACGCAAACGGCAATCAATGCGGACAACAAGACTCATAGCGGAATCCAGAGAAGCAGGAGCCTCGTACATCAGGAGGGCTTCTTTAACCCTTCCAGAAACCCCATGAATAAACTGACTCCGCAGCGCGAGATCATTCCACTGAGTGTCGACCGCCCAGCGGCGAAATTCAGAACAGCAATCCTCTGTAACACGCTCCCCCTGTCGAATAGTGCGTATCTTAGATTCTGCTAGAGCCATTCTGTCAGGATCATCGTAAATGTGCCCAAGAGCAGAAAAAAACTCTCCACTGAGTTAAATGCTGCAGAATCAGAAGGCAAAGAAAACGCCCATGCTTGAGGATCCCCGTTTAGTAATGATAACACCAGACCCACACGCTGAGCCTAATTACCTGAGGAGATCGGGCACATACGAAAATAAAGTTTGCAAGCTTCACGAAAAGTAACAAATTTACAAGCAAACCTTTCAGGCAAAGGAAACAGGCTCAGCAACTCTACCTGCCGCTCCAGCTTGCACATTAGATACTGCTAGTCCCTGTTGCTGCACTGACCCCCTCAACTCAGTGACCTGTAGGAACAGCGCCCTCAACTGGAGGGTTACGGAAGTCATAGGATCCATGGAATTCAAATAATGTTGGCCGATTATAATGTCACGGGAAGCCTGGGTAGGCAAGAGCTAATAACCCAGGCCCCTGCGATTTCCCTCAACTCTGGGAAACCCTGACTGACCCTCTCCCAGAGTTTACACTGATGGTGTGCATTGTCTGGGCCTCCACCCTCACCCTGTCTCCTGTTTCAACCCTAGGCTGAAACCTCCACCCACCACCCAGTGAAGAGACCACTAACCAATACCCACAGTTAGCACAGACAAGGATAACGGAAAGTATACACCACGCCGCAGTCACTCAGGAATACACAATAAGTGCACAGGGCAAAACAAATACAAATATAGGAAGGAGGAAAATATGACAAAGGGAAATATACACCACCAGATACGATACTCCTTTTCCTAGACCACCACTCCAGACCGAGATAACCAAGCACAAGACAGAAGCTATAATCGGCGACGCCCAATGTTCAGAAGAACAATTTAAAGGCAGTGGGCGTGACCCAGCTTCCAATCCGAGCACCAGCTAAATTAACCCCGGACCAGCTAGACAAAATCAGGCCGACGCCACTGAGCGCATAGTGGACAAAAGCGGAATTACCGCTGTCTGTCGAACGCCCTAGTATGAACATCAACCGACATGACATAAATATGCCATAGCCTTAAGGTATTCAAAAAATGGCATCCTATTAGTAAACTAAAGAATGAATCTGTATCTTCTGCCTTTCCACAGATTCATACACAAAGTGTTTTATCAAGAAAGCAAGTTTCATGTGCACAGTCTATCTTGGCCAGTGGTTCCCCTTCTAGAGCAAAGAGTGATATGCTCTTTAAGACCACACAGGTTGCACATTCCCAGCCTTGGCTGACAGGTACTTTACCAATTCTTCAACTTTTACTACCCATGGAGAACATGAGTCTCTACTCATATTAAGCCTAAAGCAGTAAGTTCATCGCAGAGGCACAACTATAGTGGGTGCAAGGGTTGCAGTTGTATGAGGGCCTTAGAGATGAGGGGGATACATAAGCCTCTCTTGCCTATATGAGTAGATCAGTATTATTGAAGATCCATGATAGTTGGCCTCCCTTTGGATATGCTACATTGGGATCCAGGAGTGTCAAGTTATGCCACTAACCAATGTCACCTATTTTGAGAGATTCTCTGACTCCATATGAGCAAAAAAATGCACGCAGGGGTATCGGCCCTCCCAACATTTTGAGTTAAATGTCATAAATTCTATTGCAGTTTTTACAGACTGTTTAGTAAGATTTTCAATAACAGTAATTTACTGACCAGTGACCATCTTTATCATGATAATTTCAATGTATATATTTACATTGAAATTATCCTGGAGAAAAAGATTAGTCCGGCCCCAAAAAAGCGTTGATGTACTGCAATGTATCTCAATAAAATCTTCTACCATCACCTCACTATTGCTGAATTGATATGTGAGCAGCAACGTAGTCGGTTGTCATATCACAAATGCTTATTTTCCTGACGTCTTGGTTGCATGGAGCGCTCTTCCAAACTGGGTGGTGGCAACAGCTTCAATTGCCCGCAAACTGTTCAGATGTTGTGTCATCTAGACAATACCATCAGGTATGAAAAATACCTATAGGTGAGGAGATTTATCCCTATCCACCTTTTCAACTTGATTCATACAGTGTTGCCACATGAGAGCTTTCCTCCTTTTTAATCTTCAGCTTGTAAAACCCTACAGAAACACACACAGGGTGGGCCATTTATATAGATACACTTGGGTGGGCCATTTATAAAGTTGGATCCAAAATGGCCGACTTCAAAATGGCCGCCATGGTCACCACCTATCTTGAAAAGTTTTTCCCCTCCCATATACTAATGTGCCACAAACAGGAAGTTGATATCACCAACAATTCCCATTTTATTTAGGTGAATCCATATACATGGCTCACCCAGGTGTATCCATATAAATGGCCTACACTGTATTTTGACACCTGTCCACATTTCCTCTCTAGAACTGTCAGCAATTTGCAGGGTCAAGACTGCAATCTTCTTTGAACTAATATACCAGTATTTATTTTATTTAATAGTATGTTTGGGGACATTTTGAGTCCACACATTAGATAGATCATTTTCTTGAAATAAATCTCCTAAACAGTCAGAAGATAAAGCATTTCTTATGTGCACTGTCACTACTCTATTGGCATGCATAATAAATAATCCTGACTTGTACGCACAAAAAGAAATCTTCGAATTAAACAGTAAGCGACATTGTTCATACAGACAGAACACTTGACTACTATTTTATTATTTTAATCATTTAAACTGGATTTGGCCCAGACGGAAAGCACTGCCAACACTGACATCAATCTTCCCAGGGCAGAGAAAACTCCAATAATGTGGAATAATCATCAACCTTACTTCTGCTTTAAGCTATGATCCTCGGTCAAAAGCTAAAGATTTAGAATCTCAAGAGGATCATAAAGGAGGAAGATGATCCATAAACTGCAGACCACTTATGCAATTTGGACATCTCTAATCAGATTAGTCTAAATGTTTAAATTGTGGCCAAGTCTTTAACTATTTGTAGATACAATCTACTGATGTATTAAATAGTCAAGTGGGACATAGCCATAGAATGCATAATGTTCTCTGCATCAATCTCGTTGATTTAATGACTAAATAGGTCCTATTAAATGGAGGCAGATGTACATTCATACTACCAACGTCAGAGTACTAGCAGTAATGTATCCTGCAATGCTGTAAATTGTAGATAATGGGCCTAGATAATGTTCTACAAGAAAAGGACATGCTGTTAGTATAGTCCACGAACAGATCGATATTGGAAATTTCCACTTGCTTGAAGAAAAGTCTTCACAATATTGTTTGATCCTTGTTCAATATAGAAATACATTCACAGTTCATTTAAATAGACCACAGCAAAAAAAATTCAGCAGCACCATATAGAAGTAACAGAGTATCTGGGCATAGGCCCAAGGATCTTGGCTAGGCTCCTATCAAAACCAGACAAAGTGAATAAAAGGGCAGTAATAATTAAGACGTGATTTATTGACCTGTAGGAGTGCTGCCTTTTTTTTAATGCAATGGCCTATTCTTAAGTCGGTGTATCATAATTGGCGTTCCCTGCAATAAGATGCAATCAGATATTTGAAGGGGTTGCAGAATTTGTGGGTAATCTCTGACCTTTAATCTATTCTGTGGCTTGATCTTAAAAGAGAACTCCAGTTTATTTCTTCTTTTGGTAGTAACAAAGTGTGTATGCATAATGAATGTGTTAACAAACTCACCAGTCACCATCTTCTTCTCTTTTCAATAGCGCTCTGGTCCACATCAGTATTAATAGAATGTGAATACCCACCTCCACTCCACACAGCCGATACTGTGTAATTTAGCAAGTCATAAATGCAGTCACCTGACGCCAGAGCAGACTGGACCACCGGAGCAAATGGTGACTGGGAAGTATGTTAGTGTACTTCGATATTGTGTTCTGTGTCCCCATCGGTGAATACGTTTGAAATCCCAAGCATGGGTCGACGAGACCATAATCTACACTGCCGGCAGATCGAATGTGCTCTCTGCCGTCGATCATTTTTGGGAGTGTAGGTCTACAAGAGTCAGACACTCTGACATAATAGACTGCATCTGAGTGTCCACCTCCTGTAAGCACACACTCCCGAAAATGCACGGCAGAAAACATGTTCGCTCTGCCATCAACATTAGTCTATAGCCCCCACATGCGTTCTGACCCCATTTTGTGGGGGATTTTGGACATACGCCCCGACTAGGACATTGAATGCAATCTGAAGGCACCTTTACTGCACTCATTACACATACACAGATCACTGCTACCAAAGGGAGACATTAAAAATAAAACAGTCCTTTAAAGGGCCACTGCCTTTCAGGGCTTATCTACAGCATTCTATAATGCTGTAGATAAACCCCTGGTCCGACCTGAAAGATAAGAAAAACAAGTTATATTATACTGACTCAGGGGGCGGTCCGGTCCGATGGGTGTCGCAGGTCTGGGTCCAGCGCCTCCCATCTTCTTGTGATGATGCCCTCCTGCTTCTTCATCACTCCCCAGCATCAGGAAAGGTCATAGAGGCCCAGCACCTGCGCACTGCAGTACTTTACTCTGCCCTCATCAGGGCAGAGACAGGAGCGCCAACGCTGGGGAACGATGAAGAAGCAGGAGGTGCTGGACCCAGACCTGCAACACCCATTGGACCGGACCACACAGGACCACACCCCCAGGTGCGTATAACTTATTTTTCTTATCTTGCAGGTCAGATCGGGGGCTTATCTACAGTATTGTAGAATGCTGTAGATAAGCCCTGAAAGGCAGTGGCCGCATCTTATAGCGGCGAAATCTGCTGACAGGTTCCCTTTAAGCTGTTATTTTAGAACATCCACTTCAAAAAAGCTATGGCTATTGAAATTATATCAAGCAACAAGACATAGATATAACTTTTTAAAAAATCAAAATTTAAGAACAGAAAAAGCATGCTGCACAATATTTGGAACTACAGAGCTTATAAATTCCATGTTCAGATGTAGCATCAAAGTTGGGTTATATTTTGTTTAAAATAGAACAAAACAAAGTCCAGCTCACCACAATCGACATCCCTGGAAACTCGGACCACGGAACCGCTGTGTCAGGGCGTAGAGAAAACAGGAAAGGGAAGGAGATCCAGCTCAACGATGTAGTGAAAAAATCCGTAACTTTATTCACTTCAAACCGTATAATGTGGAGGATAAAACATCAGCAGCAATAAGAATAAAAAAATGACTAAGGGTGCTCTGTCACCAGAAACGCGTTGATATTGTTTTTATTCTTATTGCTGCTGATGTTTTATCCTCCACATTATTCGGTTTGAAGTGAATAAAGTTACGGATTTTTTCACTACATCGTTGAGCTGGATCTCCTTCCCTTTCCTGTTATATTTTGTTTGCTTGTGTTGAAAATCCATTGCATTTAACAGTGCCAGCAAAGTGTATGTGATGCCATAAATACTCATATCCTCTGTGTGTCAAAAGAAGCTGTGGCACTGTGCACCTTTTTTCTTCCCCTGCAGAGGAAAAGTCTGAAAAAGGCTTGTAAAAATGGAATAGAATTTTTAAGTGCAAAAATTCAGAATTTCTGCACTAAAATGCTCATTAAAATATACTATGTTAATTTTGCACCAAAACACATAAGCAAAAGGGGACAGCACATTAAATAAATGTAGCAAAAATGTAATAAACAGAGAACATTCTTATTTGGCATTTTGGTGCAGACACCTGCAAAAAACAAGTGGGAAAAATGCAGTGTTCTTACATATGGAAACATTGCCTAAGAGCAATGTAAAGGCTAGGCACATAGTATCAGAGTATTGGGGCATAATCTATCTTTACATAAATAAATTACATTCTATTATAGCATGTCAGATATATATTTGTCTTTTCACATAGTGCATTTTAATGTATGTTTAATAGAGTTGAGCAAAAAATGTCCAGTCCACTCCTCTACGGCAGTCGGGCTAAGGCAGTCTTCACTTCTGCAAATGGCATTCTCGTCCGGTCATTTCCTATGATAAATTAGACCCTCATAAGAGGCATGTTATGATGCTCAGGGGCCTAGCTAGCACAAGAAGTGCAAAAGTGAATAATGCTGTGGTTACGCTGCCATGGAGGACCTGAGCTAGAGGGTAGACTACGGCAGCGCACATCTTCTTACTCAATTCTAATGTTTTTTATGTAAATACTAGAAATCAGTACAAGGTAGATATTTAAATAGATAGATATGTGATAGATGATATTCTCATCATTGTATGAGAAGGGCTGAGGTTGAATTACTTTGTCATTTATGTAATGCATCTTTCATTGATACAGCTTAATGAGATTTTTGTCTAATAGAAATATTAGTCATAAGTTTAGTTGATCTTTGGGTTTTTAATAGCAGAGCTACAATAAATAATGAGGCTCCTTCAACCCCTAAATCATCTAAGGATTTGAACAGCTTTGCTGCCTCTCCCATATAAACAAGGGGTTAAACGAACAAGAGTTCTTACTTCTATTCTCGACTTGTCAAGTCTTGAATAAGCACTATCACTGAAAAGCAATGTTTAAATGGAGCCCTCAACAGTGAAGGAGTTATTATGGTACTTATAAAGCTCTAGGAGTAACAACAGAAGGGTGAATCACACAAAGAGAGAACATTTTTCCACATCATCTATTAATGGTGCATTTGTTTCACTTTTTTATTTAAAGAAAAAACAATCATTGAGCATTAAAGGGACAAAAAACATGTATTTACCTTGGAGCATTGCTTGTGATTCTGGCACCAAATCAAGGAACCATTGTTCTGCAAAAAATGGAGAGATCAGTTAGTATAAACACTCCACTAAAAAAACGTGCTCCTTAATGGAACTGTGAAGTAACACTATGCTTCCAGAGTCTCTTTTTTTCTTTCTGGTTGAGAATAATCATTTGATCTGACGTAATATGGTAGAGCTATGGGTAGATCAATCTTTCTTTCTGAGCACACAGAAGACTAGTCAAAATATAAATATCAAATAGTTCAATGTCATTCTGTTATGTCTTTTCTAGCTTTAAGACACAAGGATTGATATTGAAATTTCTATATTGAAAAGGTTAAAGTATTTCTATGAGAACAAAAGAATCAGATGTTTAGATTGAAACTGTGTGGTCAACATTAACTGTCAGGGAAGAGTGGGGAAGCCTCCATACACATTAGGTCGTCTTATCTTCACACCAAAATGGACAGGTTCAGTTGAGTTTTATGAACACGAGGAGACATGCCATAAATTCAATCTAAAGATTATTGAAGGTCAGGACCCAAACGATCATGTGGCCCCAAAGCCAAATATTTTGTCCAATTGTCAGTAACACATGAAGGATCTTTTCCATAGCATTCCTAGAAAGATATTTAATTCCATGCCAAGTGTCGCTGAACATGTACGGCTATTCTGAACTACTGTAAAGTACAATATGGATGAGATGTGAAAGGCTTCATCAGGCCAGCAATCACTCAACTAACGATTATTAACTCAACAGTTGCTCAACTATCAATTTATTTCTGTTTCTGTATCCATTTTGGGATGACAAAAATGGAGGTAAAATCATACAGTACAGTATCCATTCATTTGAATTGGGATGGAAATGTCCTTAAAAGTCTACAATTTTATCGCAATCCAACTGACATTTATTTTTAACTGAATCAAGTAATGTAGTCTGCACAACTTTTTTGTCCAGCAAAAAAAAACTGGATTTTTTTTAAACATTGAAGCTTATGAGAAAAGGATTCCAATGAATGGTTATCCATCATGTGACATCAGCCAACAGATCCATGTTTCAGAGATGCGCATGACCAGAACCCTATAATTCTCTTTAAAAAATCTGTTACAAACAGAACAGAAATAAATGCAAATCGGAAACCAAAGTGTGACTGTTTTTGCAATAGATCTATTTTTTATACACTTGATCCATAACAAATGAATAAAAGACCAGATCTGTGAAAAGAGATCCTTAAGTGTTATGATCTGGTGGCCTAGGAGCAGCATGAGATGTACTCTGGAGAAGGTGGTACCTGTACTGACCGCAGACCCTGAACTTAACACCGCAACTAGAAGTAGCCGTGGAATGTACCTAACACTCCCTAGACATCTCGACACAGCCGGAGGACTAAATACCCCTAGAGATAGAAAAGGGAAAACTATCTTGCCTCAGAGAAAATCCCCAAAGGACAGACAGCCCCCCACAAATATTGACTGTGAGAGGAGAGGGAAATAACATACGCAGACTGAAATCAGGATTTAGCAAAGGAGGCCACTCTAGCTAAATAGAAAGGATAGGACAGAGTACTATGCGGTCAGTATTAAAACACTAGAAAATATCCACCACAGAAAATACAAAATCTCCACATCTAACTAAAGATATGGAGGGTATATCTGCATCTCCAGAGATACCAGCTTGGCTGAACAAATCCTTATGCAGACCAAGCTGGACAAGACAAAAACATGGAAAAGAACTGAACAATAAAGCCCACAGAATGTGGACTGCAAAAAACAAAGCCAGAACTTATCTTTGTTGAAATGAACAGCAAAGCAGGAGAGACCAGGCAGGGATGTGAATCCTCCAGGAACAATGGGCAACTGGCACTGACTAAAGGGTCAAGCAAGACTAAACAGCCCAGTCAAAATTGCAATAAGTGGACACACCTGATGAATGCAGCGATCCAAAGACAGCAGCGCTACCACTTATAACCACCGGAGCGAGCCCAAGAGCAGAATTCACAACACTTAAGGTACCTTCACACTAAACAACTTTACAACGAGAACGACAACGATCCGTGACGTTGCAGCGTCCTGGATAGCGATCTCGTTGTGTTTGACATGCAGCAGCGATCTGGATCCCGCTGTGATATCGCTGGTCGGAGCTAGAAGTCCAGAACTTTATTTGGTCGTCACATCGGTGTGTATCATCGTGTTTGACAGCAAAAGCAACGATGCCAGCAATGTTTTACATGGAGCTAACGACCTGCGGGAACGATAAGTGAGCCACCGCTCATCCTGCATCGTTCTGTAGCTGCTGTGTTTGACATCTCTACAGCGATCTAAACAGCGACGCTGCAGCGATCGGCTCGTTGTCTATATCGCTGCAGCGTTGCTGAGTGTGACGGTACTTTTAGTAACAAAACAATCAATAAAGTCGGTGAGCTTGCATAGATAAGGTGCCATTATCTCTCAACAAAGACAATCAATTCAAGAAAAGATGTTCAACACCTACAAAGGAGAGCAAAGTCTATTGGTGAATGTGAACTATGAGATGGTAATTATATTGATTGATATCACACGAAATCCCTGGAAATAAATGAAAACCTAAATTCAGAATGTGCTATTTCTCTCTGTTCTTTTACTGTTATTAAGACTCCTTGGCTTCATTAGTAAGTGGTGATTTTATTACAGAAGTAACTTTATACCCACCCAAATTCATCATATGAGCTTGTGTTTGAGCAGCATGAAACAGCCACACAAGGCTTGGCAGAGGAAGACCTTTACAGGCCAAGAGTCTAATAGTTAAGAGATTAGTGTAGTAGTTAAGAATTTGGCCCCATTTTGTGGTCAGTAATTGCCAAACCAGGACTCAACTAAATGTTATTGCTGGAATGGAGACAAATTGCTCAAGACGAATAAACCATGAACATCTACCAATATTAACATCAAAAGATTGATTTAAAACATTAAAAATAATGTTTAAATGGTCCAACAGCATGAAATTCTTAATTGGAAAGAAAAATACAATTTTTGCTAGTTTAAGTTGTCCAAAGAAGAAATCATAATTTCATTAAGTTGTTAAAATGGTCTTTTTGGGAATATATTTAAGTACACTAAAATGTAGGGGAAACTGGACTAATATTTTCCAGCTAGTATGCTAAAATGTAGGGAAATCTAGGCTAATATTCTAGAAAAAACTATGGTAAAATCTAGAGGAAACTAGACTAATATCACTGCTCCACAGCCAAATTGGTTCAGAGATGAAAACAGTTTAACTTAACTAATTTTGTGGTGCTGAAAACAAATATGATGCTTAAATTTGCTGATTGACTCTAATTTTTTATATCATATTTTAATTGCTTATAACACCTTTCAGGCAGGCTTACAGAAAAATTGTCTTTATTATTTCATCATCATTATTCATCATTATTGCATTGTTAGTAGCTAGTTCTTTACATCATCTATTTAATCTATTGAGCCTTCATTATTCCATCATCTAAGGGTGACCAATAGTGTTGAGCGATACCGTCCGATACTTGAAAGTATCGGTATCGGATAGTATCGGCCGATACCCGAAAAGTATCAAATATCGCAGATACCGATACCCGATACCAATACAAGTCAATGGGACACCAAGTATCGGAAATTATCCTGATGGTTCCCAGGGTCTGAAGGAGAGGAAACTCTCCTTTAGGCCCTGGGATCCATATTAATGTGTAAAATAAAGAATCAAAATAAAAAATATTGATATACTCACCCTCAGACGCGCCCTGGTACTAACCGGCAGGCTTCCTTCCTAAGAATGAGCGCGTGAGTGACCTGCGGTGACGTCGCGGCTTGTGATTGGTCGCGAGCGGTCACATGGACAAGCCGCGACGTCATCTAAGGTCCTTCACGCGCTCATTCTTAGGAAGGAAGGCTGCCGGAAAGCAGGGCGCGTCCGAGGGTGAGTATATTCCTATTAGGTATATACTCACCCTCGGAGGCGCCCTGCTTCTTTCCGGCAGCCTTCCTTCCTAAGAATGAGCGCGTGAAGGACCTTAGATGACGTCGCGGCTTGTCCATGTGACCGCTCGCGACCAATCACAAGCCGCGACGTCACCGCAGGTCATTCACGAGCTCATTCTTAGGAAGGAAGCCTGCCGGTTAGTACTAGGGTGCGTCCGAGGGTGAGTATATCAATATTTTTTATTTTGATTCTTTATTTAACACTTAAATATGGATTCCGATACCGATTCCCGATATCGCAAACATATCGGAACTCAGTATCGGAATTCCGATACCAGATTCAGAAGATCGCCGACCTCATGGCTGACCCCACACAGGGGTCGGGTCGGGTTTCATGAAACCCGACTTTGCCAAAAGTCGGCGACTTCTGAAAATGGCCGACCCGTTTCAAATGCTTGAAAGACCTTAGATGACGTCACGGCTTGTGATTGGTCACGTTGCGGTCACGTGACCGCTCCGCGACCAATCACAGGACGCAACGTCATCTAAGGACTTTCAAGCGCTCATTCTTATGAACGGAGGCTGGCGGTTACAACCAGGGCGCGTCAGAGGGTGAGTATATCAATATTTTTTATTTTTATTCTTTATTTTACACATTAATATCGATCCCGATCCCGATTCCCGATACCACAAAAGTATCGGATCTCGGTATCGGAATTCCGATACAGCAAATATCGGCCGATACCCGATACTTGCGGTATCGGAATGCTCAACACTAGTGACCAATCAAAAAAAGGCCAACTCAGCTCTAATGATGTAGTCCTAATTACAGTTGCATCATCTACTTTTATAAGTGCTCTCTGTGTAAGGTATACAGTTTTAAGATCTTTTAGCTTAGATTCCTAGCACTGACATGTTTCTATTAGTGTTGAGCATTCCGATACCGCAAGTATCGGGTATCGGCCGATACTTGCGGTATCGGAATTCCGATACCGAGATCCGATACTTTTGTGGTATCGGGAATCGGAATTGGAAGTTCCCAGTGTATGGTTCCCAGGGTCTGAAGGAGAGGAAACTCTCCTTCAGGCCCTGGGATCCATATCCATGTAAAAAATAAAGAATTAAAATAAAAAATATTGATATACTCACCTCTCCGGAGGCCCCTGGACATCACCGCTGGTAACCGGCAGCCTGCTTTGCTTAAAATGAGCGCATTCAGCAACTTCCATGACGTCACGGCTTCTGATTGGTCGCGTGCCGCTCATGTGACCGCCACGCGACCAATCACAAGCCGTGACGTAATTCTCAGGTCCTAAATTCCTAGAATTTGGAATTTAGGACCTGAGAATGACGTCACGGCTTGTGATTGGTCGCGTGGCGGTCACATGAGCGCACGCAACCAATCAGAAGCCGTGACGTCATGGAAGGCCCTAAACGCGCTCATTTTAAGCAAAGAAGGCTGCTGGTTACCAGCGGTGATGTCCAGGGGCCTCCAGAGAGGTGAGTATATCAATATTTTTTATTTTAATTCTTTATTTTACACAGTAATATGGATCCCAGGGCCTGAAGGAGAGTTTCCTCTCCTTCAGACCCTGGGAACCATCAGGATACCTTCCGATACTTGGTGTCCCATTGACTTGAATTGGTATCGGGTATCGGTATCGGTGATATCCGATACTTTTCGGGTATCGGCCGATACTATCCGATACCGATACTTTCAAGTATCGGACGGTATCGCTCAACACTAGTTTCTATATTTTTTTCAGATGTCTCCTTCTTGCATTAACAAAGCAAATCATTTCTGCTGCATATACGGAGAAGTCACTTTTGAGTCACAAGGCGAATCTTGACTACCATGATATGGAAAGCCAACAACCTGTATATTGACTGCAGAATAGGAGATCAGAACAAGAGTTGTGATCCACACATATGCTGCAATAGATGGGCATTACATCTTACCCAGTGGTTGCATGGGAAGATGCAATCTGTCTTTTGCAGTCCCAATAGTTTGCAGAGAGAGCCAACTGATCACACTATTTCTGCATGATGCCCCCTGTTAGGAAAGGTGTTTCAAGGAAGAAGTGGACTTTACAGTATCCAAAGATTCCATCTGCGATACACCCAATACCACATAAAGAATAACTGTCATTTCCAAAAGCACCAGAAACATTTTCAGTTGAGTGAAGTGAGGAAGAAGAGGACATCTTACTTTCGCGACCCAGACTTTCTGTCAGCAACCTCAACTCAACCACACCTTATAACACAAAGTTAGAGATTTGGATCAGCCAAAGAGGAAGGCTATGCTCTTAGGTTCCAGGCTTCAGCAGTGGAATCTCCTAGTAGGCGATGTTCAGATTTCTTTGTTCCTCAACCGTGATAAAGATGTTATCCAATAGTTCTTCATAGAAAGCTATTTTGTGGCATGCAACAATATCAATAGTTTAATGTAAGCTCTGAACATAAGTCATAATCCAAAGGAATGGAAGTTCTTCAAAGATGTGTCCTAAGGAAGCCAAAAAGCCGTCTTGCTGTATAATGGCAATGTGCTACCTTCAATTCCAGTTGGTTATGCAGTCGATATGAAAGAAACCTATGACAACATGAAACAGCTGTAGAGGTGCCTGAACTATGACCAATGTTTGTGGCTCTTCTGTGGCGACTTAAGGCGGTTGCCCTCTTTCTTTTTCTCCAGGGTGGATACGCAAATTAAGGCTGCTTTCTCTATGAATGGGCTAGTCGTGCAAGAGAATATCACTACAATAAAAGAGACTGGCCTCTCCGACATTCAGTTCAGCCAGAGAGTAAAAATGCTCTGCACCCAGCACCTGTTGACCCACAAAAGATTTTGTTACCTCCACTGCATATCATGTTGGGCCTAATGAAGAACTCGGTAAAGGCAATATATAAAAATGCAAATGCATTCAAGTATATTATCAATACATTTCTAAGGTTGAGTGAAGTAAAGATAAAAAATGAAGTCTTTATTGGACTTCAGATCTGCAAGGTTCTTCAAAATGAGTTTTTCCATATATGTTGCAGGGCAAGGAAAAGCCTGCATGGGTAGCATTTACATTAGTGGTAACTAATTTTTGGGGAAACTCAAGAGCAGATAACTATGGAGAGTTGGTGGAAAATCTCAAAACATATAAGGCTCTTGGCTGTAACATGTCCGTAAAGATACATTTATTATATTCGTATCTAGACTTTTTTCCACCAAACAGCAGAGCAGGAAGCGAAGAGCAACGTTAGAGATTTCACCAAGATATTTTGGCTATGGAGAAATTATATCAAGGAAAATAGAATCCATCAATTCTTGCAGATTACTGTTGGACAATTGTAACAGATGACTCAATGCAGGAGTACAAAAGACAAACAAAAAAAGTTGTCACTGAATGAGGACCAAATTTAGTAGTGCAATTTCAAACAAAATATTCTGCATCTTTATATTTGCAAAAATAATTATGTTTCAAATTACTGAAACTTTTGTGCAATTAATTATATGTAGCAGTAAAGGAAAACGCTTTGATATCATAGAAACAAGAGCCAACTAAAAATTTTCATTGACAGATTTGAATTTAAGAGGTCAAAATCATTAAGAATTGGCTAATTTCATTAATGAGCCTGACAAATTTTAAAAATATGTACAACAGTGCATTCTAGAAAAAGTATGCTAAAATGTGGGGCAATCTAGACTAATACTCTAAGCAAAGTATGCTAATAGCCCTAGACTCGACCTAGAATAATGTATTAGAAATATTCATAAATAGGTTTTCAATAATATATACATATAATCTTTGCTGCTCATTTTATAATTCTGATAGATTGTAAAATTGCATTGCATTAGGGAATTTACCTTCACTAACATACCCATCAAATGTGACAACATGAAACAGGTTACCAGTAGGCCTATGTTCTGACCACTGTTGCATTGCATGTTTGCCACACATGCCATGAAGTGGCATAAGTTTCAGTAGTATGAATTTAAATAAGTTTTATTTAAAAGCATAGTCAACTAAAATTGACAAAATGATCCTGCAAAAAATTATATACATACCATATGTCACTCAGTATTCTTTGGGGCCAAAATTAACTCTCTGTGCATCCAGTTTTATATGGAAGCATCCTGAGGTTTTTCTGTTGTATTTGTGGTGTCGTAGAAATCACCATACAGCAGCTTTTGGAGTACCTGTAAATCCAAACTTGGATTTCAATGGAGCAATTTTTGTCCAAATTGAACTATAAAAACCACAGAGACCCAGTGTAGTCTCTGCTGCCCTACAAATCCTGACGAGTCTTCTTCTAGATGCTACAATTGATCTATTATAGTCAACCATCAGGATGGTGGAGAGATTTGTGCATCTGATGTATTGACATCTACTGGATCAAAACGTGGCAAATTCTCAGGTAAATAGTGCGAGTTTTCTGGGTTTTCATCATCTGGAATAATATTCCTCCTCAATGTCAGTCTTCTTGAAAATGGTGATAAACATGTTTTGTCCAAAGTGTAATATAACAAAGCTTTACAAGGAAAACTAATACATATAAATAAGCCAGAAAGGAATCTTTTTTTTTTCACAGTGATATAACAAAAAGTCATCCTACAGTACATGGTACTGTAAACCAAAGTATTAGAACCACAATCATCACTAAATCAGTCATTGCCATTTAGTGGCAGACTCGAAGTGAGATCTAGCTATGAAAGGAAATGATATTGCTCCACAAGTAAGATGAAATATCACATATCAGCGAATGTAATGCTCTCACAATGTTCCGCACTCATCAGGGGAGAATCACTTGAGACCTTAGGATAATATGTCATAAGAAAATAGATCATGACCACAAGCTGCTCTTAAAAGAGATCTTAGCTGTGAAATCTATAACAAGACGCCCACGAGCAGCAGGAAACTGGCACTTGTGGCAATAAATGTATTACCTCCATCATATTTTTTTTAATATAGAAATGCTGTATATTAACGATTAAGAGTATGCAGATAATCCATGAATGGAAAATTTGATGAATTACATATAAAACAGGTCAATAGACATGTGGAGAAATAGTGATAAAACCAACAGCACCATGGGGTCTGTGCTAGTTATTACCTTATATTCATCCTGATAACTGGAACTATCTTTACATGAGGTTTAAAGAGACTGACTTCTGTGGGTATATGTACGCCTTAACCCATTTACAACCTATGATGCACCTATACGTCATAGGTCGCCTCATCCTGTGTGATGCGGGCTACGGCGCTGAGCCCACAACTTTTTCAGCACAAGACAGCTGATTTCATCGCGATCTACCTGTGACTGTTAACTTGTTAAATGCCACTGTCAATATCCGACAGCGGTATCTAACATGGCCGCGCCGGAAGCACGTTATAAGACTGGCCCATTGGCGTCCAAATACATGATCGCAAGTTGCTCACAAACGGTTGGCATGACAGACCCGGGGTCTGCAGGATGGGCATTTCTGCTATGTGTATCACAGGTGATTGGAATATCGCAGTTTCAAGTCTCTTATGGAGACTATTAAGCAAGTAAAAAGTAGAAAAAAATGTTTCTAAAAGTATTTAAAATTTTTTGAAAAAGTTTAAATCACCCACCTTTTGCCCCGTTCAAAATAAAGCAATAAAAAACACGTTTGGTATTGCAGTGTTTAGAAACACCCGATGTATCAAAATAAGAATTAAGAATAATTAATCCAATTGGTAAACGGCATAACAAGAAAAAAAATAAGTTTTTTGTTGCAGCAACAGTGCAATAAAATGCTACAGGCAATCAAAACATTATATCTACCCCAAAATGGTATCAACAAAAACTTCACGGCGGCGTGCAAAAAATAAATCCTCACTCAGCCCCAGATAAAAAAAAATGGAGACGCTATGGGTCATGGAAAAGGTCGACATTTTTAATTTTTTTACAAACTCAGTATTTTTTTTTCACCACTAAAATAGATCTACGAACTCAAAAAGACTTGGAGAATCAAACTAGGAGGTCAGTTTTAGCATTTAGTGAACATGTTAACAACAAAAAAACAATTGTGGAATTGCACTTTTTATGCAATTTCACCACACTAGGAATTTTTTTCCCCATTTTCCAGTATACTGTAGGGTAAAATCAATGGTGTTATTTAAATGAACACCTCGTCCCACAAAAAAACCAAGCCCTCACATGGCCATAAGGATGAAAAATAAAAAAGTTATGATTCTGGGAAGAAGGGAAGCAAAAAACAAAAAAGCAAAAACAAAATACATTTTGATCAACAGGTCTTGGAACAACAATAATTTCCCCAACTGGATGTGTTAAAAAAATGTCCCTGTGCTGAGATAAACTTATAAATGTGCCCCTGCTATGTACTGTGCAATGGCTGTGTCTGATTGATCATGCTGAACATGGTCTGGTCATACCACAGACCACAGGAGGAAGCAACACAGAGTATACAGACAGGAATGCATGGGAGTGCCCCTTCTTTCTTTCTTTGAGGTCAAATAGTGTTTAGAAACCAGAAGTAGAATATTTTACCTCAGCTGCGATCCCATGCTGTGCTATCTGTATGCTCTCTATATCACCGCTAGCACAGTGGTAAAAAGTCTCATTGTGCAACTTGGAGCTCACTGAGGTCACAGCAGTTCAGGAGCCCGACTGGGAAAGCAGCCTCAGTGCCTGCGGTGACCTTGATGACATCACTGTCACTGAAGATTTCCAGGAAACTGTTCATGTAGGAATGCTCGGACCTGACACCAATAATGTGGTGGTGCACCATCTTGCTGGAAAAACTCAGGGAATGTGCCATCTTCAGTGAATAAAGAGGGCAACACATCATCATGTAGCAATTTCAGATATCCAGTGGCATTGAGGTTTCCATTAATGAAGAATGGCCCACTATCTTTATACCCCATATACCACACATTATACCATCCATTTTTGTGTTCCAATTTTTGTGTTTCCTGTAAAGTGGATTGGTCGTCATGGGCCAGTTGGCCAACAAGGTCTCCCAATCTGACCCCCTTAGACTTTTATCTTTGGGGTCATCTGAAGTCAATTGTCTATGCTGTGAAGATACGGGATGTGCAGCATCTGAAACAATGGATGCTAGAAGCTTGTGCTAGCATTTCTTCTGCGGTGTTGCTATCAGTGTGTCAAGAGTGGGAGAAGAGGGTTGCATTGACAATCCAACACAATGACCAGCACTTTGAACACATTTTATAAGTGGTCATAAACTTGTAAATAATTCATGAAAGAATAAAGTTATGTTAAAACCAAGCACACTATTGTTTTTCTTGTGAAAATCTCAATATGTTTGATGTGTCACATGACCCTGTTCCCATTGAAAAAAATAAGGTTGGATCCAAAATGGCCAACTTCTAAATGGCCACCATGGTCAGCACCCATCTTGAAAAGTTTTCCCCCTCCCATATACTAATGTGCCACAAACAGGAAGTTGATATCACCAACCATTCCCATTTAGGTGTATGCTTATAAATGGCCCACCCTGTAGATGAAGAAGTACTGAGCTTTTCTAGAGTGGCTGGCACTTGGCTGTGGTGATCAGTAGGGAAAAAAACCTCAGCACCGAAATGATGATAGAGAACGAAGATCTTGATGCAATAAGTGTATATTTTATTTTGATCTGGCAAGCATAGGTCCAACATTTTGACCAATAATGGTATTTATCAAGGACATTTATATTGAAAAAGAACCAGGTATCAGGTACATCTGATCTTTCCTCCAGAAAGTGATCCATAGGGGTCATAGCAGTTAGACTTGCACTAATCAAACGTCAATGGCATGTTTATTGATATGCCATCCATGTCTGTACTAAGGCAACCAATCCTTAACAAAAAAAGCTATATAATTACTAAAAATATAGGACAGTCTACGAACGCTCAACCTATTAGTACACTTGTCTCATTTTTTTCTTTTTGGAGTAATAAAACTTACTCATAAACTGGTTTGGGTTTTGGGGAATACGATATTTTTAAGCAAACTGAAATTTTTATAGTATTAAAATAGCTCTATGCTCTGGACTTTTCTTCCCTTAAAGTTAACCGTTGTCTGACAAAAGCTAACATTTCTTTAGACTGAACAGGTGTTCCTATTGTTATTTTATTCAGCAATTAAGACATTATATATCAGAGTTTTGGAAATTCCCCCTGTAATACTTTCAGGGTCTACTTTTCTAAGCATCAAGAAATCTTGGAGAACCATGTGACTTGTAGACAACTTTGTAAAGCATACAAAGATGCCTAATATTTATACAAGTACAATATAGCCTTCTATGTACAGTATGCACTATTAACCAGCAAGCTTATACAACCTTCTAACCACATGAAAGGAAAATAAGATACTGTCATTGTATAAACCGCTGGTTATGTCCTTATGTAGTGAATATCATTTGGCTTTATCGCAATGACAGCTTTTTACTAGCAACGAGCAAATGCTTCTTTACAGACAACATTCCTATCTAATGATGTTCTCATGGAAGAATTCAACTGTGCATCAACACATTGTCTAACACTTGCCTAATGCATGTACACTATTAAAAGATAGCTTGAATCAGAAAGGGTTTCGAGACCATGTACTAGACTTGTCTTCATATATCATTATGATTGAAATTGGAATTATTCCACTTAAATTATTTGTGAAAATAAAACTTTTATGTTTTATGAATGTAAGAAGATTAATGGCATGAATTGTGCCACCCGACATTTCTTTAATTAAGTTCTGAGACTATTTTTCAGCAATAGACACTTTAATATAGAAAGAAAAAATATTTGAGAATGAAACTGTCAGTGATAATTACCATCACTCATTTTATTAATGCAAAAAGTTTCCAAAATTCTCCAAAAATTAGTGGACTATAGACTCATGAGCAGTGAATGTCAACCTACAGCTCTCATGGTACTTTTGCGTTTCCTGTAAGCTGCACAAACAGGTAAAACCCTTATATGATGTCTCTCGCATATACTTCGATAATGTGTATAATTGTAATAGTTGCAATCATCACTTTTATCTCAATGTGTAAATTCTTATACATGATTACTTAATGGAACTGTCAAAGCATATAATATTGAAAATCTCACAATACAAGTTCAGAAGGGCTCCTGCTCTCGGTGCCTCCAGCAATTATACAGTGGCAAGTAAAAGTTTGGGCACTCCTGGTCAAAATTACTGTAATTGTGAAAAGTTAAGCAAGTAGAAAGTGAAATGATCTCTAAATGGCCTAAAGATAAAGATGACACATTTCCTTTGCATTTTAGGCCAAAAAATATTCCGTATTTTCTGGTGTATAAGACGACTGGACGTATAAGACGACCCCCAACTTTTCCATATAAAATATGGAATTTGGGATATGCCTGCTGTATAAGACGGGGGTCATCTTATGCGCCCAGTCATCTTATACAGCGTGTGGTTCCCAGGGTCTGGAGGAGAGGAGACTCTCCTTCAGGCCCTGGGATCCATATTCATGTAAAAAATAAAGAATAAAAATAAAAAATATGGATATACTCACCCCTCCGAGAAGCCTGGCTGTCACCGCTGCAAGCGTCTGCCTCTGTTCCTAAGAATTGCAGAGCATGAAGGACCTTCAATGACGTCACGGTCTTGTGATTGGTCCGTGACCGCTCATGTAACCGGTCACCTGACCGTGACGTCATCGAAGGTCTTTCACGCTCTGCAATTCTTAGGAAAGGAGGCAGACGCTTGCAGCGGTGACAGTCAGGCTTCTCGGAGGGGTGAGTATATCCATATTTTTTATTTTTATTCTTTATTTTTTACATGAATATGGATCTCAGGGCCTGAAGGAGAGTTTCCTCTCCTTCAGACCCTGGGAACATCCAGGATCGCTCCCTGCACACGCCGTACCCGGAGTATAAGATCACCCCCGACTTTTGGGACAATTTTTAGGGGTTAAAAAGTAGTCTTATACGCCGGAAAATACAGTATATTGTAATTTTTTGCATTACAAAAAGGAAAATGGCAAAAGTTTGGAAACCCTTTGAGATTTGTGTGCTCAGAAAACTTTGACCAAGAATTCAGTCCTTAATTAGCCTGTTAGAGTTATGGCTTGTTCACTATCATCGTTAGGAAAGGCCAAGTCATGCAAATTTCCCACAATGGAGGAAAAGGCTATAAGAAAATAGCAAAGCGTTTTCAAGTTGCCTTTTCTTCAGTTCGAAATGTAAGGAAGAAATAGCAGTTAACAGGAACAGTGGAGATCAACATAAGGTCTGGAAGACCAAGCCAAATTTCAGTGAGAGATGCTCTTATCATTGCTAGAGTGGCAAATCAGAATCTCCGCTTGACTGCAAAATACCTTCAGAAAAATTTAGCAGACTCTGAAGTTGTGCTACATTGTTCTACTGGTCAGAGACACCTGCACAAATATGGGCTTCATGGAAGAGTCATCAGAAGAAAACCTCTTTAACATCCTGACCATAAAATTCATCATCAGAAGTATGCAAAAGAACAAACCTGATACATTTTGGAAACAAGTCATGTGGACCAATGAGGTTACAATAGTATTCTTTGGCCACAATGATCAAAATTAAGCGTGGAGAAAAAAGGGCACAGAATTTCAGGAAAATAAAATCTCGCCACCCATTAAGCATGGGGGTAGATTAATCATGCTTTGGTGTTGTGTTGCAGTGAATGGCACGAGGAACATTTCACAGGTAGATGGAAGAATGGATTCAATGAAATTTCATCAACTTTTGATGCAAACATAACACCACCTGTAAAAAAACTGAAGTTGAAAAGAGGATGGCTTCTACAAATGGATAATGATCCTAAATACACATAAAAAAAACACAATAGACAACCTCAAAATACACAAGCTGAAGGTTTTACAATGGCCCTCACAGTCCCCTTATCTGAACATCATTGAAAATCTGTTACTAGACCTCAAATTAGCATTACATGCAAGATGACCCAGGAATCTCACAGAACTGGAAAAAAATTCCCAAGGCGTAATGGATAAAAATCCCTCAATCAAAAATTGAAAGATTCTTGGATAGCTAAAAAAAGTGTTTACAAGCTGTGACACTTGCAAATAAAGGTGCTACTAGGTACTAACCAGGCAGGGTGACCCAACTTTTTCATTGGCCCATTTTCCTTCTTGTTATTTTTAGAATGTAAAAGATGAAAATATAATATATAACATAATCTTTTTACTAAAATACAAAGGTAATGTGTCATTTTTAAATTTAGGCATTTAAAGATCATTTTATCTTCATCTTGCTTAACTGTTACAATAACAGTAATTTTGACCAGGGGTGCCCAAATTTTTACATGCCACTGTAGTTGTTTGAATAGTAACTGATCTGCAGTAACGAGCAGAGGCTGCTGCACATTACATGGTGTTGTGTATTTCAGCTCATTTTAAATGTTTACATGTAACCTCTTTCAGAGCAAATAACTGCTTATCGGAGGAGGTTGCAGGTGTTAGACTCGCCGATCTGATATTAATAACTAGAGTTGGTCAAACTTGTTCTAGTAGAATTGAAATCTACAAAAATATAACAAAAATCCATATTCACCAGAATATAATTTTTTATTTGCAATTCTCACACCATGACTTCAGCACTGAACAGTAGAGCAAAAAGTTTAAAAATCAAAAATACTAATACCTCATTATTTATTTCAATTTAGGTCCCAGTGACCCTACACTTTGCATGCACTAGGATGTCCAGAGCCTAGTCGCAGTCAATCAGGCCACTCACGTCAACAAGTTGAAGTCATGATTGGCAGATCCAAGTGCTCATCCACATATCAGATAAGAACAGGAGCCGAGTGGCATTTACATACATTAAATCGCAAATTGGGCCAGAATAGTTCATGCTGCAAATTTTTCCATGACCATTGGTCCATTTAGAAAATCGTCCATATCACTGGCACATTGTTGGCTATATTGGGTGCAAGTGCTCTCCATGTGTGATCTGTGGTGCACACAGACAACACATGATGATAAAATATCCTCATCTGTGCATTACACAACCTAGCTATGATGTTCCAAAAATCTCCATGTTCTTCCACTTGCTGAAGGAACATTTGGCATACTGCTTAATATCGCTAAATTGTAGCTATTACACACAGACTCGGAACAGCTTGCTGCATTGATCATTAATATTAACATTTGGATAGATTAATGTTTTTGCAAAATATCATTCCACACAGCAACAACTCGCCCGTGAATGAAGTTCTTGTAAGAAAAGGTGACAACCGTTTTTTTTTCCGCATGGAAACATTCCTTCTGATAATAAAATATTTTTAGAGCACAGCAATGTGTCCAAATGAAATACTGTTAAGGAACTGCATCTCATGCAATTAGAAGAAACGTGTTTTGCTGAAAGGAAACACCTACAGAAAAACAGCAGTTCCTGGAATACTTTATAATAGGTGCAATATGTAACATGAAGCATTCTGGCGGTCACTACATACCTGAGAAATATGAAGTAACACTAAGTGAGAGCTCACACTATGGGGTCAGTTTATTTAGTATTTTAAAACTTGTAAAAGCCATATAGCGTCACACCTGCCTTCCAATTTACAAGTGTGCCTTTCATAGAAATTGATTCAGCACATGTACCTGAATTTCGAAAAGCCAGGACACTGATTGTAGTTTATGATTGGGAAAAACAAACAATTATGTAAAAATTATCAGTAGTTACAGAAAATGTATCACAAAAAGGAACAAGTAATATAGTCTATTTTGTCAACATTTTTGGCAATTAAATTGTAATTAGACTCTAAACTAGGGTGCATTCACAAGTTCACAACGCATAATAGGAGCACAGTGCTTCGGGAGTATTTCCCAATGGATGGCTATGATATTTGTCACTGCGTAGGTTTTTAGTAGCATTCATCATCCATATGTTCCCAGGTTAAAAAAACATCTATATTATGATTAGTGTAATATCTTTTTACCTAGTGCCTCGATAAACAGTAAGTGACTATGATATGCTATACTGGAAAAAAAAGACAGATGATAGAGGCCAATAGATACGTTTGATTTAAACTCAAGGAGCCAATGGCATAACTTTAAGCTTGTGGGCTCCAATGCCAAATCTCCAACATGGCTCCCCAACTATCATGGGTATTTAATAGTACTAGTCTCCTCGTATGGGCCAAAATTGGACCACCTTGGATTCCAGGGCTGGGTGTGACTGCAACCCCTGTACCTATTATTGTTACACCTTTGCCTTGTGCCATACGCCATACATGCTTACTTATTCTTTAGATACATTTTTACACATTGTTGTTCTAGTTACCATTTTATTCCATAGAAGTTAAGAAAGGACTCAAACTGTTATGGTGGAACTGTTTAAACCACTGATTTTTAGTGTATAAAGCTGTTATTAAAGATCAGACATTTCCATCATTATCATCAATGGTTGGGTGCTTCGCAGCACTTTCCTATTGTAAATGCACTTATGATAACAAGAAATTATGGCTTTGTGATGACTAGTGTTGAGCATTCCGATACCGCAAGTATCGGGTATCGGCCGATACTTGCTGGTATCGGAATTCCGATACCGAGATCCGATACTTTTGTGGTATCGGGTATCGGTATCGAAACAACATTAATGTGTAAAATACAGAATTAAAATAAAAAATATTGCTATACTCACCTCTCCGACGCAGCCTGGACCTCACCGAGGGAACCGGCAGCGTTGTTTGCTTAAAATGCGCGCTTTTACTTCCTTCCGCAACGTCACGGCTTGTGATTGGTCGCGTGCCGCCCATGTGGCCGCGACGCGACCAATCACAGCAAGCCGTGAGCCCGTGACGTAATTTTCAGGTCCTCAATGCCTAATTCTAGGCATTCATGATTTTAAAATTACGTTCCGGCTTGTGATTGGTCGCATCGCGGTCACATGGGCGACGCGACCAATCACAAGCCGTGACGTCACGGGAGGCAGGAGACGCGCGCATTTTTAAAATTACGTCACGGCTTGTGATTGGTTGCGTGCCACCCATGTGACCGCGACGCGACCAATCACAGCAAGCCGTGACGTAATTTCAGGTCCTGAATGCAGAAATAGGCATCAGGACCTGAAATTACGTCACGGCTTGCTGTGATTGGTCGCGTCGCGGCCACATGGGCGGCACGCGACCAATCACAAGCCGTGACGTCGCGGAAGGAAGTAAAAGCGCGCATTTTAAGCAAACAACGCTGCCGGTTCCCTCGGTGAGGTCCAGGCTGCGTCGGAGAGGTGAGTATAGCAATATTTTTTATTTTAATTCTTTATTTTACACATTAATATGGATCCCAGGGCCTGAAGGAGAGTTTCCTCTCCTTCAGACCCTGGGAACCATCAGGGATACCGTCCGATACTTGAGTCCCATTGACTTGTATTGGTATCGGGTATCGGTATCGGATTAGATCCGATACTTTGCCGGTATCGGCCGATACTTTCCGATACCGATACTTTCAAGTATCGGACGGTATCGCTCAACACTAGTGATGACCAATTGTGAGGATCAAATATTATTTATAGCTTTGGTTCTTTTTTCAGCAATTACACACACCTTCTGTATGGTTTGTTGAACACTAACAAATCATGATTATTATGTGTCACCATTAGTGTTGAGCGATACCGTCCGATACTTGAAAGTATCGGTATCGGAAAGTATCGGCCGATACCGGCAAAGTATCGGATCTAATCCGATACCGATACCCGATACCAATACAAGTCAATGGGACTCAAGTATCGGACGGTATCCCTGATGGTTCCCAGGGTCTGAAGGAGAGGAAACTCTCCTTCAGGCCCTGGGATCCATATTAATGTGTAAAATAAAGAATTAAAATAAAAAATATTGCTATACTCACCTCTCCGACGCAGCCTGGACCTCACCGAGGGAACCGGCAGCGTTGTTTGCTTAAAATGCGCGCTTTTACTTCCTTCCGCGACGTCACGGCTTGTGATTGGTCGCGTGCCGCCCATGTGGCCGCGACGCGACCAATCACAGCAAGCCGTGACGTAATTTTCAGGTCCTCAATGCCTAATTCTAGGCATTCATGATTTTAAAATTACGTTCCGGCTTGTGATTGGTCGCGTCGCGGTCACATGGGCGACGCGACCAATCACAAGCCGTGACGTCACGGGAGGCAGGAGACGCGCGCATTTTTAAAATTACGTCACGGCTTGTGATTGGTTGCGTGCCGCCCATGTGACCGCGATGCGACCAATCACAGCAAGCCGTGACGTAATTTCAGGTCCTGATGCCTATTTCTGCATTCAGGACCTGAAATTACGTCACGGCTTGCTGTGATTGGTCGCGTCGCGGTCACATGGGCGGCACGCAACCAATCACAAGCCGTGACGTAATTTTAAAAATGCGCGCGTCTCCTGCCTCCCGTGACGTCACGGCTTGTGATTGGTCGCGTCGCCCATGTGACCGCGACGCGACCAATCACAAGCCGGAACGTAATTTTAAAATCATGAATGCCTAGAATTAGGCATTGAGGACCTGAAAATTACGTCACGGCTTGCTGTGATTGGTCGCGTCGCGGCCACATGGGCGGCACGCGACCAATCACAAGCCGTGACGTCGCGGAAGGAAGTAAAAGCGCGCATTTTAAGCAAACAACGCTGCCGGTTCCCTCGGTGAGGTCCAGGCTGCGTCGGAGAGGTGAGTATAGCAATATTTTTTATTTTAATTCTTTATTTTACACATTAATGTTGTTTCGATACCGATACCCGATACCACAAAAGTATCGGATCTCGGTATCGGAATTCCGATACCCGCAAGTATCGGCCGATACCCGATACTTGCGGTATCGGAATGCTCAACACTAGTCACCATACACAGGCCTAATAAATCTATTATCCTGAAAACTACGACATATAAAATGGGAGGCATGTAGGGATACAATAGAGCCCCATAGAAATGTATGGGACTGCATTACTGACGGTTGTATGGATCCTTAATATGTCTATTTGCATAGGGCTGTATATAAAGGTCTACAGAGCAGCTGTAACACCAAGAACAGGCATGGTTCTTCTGAACTGAATGTAGATCACTCAGGAGCTTTCTGTATTATCCAAGTTTGGTTCAGTAGAGCTACAGAAGTGTTACATCCATATTAGATCCGATATGCTATTTTATGTTAATGTATTTTGACCATGACTGAGTGTGTCTATATATTCAGCACTAAGGCTGGGCAATTAATCAAGTTAATTTGATTAATTCACCATTGGAATTCTTACCCAGCATGGCTACAACAGCCCTTTGCAATGATATGTCACCCATCTGAATTGAACTTAATAGGATCATCATTTGTGTTGTAAAACATATCTCTAGGCTATGTAATGCCTCCGTGACCATGGACCAAGGAGGAGATTGATGTAGTGCTTTTGCAAATTACAGTATATGGCCTCCATAATCATTGATCTTCAACTCAATTGAGAAGGTTTGGAAGTAGAACCTTAGAGAAAAGGCAAATACATCAAAAAAGGATCAGCACCGACGTATGGAAATTATTTTACATCTTAAATTCTTTGGGTAATTGTGGAAAACTTTAACATATAAATATACGAGTAACATATGAGAAAAATAGAATTATGAACCCTTCATAATGTGACGTTTTAGAGACATGGGAAAATTAATTAAGATGGACTATAATTATATTGTATTAAAATTATATATTATTAAAAGAACAGATTTTATGGGATCTTCTTTTCATTAACACATTATGGAATATTTAATCAAATGGGACCAGAGCGATGTAACAAGGGACCCTTGGATCATTTTGTAACAGATGTTTAGATGTAACTTATTTTACTAGGTGTTAAGTATTCTTAGGGGCCTGAACAAAAGTTTAGGCCACAAGTATGAACAACCGCAAGTGAACATCAATATGAGTTTTATGTTTCTTAAAATATCAAGGTGAACTATATGAAAACACAACGTTTAACATATATCCATAATTCACAGAGCATTGTGACCTTCCATCAGTTGATAACTCGGTAAAACAATACTAGCTCCTTATGTCCACACTAGGAAGATGCTACCTGAAATCTGAGATGACAGTCCAGCTGTCCACCTATCCATCCCGCCTGCTCAGCCTGCTAATCTCTAGGGAGGCCAGACTTTCACACTATTTAAACAGACTATTTGGGGCTGTAAATTGTTGTGGGCATGGAACAATCACTTCTGAGGCATAGAAGATTTTGACTAGAAGATTTTAGAACTAGAATTGTCCATAAATACATAGATTATCCTTGCTTGAAATTCCAAAGGAGAATTGTTATGTCTTTACATTGTAAACTCCTATAGGCAGAGTCAATTCTGATTTGTCTAATTTTGTAATAATTCTGAATTAGTTTTAATACTTTTTTCTATACTCATTATATCTGCCTGTTATAATTTGTTTGTGCCATATAAAGGTTATTATTGATTAGTAGAAACAATCAGTGTTAATGAAAATCTGCCTAGAACACATAGATCAGTTTTCCATTTTCAGGAAATTCTTTTTCCCGGCTGTGCTTTATTCATTCACCCTACTCCCAGTGCTGTTCATCCGCTGCCGTTCCTGTTGTCTGGTATTATTTGCACCATTAACGTCAAGCCAACAGCGCAGAAAACAATACTTGAGCTCAGCAGTTCTGCCTGAGTTGACCACATGAGGCGCTGAGCTCCACTGATTGGCTGAAGTACCTTTGATGTGAATTCACTGCTGGAAACAATAACAGATATTAGCACCAGAGACTCAATGGGGAAGGTGAGTAAAAAAACTGTTTGTTTTTTTTAAACAAACTGCACCCTAGGAAGACAGATTTTTCAAAACCAAAAAATACCTTTAAGGGTATGTTCACACTTGCCAAATTTCTTGGAGAAACATTTGCAAGGGAAATCAGTTCTGTTCAACTAAAAGGGGTTATTTTGGCAGAAAGCACATGGGTCTCCTTTCACATTAATGTGACAATCACATGAATTTCTTAAAAGGAAACCAGTCAGGTCCCCAACTGCTAGTACAGTACTATGCATGGGAATTTTTTTATTTGGATAAGGTGCTTCTTGGATCTTACTAATGCTGCAGTGTTTGAGGTTTGAGACATTAAAGGGGCTATCTGGGACTTTTTTTAATATGGGCTTAATAACTAACAGGCAGTTAGTTGTTAAATACCTGTCTATTGTGTTCAGCGCCTATCTCTGTCAGTACTGATTGGTCACAGACCATTCCTACCACTGATTCAGTGGCTATTCTTCCATTCTGCTCTGTTGACGGTACATGACTGCCGATATGCTGATTGACAGCTAGCTCCCTACTAACTGCGGGGAACCGGCTATCAATCAGCATGATATTGGAATGCCTGCACTGTCAACAGAACAGTCCAAAAGAAGAGCTGCCTTGTTGACTTCGTGCAGTCAAATTGCTGGTAGGACCAGACTGTGATGTCTCTGAGCTGGCGCCGGGTAGGCAGTTACCTCTGTTAGCAATTATCTACCTGTTAGTTTTTAGGCCAATAGTATAAAAAATATCATCCTGGACAATCCCTTTAACTTTAATCTTGCAGGGTCGCATATGTGAAATGATGCAGGACTAGTCCAGGGGGTCATATGTTTCCCAAAAGTAATCCTGCCTAATATTCTCTAATCACTTCTTTCTGGCTGTGATTGAAAGCCTGCATACATTCCCCATTATGTAGGCTGACAATTATATCCAGGGTAGCGAAGAGAAAAGATGATCCAAGGCAGGACTAGTCATGGAGGAAAGAAGCCCTGACAGGCTACTAGTGCATCGTTGGCATATTCAACCATGCAGAATTGTAGTAAGTCCCATGAACCACCTTATCGGATCAAACAAATCCCCATGCATATCACTGTATTAGTAATAGCATTTGGGAACATTGAGGAGACCTGAGCGACAGGCGCTCTTTAAAGGCATTTTCTATTGTCCAATAAAAATGCATAACCTACTAAAAAACTTACACACACTAAGTTGTAGAAATAATTCATCCAGTTTTCTTAGAAATTCAAATAATGTATGCAGAAAATGTGAGATAAAAAGTCATCACAAGAAAGCATCAGTCATTTGGATTTTTGTGTATTGCATAAAACACCTGTAATTAACGCATGTATGTCAGTTTTAAAGGGTCTCCTAGCTGTTCTGAGAAAGGGTCCATATAAGTAAAGTATGATAAAGTCTTCAAATATGGAGAGAAGGATGGAGCTGAGAGGAGGAGGAGCTGAGACAGAGTAATAAGAGAGCAACAAGAAACAGACCCAATATCGCGACATCCTAAATGCCATAATCCGATGAATGTTTCATAATCGCTTCTTCCAGGGCATTTGATATTCTAAATTTTTTTTAATTTAACTGGATTCTTGATTCATACCATTAGCATTTGGTAGCTCTTTTGCAGGTTATGTATATGAATTATAGGATTTGCAATATATGACAGTAGTTGTACACGTAATTAATTTAGCAGTATCGATAATTCAAGAAAAATGCAAGTAAAAAGATAATAATTTCCACACTAATCTTCTAAGGGGACATTATTAGATTAGAGTCCCAACTGAAGCCAATATTAAAGATATCATTCCGCACAAGACACTGGTCTGTTATAGTGAAATATTAAAGATCTTCAACAAACACAAAAAGGGTAATGAGGCAAGTGTAAGGCCACTCTTTTACGTACACAGGTTCATCTGCTGACTCAGGCGTCATTACAAAGTACAATTCTGCTTCATGCCAGGTTATTGTACAAATGTCATTATTATTCCACAGTCTTCCTGTTTCCCTGTGATGTGGGATGGTAGAGACAAGGGAGGAAGGAAATAAATGGTGTTTCTTCACCTGGTTTAGAACATGTATATACAGCACATATTAGACAATGTTTGGATAACAGAGGATCATAGGGAACACTAAATGTCAATCTCAACGATGGATACTTAAAGACAAGAAAATACTTGCACCACAAAAGAACAATTTCATCGATGCACCTTTAGAGTGTGCGTTCTCATACCTATCCATTAGGACTCATTCAGACGTCGGTGATTTTTCACATACACAAAATCCTTCTGAACATCATCGGTGTTCTGGATCTAATTTTCACCAGTTTTTGATCAGTTTGTCTGTTTGACACATCAGCATGTCAGTGAAAAATATAACCTGAAAAGCTTCTTCTATCCATGCCAATGTGAATCACAGACAGCACACGGATTGTACACGGATGCCCTCCGTGCGCTGTCCTTGATTCTCACCCTTAGACTTGTATGGGTCATTTTGATCTCTGATTGTGGTCAAAGGCTGACACCACAATCAGAACACATAGGACATGAGGATAGCACCATAGACTTTAATGAGTTTATGCTGTATCCATGAAAAACACAGGACACGTGTGAAACACGGAGGCCTTGTAAAAGCCCATATATCCTGTTAGTCATAGATGAGATGTGTATTGTATTGTCTTGTATCGGTTAATTTCCATCACAATAAGGTTCAGATTTTGGCTGAATTTAAGCTTTAGTGCAAAAAATTCAACAATACGCAAATGTAGATCTGTGGGTCCCTAGTCCAGAGGCCACGTCACTGGGCATATGTCGCATCAGAAACGCATCAGTTTTTAAGCTGCTATGTGGTTCCACCTGCTTTTATGGATGTCTAAATAAAGGTTTTTTAATTTACAAGATAGATGTGCCAGCAATTTTCCACAGAAACAAATGGTTACTTAAGGTGATATGAGGAGCTAAACCAACTAATTGCTAAAGTATTAGCTCTGCAGACCACACTTAAACACAACTACAGTATAGCGTCAGATTTAATTATTCTTAAAGGGATTGACTCATCCCATGTTTGTTAATGCTTAAAATCGCAAAGTTCTTGTAAAAAAAAAAAACTTTTCAGTTTAACTCTTATTAAGAATAATCTCTATTCTTAAAGAATGGAGTGGTATTTTAATTCTATAGTTTACTGCTTGTTGCCAAGGTTACAGACTTAGCGTGGCCAGTTTCCTAAACAAGAAGCACACTTGCTGCTCTGAAGTTGTCTGTATCTGCCCAGCTTCTGTGCTAATCCCATGCTGTAGACCAAAGGCAAAGCTACCCCAAATAGCAGCATAGGGGAGCTCACAGTTTAGACCAGTCTTTAAGTCTGCCAATCTTTAAGAGCGTACTATCCCCTGGCAAGCAAAAAGCCAGGAAGCAGCGGTCTCAAAAACAGAAGAGGAGCACACCACTTTAGCAATGTCTGGAACTTAAAGACAGCTCATCTGACAATTCCTACTATATGATTCTTCTCTAAAGTTTTCTGACAATATTGTAATAGAATTCTCAAAATCTTTAACCATTAATATGATAGCACATTGTAGCTGGTGTTGTCAGACACTTAGTGCATATCATAGACTGGTAAAATCAGAATCTACAGAGAGATGCCTGTAAGTTGCTTTGATGTTAATATTTCCAGTTGAGGATAAGTTCTTAGGCAGAATGATTGTGTTCTGCATTATTTAAGATTCTTCATGTATTTCTACATGAAAGGAAGAAATATTTCTTCCTAGTAAAATGTACTTAATTCATAGGGGACTCTGTAAACTACGATGAGCGAGATGTTTACACCACGCTGAAGCATCCGCGCTCTCCGTGCCCTCACCGCCTAATGCATTTTAATCATAATCTGATTTTTGTTGGCTGTGAACATTGATCATTTCACTTTGGAGAAACATGAGCCGATGATTAATATACGATCTGGGCCTTCCAGTCAGGTAGACACATGTCCTCGCTGGCAGAGCTCATTGCTGTAATTAAAATGTAATTTGTCCTACTTGAGATTCAGTTATCAAATCCAATCCGTACAGTAATTATAACAATAGACCTCAGAAGACCGTATCGTGCCAAGCACTGGTAAATCAGCTTAGTGATTTCATTATATAACACGGTCATTGATAAGGCAGCCAGGGTTCAGAATACCAAGATGGCTGCCAATATCAGACCGAGAACTGGTGGAAATACTAAACAGCCATAAAACATTGTTCTATGCATATATATAAATACAAACTTGTATAATCAAGGACGTAAAACATACATATTCTGAATGAATACACTCAGTAAATATATCATTACTTTGCACACATGGCGTATGTTTTATATGATTTCCTAAACTCAGATCCAAGGCAATAAAACATCTGGATAATGAATTAGTGCAGCGCCCCTTGGCTGTGCTGTGATATAACGAGTTCCTATTTTGTGCTGCACCGACACATTGTATATATCGTAGCGCTTCGACATTTGGACAGAACATGAGAAATGACATACGGAATATATCATTGAGAAAATGTGTAATATTGATTTAGTCTTCACTCGATGTATAATTTGCTGGTTGAGGCAAAGTCATAATTTACAATATGAAGTGTGGGAGATTGGATTTGGATATAGATTATCACCAGCATCTTCCGGTGACATGGTAGATTAATTGTTCCCAGTCTATAAAATAGTGGGATTTCTAAAGGAGGTCCAGTCAGTCGATCCATGACAAACCATGGATCAACATGAACCAGAACCTGGACGCACGACAGCAGCCAAGTATGTTTTAGGCTAGGTTCACATTGCGTTAGGGCAATCCATTTTTTTTTCTCACTTTCTCGGAAGAAAGTAATATAAGTTGCGATCTTTTTTTCTGATGGACAGTTGGACTGAGAAAAAAAATAGTTCCCCTAAACTACTGAATAACATGGGCCAGTGTCCTGTCCGATTAAAAATCACATAGGACAGATCCGATTTATAAGGTTGTTTGCATGAGCCCTGAGGGGTTTTGATACTCAACAGTGCTGTTCAGATGAATCATTTTTTTCTCAGTCTGAGTGTGAGAAAAAAAATCACAGCATGAATGACTTTTATCTGTTTCTCGGATGAGAATGGGTGAGGGAAAAAAAATTGCATCCCACACACAGGACATCAGAGTGGCAACCAATTTTTATGGAAACATTTCCATTTGAAACTATATGTGATCATGTGCATGTTTTCATGTAGTTGTATGAAAACAGATCACACATGGCTAGCACACGGATGTCTCACTGGTGTCACAAGGACGTACAAAATGGACACAGATAGAAAATTAATGAAAATGAGAAAAAAAATCAGAGTCCAAAATTATCACGCTACACCCCACCGACATATCCCCCATTGCTACAGGGAATAGACAAACATTTATTTTTGAACGCACATGGATGAGACCTGTCAGAGGACTAGAGCTTTGCAGAGAAATGGTGTGATGGAAGAGGGTGCCCTTCACTGTGGACTTAGAAGTGTCTTGGCTACATTCACTAATACCACTGTTGAGGTATAGGGCATGGCTCACCGGAGTGCTGATGTGGCGCCCCTAGGGGTATTTGCCACAAAAATAGTTATTGACACCAAATACGAATACTAGAATAGCAAGACTGCACTACCATCTCTGGCCAGAAGGGGGAGCTCTAGAGACTCCCCTTGATCTATTCTGGTCTGAGAAAAAGACTGGCAGTTGGGTTGAGGAGCTGAAAGTGAGAGGTCGCATAACTGAACTCCTAACAGCCCTATAACGGATTATAGGCCCGTAATACCCATAGAAGGAAAAGAGGAATAGAGAAAAAGGACATTGTGAGAACCGGGTAGCAATAACCTCTACCCAGAATAGGCGCAGAGACGGATACCGGATCCGTGGCTATATTTATTATATATAATACAGCAACCGGAAGGAAGTGAGGTGATATCAGGTTCACCAGGGTAAGACGCAGCAACAGACACAGAGTTCAGCAGTACTCCCAGAGGGGGTAAGCCGACAAAAAGGACTTGGGTTGTCCGTCAAACCAGAGCACAGAAGAGACAGATTGGGTCGGCAGCCAGTTCACAAACAGCAGCAGGGCCATACAGAAACTGCGCATAATAAGAGGTGGAAATCCTGACAGGGTCAAAGTAATTCAGAATTCACATACAGACTCCGGTGACAGTACTGATTGCAGTTCCCTTTGTGTTGAAGTAAACTGGTTAAACGTTTCAGTGCCTCAGTCTTTCATTTGGACAATAGCCATCGATCCAGGATCGGGGTCATCACAGCTGAGAGGACCTGCCGCTGATCAAGTAAGTGTCTGTTCCTTCTTGATACCCCTTACACTGTGCATCGCCTGAGGCCACAGCACCAGGTCAAGCCACTAGTGACATCCCCCTCAAGAGACGGACCTCATTGATCTGGTGCTGGGTACCTCGGTCTCCCGGGCGAAACAACTGGCGTCACGAACAGGATTGGGCCTGCCCGTACACCGGGTATTGTGTGCCGTAATCGGAGTCTGAAACGGTGAAAATTTGGATGAAAAATCTTGGAAATTGACTTTGTTAAAGAAAATCCCGTTCCCCATTGAAAACTATTGAAAGTGACTTTTCTCCATTGGTTATAATGGGGTAAAAATGGCCGCCATCCCCTGATGTAATCATCTCATAACCGTTAGGCACAAAACTGTTAATCGAGCTACGTCATTACCCAAGCCCCAGTCTAACTGAAAAACTTCAAAATCCACCATCACAGAGCGTGCGGCAGTTAGAGGCAGCAGGGGGCGTGTCATTGTCATCCTGTTGCACAGAGGAACGAATCTACATTATCTAGACGGAAGCTGGGACCGGAGGGGTCTGGATTAACTAAGGGGGTACAGTATGTCGCAGCACGGAGACGCCGCAGCACCCGGCGACGCTAATGCAGCTGAAAGACAGAGTGTCGATAGAGAGCCTGGCAGCGCAGCAGTGCAAGGAGTGGCACCCATCATGCCGGTGTTGATGCCAAATACCCCTAGGGGTGCCAGTTGTTTCGCCCGGGAGACCGAGGTACCCAGCACCAGATCAATGAGGTCCGTCTCTTGAGGGGGATGTCACTAGTGGCTTGACCCGGTGCTGTGGCCTCAGGCGATGCACAGTGTAAGGGGTATCAAGAAGGAACAGACACTTACTTGATCAGCAGCAGGTCCTCTCAGCTGTGATGACCCCGATCCTGGATCGATGGCTATTGTCCAAATGAAAGACTGAGGCGCTGAAACGTTTAACCAGTTTACTTCAACACAAAGGGAACTGCAATCAGTACTGTCACCGGAGTCTGTATAAGAACCCTGAATTACTTTGACCCTGTCAGGATTTCCACCTCTTATTATGCACAGTTTCTGTATGGCCCTGCTGCTGTTTGTGAACTGGCTGCCGACCCAATCTGTCTCTTCTGTGCTCTGGTTTGACGGACAACCCGAGTCCTTTATGTCGGCTTACCCCCTCTGGGAGTACTGCTGAACTCTGTGTCTGTTGCTGCGTTTTACCCTGGTGAAGCTGATATCACCTCACTTCCTTCCGGTTGCTGTATTATATATAATGAATATAGCCACGGATCCGGTATCCGTCTCTGCGCCTATTCTGGGTAGAGGTTATTGCTACCCGGTTCTCACAATGTCCTTTTTCTCTATTCCTCTTTTCCTACTATGGGTATTACGGGCCTATAATCCGTTATAGGGCTGTTAGGAGTTCAGTTATGCGACCTCTCACTTTCAGCTCCTCAACCCAACTGCCAGTCTTTTTCTCAGACCAGAATAGATCAAGGGGAGTCTCTGGAGCTCCCCCTTCTGGCCGGAGATGGTAGTGCAGTCTTGCTATTCTAGTATTCGTATTTGGTGTCAATAACTATTTTTGTGGCAAATACCCCTAGGGGCGCCACACTAATGATTAGTGATGAGCAAGTGTGCTCGTTACTTGAGTTTTCTGAGCATGATCAGGTGTTCTCCGAGTATCTTGGGCGTGCTTGTAGATTATGTTTTTGTCTCCGCAGCTGCATGATTTGCGGCTGCTAGACAGCCTGAACACGTGGGGATTCCCTAACAAACAAGCAATCCCTGCATGTGTTCTGGTTGTCTAACAGCCGCAAATCATGCAGCTGTGGAGACAAAATCTTAATCTACGCGCCCAAGATACTCAGAGAACACCGGAGCATGCTCGGAAAACTCGAGTAACGAGCACACTCGCTCATCACTACTAATCATATATGCATTGCTACTAATCATGTGTTTACCCAGCTCCTGGTAGCTGGCACTGCTTGTCTGTCTTTTATGCACTTTATCTGCTTTTTCTACCTGTTATTTATAATTGTACCTACATAATAAAATTCCTTTTTAAACCTATTTACTCCACTTTCTTCTTCATTTATCTCACTGTGTACTAGCAGCAAATTACAGCACCTTTGTGTCTAAAGAGGCTGATTGCAGAACAATGACTCTACATCAGGTACCTTAAAACTTGTACAGTTGGGGGTCCTTGTCTTTTATAAGCCAACTAAATATACATTTATTAATGTCCATATCGTTAGTGTGTTACAACCAATTTAGTCCCATTAAACCTGGGTCCATTAATCTCTTAATTCCATATTACGTACATTTCAGTCATGTCGTTAATCATAGCTTTGATCATAGCTTTGTTTTAGTGGCAGTAATGGGCAGCCATAGAGCTCCCCAGTGCAGCACATGGCAGTATAATATCAGGACTATATGGACATAATACTGGGGTAACTCATTTCATCAGCACATACATTCTTTTTCATAATGGGACCTTACTACAGACATGGTCATATTGATTGGAGACGCCTAAGTACCGGACATTTTACATCAATTTGTGGTTATTTCATGTTGCTTTCTCCATTTGTACACATAACTGTTATCCATAACATCATTTCTTATGGGTGGACATGTGACTAGACTCTATTGGTGGGCATGTGAATAGACTATCCATCAGCAGTCTCCATTGAGAAAAGATGCATCTACATCTGCCAACCACCGCTGTTAAATGACCATGACCACCAATCGGTCATATACGAATCGATCAGGGCCAGGGGCGCGGTTACAGCCGCCACTCTCTATACTCAGAGCAGTGGCTGTCTATACCCGTGACTAAAATCCAAATACTACAAGGGGGAATAAAGTACATTTTCTCCCTGCAGCCTTCGGGTAAGTGCGGGTGCCAGGTAGAATAATAATGCTATTAACCCCATATCTGCAGGTTATTAGCCTTTTTTGACAGCTTACCTTTAAATGGTGTCCACTGAGGCATGGTCTAGACAAATGCCACTCCATCACAGGCCATACTCTGGACTGTCAGTAAATTAGATGGTATGGAACAAGGAGCGTAGCATTTATCAAATGAGGACATTGGCGCAACTCTGGTTGATAATATTTTATTAGAATTTTTCTGGGACACTTGAAAAAATAATTACAAAGTGAAAAACCCCTTTAGGCTTAGGGCACATTCTGTTTGTTGGTTCCACTTAGAGGAATAACCCCAATTCATATGCATCATGAGTCTGTTATATTACTGATGCGAATGGAAGCACAGGGACCCCACTGATTATTGTAGGGTCCATCTGGGTTCAGTTTTGTGTCAGTGTTAGAAAGAAAGGAAGAATACATCATCATACAGAACTCTTGATTCTCTTCTAAAAACTGACACAAAATGAAACCAAGACAGACACCATAATAATCAATGGTGTCCCTCTGTTTCCGTTTGCATCAGTTACGTTACACATTAATTCTGTTTGGTGTTTCTCTAAGTGGAAAAGACAGATGTAATGTGCAAATGAAAATGTGAACCCCACCTTAAAAGGGACCTGCCAGGTGATTCTAGCAGCATGAATTCCAGCCAGGTATATTATTCTTTAAAATGCTCCAGTGTTTCAGATAAAATAGACTTTGAAGAACCAACTGTAGACAATAGCCACAGACAAGTCTAGTCTTTTTCAACCTTTGGCCGGCTCTTCCTTGTGCTGCTGCTGGAGATTGACAGTTCTCTCGCTCTGTAAGAGAGAGAGCTGTCAATCACCTCTAGCAGCTCTGGGAAGAGTCGGTCAAGGTCGGAGGCGGACTAGTCTGGCTGGGTATGGGTCTTCCAAGTATTTTTTCACTGAAGTGCCCAAGAGTTTTAGAGAATAACATACTGCACTTGGCCCTCTGGTTAGGCACAATCAGTACAAAAAAAAAAGCAAAGTATTTAGAAAGCTATTTTTTATACTTTTTAGTTTTTATGCAAATCTAAACTGTGAACTGTAAATTATTTTTTTTTAAAATGGACATTACCTCATAATCTCACTAAATATTTGGACAGCAATTATAAAACCATCTGAATTTTAGCTTCGTATTCCGACCCCCTGAAAGGTCTCCATTAATGGTCCTGTCAGTATTATGCCTGCTCCAAGTTTAGGTCACCTCACACTTAGTAAGTTATTTCCTGAATAATATTGTACCTGGAGACAACGTTGCATGCCTGAGCGCAGCAGTTAGTATATCCAACCCAATGCTACCTAGAAACACAGAAGACACACAATCGAAATACCTGTAATTTTTCAATCCCCATTATGACAAAATCAATCATTCAAGGTATGAAGAATAAGTGCAAGAAATAATTACCCCACAAAGCAAAAGAAAAACTTCAAAAACATGTACCAGTTTTATGTGTTTGCAGTAAAAGAAAGTAAATATTAGTTAAACCTGTGGCTTTTCAGCAACAGAATGACAATTCAATTTGAGCTGTACTTAGTGTATGCCGCTGTGTACACACGAATCGTACAACGTGTTGCAACAGCTCAACCCCAGCCTGATCAAAGCCACAATGTCATCATTTGTACTCTTTTGTTTTGGTTGTATTTTGTCCTCATTTTGGAATGAAAAGGGAAAATTGTGGAGCTAATTCGTGGAGTTATTCTATACTCAAAGAATCAAGTGAATAACTACTGTGAAGAATGGTGATTCAGATGTAGGAAAGCGGCATTCATTATTCACGAATAGAGCTATATTTTATTTTTATTTTGTTTATTTATTATGTTTTATATAGCGCTATTTTATTCAGCTGCACTTTGCATACATTATTGTCTCTGTCCCCATTGGGGCTCACAATCTAGATTCCCCTTCAGTATGTCTTTGGAATGTAGGAGGAACAGGAGTACCTGGAGGAAACCCACACAAACACGTGGAGAACATACAAACTCCTTACAGATGTTGACGTTGGTTGGATTTGAACCCAGAACCCCAGTGCTGCAAGGCTGCAGTGCTAACCACTGAGCCACTGTGATATATCACTTGTGCACTATGTAGTACGCCAGCACTTTCTTATCAGAGGGGATCTGACTGCCAGGACCCCTAGCAATCTTAAGGTACCTTCACACTGAACAACTTAACAACAATATCGCTAGCAATCCGTGACGTTGCAGCGTCCTGGATAGCGATATCGTTGTGTTTGACACGCAGCAGCGATCAGGATCCTGCTGTGATGTCGGTGGACGGAGCTAGAAGGCCAGCACCTTATTTCGTCGCTGGATCTCCCGCAGACATCGCTGGATCGGTGTGTGTGACACCGATCCAGTGATGTCTTCACTGGTAACCAGGGTAAACATCGGGTTACTAAGCGCAGGGCCGCGCTTAGTAACCCGATGTTTACCCTGGTTACCAGCGTAAAAGTAAAAAAAAAAAAACACTACATACTTACCTTCCGCTGTCTGTCCCCCGGCGCTGTGCTTCTCTGCACTGTGTAAGTGCCAGCTGGAAAGCAGGGCACAGCGGTAACGTCACCGCTCTGCTTTCCGGCCGCTGTGCTTACACAGTGCAGAGAAGCACAGCGCCGGGGGACAGACAGCGGAAGGTAAGTATGTAGTGTTTGTTTGTTTTTTACTTTTACGCTGGTAACCAGGGTAAACATCGGGTTACTAAGCGCGGCCCTGCGCTTAGTAACCCGATGTTTACCCTGGTTACCCGGAGACCTCGGCATCGTTGGTCGCTGGAGAGCTGTCTGTGTGACAGCTCTCCAGCGACCAAACAGCGACGCTGCAGCGATCGGGATCGTTGTCTGTATCGCTGCAGCGTCGCTAAGTGTGACGGTACCTTTAGGGATAAAGAGGTGGCAGCTGATGTGCAAAACTTCAAAGGGGCTACAGAATTAAACCAGCCCTAATTCTAGGGAACCGAAGATGCCCAGTCAGGGACGGACATAGCATCGGTGCAAACTGTGCAGCCACACTGGGAAAAAAGAGGTAAGCGGGTCCACCTCCTTATCCAAAGCAGCAGGGGGCTTCTCTCAAACAAATTTAAAGTGGGGCATTGTGATAAGCATTGTGATAAGCTATGGATCAATAATGGGCCCATTTACTGTTCTAGAACAGGGGCCCTCTTCTGTCAGTGTCCTTTCCTGCACTCAGACATTATAATTTTTGGCAGGTGAGGTGTCAGTACAAAATGCTTGGTAAGTCATTCCACAAAAAGTCTAATTTTGCCTTATGATCGGTCCTGTAGCCAAGTCCAATTCCAATCCTCAAGCACCCCATCAGGTCTTACAGTGTAGGGGAAACTTAAAGGAAATCAGTCACCAGATTTTTGCTACCCAATCTGAGAGCAGCATGATGTATGAAAAGAGATCCTAATTCCAGTGATGTGTGATTTACTGAGCTGCTTTCTGAAGTTCTGATAAAAACACTTTTGATTTGCTTCAGATCTATACAGAACGCTGAGCTCTGTATAGCCCACTGACACTACAGATTGGCAGTTTTTTTGTGTGCACTGTACATAGGCAGAAAGCTGGGAATCAGTGGTGGAGAAGGTGTTATGCAGAGCCCATGGATATAGAGGACTATTTGGCAACTGGTTTACTAGTCCTCTAATGATAATCTCCTGTTGATAAAACAGGGACTTTACCAAAATCACAGCAGGCAGCCCAGTAAGTGACACATCCAGGTACAGACTACAGCCCTGGAATTTGAAATCACACAGGCTTATGCTGTCCCCGTCCCAAGCACCAGATGGGATATAGTACCCTGGATGGAGGAAAGCAAGATTTACTACAAAACCAATATTTCTAACGATACCCGTGGCCTGAGTCAGCAACTTTGTGCTCCATCACAACTCTTAGCAGTAGTCTTGAGAACACCGATACTGTTAACATCGTAGCAGATAAGGCAGCCCATGACCAGACAGGCCCTTCTGGCATTTGCCAGAATTGCCAGATAGCCAGTCCAGCCCTGGACACATCACTGGAATCAGTGTTTCTGCCCCCTACATCATGTTATTCTCAAATTAGGTAGTCAAAAACCTGGTGACAGATTCCCTTTAATCAATGTCAACCATAGGAGAATCTCACAGCTTGACCAATTGGGGGAACTTGAGGTCTACTGTTACGTCACACTTTTCTTTGGTGTCAAACATTGCCATAGACAACCATTGGTTCCATCCTAATAGCACACTGGGTTTATATGTTGATAATATGAAAGTGAATGTATAGATTCTACACCAATATTATATATATATATATATATATATATATATATATATATATATATATATATATATATATATATATGTAACAAGAATTCACATTCTCAGTGAATAGTTGACTGCTCTCTCTTCTCCTGCTCCTACATCATCGCGATCTATCCAGTGTGTAGGTCCATGTTCAGATACACTTTAGATCTCGTAGAAATGAACACCTGCACTGGTTCTGTTCCAGACTGAGATTCCATTCACCTGTAATCCAGGGGGAGCGTAATGTAGCAGATGTTTATTTATCTGTACAATATGGATGTATCCTCCTACAGGAACATGTAAATCATTGATGAAACTTTCCTATGATTCACTCGACCTGTCTGGCAGAAATCTATGGCTCACTGCTAGGAAGGTTATTTAAGTTAAGCAGCTTCTGGAGCAGAATAGAGCTGCACTTGGACAGTTTGGTGCTTCACAAATGGCCTTGTACAAGCAAATGGCTGGAGGAAAAATGTCAGCCCGTATTTCACATCATGTCACTTGAAGGTTTAGTCACAATACTGACCACAGACAACATTTGTGCGCTGAAACCCCTAACACAGCTGTATTGTCAGCACGCTGCATTGTAAAGTACGGCTCCAATTTCATGTCTCCCTTTCTGACAGTCATTCAGTGGCGATAGGTGCTGCCTCCAGAAACCCACAGACCCCACATTAGATCAAACATAAGCATTATACTGCTCTGCAACATGTAGGCAATATTCTTAAACAATAGGAATAAGAAAAACAAATATTTAGTTCTACTAAGGTATAATGTTATGTTTATTCAGTCATATATCACAATATATGGTGCAAAAAAAGTTAACAGGTTGTGTTCACATGTAGCATAAATACTGCATTTTTTTCCACTGCATTTTTTTGTGCAGAAAATCTGCTGCAATTAAAGGGGTTATCCAGTACTCTAACAACAGCTTCTCAATCCGTATGTTTCCCCATTATAAGGGCTGTCCCACACGTCCAGATAATTCCGGTACCGGAATAAATCGGTACCGGAGTTATCCGTGTCCGTGTGCCTGGGAACTCACGTAGGCCATACGTGCGGCACACGTGTGCCGCCCGTATGGCGAGTGGGTACCACACGGAGCATGTGGTACCCATGCGTGTGGTACCCTGCATCGTGCTGAAGCCGCGATTCATATGTTCCCTGCAGCAGCGTTTGCTGCAGAGAAAATATGAATAACAGTGTTTAAAATAAAGATCTATGTGTCCGCCACCCTCCCACCCCCTGTGCGCCCCCCCGCTGTTCTGAAAATACTTACCCGCCTCCCTCGCTGCTTCCTGGTCTGGCCGCAGCTTCTAGTGTATGCGGTCACGTGGGGCCGATCATTTACAGTCATGAATATGTGGCTCTACCTCCCATAGGGGTGGAGCCGACTATTCATGATTGTAAATGAGCGGCCCCACGTGACCGCATACAGTAGGAGGCGCGGGGCAGAGAGGAAGGAGTGACAGCCAACGAGGGACTGGGTGAGTATTTTCAGGACAGCGGGGGGGCGCACAGGGGGTGGGAGGGCGGCGGACACATAGATCTTTATTTTAAACACTATTATTCATATTTTCTCTGCAGCAAACGCTGCTGCAGGGAACATATGAATCGCGGCTTCAGCACCATGTGGGGGGACAGCGCTTACTGTAGCGCTGTCTCCTGCACGCACACGGACCCCAGACGGAGAACGTCCGTGTGAGGTCCGTGTTTTACACGGACCCATTGACTCTATTGGGTCCGTGTAATACGTGCGCTCCCACGAACACTGACATGTCTCCGTGTTTGGCACACGGAGACACGGTCCGCAAAAAATCAATGACATCTGAACAGATGCATTGATTTTTATGGGTCTACGTGTGTCAGTGTCTCCGGTACGTGAGGAAACTGTCACCTCACGTACCGGAGCCACTGACGTGTGAAACCGGCCTAAGATAGACGTTTGTGGTAATTTTCCTAATGAAGGGGTCAGATAGACCTTGAAACGTGTTGAGTAAACCACCAGAATTCTTCATTATATCTGAAATTGTATTATTGTGGCAGCGCGGATTTAATCCACAAATTATCCTTTACAAACGTCTCTGAGAAGGTCGCGTTGGCGGCCCGTGGATCTGCAGCAGCCGATACACACATGCTTTTGCATTTTGCCATCAGGTGAGCAGCTCCTTGTTAAAAACTACAATTAATCCGAAGGATAAGACCCTATTTGCGCTTTTTTATCTCCTTAATTTACTAGCCCATTATAAAATAACAATACTCAGTGTTGGACTGGGGTGCCAAAGGCCCATCACTAACACTGACTTAGGGTGACCCACTTTTCACCAGCATACAAATATTAGACTACGCTCGTTCACAAATATACCTACATAATAATAAACTAGCTAGTTTGGTTAACGAATGAGATGCTGCTTTTTTTCTGTACCGAGTGAATCAAGTGAATTATTGCCACGTACTGCCCATACAGGAGGATTGAGGGCCCACCAGGGGATTGCCCTGTAACCCTGTGGGCCAGTCCGAGCCTGCTTATACTCACCTCCGATGCCAATGGCATTCCGGCATTGTCTTTCCTGGCGATTGCTTACAAGTGCGATGTCACACGAACCCTGTGAACCGTTCGGAGGAAGTGAGAGCTGCTGTGCTCTCTTCCTCTGGAAGTATGTGATATATACAAAAGGAGGGAGAGTGACGTCACAGTGTTATGTGGACACCGGTAGAGACAGTGACGACTCTGTTGTAACAGTGCTGGCTGCTTTATCAGATAGAACTCTATAATAGAGTATTATAATATGGGGCAGATCACATGTGCAATTATTTTCTCATGCCGATTCAGCATGAGACAACAATCGCAACATGCATACAAGTCTATGGGTGCACATGAAACATCAGACTGCACTCAGATGACATCCAAATGCACACAGACAATGAAGAAGATGGAGAATTCAAGTTCAACATCTTCTCCGCACCTGTGCAGTGATTCTATCTCCGATCAAACTCAGATGACACTCGGCTCAAACTCTGATCAGAGCTCAAGCTGATTTTCATTTGCATAATCAGCCCAATTCGCTTTCATGTGAGCGAAACCTTAGTGTTGTTATTTGAAAAGCAGGAAACATACGGATTAAGAAGTGGTTGTCCGAGTAGTGAACAACCCCTTTAATGTTTAAAGCAAGGGTGAAGTGATTTTGTAAATTCTCATGCCCATTGTGCTGTTGAACTGTATGTTTTTTGGTGCATTTTTTTTCTCTATTGGCTTCTATAGGGAGCCTGTAAAAACGCATGTAAAAAATACAGTTGAGTCTTTTAGTGCAGAATCAAAGCTTTTCTGCACTTAAAAATCTGCATTATAAACATGGCTTCTATCGGCGCTAAATACGCATCAAAAATGCATTAAAAATGCAGCAAAAATGCAGTAATAAAAGACGACTGTTATTACATATTTGGTATGGATATCTGCAGAAAATCTATATATATAATCGTCTAAGGGGCACTTCCGTCTGTTTGACTGTCACGGAAATCCCGCGTCGCTGATTGGTCGCCTATGCAGCATCAATAGTAAAAAAAATCTAATGTTAAAAATAATAAAAAAACAAAAAACCTGCTATTCTCACCTTCCGTCGTCCGCCAATGCGCGCGTGGCTGCCGCCAGCTTCCGTTCCCAGAGATGCATTGCGAAATTACCCAGAAGACTTAGCGGTCTCGCGAGACCGCTGTCATCTGGGTAATTTTGCAATGCATCTCTGGGAACAGAAGCTGGCAGCAGCAGCGCGCACATCGGGACAGCTTTGCTGGACGACGTAGGGTGGGTATATAACTATTTTTTATTTTAATTATTTTTTTAACAGGGATATGGTGCCCACACTGCTATATACTACGTGGGCTGTGTTATATACTGCGTGGCTGCTATATATTACATGGGTTGTGTTATAAACTGCGTGGGCTGTGTTATATACTGCATGGGCTGTGCTATACATTATGTGGGCTGTGTTATATACTGCGTGGCTGCTATATACTACGTGGGCAGTTATATACTACGTGGGCAGTGTTATATACTGCGTTGGCTGTGTTATATACTGCATGGGCTGTGTTATATACTGCGTGGGCTGTGTTATATACTGCGTGGCCGCTGTTATATACTGCGTGGACACTGTTATATACTGCGTGGCCTGTGTTATATACTGTGTGGGCTGTGCTATATATTACATGGGCTATGTTATATACTACGTGGCTGTGTTATATACTCTGTGGCCTGTGTTATATACTGCGTGGCCTGTGCTATACATTATGTGGGCTGTGTTATATACTACGTGGCTGTGTTATATACTGCATGGCTGCTGTATACTACGTGGCTCCTGTATACTACGTGGCCTGTGCTATATACTATGTGGCTGCTATATACGTACATACATATTCTAGAATACCCGATGCGTTAGGCTAGGTTCACATTGCGTTAGTGGGTGATCGCTAACGGACAGCGTTGCACGGCGAAAATGTCGCAATTAACGCCGTGCAACGGGTCCGTTAGCGCACCCATTGACAGCAATGTAAATTTCGCCTGCAGCGCATCACTAGCGCGTGCCTTTTTCGGCTCGCGCTAGTGGTGTGCCGTTCTTCTGTGACGCGCCTCGGACGCTGCTTGCAGCGTCCGCGGCGCGCCCGAGGTCCGTTCCCCGCTCTCGCAGATCGGGGATCTGCGAGAGCGGGGACGTTAACGCAACCCCTGAACGCGGTCCCTAAATAAACATTGCGTTAGCGCAATCCGCTAGCGCTAGCGCTAAACGGATTGCCCTAATGCAATGTGAACCTAGCCTTAGAATCGGGCCACCATCTAGTATGTCCATAAAAAAGGAGAAAAAAAAACCACGTGAACGTTACACGTGAACACAGCCCAAAAAGTACAAACAGGCAAAAAGAAAATATTTACCGTTTAGAGAATAACCACTGCCTTTTTACTGTAGAGGGCGCAAGACCGTATTCTGCAGAGATGGCTTTTTACTTTGCTTCATTGTACAAAAATGGAAAAATAAAAATACATGGCTGGTCATTGAGGTCTGTTCAGGCCTGGTCATTAGGGAGTTGAGAATGTAATAATCTCTGGTCCTGATCTCAAATGGTGGGGTAGTGGAAAATTATACTAGTATCACACAATGAAAGAAGCAACCGAAATCACATGTTTTGGTCATTCCAGATTTTAGGAAAAATCCTGGAAATGTTAATGATTGTGGTTATATCAAAAGTGACGTGTATTACCACAAGAAAACATATTTACATGGATGTTTTTGTTGTGGTTCCTTAGGTGAATATTTCATACATTCCTATTCTCCGACTTTGTGCATCTGGTTGCTGTAGTAAAACCATCCCAAAGTATCTAGATCACTATTAGCACTTGACCTCCAGTCTGTGTTCTTCAGTCACAGCGCCCTCTTCTGTTCACACAATACTCACTGCAATATTGGACTGTTTTTAAATGAAGCCATAATATTATGGAGTAAAGTCAGTCTAGTCAGTACCTGGCTGCAAAATCTATTCTTAATTCTAAGATTACCTCATCGGATAGGACAAGTTTCCATTTTAATCATAAGCTGGCAATGTTATTGGTCTAATTCATGAATATTTGGGTTTTAACAGAAGTTTTCACCTTCTATGCAATTTGACCACCAGTGATACCACCGAAGATGATATTCTCTTCACAAAAATAAAGCCTAAAAATTATTCCAAATATTTCACTTAGGATTTAGAAAGTTGAGATACTTGGAGCTTTTTTCTAAGTTTCTCACACTTTTGCTATAATCACACATACTGTGTCGTGGTCAATGATGCATGGTCCAATCACACTCCTCCTGACATGGACTCAACAGCCTCATGGGCAAATAAGACACTGTTGGGCTCGAACCAGAAGACTTGTGGACAGTCTGTGTATCATGATTCATACTTGAACCGCGACTCATATATGTGTGAGTCCGGCCTTAATGCGGTTGTGCCATAAATAACATATATCACCTTTCCACAGGTGATAAATGTATGATGGCAGGGGTGCAACTTCTGGAACCCAGACAAAACACCAAAATGGGGGTCCCAAAGTCCCCACATGTGAATGAAACCTTAGTGATCACCAACTGTTCATTAAGTGTCTAATAACTATAGACTTTTGAAGGCATTATCTGGTCACAACATATTGATGACCTATCCATGGAATAGGTCACCAATATCAGATCGAAGTGGGTCTGATACCCGGCACCCTCAGGATCAAGATCAAACCTTATTTCCTATAGCAATGATGGATGTAAACACTTTTAATGAAGCAGCAAAGGAGCAGCCTGCACTGCAGTACTCAGCAGTGGCTACTACACAGTGAATGGTGCCCACATCCAGTAGCCACCAGAGCAAATAACTGATCAGTGCAGTGAGCGTGCTGGTTATGGGTGGTCAATAATATAATGCGACCATACAATCCCTTTAATGGAGAAGAGGTCACACATGCTCTATGTTCATGGGCTCCCTGATCTTGTGATCAGCAGGTGTCTCAGCAGTTGAACCCACAGCATCACACATTCAGCACCCATCTGAAGGATAGGTTATAAATACTATTTATGGGTAACCCCATTAACAGCTTATGGTCAGAATAATTAAAGAAAAAAATAAATACAATTTATAATTCAGAAAATCTAATTTACCTATCATGATGTTGTCACCAGTGACTTCCAGCTATTCTGTGTGAAGATTGTGCCCATCATATATTCAATAACAACTTTCTGCACTCCTCTGTTTAGCATAAGGGCTCATTCAAGTGTCCAATTTTTCCACGCAAGAGAAAAACAGACCAATTATTCAGATTAGACTATTTCTCAGACTGTGGTCCGAGTGTCATCCATGGAGAAATAGGAAAAAAAAAATCATCTTCTCCATTCTGACAGTCCGTGAAAATTGGACCGCATTCGTATCCAAATGTTGTCCTTTTTTTCACTGAACTATTGACTTTCATTGCAGATTTTGATCCGACCCTCAGTTCAAAATCAGACATGTCTCCGCGATATTCTGCGGACCACTTGGTTCATGAAAAATCCCAGAGATGTGAATGGCCACATAGACTATTATACGTAGTAGTGCAATACGTGACAAGAATGGATAGCACTCGTATGGGAAAAACGGGAGTCTGAATGAGCCCTAAAGGTCAGGGCGTGAAAATGGGAAATTTCAGAAAATGACCCCATCACTAAACCTAAGCATAACATACTATAGTCATATTATTAGTGAAAGGAATAATATGCATGATTTTATACTCATTATTTCAGCCTCCTAATTGGAGCTGCTGTTGACAACCTCCTCAGTGTGACCCGACCATATAGCACAAGAAAAACAAGTGATTCACACATTTCTTTCGACAAGCCTCAGCAGCTACAGATTTGCAACTATTCTTAAAGCACAAAAACTCCTACACAAATGACAAACATGAAGAAGTGAGGTAAATAGAAAGTCGTCTCCTTGGCCAAGAAACACATGGGGATAATTGGGAGCGCTCAGACTAAGTGAAATGCCCTGCGTCTTGTCTAGTATTTCAGAGAAATACCTCAGCGTATAGAATTTTTTTTGCATGTCATCTCGTCTGACAGAAAAATCTGCGTTCTCCGTCGCACTTATTAAAAGACAATGTTTATGGTGTGTGGTTCGAGACACTTTACCCCACAGCGGGCCAAGATATATCCCAAGCTTGTCGGAATAAATGTATCACACATGTACACCGCTGGTCTCGGCTTCGCAGCCATTGCCCTCTAAAGGTCGACTAATAATTATGTGGATTTCATAGGTTAATAGGTGAGCAGAGATTTTTTTCAACTAAAATGCTGCTTTTTAGATGTAAGTCAATGCTGGCTTATCTGTGAGGAGCCCGAGGCTGAAAGCGAAGCATGGGGCAAACATATCATGTCTGAAGTCATCCCTCTCAGCATTTATTACTTCAGCATGCTGTGACGGCGGACCCTCCGAGGTGGCGTTTGTCACCGTAATACCCAACAGGTGCCGCTCACTTCCACATAATAATGGCCAGACTGAAGCAGACGGAAGACATGCTCAGCACCAAATAAACAAACTTTCAGAAACTCCAGTAAAGTCTATGGCCAGCGAGGGTTTTTTTAAATTTTTTTTTTAATCAGGTAAATTCACAGAATTTTCATAATTGTTTTATCTCACTTTCTCTTTTAATCCATTTTAACTTGAAAACAGCCGACTGTGCCCAAAGTTGGTGTTAGAAACGCTAATTTTGCAGACACATTTGAATGTAGTGTTAGAAAACTGATGTAACCCAACCACCTAATGGCACAAGTACAATTCAGCTTGTTGTGACATCAAGGAAGACAGAAAAAGCCATAGATGTAGCAGAGCTGAACTTGTCACTCCATTGTTTGGAAGCAAAGACTTATCTGTGCATTGCAATAACCCATTAAGATAAGATTGTGACTTAGCTCTATGTAACAAATGTGAAATGATGTTATGTGTGTCAGTGACAAAGTCAGCACTGCTACATCTATACCTCACATTTAGATAAACTTAAAAGCATCACGGATTATCAGATCTTGGTCACCCAAGAATGATTAGTGGATGTCAATAACTTCTTGTCACTGTAAATCACCTGCACTTGTGTTCACTATATTATGGCAAATATTGGCACCATTTCTATATTTTTCAATCATTATCAAGTTTTGATACATTTATAGCAGGATAATCAAGGCCAGTGTCCTGTAAGCATCACTGAGTACAGTAATAGCATATTTTAGACAAGTTAGATGTAATGACGTTACATGAAGAAGGTCTTAATGTGTTAGCTACGGCAGAGCTGAGTATGTCAGACAGCAAGGTTGTCACTCAGATGTAGCAGTGCAGAGTTTGTCAGATGGAGCTAATTGCATCACCTTTTCAATGCTCATATATATATATATATATATAGTGCTAATACACAGTTTCAATTGTACTAATGTATGTACGTACAGTACATATATATATGTGTGTGTGTGTGTGTGTGTATATATATATATATATATACACATATATATATATATATATATATATATATATATATATATATATATATATATATATATATATATACACACACACATTAGTATGATACAACTCTCATAAATAGCCACATTTCTGGCATGAAATGGCATGCAAGATATTCTCTCACCACCAGAGACTAACACATGTAGTATGCAGATGTAGCAGAGCAAAGTTTGTCCTTTGACACAACTTAACGTACTGTGACAATGCCATAAAGGGAGCTTTACGTAGGACTGCAGTTACACCCACAACAGCTATCATGATGCTTGTGAGATGCAGTCCCAGGTACATGACAATTTCAGCACTGCTGCATCTGTGATTGCAGAAAGCTCATTACAGGTTGATTTTGACACTCCACCATTAGGAGATGAGTATGTCTGTGGCACTACATGCTGCTGCATCTGCACAGCACACAAAGCAGCGCACACAATGTGGAGTCAGCCAGGCTCACACTGTACCTGGAAGTGTTTGAAGAAGGCAGAGATGCGAGTGATGTGCAGGCTCAGGCACCTGGATGTGCATCTTGCTCTGTACACACTCATTGTGGAGAAGGACTCATCCTGCTTGCGAGAAGTAGATGCCGACTTAGTGTCAGGAAAGCTGCCCCACAGCAAGATAATCCCGAGGAACAGGGTGATGGAACAGCCGAGATCCTTCATCTTGTACAAGAGATCAATCAAGGGAAGAGGCTAGTGGAGCTTCCCAGTGCTGACCACACTCAGTGGGAAGGGGATAGAGGCAGGGGAGCTGCACAAACTAAAAAAGAAAGTTCAATCATCCAACTCTATTTGGTTTGAGCCTCTCCACTCCTCCTCCTGCTGTTGCTTCTCACCACTCCTCTCCCAACAGCTGCACCTCCTCAGGGTGGTACTGGGCTGACAGCACCCAGGCTTATTGGCTGGGGTGGGGAGATGAGTGACAGCAGCTCGGCTCCTGAAAAGGAGGAGAGGAGGATTGAATGAGACGTACGACAAAAAGTGAAAAGATGCTGAGGTTATTCTGTTCTACATGAAAGGAAAGGCAGGAAGAATAGTCACGGAAGAATACTCCAGACCAAAAAGGACTGTGCATGAGCGAAATAGCTAATGGCACTGCTGTAGGGAGAAAGTCCCTAGATGCCACATGAGAGGAGAAATGTTTCCAAGATTAGGGCCACATTCACACATTCAGTATTTGGTCAGTATTTTACCTCAGTATTTGTAAGCCAAAATCAGGAGTGGAAAAATCAGAGGAAAAGTATAATAGAAACACGTCACTATTTATTTATCACCTGTTCCTAGTTTTGGCTTACAAATACTGAGGTAAAATACTGACCAAACACTGATTGTGTGAACGTGAACTTATAGCGGAAATGTAATAAAAATCTCTATGCAGTTATAGCAAAGAATAAACTATCATTTAACTGTGCAGGAAATCAGGACTGTGATGCCGTGAAAAATTCATCAAACACCATAGTAGACAAGCTCCGCTATGTCTGAACGCAATCAAAGGCCGGTTTCACACGTCAGTGGCTCCGGTACGTGAGGTGACAGTTTCCTCACGTACCGGAGACACTGACACACGTAGACCCATAAAAATCAATGCATCTGTTCAGATGTCATTGATTTTTTGCGGACCGTGTCTCCGTGTGCCAAACACGGAGACATGTCAGTGTTCGTGGGAGCGCACGTATTACACGGACCCAATAGAGTCAATGGGTCCGCGTAAAACACGGACCTCACACGGACATTCTCCGTCTGGGGTCCGTGTGCGTGCAGGAGACAGCGCTACAGTAAGCGCTGTCCCCCCCACATGGTGCTGAAGCCGGTATTCATATCCTCTCTGCAGTAGCGTTTGCTGTAGAGAAAATATGAAGAATAGTGTTAAAAATAAAGATCCATGTGTCCGCCGCCCCCCCACCCCCTGTGCGCCCCCCCCCGCTGGTCAGAAAATACTTACCCGCTCCCTCGCTCCTTCCTGGTCTGGCCGCGCCTCCTACTGTATGCGGTCACGTGGGGCCGATCATTTACAATCATGAATAGTCGGCTCCGCCCCTATGGGAGGTGGAGCCACATATTCATGACTGTAAATGATCGGCCCCACGTGACCGCATGCAGGAGAAGCCGCGGCCAGACCAGGAAGCAGCGAGGGAGCGGGTAAGTATTTTCTGACCAGCGGGGGGGCGCACAGGGGGTGGGGGGGCGGCGGACACATGGATCTTTATTTTAAACACTATTCTTCATATTTTCTCTACAGCAAACGTTGCTGCAGGGAAGATATGAATCGCAGCTTCAGCACCATGCAGAGTGGGTACCACACGCTCCGTGTGGTACCCACTCGCCATACGGGCGGCACACGTGTGCCGCACGTATGGCCTCCGTGAGTTCCCAGGCACACGGACACGGATAACTCCGGTACCGATTTATTCCGGTACCGGAATTATCTGGACGTGTGGGACAGCCCAAAGAGATTAAGCCGAAACGCAGTGTAGGGGTATGTGCACACGTTGCGGATTTGGCCCTGCGGATCCGCAGCAGTTTTCCATGCATTGTACAGTACCATGTAAAGCTATGGAAAATTAAATCCCCAGTACACATGGTGCGGTTGATTTTCCGCAGCATGTCAATTCTTTGTGCGGATTCCGCAACATTTTACACCTATTCCATAATAGGAATCTGCAGGTGTAAAACTGCAGGCAAAATCTGCAGAAAATCTGCAGAAAATCTACAGGGAATCCACAGGTTTTTACCTGTGGATTCTACAGAATCCACGTGGAAAAATTTGCAATGGAATCTGCAACGTGTGCACATACCCTAAGAGATTTGCCACATTTCAGTAACTCTATTGGCTCATTCAGACACCCGAATTTCTCACGGACAAGAAAAACGAAATAAATATTTTGGTCAGAGTTTGATCAGTGGTCCGAGTGTCATCCATTTTCTCATACATGGAGAAATAAAAAAAAATGTCTCCATCTTCTCCATCTTCTCCATTCTGACAGTCAGTGAAGAAAAAATGTCATCCGAGTATGTTTCTGATTTTTTCACAGAGCCATTGACTTGCATTGCTGATTTGGATCGAACCCTTTGATTAAAATGGGATATGTGTAGGCAATTTTTGAGGACCTCTGAGTCGACGAAAATTCATGGATATGTGAATGGCCCCACAGATTATCACACGAGTGCTTTCCATGGAAAATACAGACACTCGTACGTGAAAATCGGACATGTGAATGAACCCTAAGGCTAAGGTTATAAGGCGATGTGTGTCATACAACAGCAGGTCTCAGACAAGTCACACAACTGAAAATATCTGTGCAACCTCTCTGTGACTTCCTGTGTCTCGACTATTTTAGAGTTTTGATTTTGCTATAAAAAAAATGCCGAAGCGCAGGTGAGGTGCATGTAAGTCTAAGTCGCATACAACTTGCATTGCAGTCTATGGCCAGTGAGATGTGAGGGATTGGTGACTAGCAACAGAAAATCAAGTACATGTGAAAACTTTACGACTTTGTGTCACAGTTGCGGTGGCTGAGTCGTGACACCATACGACTTTACTAGATGTGATGTCAAGATGTGACACTACAATATCAATGTCACATGACACATGTAACATTAGTGTATAGTTTAGATTATATAAAGGCAAAACTACCTTTAATCCAGCATCCAATACTCTAGAGATGAGGGCACACACACTACTCAAAAAAATAAAGGGAACACTAAAATCCCACATCCTAGATATCACTGAATGAAATATTCCAGTTGTAAATCTTTATTCATTACATAGTGGAATGTGTTGAGAACAATAAAACCTAAAAATGATCAACGTAAATCACAACTAATATCTCTCGGAGGTCTGGAGTTGGAATGATGCTCAAAATCAAAGTGGAAAATGAAGTTACAGGCTGATCTAACTTCAGTGGACATGCCTCAAGACAAGGAAATGATGCTCAGTAGTGTGTGTGGCTTCCACGTGCCTGTATGACCTCCCTACAATGCCTGGGCATGCTCCTGATGAGGCAGAGGATGGTCTCCTGAGGGATCTCCTCCCAGACCTGGAGTAAAGCATCCGCCAACTCTTCAACAGTCTGTGGTGCAACGTGACGTTGGTGGATGGTGCGAGACATGATGTTGTAGATGTGTTCAATTGGATTCAGGTCTGGGGAACAGGCGGGCCAGTCCATAGCTTCATAAAAAACAAGAAAAAAGCTGAATGGCACTAAGAAACAGGTGAGTACTCACTGTTTGAGCAGTCTTAGCAGAGTCCAGTAGGATGAGCTGAGTCGACAACCCCACCAAACGGTAATCCACTGGAATAAGGCGTGCTTACTTGAAAAAACATGAGTGGAAATCCAAACAGGAAGAAAATAGCAGCACCACACAAGTCTTCCAGTAAAAAAAACCTTTGTCCTTTATTTTAACAACGTGCTGTGGACATGGTTACAGAGGGCAGGATAATTGCAAGACGAACTGGTTAGGTTAATGGACTATGGCCATTTCACGTGGTATACGCTTCAACGGGTTCAGTCCATAGCTTTAATGCCTTCATCTTGCAGGAACTACTGACACACTCCAGCCACATGAGGTCTGGCATTGTCCTGCATTAGGAGGAACCCAGGGACAACTGCACCAGCATATGGTCTAACAGGGGGTCTGAGGTTCTCATCTCGGTACCTAATAGCAGTCAGGCTACCTCTGGCGAGCACATGTAGGGCTGTGCAGCCCTCCAAAGAAAGGCCACCCCACACCATTACTGACCCACTGCCAAGCCGGGCATGCTGAAGGATGTTGCAGGCAGCAGATTGCTCTCCATGGCGTCTCCAGACTCTGTCACATCTGTCACATGTGCTCAGTGTGAACCTGCTTTGATCTGTGAAGAGCACAGGGCGCCAGTGGCGAATTTGCCAATCCTGGTGTTATGTGGCAAATGCCAAGCGTCCTGCATGGGGTTGGGCTGTGAGCACCACCCCCATCTGTGGACATCGGGCACTCAGACCATCCTCATGGAGTCGGTTTCTAACCATTTGTGCAGACTTATGCATATTTGTGGCCTGCTGGAGGTAATTTTGTAGGGCTCTGGCAGTGCTCCTCCTGTTCCTCCTTGCACAAAGGCTGAGGTGGCGGTCCTGCTGCTGGGTTGCTGCCCTCCTATTTCCACAGCAGCATATGAAATTGATTGTCAAACAGTGTTGCTTCTTAAGTGGACATTTTGATTTCACAGAAGTTTGATTTACTTGGAGTTATATTCTGTTGTTTTAAGTGTTCCCTTTATTTTTTTGAGCAGTGTATTTGTCCTGCCTTACTTTTAGGGCTCATTCAGACATCAGTGATTTTTCTCTTATGAGAAAATCTGTCTGTGTTTGATCACAGTTTGGTCACAGAGTCAGTTACCACCATCAGAGTTTGGTCAGAGTTTTATCAGCTTTTCTCAGATGAAAAAAAAACTGATAGATGTTTCTCAGACCATGTGCACACATTGAGCATTTGGTGTTTTTTTTACCTCAGCATTTGTAAGCCAAAACCAGGAGTGGGTGATAAATACAGAAGTGGTGACATGTTTCTATTATACTTTTCCTCTGATTGTTCCACTCCTGGTTTTGGCTTAAAAATACAGATGTAAAATACTGACCAAATATTGAACGTGTGAATGTCGCCTTAAACATCTACTGTCAAACAATCCAAGCAAAAATAGAGAGCACATGGATGGTTTCCAGGTGTTGCCCAATTTTTTCACTCAGGGTAGGTGTACACAACTGCTTTCTCTCCATCCAAGAAAAACAGTCTGAGTATTTTGATCAGATTTTGGTCAGCGTGACATCAGTTTACGTCGAGGGAGGGTGGAGTGGAGAAAAAGAAACAGCTTCTCCACCCTCTTCAGTCTGCCAGGCAGTGAAAAATGTTTTCAATCAATGTCAAAAAGTACATATGGGTGGAGCATCCAGTCATGCCCACCTTCTACCTGTTATGGAAGGTTCATAAAAATCTTCAAATACCACAAGTTCGTCCGATAGTGCCCAGCATTGGCAACCTCTCAAGAAAACTAAGAATACTTGTATATATGTTTATAGTTTTTTTCAGCCACTTGTATCACCACTACCATCCTTTATCAGGGACTCCTCCCATTTCATACAAACCTGCCATAACATTGTGCTACCGGACCAGGCACTGTTGGTCACGTGCGATGTGGAGTCCCTGTAGTCCAATATTAGCCGTATGGACGGCATTCCTGCTCTTGCTTTTTTTCTCAATAAGCAAAGTAATATGGATCGTCTACACAACTCCTTTTTGATGGACTTGCTGAGCTTCATTCTTCATCACAACTATTTTTTATTTGATAAAACATTCTATCATCAGGAGTCTGGTGTGTCAATCGGGGCCCGATGTGCACCAGCCTACGCTAACATTTTTCTAGGCTGGTGGGAGGAGACAGTGGTTTATCACTCTCAGTTGTTCCCGGATCATGTCCGAGATTGACACCAATTCATAGATGACATTTTCTTTGTCTGGCTGGGCACTGAATCGGAGTGTTTAGAGTTTCTTAAAGAGCTGAACGATAATGGCTTGAATATCTTTCTGACACACTCTTTCTACTCTAACTCAGCCACTTCCTTGGACTTGAAAGTCTCCACCGTGACTAACACTCTTACCATGGATCTATTCCGGAAACCTGCTGCTACTAAATACTGCAGTTCGAAAGCTTTCATCCCCCCAATATCAAGAAGGGAGTCCCTATGGCACAGTTCTTGAGAACCTGATGCAACTGTACTCTGGACACGGATTTTAAGCCGCGGGCCAAGACCCCGACTGAGAGATTTCGGCATTGGGGTTGCGGCGCCCCAGGGTTCTGGTCATCGCAGTGGGATTGCTTTCCTCTCGGGGAGAGTGATGCTACATTTGGAGTCAAAGAAGGATAACTGCATCCAGGTATCACAAACATGCAACACATTTCACACTCCAGGCCACCAGGGGAGCTTCTGCTCCTATTTATTAGGTCACTCCCCATATATATATAACTGGTAGTCTGTAGGGAAAGTGAGTTAGTTGCTGGATGAGCTCAGCTCAGTCAGTTCCAGACAGGAGTCAGTTCCTGACAGAGCTCAAGTCAGGAGTTCTGTTAGTTCCATACAGTAGTCTGAGGAGAACAGAAGGTTAAAGGAGCTGTGCATGCCCTCAGAGCTGCAGCTCCCATCAAGAGATATTGAAAGGCAGAATTGTATTGCAGTGAGCGTGAAGGAAGTCAAAGCAAAGGAGAGGATACCAGAAGGGGACCAGCCCTGCTCAAGCTGTCTCCTTCTGAGGTGCAACATCCCGGTAGCCAGAACACAGAGGGAGTAAGGACCTCTACACCTTATTTCAGAGACCGGCAGGACAGCTAATTGCAGGTTACCTGTCCGCACCTACTCCCAGGAGGCACGGTGACACCTACAGAGCCAGGTTATCTAAGAAACCCTATAAACAGGCACAAGTCACCAGTCATACGGGTTTTGTCCTATCCTATATGGGGGACAGAGAGAACGGAACACCACATCTGTGAGACCCTTATGTGAAGCCATAGGCAGTAAGGGACTACACCACCACAGCGCAAGGGAAGGCTACTGATTTCCACCTGGACAAGGGAACTCTGGACTTGCCTCCAAACCGGCCGGACTCTGCCTGCCCTGTGATCTGGTGCCCTGGACTGTGGATGCTGAAGTCTTCAGTAAAGGTAAAGAGACTGCAACCTTGTGTCCTCGTTCTTCACTACACCTCTCACCATACCACCATATACACACCGGGAAGCCCTGGGGACATACTTCTCCTGTGGGAAGGTATACATCTAGCTGCCATAACATCACCCCAGCAGACCCCTTAAAGCAGCGTTGGTCACCCTGACCGAATACCACAGGTGGCGTCACGAACATAAACTATATCCCTTTAAAGACCTTTCCCTTTTACATGGACGTCCCAGGGCCACGGACCGGGTCAGCCACCGTGACATCCCCCTGTGAACCACAGGACCTGGTACCGAGTACCCCACGGCCCTTGGGGGGCGATCCAGGGATACTCCAAGAAGGTCATCTCAGCGGCTTTTCAAAGAGCCAGTGGCCACAGCCAAGACTCCTTGCTAATCCCTTGCCATTGTCTACATGATCCCAGGCCAAGATTCATTACCAAATTTAATACCCGCTGAGATCAGGTAAGGGGCATTCTACAGAACCACTATCGCATCCTTATGATGGATGCCCAGACTTCATCTCTCATAAATGCACGCCCACTGCTGACAGTTAAGAGGGTACCTAACTTACGTGATATTCTGACAAGGAGCCACGGTGTGCGTCCTTCTATCAGCCTTAACTGGAGAATGCGGCTCAGGGGTTCATTTCCATGTGGGGACTGCAGCGCTTGTCCCTTCATACCTATCAAGAGGGACTTTTTCACAAATCCCCTGAGACACCCATTGAGGTCTTACATTAATTATAAGACTAAAAATGTAATTTATGCTATCATTTGTCCATTCCACATGGTATATGTTGGCCAGACCTCCCAGGAATTCAGGAAAAGAATGCAGAAACACCTCTCCACTATTCACTTGGTGGCTTCTGACCTCATGAAGGGTAAGGTGCTGACTCCCATTGCTGCACATTTTCTCACCAAACATGGGGTAAATCTAACAATATCTGCTTTTTTTGACATACAAAAGATCTTGGGCAATGGGAGAGGTGGCAGCTGTCAGAAGCAACTACTTCAAACAGAAGCAAGATGGATCTTCAATCTACGGAGTGTTGCCCCCTCTGCTCTTAATGAGCTACTGTTCACTGAATTTTTGGGCTGACCTAGCTGACCACCTCCGCTTCATGGCCTCTTACCTTCTTCATCCCTCTATGCCTTTGGCCACCCCTCACAATGGACTTCTACCCAGGCTAGCTTTGCCAGTTAGACAGGGCTCTTTACTACCAGCAACAACTATTTGAGTAACTGTGCTCCTCAAAGGCTTTGGGCCTGGAACCTCCCTGTCACACATTTATTATCTTAGGTAATTTATGACCCACTTATGCGTTCATTTATCTATATCCATGTTACCCTTTATGCGGGCGATCACAACTCAATCTTCCATCTGATTGTTTGTGCATTAGATTCTAATATACACCTGGCGCACTAAAGCACTGATATTACCTTTCTACTGTTTTTCTTTTCTTTTTTCATTGTGTCCCATTTATTGTTTGCATCCCTTGTAACTTTTACTGGATCTGCCACCATTGCGCCCCCAGAGCTATTCTTAGACATTTTTTTTATCCTTTACATAATAGTTATTTTGATGGATACATGCATGTCCCATCATCGGTATCCACAATATCGTTGCTGGACACTGGCTCTGAATTTTGACAATCTTATTTCTTTGTGAAATAGGGGTGCCCAGTTTGCTTCACATGTGCATATCAACTGTCTGTGATTTTGTTTGCCCTTTCTTTTTTGACGGGAGAGTTTGGTGGGTGGCCCCCATATCAGGAAAATCACCTGCTCCCTAGGTAGTTCCACCTCATTGCCCGATCTGGGCCCAGGCTCTGACTCCTGGGCAATTTGGTTCTTGTGTCACTTCATGGGGCCCCCTGTGGTTTATAAGCACCCTCACCTTCACTTTATTTTATTATTATTTTTCTTACATTCATCTTCCTATCTGCTCGTTACACTTTATTGCATTCTCCTTTTTGTTTCACAACATATCCCATTGATGGTTACGTCCTGACTGTACTAAATGGTTCCCTTCTCCTGGTTACACTATTCAGTACCACTCATTATGGCCATGTATCCTCCTGTCTTTGTGATCGGGCTATAACAGCCCTGTGCTTTTACCACACACGCGTCAGCGCTAGTTACTCTTCCAGTGCTTCTGGCGCTGCCTTAGTACCCTCCTTGCATTGGGCTTCTGCGCAGGTGCCGGCCCAGACTCTGCATCACCCGTGGTCAGCTGACATTGTTATGCACGCCCACAAGCCGATCAGGTGTTTCCTATGCTTCTCCAGCGACATCGCGCTGCGTGACACATACCAGTAATCTGCCTCTTTATAATGATATGCCCATATATATCTTCTTTGAGTGACACTGCCTAACAGACTTCTCCTGACGAAGCTGCCCTTCCAGCGATACGCATGGGGCTTCCCACACTCTGTCCCTGGGCTGACTGCTCAACATGGCACATTTTGATTACATGGCTGGATCACTGGATGGCATCTGATGGTGATATTTTCATATGACTTACATATTTTCTCTCTAATCACCTGCTGGTTCTTTCCAGCCTTACTTCTTAATAATTGAATTTGATATTTCACTACATGTTCCCCGTACCCATCTGTGCCCTTGCCTGTGGTTTGCTTGATACCACCAACACACATTAGGGCACTCTCTTATTACATCTTCCCTCTTATACAGTGGGAAAAAAAATATTTAATCAGCCACCAATTGTGCAAGTTCTTCTACTTAAAAAGATGAGAGAGGCCTGTAATTAGCATCGTAGGTAGACACCATAACTATGAGAATCAAAATGAAAAAACAAATCCAGAATATCACCTTGTCTGATTTGGCAAGATTTATTTTGCAAATTATGGTGGAAAATAAGTATTTGGTCCCCTAAAAACATGCAAGATTTCTGGCTCTCACAGACCTGTAACTTCTTCTTTAAGAGGCTCCTCTGTCCTCCACTCATTACCTGTAGTAATGGCACCTGTTTGAACTTGTTATCAGTATAAAAGACACCTGTCCACAACCTCAAACAGTCACGCTCCAAACTCCACTATGGTGAAGACCAAAGAGTTGTCGAAAGACACCAGAAACAAAATTGTAGCCCTGCACCAGGCTGGGAAGACTGAATCTACAATAGGCAAGCAGCTTGGCGTGATGAAAATAATAAGAAAATGGAAGACATACAAGACCACTGATAATCTCCCTCGATCTGGGGCTCTATGCAAGATCACACCCCGTGGGGTCAAAATGATCACAAGAACGGTGAGAAAAAACCCAGAACCACATGGGGGACCTAGTGAATGACCTGCATAGAGCTGGGACCACCGTAACAAGGCTACTATCAGTAACACACTACGCCACCAGGGACTCAGATCCTGCGGTGACAGACATGTCCCCCTGCTTAAGCCAGTACATGTCCAGGCCCATCTGAAGTTTGCTAGAGAGCATTTGGATTATCCAGAAGAGAATTGGAAGAATGTCATATGGTCTGATGAGACCAAAGTAGAACTGTTTGGTAGAAACAAAACTCGTCATATTTGGAGGAGACAGAATGCTGAATTGCATCCAAAGAACACCATACCTACTGTAAAGCATGGGAGTGGCAACATCATGCTTTGGGGCTGTTTCTCTGCAAAGGGACCTGGACGACTGATCTGTGTACATGAAAGAATGAATGGGGCCATGTATCATGAGATTTTGAGTGCAAACCTCCTTCCATCAGCAAAGGCATTGAAGATGAAAAGTGGATGAGTCTTTCAGCATGATAATGGTCCCAAGCACAATGCCAGGGCAATGAAGGAGTGGCTTCGTAAGAAGCATATGAAGATTCTGATGTAAGCTAGCCAGTCTCCAGATCTCAACCCCATAGAAAACCTTTGGAGGGAGTTGAAAGTCCGTGTTGTCCAATGACAGGGCCTAAACATCACTACTCTAGAGGAGATCTGCATGGAGGAATGGGCCAACATACCACCAACAGTGTGTGCCAACCTTGTGAAGTCTTACACAAAACGTTTGACCTCTGTCATTGCCAACAAAGATATATAGCAAAATATTGAGATGAACTTTTGTTAATGGCCAAATACTTATTTTCCACCATAATTTGCTAAATAAATCTTGCCAAATCAGGCAAGGTGATTTTCTGGATTTGTTTTCTCATTTTGACTCTCATAGTTGTGGTCTACCTATAATGCCAATTACAGGCCTCTCTCATCTTTTTAAATGGAAGAACTTGCACAATTGGTGGCTGACTAAATACTTTTTTTTCCCCCACTGTACATGCACATGCTATAGGGGATTTGTTTATCAAGTACTTTCTAAATATATTTGTTCTGTTTACCCTTCTTGGAGAGTCCAATTCCTGTTTGTGTATTTATATTTGTGCCTCAGATGTCGTGCATAGACTCTGCTCATTATTTTTGTCTAGACAGATTTTTATGCCATTTTTATATATACATTTCGCTAGTCTGGCCCAACTGGACACAGGGATGCTGTATTGTTGTCACCCAGTTTTAAATTGTTTTATTTTTTTGTATGTTCTGTTTTGATGTCAATAAAATTGTTACCCACTTGTATCCACTAGGTGTGCACATCCTAAATGCAGAGGTCCTTTCTCTCCCATTTCCATGACTTCTAGGCTCTCCATGCATGATGGAGCACCCTTCCTTGTTGTTTATATTTACATATTAGCTCATATAGTGGTGCACACTATCATCCACATACGGTATATCAGACAATGAAAATCGGACTGCACAATAAGTGTGGTCTGGAATGTTTTCCCAGACCCATAGACTTCCAATGGAGATTTTGATCTGACACTCGGATCAAAATCAGATGTGTCTCTAATTTTTTTCTCTAATCACTAGGTTTGGGGGAAAGGAATCGGACATGTGCACAGCCCCATAGAATATCATGGGAGCGAGTGCTATCCGTGAAAACCATGGCTAGCCATCATCCATAATTGGCAGTGTGCATGAGCCCTAACCCATAGGCCGGTTTTACACTTCCGTTTTTTAAGGTACCCAAGATATCCGTGTCTGTGTGTCCGTGTGTGTAATACTTGCGGCACACGTATAACAACTGTGTGCTGCCCGTGTGCCGCATCTGTACCAAACGGATGGCCACCAGGGAAGAAGCGCTACAGTAAGCGCTGTTCCCCGGCGGCTGGTGCTGAAGACGGCTCTCATCATTCTCCCCTGTTTTGCCGGTGATCAATGTGAGCAGAGGAGAATGATGATTGTTATATTAAAGTCCGAACGATGACTGCTAATAACAGTGACAGTAGGAACGGATGATGGGGGTATTCCTCAGCCACCTCCTGCGATATAACTAAATAAATGAATGAAAAACCCGGTGTGGATTCTCCCCTATTTTCTTGAACCAATCAGGTAAAAATCACAGCTGGGGGCTGCAACCCTCAGCTGTCAGCTTCAGCAAGGTTGGTTAACAAGAATAGAGGGGTTCCCATGCTGTTTTTTTAATTATTTAAATAAATAATTTAAAAAAACAGCATGGAGCCACCCATTTTTCACAATCATCCTTGCTAAAGCTCACAGTTGGTAATCTCAGGCTGGTAAGGGGCCACTGATATAGGCACCCCCAGCCTAAAAACAGCAGCCCACTTGATGTCACCTGACAATACAAAGGTGACATCAACCTCACAAATATTAATGCCACTTTCCACCACTACAGAGCAAGTGGTAAGAGCCGGGCAAAGCACCTCAAAAGGCACATCTAATAGATGTGCCTTTTCTGGGCAGCTGCGGGCTGCTGTTTTTAGGATGGGGGTCTATATCAATGTCCTCTTAGCAGCCTGAGAAAACTAGCCCCCAGTTGTGAAGTTTAGCAAAGCTGGTTGTCAAAATTAGGGGGACCCCACCCCGTTTCTTAAAATCATTTATTTAAACAATTATAAAAACAGCGTGGGGACCCCTCTATTCTTGATAACCAACCTTGCTGAAGCTGACAGCTGAGGGTTGCAGCCTCAACTATGAGTTTTGCATGGTTGGTTCAAGAAAACAGGAGGGAACCCACGCCGGGTTTTTCTTTCATTTATTTTGTTAGATCGCAGGCTGTGGCTGTGGAATAACCCAATCATCCGCTCCTGCTGTCACTGTTATTAGCGGCAGCAGGTGTTGGATGATGGGAGTAAGAGTCCCAAAAGCCCCCACCTGCTGTCATTGTTTGGACTTTAATATAACTCATCATTCTCCTCTGATCGCGTTGATCACCTGCAGAGCAGGGAGAATGATGAGAGCCTTCTTCAGCATCAGCACCCACCGCCGGGGAACAGCGCTTACTGTAGCTCTTCTTTCCCAGTGCCGATGCTTGTCACAAGGAGGACATCAATGTGTGTTCTCCATGTGCACATGTGCAGGACATTTTGCCGTCCGTGCCGATGGTAAAAAACTGACATGTCTATGTGTGGGGCACAGGGACACACGGTCCATGGAAATACACTGACGTGCACAGACCCATTCATTTGAAAGGGTCTACGTGTGTAGGTGTCTCCGATACATGTGGAAACTTGCACCAAATGTACCGGAGACACGAACATGTGAAAGAGGCCATAGACTGATGTGATTGATCTGAGAGTCCGATGATTTTGTGCAGATCACTCAGAAAAAAATACACAGACATATGAACAGCTCCATAGATTATAATTAGTGTTCTCTGTGAAAATCAAGACAAGTACAACTTGTAGAAATAAAACTGATGTCTGAATGAGCACTAACTTGTAGGTAAAGAAACCCTGAGATAAGCAGTGCAATAATTTTTGCTGATACAACAATTAACAGAGTAACGCAACTTTGTTTTTTCCAAAGCTGTCCACCTTACGTCATTCATCACTTGAAAGCTCTAACCAAGGAGTTATGACTAGAGATGAGCGAATTTGCTTGGGTTCCCTCTTATTCGGCAAGCTACAGAGGGAACCCGACTTTCTGGACCACGCCGGCTGATCAGCTGTGTCACAGTCACGACACATGCATGGATAGCCTGTTTGTTGGGCTCTCCATACAAGTGTTGTGTCTGTGACACAGGCGCGACACATGCAGCTGCAGCGCTGATCAGCTGATCAACTGGCGCGATCCAGGGAGCCGGGTTCCCACTGCAGCTTGCCAAATAAGAGGGAACCAGAAAAAATTTGCTCATCTCTAGTTATGACCACCAGTAATCCAGAACATTTGATAATCTGGCATTTTTTGGAGAATAAATAAGAAGTTACTATTCAATTCTAGTAATGATTATGCCAATAAATGAATTAGAAGCCTTTAGGACAGAATTTAACCTCTTCCCACCATAGCCAATTTTAATGCGAGTTTCTCGCATTGAACTCGCAAGTGTGACCCTGGCCTTACTCTTTAGCTTTTTCCTCCCATTCTTCCAAGAACCTTAGCTTTTTTTTTGCTTTTTTTTATCAACCCAGGTATATGAGGGCTTATTATTGCAGGACGAGCTGTGGTTTAGAAAGAAGACCTTTTTTTGTACAATGTACTAAAAAACAGAAAAAAAAGTTGAAAAAGAAGAATCAATATTATACCATTGTTTTTGGCAAAGTTATTTTTATGAAGTTCATTGTACAGTTAAAATTACCAACATGATTCTCCAGGTCAATATGAGTATGGTGACATCAAATTAACATAAGAAAGGACTGGTTTAAAAAAGAGTAAGTGGAAACTGGAGGAAAACAAGAAAGTGGGAAGGTGTAGTTAAATATTTGGCCCCTCTATGGTGCCTTGATCACCTGTACTTGGCTTGAACAGTCATTCAGTGAAGCAGCAATTGGAGGAATCTTTGGTTGCTGCTTTTACAGGCTGATTTTGACTATATAACACAGCCGGCATCTATCACACATGGTGCTCGCAATCAATACATGGCAATAGGAGCACGCTGTGTTGGGAAACGGTTAAGGCACATTTTCAAGATAACATATGTAATAATTAAAAGGGAATTGCCATCTCAGCCATTCATGAAGTAGACGGGATCACAGAAACAGTCGCATGCATAGTTCATTCAGCAGTTTCCATAATCCTCACTCCCCACCATCTCTGGCTGCTGTACATAGACAAATATTCCCATCTCAGCCAATCATGTGAAATTTCCCATTAACTATACAAATAACATCCACAATATGTAATATATAACTATACAAAAACAGCTTGTAGTATTAGACTATGTACTGTATATACTGTACAAATACTACATACTGTATGAATAATATATACATGTGAGAGTCCTCAGTGGTTGATACCTTTTAATGGCTAACTGAAAAGATGGTAACAAATTGCAAGCTTTCGAGACTATGCAGGTCCCTTCATCAGGCAAAGACAGTCTGCGTACTCTAGAAAGCTTGCAATTTGTTACCATCTTTTCAGTTAGCCATTAAAAGGTATAAACCACTGAGGACTCTCATGTCTAAATATTTTTCTATCTACTGGCTAACACGGTACAAAGATATATATCTTTCCTGTACATACTGTATTACACTATACATAAATATACTGTATATGCAATATGTAATTTTAAATAAATAAATATATATGTATGCATATATATATTTTATATATACACATGCTTCTCACAAAATTAGAATATCATCAAAAAGTTAATTTATTTCAGTTCTTCAATACAAAAAGTGAAACTCGTATATTATATAGAGTCATTACAAACAGAGTGATCTATTTCACGTGTTTATTTCTGTGAATGTTGATGATTATGGCTTACAGCCAATGTAAACCCAAAAGTCATTTTCTCAGTAAATTAGAATACTTTTTATCACGAGCTTGAAAAATGATTTTAAAATCTGAAATGTTGACCTACTGAAATGTATATTCAGTAAATGCACTCAATACTTGGTCGGGGCTCATTTTACATCAATTACTGCATCAATGCAGCGTGGCATGATGGCGATCACCCTGTGACACTGCTGAGGGGTTATGGAAGCCCAAGTTGCTTTGATAGCAGCCTTCAGCTTGTCTGCATTGTTGGGGCTAGTGTCTCTAATCTTCCTATTGACAATACCCCATAGAGAATCTATGAGGTTAAGGTCAGGCGAGATTGCTAGCCAATCAAGCACAGTGATACTGTTGTTTCTAAACCAGGTATTGGTACTTTTGGCAGTGTGGACAGGTGCCAATTCCTGCTGGAGAATGAAATTTCCATCTCCAAAAACCTTGTTGGCAGAGGAAAGCATGAAGTGCTCTAAAATTTCATGGTAGACTGCTGTGCTGACTTTGGTCTTGATAAAACACAGTGGACCTACAGTAGCAAATGACATGGCTCCCTAAACCATCACTGATTGTGGAAAGTTCATGCTAGACTTCAAGCAGCTTGGATTGTGTGCCTCTCAACTCTTCCTCCTGATTCTAGGATGTTAATTTCCAAATGAAATGCAAAATTTACTTTCATCAGAAAATAACGCCTTGGACAACTGACAAATAGGGTTGAGCGAAGCGGATCGTTCATTTTCATAAGTCGCCAACTTTTGGCAAAGTCGGCGTCTCATGAAACCGAGCCGATCCCTGTGTGGGGTCTGCCATGCGGTACGCGACTTTCGCGCCAAAGTCGCGTTTCAATGACGCTAAAAGCGCCATTTCTCAGCCAATGAAGGTGGACGCAGAGTGTGGGCAGCGTGATGACATAGATCTCAGTCCCCACCATCTTAGAGAAGGGAATTGCAGTGATTGGCTTGCTTTCTGCGGCGTCACAGGGGCTATAAAGGGGCGTTCCCGCCGACCGCCATCTTACTGCTGCTGATCTGAGCGTAGGGAGAGGTTGCTGCAGCTTCTTCGGAAGCAGGGATAGTGATAGGCAGAGTACATAAAGCTACAAACCGCTTGTGCTGTAGCGATTTCCACTGTCCAACACCACCTTTTGATTGCAGGGACAGTGGAAGCTACATTTTTTTTTCCTCAGCGCTGTAGCTCATTGGGCTGCACTAGAAGGCTCCCTGACCCTAATAGCTGCGTTGCTGTGCCTGTGTGTACGCCGCTGTGCAAACCAACTGCTTTTTTCAAAGCACAAATCCTGTTTTTCCTTCCTTTCTGCACAGCTATCTTGTGTGTTTGTCCACACTTTTGTGTGCAGCAGTCCTTTTTATAGCTGCCTGCCATACTTTTCTGAGATAACTGCAGGGAGATAAATATTGGCAAGTCTGCCTCTGTGCCATTGCTGTGTGTGGTATCTGTCTCTCATTGTGTGCCACCGAAAACACTGTGTAATACTTGGCCATTTTTTTTTTTGCTAAATTCTCCCTTTTCCAAAAAAAAAATTAGTGGGAGATAAATATTGGCAAGTCTGCCTCCGTGCCATTGCTGTGTGTGGCATCTGTCTCTCATTGTGTGGCACCGAAAACACTGTGTAATACTTGGCCATTTTTTTTTTTTTGGGGTACATTCTCCCTTTTCCAAAAAAAAAATTAGTGGGAGATAAATATTGGCAAGTCTGCCTCCGTGCCATTGCTGTGTGTGGTATCTGTCTCTTATTGTGTGCCACCGAAAACACTGTGTAATACTTGGCCATTTTTTTTTGGGGGGGGTACATTCTCCCTTTTCCCAAAAAAAAATTAGTGGGAGATAAATATTGGCAAGTCTGCCTCCGTACCATTGCTGTGTGTGGTATCTGTCTCTCATTGTGTGCCACTGAAAACACTGTGTAATACTTGGCCATTTTTTTTTTTTTTTTGCTAAATTCTCCCTTTTCCAAAAAAAAAATTAGTGGGAGATAAATATTGGCAAGTCTGCCTCCGTGCCATTGCTGTGTGTGGTATCTGTCTCTCATTGTGTGGCACCGAAAACACTGTGTAATACTTGGCCATTTTTTTTTTTTTTTGCTAAATTCTCCCTTTTCCAAAAAAAAAATTAGTGGGAGATAAATATTGGCAAGTCTGCCTCCGTGCCATTGCTGTGTGTGGCATCTGTCTGTCATTGTGTGGCACCGAAAACACTGTGTAATACTTGGCCATTTTTTTTTTTTTTTCCTAAATTCTCCCTTTTCCAAAAAAAAAATTAGTGGGAGATAAATATTGGCAAGTCTGCCTCCGTGCCATTGCTGTGTGTGGTATCTGTCTCTCATTGTGTGCCACCGAAAACACTGTGTAATACTTGGCCATTTTTTTTTTTGGGGGGGTACATTCTCCCTTTTCCCAAAAAAAAATTAGTGGGAGATAAATATTGGCAAGTCTGCCTCCGTGCCATTGCTGTGTGTGGCATCTGTCTGTCATTGTGTGGCACCGAAAACACTGTGTAATACTTGGCCATTTTTTTTTTTTTTTGCTAAATTCTCCCTTTTCCAAAAAAAAAATTAGTGGGAGATAAATATTGGCAAGTCTGCCTCCATGCCATTGCTGTGTGTGGCATCTGTCTGTCATTGTGTGGCACCGAAAACACTGTGTAATACTTGGCCATTTTTTTTTTTTTTTGCTAAATTCTCCTTTTTCCAAAAAAAAAATTAGTGGGAGATAAATATTGGCAAGTCTGCCTCCGTGCCATTGCTGTGTGTGGCATCTGTCTCACATTGTGTGCCACCGAAAACACTGTGTAATACTTGGCCCTTTTTTTTTTTTTTTTGCTAAATTCTCCCTTTTCCCAAAAAAAAATTAGTGGGAGATAAATATTGGCAAGTCTGCCTTCGTGCCATTGCTGTGTGTGGCATCTGTCTGTCATTGTGTGGCACCGAAAACACTGTGTAATACTTGGCCATTTTTATTTTTTTGCTAAATTCTCCCTTTTCCAAAAAAAAAATTAGTGGGAGATAAATATTGGCAAGTCTGCCTCCGTGCCATTGCTGTGTGTGGCATCTGTCTCTCATTGTGTGCCACCGAAAACACTGTGTAATACTTGGCCATTTTTTTTTTTTTTTGCTAAATTCTCCCTTTTCCAAAAAAAAAATTAGTGGGAGATAAATATTGGCAAGTCTGCCTCCATGCCATTGCTGTGTGTGGCATCTGTCTGTCATTGTGTGGCACCGAAAACACTGTGTAATACTTGGCCATTTTTTTTTTTTTTGCTAAATTCTCCCTTTTCCCAAAAAAAAATTAGTGGGAGATAAATATTGGCAAGTCTGCCTTCGTGCCATTGCTGTGTGTGGCATCTGTCTGTCATTGTGTGGCACCGAAAACACTGTGTAATACTTGGCCATTTTTATTTTTTTGCTAAATTCTCCCTTTTCCAAAAAAAAAATTAGTGGGAGATAAATGTTGGCAAGTCTGCCTCCGTGCCATTGCTGTGTGTGGTATCTGTCTCTCATTGTGTGCCACCGAAAACACTGTGTAATACTTGGCCATTTTTTTTTTTAGGGTAAATTCTCCCAGAAAAAAAAAAAATAGTGGGAGATTAAGATTGGCATTTCTGCTTGAGTGCTGGTCCTGTGTGTCATCTGTCTCAAATTATTGGGGCACAGAAAACCTAGTGTGTAACATTGGGCCTGATTTTCCTTTCAGTGTCAGGCACCTATAAAGGTATATATAAATCCTACAGAAGTTTGAGTTCACCTGATAAGTTGTTTTACAGTAACAAATAGCGTTACTTTGGTTACGTTTTGCAAACAATGAGGAAGTCTAGTGGAAGAGGTCATGGCCGTGGGCGGTCATTGTCAGCTGGTAATGATGGTAGTGGTGGTGGAGCATCAGGTGGTCGTGGTAAAAGCAGTACAGCACCTAAGTTTCGAGTTGTTGAGCCAGGTTCGTTGTCTGGCTACACAAGGCCTCGGACGCTCTCTTTTCTGGGAGTAGGAAAACCACTTTTGAAGCCGGAGCAGGAGGAACAAGTATTGGCTTTCATTGCTGACTCTGCCTCTAACTCTTTCGCCTCCTCCTCGGAAAGTGCCAAATTTCAGAGCAGTGCATCGTCAGTGGATGCTCCCGGTCAGGAACAAGTCGCTTCCTTGTGTCCTTCACTAAAAACAACAGTGAAGGATGCGTCAGTCGACACAACAGGTTACTCCATGGAGCTCTTTACACATACCGTTCCTGGGTTACACAGTGAAACAGTTAACAGGCTATGCCCATTAGAAGTTGAATCGGACATGGAGTGCACAGATGCACAGCCACAGCCAGATTACTATGCTGTTCCTTTGACTCAGACCAGAACATTGCCCTCGCAGTGTACTGAGGCAGAATCAAAACCAGCGGAGACTATGGTGCTCCGTCACGAACGCAATACCACCGGCTTACACGGTGACACAGACGAAGTTGCACACAACATAGAAGAGGAGGTCATAGATGACCCAGTTGTGGACCCCGATTGGCAGCCATTGGGGGAACAGGGTGCAGGCGGCAGTAGTTCTGAAGCGGAGGAGGAGGAGCCGCAGCAGGCATCAACATCACAACAGGTTCCATCTACCGGGCCCATATCTGGCCAAAAACGCGTGGCAAAACCAAAACCAGTTGGAGGACAGCGTGGCCATCCGGTTAAAGAAGCTCAGTCTGCAATGCCTGAAAAGGTATCCGATAGTAGAAAGAGTGCAGTCTGGCATTTTTTTAAACAACATCCAAATGATCAGCGCAAAGTCATCTGTCAAAAATGTTCAACTACCTTAAGCAGAGGTCAGAATCTTAAAAGTCTAAATACAAGTTGCATGCATAGACATTTATCCACCATGCATTTGCAAGCCTGGACTAACTACCAAACGTCCCTAAAGGTTGCAGCACCCTCGGCCAATGAAGCTAGTCAGCAACGCTACATCCCTTCCCTCCCTGTAAGCCGACCATTTCCCACACCACCTGCAGTATATGTGCAGCTTTCGTCGCCAGGCCAAAGCAGTCAGGGAATCACCAGGTTAGTAGTAGGAAACACTGCATGTAGGGCACCGGCAAGAATACCATCTCCAACCCTCTCTCACTCACCCATGTCAACCGGCACCACCGCTAGTTCCACGATCTCCAGCTCTCCAGTCCAGCTCACCCTACATGAGACTCTTGTTAGGAAAAGGAAGTACTCATCCTCGCATCCGCGTACACAGGGTTTGAACGCCCACATTGCTAGACTAATCTCATTAGAGATGATGCCCTACCGGTTAGTTGAAAGCGAAGCTTTCAAAGCGCTGATGGACTATGCTGTACCACGCTACGAGCTACCCAGTCGGCACTTCTTTTCTAGAAAAGCCATCCCAGCCCTCCAACAGCATGTTAAAGACCGCATCGTCCATGCACTCAGACAGTCTGTGACTACAAAGGTGCACCTGACAACAGATGCATGGACCAGTAGGCATGGCCAGGGACGTTACGTGTCCATCACGGCACACTGGGTGAATGTGGTGGATGCAGGCTCCACAGGGGACAGCAATATTGGGACAGTTCTGCCTAGCCCACGGTCAAGGAAAGAGTTGGCTGTAGGCGTTTGCCCCCCCCTCCTCCTCTTCCTCCTCCTCCTGCAGAAGCGAGAGCTCGTCCACAGACCGCAGTCGCACATCCACTCCATCCGCAGCTGCCACTGTTGCACACCAGGTGTGCCATTATGGGACAGCTAGTGGCAAGCGTCAGCAGGCTGTATTGGCAATGAAGTGTTTGGGCGACAACAGACACACCGCGGAAGTTCTGTCTGAGTTCTTGCAGAAAGAAACTCAGTCATGGCTGGGCACTGTACATCTTGAGGCAGGCAAGGTAGTGAGTGATAACGGAAGGAATTTCATGGCTGCCATAGCCCTTTCCCAACTGAAACACATTCCTTGCCTGGCTCACACCTTAAACCTGGTGGTGCAGTGCTTCCTGAAAAGTTATCCGGGGTTACCCGACCTGCTCCTCAAAGTGCGCAGACTTTGCTCGCATATCCGCCGTTCGCCTGTACACTCCAGCCGTATGCAGAACTATCAGCGTTCTTTGAACCTTCCTCAGCATCGCCTAATCATCGATGTTGCAACAAGGTGGAACTCCACACTGCACATGCTTCAGAGAGTGTGCGAACAGAGGCGTGCTGTTATGTATTTGTGGGAGGATACACGGGCAGGCAGTTGGATGGCAGACATGGAGTTGTCAGGTGTGCAGTGGTCGAAGCTACAAGACCTGTGTCAAGTCCTTCAGTGTTTTGAGGAATGCACACGGCTGGTTAGTGCAGACAACGCAATAATAAGCATGAGCATCCCCCTAATGCGTCTGCTGATGCAAAGTTTGACGCACATAAAGGAGCAGGCGTCTGCAGCCGAGGAAGAGGAAAGCCTTGATGACAGTCAGTCATTGTCTGGTCAGGGCCGTGTAGAGGACGCGGTAGCGGGCGAAGAGGAGGAGGAGGACGAGGAGGATGATGGGGATGAGTACTTTTTTAATGAGGAAGCTTCTCCTGGGCCAACAGAAATTAGTGGCGTTGCAAGGCCGGGTTCTGTTTTTGTAAGGGAGACAAGTGACGTAGATTTGCCTGTAACTGCCCCTCAAACCAGCACAACCGCAGATTTTCCAACTGGAACTTTGGCCCACATGGCGGATTATGCCTTACGTATCCTCAAAAAGGACCCACACATTATTAAAAGGATGAGCGATGACGATTACTGGTTGGCCTGCATCCTTGACCCTCGCTATAAAGGCAAATTGCAAAATATTATGCCACATGAGAACCTCGGACAAATATTAGCAACCAAACAAGCTACTCTTGTAGACCATTTGATTCAGGCATTCCCAGCACACAGCGCCGATGATGGTTCTCACACGAGCTGCAGGGGGCTACAGGGCAGAGGTGTTAGAGGTGCACAGATCAGAAGTGGCGTTGGACAGAGGGGTTTTCTGACCAGGTTGTGGAGTGATTTCGCAATGACCGCAGACAGGACAGGTACTGCAGCATCTATTCAAAGTGACAGGAGACAACATTTGTCCAGTATGGTTACTAACTATTTTTCAGCCCTTATTGATGTTCTCCCTCAACCGTCATTCCCATTTGATTACTGGGCATCCAAATTAGACACCTGGCCTGAATTGGCAGAATATGCGTTGCAGGAGCTTGCTTGCCCAGCAGCTAGTGTGCTATCAGAAAGAGTATTCAGTGCTGCTGGTTCAATATTAACCGAAAAAAGGACTCGTCTGGCTACCCAAAATGTGGATGATCTCACCTTCATTAAAATGAACCACTCCTGGATTTCAAATTATTTTGCCCCACCTTTCCCGGCTGACACCTAGCTTTCCTATAAAAAGGTCTTGCTTGTGGACTGGTCTTACTGAGTGTTAAAATCTCTTAATTTGCAGCAGCTGTTTGACCAGCATACGACATGTTTACACATCCCCCAATGGGAAAACTCCCCCCACGGGGCTGTTGTCTCACTCTCGACACTTGGCGCAAGCACCCGTTAGTTACAGTGCTGTTTGTCAGAAGAGGTGGGTGTGCTCGCTTTTGGTCGACGGCACTGCCACTGGGTCCCTCATAGTACAATGTAGTGTCTCTGGCGGTGGTGGTGCGCACCCAACGTCGGACACACCGTTGTAACATGAGGGGCCCTGGGGCGGTACCGCCGGCCACAAGAGAGTTCCCCCCCCCAGCTCAAACTGTGCTCTACCACGTGCCAAATTATCTCGCACAGCTCCACCAATGTTTAGTCTATGCGCTGACATCATTCAATGCCTGGCACTGACAATCAATACCAATTTGTTGACATCTATGATGATAGTTAAAGTAGTCTGGGTCAGTGTCCTATATTGACACCAGTAAATACTAATTTACTGCCAAATTACTTTGTCATAAACTCTGCAGATGAGCCCACCCCTGTACCTAAGCATGCCACCCTTTTTTTTATTTATAGTTGTTTTGCGAGACATTAACATCTATTTATTTTTTGGGAGTACTAACTGTGTCAGACACTTCTTGCAATACTCCTCCACTGACCACAATGCTGCCTGCCTGTGTATCCATGTAACCGATTTAAAACTGCCATGCCTGCCTATTGTTTGTTATTTTAGGCCTTTGATAGCCTGTCTGCGGCCCCTACTTGCAATACTCCTCCACTGACCACAATGCTGCCTGGAGTGCCTGCCTGTGTATCCATGTAACCGATTTAAAACTGCCATGCCTGCCGATTGTTTGTTATTTTAGGCCTTTGATAGCCTGTCTGCGGCCCCTACTTGCAATACTCCTCCACTGACCACAATGCTGCCTGGAGTGCCTGCCTGTGTATCCATGTAACCGATTTAAAACTGCCATGCCTGCCTATTGTTTGTTATTTTAGGCCTTTGACAGCCTGTCTGCGGCCCCTACTTGCAATACTCCTCCACTGACCACAATGCTGCCTGCCTGTGTATCCATGTAACCGATTTAAAACTGCCATGCCTGCCTATTGTTTGTTATTTTAGGCCTTTGATAGCCTGTCTGCGGCCCCTACTTGCAATACTCCTCCACTGACCACACCAATGCTGCCCGTGTACCCCTCGAACCTATTTAAAAGTTCATAGAGCCTAGTTATATATTTTATTTACTATTAATAAGGCCAAGATGGACTACGCTGTACCACGCTACAAGCTAACCAGTCGACACTTCTTTTGCGAGAAAAGCCATCCCAACCCTCCACCAGCATGTAAAAGACCGCATTGTCCATGCACTCTGGCAATCTGTGAGTACAAAGGTGCACCTGACAACCGACGCATGGACCTGTAGGCATGGCCACGGAAGATTACGTGTCCATTAAGGCGCAATGGGTTAATGTGGTGGATGCATGGTCCACAGGGGACAGCCTACTAAGTCTGTCTGCAGTTCCTAATTCAAATTGTCCTCCACTGTCTAAATCGGAGCTTCCACCTTCTGGCTTTCGGCCTATAGTATCAGATATTAAACTGCATTTGGCCTTCAACTTTGGTTACGGCCTACTAACGGTGTCTGCCCCTCCCTGGTGTTTGTCCTCAACTGAATAAAGCTGAGCTTCAACCTTCTGGCTCTCATTAAGTGCTGTGTTTTTAAAAATTGGTGGTTAGGGCCTACTAACGGTGTCTGCCCCTCCCTGGTGTTTGCCCTCAACTGAATAAAGCTGAGCTTCAGTCTTAGGCTTTTGGCCTAAAGTATCAGATATTAAACTGCATTTGGCCTATTAGTGTGTTTGGGCCCTTAAAACAGTGTCTGCTGCTCCTGGGTTTGCTACTCCACTGAACAAAGCAATGCCGCCTGTTTAGTCCTGTTACCAATTTTGAACTGCATTTAGCCTAGTTTATTCTTTGGCCCTATATCTGTTTCCTCCTCATCCTGCCCATTGCCCAGCCACTGCTAGATGAGTCTGCTGGTACATTGACCTAGACCACTACATTCCCCTTGCACTCTACACAGCCAGAATCTGACCCTGCTGAAAGTAAGGTTCCCCTTCCCGCATGTTATACCACCTTACACAGGGAAAAAGAGGAAGGTGCAGATGAAAGTGCAGGTTCCTTCATCAGGTGGGGGGGCATACTCGTTGGCGACGTCACTGGCACAGGGCCCCTCAGAGTACGCAAAAGTGTCGCTGCTGGTGGGAGGCGCCCCCGCCGTGCAAACACACCGCTGTACTTTGAGGGGCCCTGTGCCAGTGCCAATGCGAACAAGTGTGCCCCCCTGCTTGCCTAGGATCACAGCACTTGCAACGTTGAAATACTTACCTCTCCCTGCTCCACCGCCGTGACGTAGTCCATGATTCCTGGGCCCACTAAAACCTTGAACCAGCCCTACCCCCCACAACTTTTGCCAAATGACCCCCAAGTTCCATTGAACAACTATTATTATAAAGTTAATTAAGATTGACAAGCTTCAGAAACAAGAATGGATGTTTTTGGCATTAAAATGGGCACTGTAGGTGTTTTCCTGGCCTCCACTCACTGCCGACTATGCTTCCCCATTGACTTGCATTGTGTTTCGTGTTTCGGTCGATCCCCGACTTTTAGCGATAATCGGCCAACTGCACTCGACTCGACTCTGGACAAAGTCGGGTTTCACAAAACCCGACTCAATCTTTAAAAAATGAAAGTCGCTCAACCCTACTGACAAACAGTCCAGTTCTTATTTTTTTTGGTCCAGGTAAGACACTTCTGGCATTGTTTATTGGTCATGAGTGGCTTGACACAAGAACTGCAACACTTGTTGCCCATATCATGGAAACGTCTGTGTGTGGTGGCTCTTGAAACAATGACTCCAGCAGCAGTCCACTCCTTGTGAATCTCCCCCAAATTTATTTACAATCCTTTCAAGGCAGCGGTTGTCCCATTTGCTTGTGCACATTTTTCTACCACACTTTTTCCTTCCACTCAACTTTCCATTAATATGCATTCTGTGAACAGCCAGCTTCTTTAGCAATGACCTTTTGTGGCTTACCCTCCTTGTGGAATGTGTCAAAGACTGCCTTCTGGGCATCTGTCAAGTTTGCAGTCTTCCCTATGATTGTGGAGCCTACTGAAACAAACTAAGGGACCTTTTTAAACCCTAAGAAAGCCTTTGCAGGTGTTTTTTGTTAATTATTCTAATTTACTGAGATAATGACTTTTGGATTTTCATTAGATGTAGGCCATAATCATCAACATTAACAGAAATAAACACTTGAAATAGATCACTCTGTTTGTAGTGACTCTATAGAACATATGAGTTTCACTTTTGTATTGAAGAACTGAAATAAATTAACTTTTTTATTATATACTAATTTTGTGAGAAGCACCTGTACATATACTGTATATGTGATGATCAGCAAGTTGTTATCTCAACTAGATGATTATTTATTTTAACTGGACAACCCCTTTAAACAAAACATCAAAACATGCTGCACATATACATACCTTTCTGTTATGCCTGTATGCTGTTTGAGTAGGAGCAAAGAGACAAAGACTTGCCTCCACTTTCTGTAATCCATATTGGGGCTTCTGCTCTTTGAGAAAGATTGCATCTGACAGCAGAAATTAGAAAGCAAGCAGAAGCGAGCGAGAAACAGAAGTGATATACCTAGTGGTTGTCACTTTGGAGTGATTTTTTTTACAAAATACATAAAGCCCGTCAAAACATTATACAAAAGTCAGCATTGGCCAACAGCCTAATATGTTTGGGGGCCTCACAACTTTCCCACAACAATTAATGTTGGGGAAGAGGAGTACACGGTCTATTTAATTCCAGTGACCAAGCCTACTGTTCTCCCTTGCAATAATCTGATACCAGAGAACCAGAGAAGTCTAGCAGTGACTCTCTGTAAAGAGATGCAGAACGGTCTTCATGATGAAGTCCCTGCTAGGTTACGCTTTGTCACTTTACAGACACGTGTTGTTCAAATCTCAGTGTGATGTCAGGTGTGGAGTACATCATATTCACTTGTAGGCAGCAGGCCTCCACTGTCTCCAGGATTCCGTTCTCAGGAGCCACCACAAACAATTCAGGGGACATCAAGTTCTTTATAATAGGCAAACTTTTACTACCCATTTCAAGTCAAGTCCATCAGGTGGTGACATGTGGGGTAGGTCAAAGACCAAGCCCACTCATTTGTATCTGGCCTGAGACGTAGGCTCCAAATATTACAGGACTGTCCATCAGGGAATTCAATACGGCCTCCCACTGCCTCAAATGATTGGCCCATGCTGCCCCTAGCAGCCCACTGCAACTGAACACTGCACTTTTCTAACCACACACTATCTATAAGTGCCCCCCCCCTTTTAATCAACACTAGTTCCCACACACTGGTGTAGCTCTATCATTAACTATTTACTATCTTATCCCATGCCCTATACTGTTGCTAAACCCCTTAGTATATAAAGCGCACTTAAGCTATCACAAAGATAATCCTTTACTTATCCTGCACTATACACTACTGACATTATACATTAACACTTTACATGACTCATATGTTGTACATTACCATAATACAGTACATAAGACTCACTTCACTATTACATATAAAACCGCTTGACACTATACTCATGGGGCGATTGTTGTCTTCAGTAACAGGGTAAGACAGTCCACATCCCTACATTCCTTCATCTCTCAAAGAGAACACTGGAGCGCTCGGCCAAGCAAAGTGTCCTTGTGCATTGGGGAGTCGGGAGAGATTATTTTGGAGACTGCTTTCTAATGCGCATTAGATAATTTTTACACAAAGAGATATGTAGATTGTCTACTTAACATTTTCTACTGAAATTTCTCATTGTGAACTGCAGTGAACTCACTGAGCTCAGCGCAGCACCGTGAGACTTTTACTCCTGGTGCTAGCAGTGATCTCATTAAGGTCACCGCAGATCATCGGCCCGGCTCACAGCTAAGTGAGCTGAGAATGCAGCCTCAGCGACCTGAGTTAACATCGATGATGTCACATCTTGGCACTGACGCTGCACTTGCAGCAGTTTATGCTCCCATGTTTTTTTATTTTTGTTTTATACAGGAGACCAGGGCTTCAATTGAATGGGCGTTAGATGAGTATTACTTAGTTTCTTATTTTTAAATATAAACGTAAAATGGTGTGCATTTTTATTTCAAATAAAGGACTTTATTCTGGCGGTGTTTTTTTCTACAGTCTGACTATGGGGTTAGTAATGGATGCCTCTCCATTACTAGTTTGTGGGCTTGATGTCACCTGACAATACAAAGGTGACATCAACCCCACAAATATGAACCCCATTTGCACCATCACAGAGCAAGTGGGAAGACCCGGGTAAAGAGCCACAATTGGTGCATCTAATAGATGTTCCTTTTCTGGGTCGCCTGCGAGCTGCTATTTTTAGGCTTGGGGCACAATATCCATGGCCCCTTACCAGCCTGAGAATATCAGCTACCAGCTGTCTGCTTTAGCTTGGCTGGTTGTCAAAAATGAGGGGGCTTATGCAGTTTTTTTAAACTATTTAAATAATTTAATAAAAACACATGGGGACCCCTCTATCCTTGATAACCAGCCATGATATAGCTGACATCTGAGGGTTGTAGCCCCCAGCTGTCAGTTTTGCCTGGCTGTCAGTTTTGTCATGCATGTTACCAAAAATAGAGGGGAACCCATGCTGTTTTTTTTTTATTTATTTAGAATGCAGGAGCCAGTTGATGAATACTCCCATCAGCCAGAGCCTGCTCTTGCTGTTATCAGCAACAGCAGGCATAGGCTGCTCCGTTCATATCCGCTGGCTTACGGCATCATCTGACAACATGTGAGCCGCAGTGCTCTGACCGGCGGTTATGATCTTAACTGTTCGGCTGAACCCCAACATCCACAGTTTAACCCATCAATACTCACACCTACACAACCCTGTATTAATAGGCCAAAAAAAACTCCAGCTCTTACCTCCTGGATCGTCACCTCTCCTTCGTACTCAATACTGCATTCCCCACTGGTCTACAGTGGTCCACAACTGATAAGGGTGACAGGGGAGTCAAGCTGCAGTCAACCAGTGTCCGCTACATTCATATTTAACACAAATGTAAGAAACAGTGTAAAATGTGAACTGCGGCGGTTGATTGGCTGCAGTGCTCACATGGTGCAGATGTTGATGATTGTTGGCTTATATGTCCATTTTTTCATTAGTTACTGACTATACTGAATAAACCAGGAACACACTTCAGGCTTATGTAATGAGAAAACAGTCAGCAATGTGAGTTTTCTTCAGTCACATACAATAGAGCTGTAAGCCTGCAGCAGCCATTGAGATCACATAGAGTGTGCTCCATCTATCCAGCCTATGAATAGCAACATCTGTTTCTCTTGTGATCTTAGATATAGAGGGGGAGTTTGTACAATGGGGGTCTGCACTAATAATGATTGATAGATTTCACAGTTGTGTTCCCAATGCACGCGGCTCAGCTTGTTCAGTAAGAACACGACCTCAGCTCTGACACATAAATGCTGTCGTACACAGGCATAATTACATTGATCTGCTCAAAGAGGATAACCTTGCACCACAAGCCTGTGATTACCCCTGTGATCTGTCTAAGGAGAAAACTAAATTAGATATTGAAATACAGTGAAAAAGAAAGTGTCTTGCGGTCGATTTGGTTGCTAGTTGCTACTGTACGATGCTAAATGAACCTGCGCCTACGATTTTATGAATCTCCAGCAGAAGAACCATAAATAAAACAGTCTATGACCTTGCAATGCTACACGCAATTGATTCTTAGCGGATGAACAACTGCAATTAATCTGTGGGTGCAAATGGATCAGAAACAAGATATCAGATTTATCTTCATAGTTTTGTGGTATAATTGTGTTTCAGCAGATATGTGCACATTGCCTTAATGTTCGCTGAGGATGTGTTTCATAATGGCTGTTATTTGCTAAATCGCTCTTTGGCTGATCATTCTAATTAGAGAAGATTCATTGCTGCCGGTTTCAGCACAATAGCAGTTTTTCCACTTAACAGACATCTTCCTGTATAGTTACAAAAATCCCAAATAAGATTTAGGCCTACATCTGCTATACATCTAAGATTTAGACCTACATCTGCTATCTATCTATCTATTTATCTATCTATCATATCTATCTATCATTTATCTATCGTTCTATCTATCTTTTTCATATCAATCTATCTATTGATTTTCTATAATCTATATCTCTTTTTCTGTTTATCTACTATCTATCTATCTATTTATCTATTGTGACAAAGTCACTGGCAAAGTGCTGGAGGGGAGATACAGTATGCTTCGTTGAGGCTATTAGCTTCAGTTATTTGAAAACCCAGAAGTTTGCTCCAGCACACTATGAGAGGGGTTAATCGGCCATTTTAAGGGCTGGGTTTTTGTGGACAACCATAGAGCGAGTGGGAGGTTGTACACCTTATCTCCACCCCAAGTTATGCTCTGGGGTTTAAATAGTTGGCTTTCTGAGGCATTAAGTGTGTCTGGAGATGCAAACTCTTGAGAAGTGTTCATGTTTGTGCTAACCAGAACCGTGTGTTTTTGCGGGTGGATCCCCACTACCACAATTACTATGCTTTGTTTTACCACTTTATTTTGCTTTCCTGTACTTGCCCAAAGGGCCATGATTATTTTTACGTCATCATGGTTTATACCGCATATATAATAAGCCAGTGAAAATCTAAAAGAGACAGTGTTCCCGTGTCTACATCATTGTACATTTGAGAGAGTTGATCTACCACAGTATCTATTTATATTCTAACAATAGATATATTTTCTATCTATTTATCTATATTTTTGTATCTGTTGTGAGGCAGTGAGGGGGATCATATGCAATGGTCGATATTTATCCCCCAGGATGCACATAGAAGCGTATTGAGGCCGCTGGATTGCATTGCAGTCACAGGCATAGCTGTGGTTGCAGTGCAGAATAAAAGTAAGTGTGGACCTGGTCAAGTGACTTGGCCAAGGCAATGTTTTGGTTAATAGTAGTGTTGAGCGATACCGTCCGATACTTGAAAGTATCGGTATCGGAAAGTATCGGCCGATACCGGCAAAGTATCGGATCTAATCCGATACTGATACCCGATACCAATACAAGTCAATGGGACTCATGTATCGGACGGTATTCCTGATGGTTCCCAGGGTCTGAAGGAGAGGAAACTCTCCTTCAGGCCCTGGGAACCATATTAATGTGTAAAATTAAGAATTAAAATAAAAAATATTGCTATACTCACCTCTCCGACGCAGCCTGCACCTTACCGAGGGAACCGGCAGCGTTGTTTGCTTAAAATTCGCGCTTTAACTTCCTTACTTGAAGTCCCGGCTTGTGATTGGTCGCGCGCCGCCCATGTGACCGCGACGCGACCAATCACAGCAAGCCGTGACGTAATTTTAGGTCCTTCAGGATTTTAAAATTACGTTCCGGCGTTGTGATTGGTTGCGTCGCGGTCACATGGGCGACGCGACCAATCACAAGCCGTGACGTCACGGGAGGCAGGAGACGCGCGCATTTTAAAATGCGTGCGTGTCCTGCCTCTCGTGACGTCACGGCTTGTGATTGGTCGCGTCGCCCATGTGACCGCGACGCAACCAATCACAACGCCGGAACGTAATTTTAAAATCCTGAAGGACCTAAAATTACGTCACGGCTTGCTGTGATTGGTCGCGTCGCGGTCACATGGGCGACGCGACCAATCACAAGCCGGGACGTCACGGGAGGCAGGACACGCGCGCATTTTAAAATGCGCGCGTCTCCTGCCTCCCGTGACGTCACGGCTTGTGATTGGTCGCGTCGCCCATGTGACCGCGACGCAACCAATCACAACGCCGGAACGTAATTTTAAAATCCTGAAGGACCTAAAATTACGTCACGGCTTGCTGTGATTGGTCGCGTCGCGGTCACATGGGCGGCGCGCGACCAATCACAAGCCGGGACTTCAAGTAAGGAAGTTAAAGCGCGAATTTTAAGCAAACAACGCTGCCGGTTCCCTCGCTGAAGTCCAGGCTGCGTCGGAGAGGTGAGTATAGCAATATTTTTTATTTTAATTATTTATTTTACACATTAATGTTGTTTCGATACCGATACCCGATACCACAAAAGTATCGGATCTCGGTATCGGAATTCCGATACAGCAAATATCGGCCGATACCCGATACTTGCGGTATCGGAATGCTCAACACTAGTTAATAGCTTTTATTTTTGGAGCAAACTACAGTGGTGCGGTTCACTCCCTCCAGCCGGGTCTTACAAGTGGCCCATGACAGATTCCATTTAAAAATACTTGCAGCAAAGGGTTGGGTGTGTCAGTCTTGGTTTGCAAACTGCAGAGCAGGTGGCTCTGCAACATCCAACCTGTGTGAAGTAACACGGAGACAAGGGAAGCAAAAAATGCTTGGCATCCCTCAGTGTGGCATGGCGGTGCAGTCACCCACGGCAACCTGTCTCGGATATGGACTGTCTTGACACCCCAGCTGCGAACCGGAGGATACCATTTGCTTTCAATTTGTGAGGTGTTTTGCACATTAAAGACATTTGCTTTGAACTCTTATGTGGCCCCTGCCTATCTGTTGCATTGCACTAACCCCGCTGCACTACACTGTCTAGAAATACACCGATGAACAAAAGGGTAACAATGTTTTGCACTTTTGACTTTTATGCTCCATATCTCACCATCCACTACTGCTTCGAATCTTAGACTACCATCATTTTATAAACAATTTTCTTGGCTATGCGATACATAAATTTGACTTTCAATTATTTTGCATAGGATTAGCTATGTAAATTCTTGTCATGTCACTGCATTATTACTGCTTTCCTCCTGGTGGTCGAAAAATATTTTTCTTCCTGTATACTTAAAATTATAACCTCTTCTAATATTCCCTAATAGCTCAGTGTGTTATTAGGGTGATTACCAAGTGAAAGGTCACTAGATTTCCCATGAAAAGTGAAACAGCATCATCCAGCTCATCGATCGTGGACTCTTGCCCAAGAATATTGCAAACTGCATTATGTGAGTGCCATGATAATTGGAAAAATACGAAGAGAAGTCCATCCATCCATTCAAAAGCCAAAAAGCAAGAATAATGCAAACTACATCATGTGAGTGCCATGAAAGTTGAAAAAATACAAAATGAAGTCCGTACATCCAGTCAAAAGCCAAGAGATGGATGTCCAGGCAAAATATTGTAATAAACAAGTTGGCTCATCACAAGGTCTATCAGTTCTGGAGCGGCAAACATGGCAGTGGAGGTGGCAAGTATGCTTTGCAATAGTGAGATCACATACCTCCATGCATGCAACGCACATTACACAAATCTTGAATGGTGGCTTGAAAAAAGGTGAAGAAGCATCAATTTCCACATCATCATAAAAAGAATTTGGTCGAGTTTGCAAAAAAATATGAAAAGTGGACAGTAAAAAATTGAAAACAGGTGATTTGGAGCTATGAGACGTAGGCTCTGATGGGTGCAAATGGGTCTGGAAGAAACAAGGGAAAAAGAGGCTAGTGGATCAAGAAATTGAAGGAACTGTCAGATTCAGTGGAGGAAGTCTAATAATATTGGCTTGTTTCACAGCAAAAATCATTGGATACCTGACCAATAACAATGGTGGTCTCAATGCTGAGTGATATGTGAGTATCCTACAAGACATGTTATTTCATACACTCAGTAACTATGGGTATGAAAAGGACGACATAGTGTCCCAGCAGGACAATGACCCGAAGCATATGTCAAGATTGGTGAAGAAATGGTTCATTGACAAGGAATTAGAGGTGCTGGTTTGACCCACTCTGCCCCCAGACGTCAACACAATCGAACACTTGTGGGTGGAGTTGAAGAAAAAGTTGTATACAAACCCAAGTGAGTTGACCACAATGCAGCTGTAAGGGTGGTGTGCTGTTATGACCCCAATGGCGAGGGTCTCAGAGGAACGTGGAAGTCTGCAGAATACAAAAATCCAGCTCATAGGGCAGTGGTAACTGGGTTGACCATATATCTACTCCTAACGCCAACACTAGAAGTAGCCGGGGATCATTCCTACGTTGATTCTAGATGACACGCGCCAGCCGGAGAATCTAGCTACCCCTAGTAGAGGAAAACAAAGACCTTTCTTGCCTCCAGAGAAGGGGACCCCAAAGCTGGATAGAAGCCCCCCACAAATAATGACGGTGAGGTAAGAGGAAATGACAAACACAGAAATGAACCAGGTTTAGCACAGAGAGGCCCGCTTACTAATAGCAGAATAAAGAAAGGTAACTTATATGGTCAACAAAAACCCTATCAAAATCCACACTGGAAATTCAAGAACCCCCGAACCGTCTAACGGTCCGGGGGGAGAACACCAGCCCCCCTAGAGCTTCCAGCAAAGGTCAGGATATAGATTTGGAACAAGCTGGACAAAAATACAAAACCAAAACAAATAGCAAAAAGCAAAAGGCAGACTTAGCTGATATAACTGGAACCAGGATCAGTAGACAAGAGCACAGCAGACTAGCTCTGATAACTACGTTGCCAGGCATAGAACTGAAGGTCCAGGGAGCTTATATAGCAACACCCCTAACTAACGACCCAGGTGCGGATAAAAGGAATGACAGAAAAACCAGAGTCAAAAAACTAGTAACCACTAGAGGGAGCAAAAAGCAAATTCACAACAGTACCCCCCCCTTAGTGAGGGGTCACCGAACCCTCACCACGACCACCAGGGCGATCAGGATGAGCGGCATGAAAGGCACGAACTAAATCGGCCGCATGAACATCAGAGGCAACCACCCAGGAATTATCCTCCTGACCATAGCCCTTCCACTTGACCAGGTACTGAAGCCTCCGCCTGGAGAGGCGAGAATCCAAGATCTTCTCCACCACGTACTCCAACTCGCCCTCAACCAACACCGGAGCAGGAGGCTCAGCAGAAGGAACTACAGGCACAATGTACCGCCGCAACAAGGACCTATGAAATACATTGTGAATAGCAAACGACACAGGAAGATCCAGACGAAAAGATACAGGATTAAGGATTTCCAATATCTTGTAAGGCCCAATAAAACGAGGTTTAAATTTGGGAGAGGAGACCTTCATAGGAACAAAGCGGGAAGAAAGCCATACCAAATCCCCAACGCGTAGTCGGGGACCCACACCGCGGCGGCGGTTGGCAAAGCGCTGAGCCTTCTCCTGTGACAACTTCAAGTTGTCCACCACATGATTCCAGATCTGCTGCAACCTATCCACCACAGAATCCACCCCAGGACAGTCAGAAGGCTCCACATGACCCGAAGAAAAACGAGGATGGAAACCAGAGTTGCAGAAAAAAGGCGAAACCAAGGTGGCGGAACTAGCCCGATTATTAAGGGCAAACTCAGCCAACGGCAAGAATGTCACCCAATCGTCCTGATCAGCAGAGACAAAACACCTCAAATAAGCCTCCAAAGTCGGATTAGTTCGCTCCGTCTGTCCATTAGTCTGAGGATGGAAAGCAGACGAAAACGACAAATCAATGCCCATCCTACTACAAAAGGATCGCCAGAACCTGGAAACGAACTGGGATCCTCTGTCTGACACAATATTCTCAGGGATGCCGTGCAAACGAACCACGTTCTGAAAAAACACAGGAACCAGATCGGAAGAGGAAGGCAGCTTAGGCAAAGGAACCAAATGGACCATCTTGGAAAAGCGATCACATATCACCCAGATAACGGACATGCCCTGAGATAGCGGAAGATCAGAAATGAAATCCATGGAGATATGTGTCCAAGGTCTCTTCGGGACAGGCAAGGGCAAGAGCAAACCGCTGGCACGAGAACAGCAAGGCTTAGCTCGAGCACAAGTCCCACAGGACTGCACAAATGACCGCACATCCCTTGACAAGGAAGGCCACCAAAAGGACCTGGCCACCAGATCTCTGGTGCCAAAAATTCCCGGGTGACCTGCCAACACCGAGGAATGAACCTCGGAAATGACTCTGCTGGTCCACTTATCAGGGACAAACAGTCTGTCAGGTGGACAAGACTCAGGCCTATCAGCCTGAAATCTCTGCAACACACGTCGCAGATCCGGAGAAATAGCTGACAAGATAACTCCATCTTTAAGAATACCAACAGGATCAGCGACTCCAGGAGCATCAGGCACAAAGCTCCTAGAAAGAGCATCGGCCTTCACATTCTTTGAACCTGGTAAATACGAGACAACAAAATCAAAGCGGGAGAAAAACAATGACCAGCGGGCCTGTCTCAGATTAAGGCGTTTAGCAGACTCGAGATACATCAGATTTTTGTGATCAGTCAAGACCACCACACGATGCTTAGCACCCTCGAGCCAATGACGCCACTCCTCAAATGCCCATTTCATGGCCAACAACTCCCGATTGCCCACATCATAATTTCGCTCGGCAGGCGAAAACTTCCTAGAGAAAAAGGCACAAGGTTTCATAACAGAGCAACCAGGGCCTCTCTGCGACAAAACGGCCCCTGCCCCAATCTCCGAAGCATCCACCTCAACCTGAAAGGGAAGTGAGACGTCAGGCTGGCACAAAACAGGCGCCGAAGTAAACCGGCGTTTCAACTCCTGGAAAGCCTCCACGGCAGCAGGAGCCCAGTTAGCTACATCGGAGCCCTTCTTGGTCATATCCGTCAAAGGTTTCACAATGCTAGAAAAATTAGCGATAAAACGACGGTAGAAGTTAGCGAAGCCCAAGAACTTCTGAAGACTCTTAACTGACGAGGGCTGAGTCCAATCAAGAATAGCTCGGACCTTGACTGGGTCCATCTCCACAGCAGAAGGGGAAAAAATGAACCCCAAAAAGGGAACCTTCTGTACACCAAAGAGACACTTTGAGCCCTTGACAAACAAAGAATTTTCACGCAAAATTTTAAAGACCAACCTGACCTGCTCCACATGCGAATCCCAATTATCAGAAAAAACCAAAATATCATCCAGATAAACAATCAAAAATTTATCCAGATACTTCCGGAAAATGTCATGCATAAAGGACTGAAAAACTGAAGGCGCATTGGAGAGCCCAAAAGGCATCACCAAGTACTCAAAATGACCTTCGGGCGTATTGAATGCGGTTTTCCATTCATCACCTTGCTTAATGCGCACAAGGTTGTACGCACCACGAAGGTCTATCTTGGTGAACCACTTGGCACCCTTAATCCGGGCAAACAAGTCAGACAACAGCGGTAAAGGATACTGAAACTTGACAGTGATCTTATTTAAAAGCCGATAATCAATACAAGGTCTCAAAGATCCGTCCTTTTTTGCCACAAAAAAGAATCCCGCACCAAGAGGGGAAGAAGACGGACGAATATGTCCTTTCTCCAGAGACTCCTTGATATATGAATGCATAGCGGTATGTTCAGGTACCGACAGATTAAACAGTCTTCCCTTAGGAAATTTACTGCCTGGGATCAAATCTATAGCACAGTCACAGTCCCTATGAGGAGGCAGTGCACTGGACTCAGACTCACTGAAGACATCCTGATAATCAGACAAATACTCCGGAACTTCCGAAGGCGTAGAGGAAGCAATAGACACAGGCAGGGAATCCCCATGAATACCACGACAGCCCCAACTTGAGACTGACATAGCCTTCCAGTCCAGGACTGGATTATGGGTCTGTAACCATGGCAGCCCTAAAACAACCAAATCATGCATTTTATGTAAAACCAGGAAACGTATCACCTCGCGGTGTTCAGGAGTCATGCACATGGTAACCTGTGTCCAATACTGCGGTTTATTTGCTGCCAATGGTGTAGCATCAATACCCCTAAGAGGAATAGGATTTTCTAATGGTTCAAGAGTAAAACCACAGCGCTTAGCAAATGAGAGATCCATGAGACTCAGGGCAGCACCTGAATCTACAAACGCCATGACAGGATAAGATGACAGTGAGCAAATCAAAGTTACAGACAGAATAAATTTAGGTTGCAAATTACCAACAGTGACAGGACTAACAACCTTAGCTATACGTTTAGAGCATGCTGAGATAACATGTGTAGAATCACCACAGTAGTAGCACAAGCCATTCCGGCGTCTATGAATTTTCCGCTCATTTCTAGTCAGGATTCTATCACATTGCATTAAATCAGGTGTCTGTTCAGACAACACCATGAGGGAATTTGCGGTTTTTCTATCACATTGCACCGAATTAGGTGTCTGTTCAGACAACACCATGAGGGAATTTGCGGTTTTGCGCTCCCGCAACCGCCGGTCAATTTGAATAGCCAGTGCCATAGTATCATTCAGACCTGTGGGAATGGGAAAACCCACCATAACATTCTTAATGGCTTCAGAAAGGCCATTTCTAAAATTAGCGGCCAGTGCACACTCGTTCCAATGTGTCAGCACGGACCATTTCCGAAATTTTTGGCAATACACTTCAGCCTCGTCCTGCCCCTGAGACATAGCCAGCAAGGCCTTTTCTGCCTGAATCTCAAGATTGGGTTCCTCATAAAGTAAACCGAGCGCCAGAAAAAACGCATCAAGATCAGCCAATGCCGGATCTCCTGGCGCCAGCGAAAAAGCCCAATCCTGAGGGTCGCCCCGTAAGAACGAAATAACAATTTTTACTTGCTGAGCAGAATCTCCAGATGAACAGGGTCTCAGGGACAAAAACAATTTACAATTATTCACGAAATTCCTAAACTTAAACCTGTCTCCGGAAAACAGTTCAGGAATCGGTATTTTAGGTTCTGACCTAGGATTTCTGATAACATAATCTTGTATGCCCTGCACACGAGTAGCCAGCTGGTCCACACTTGTAATCAAGGTCTGGACATTCATGTCTGCAGCAAGCATAGCCACTCTGAGGTAAAGGGGAAAAAGGAAAAAAAAAACTCAGAATCTTCTTTCTTATAATCCCTCTTCTGCAATGCATTAAACATTTAATACTGGCCTGGCAAACTGTTATGACCCCAATGGCGAGGGTCTCAGAGGAACGTGGAAGTCTGCAGAATACAAAAATCCAGCTCATAGGGCAGTGGTAACTGGGTTGACCATATATCTACTCCTAACGCCAACACTAGAAGTAGCCGGGGATCATTCCTACGTTGATTCTAGATGACACGCGCCAGCCGGAGAATCTAGCTACCCCTAGTAGAGGAAAACAAAGACCTTTCTTGCCTCCAGAGAAGGGGACCCCAAAGCTGGATAGAAGCCCCCCACAAATAATGACGGTGAGGTAAGAGGAAATGACAAACACAGAAATGAACCAGGTTTAGCACAGAGAGGCCCGCTTACTAATAGCAGAATAAAGAAAGGTAACTTATATGGTCAACAAAAACCCTATCAAAATCCACACTGGAAATTCAAGAACCCCCGAACCGTCTAACGGTCCGGGGGGAGAACACCAGCCCCCCTAGAGCTTCCAGCAAAGGTCAGGATATAGATTTGGAACAAGCTGGACAAAAATACAAAACCAAAACAAATAGCAAAAAGCAAAAGGCAGACTTAGCTGATATAACTGGAACCAGGATCAGTAGACAAGAGCACAGCAGACTAGCTCTGATAACTACGTTGCCAGGCATAGAACTGAAGGTCCAGGGAGCTTATATAGCAACACCCCTAACTAACGACCCAGGTGCGGATAAAAGGAATGACAGAAAAACCAGAGTCAAAAAACTAGTAACCACTAGAGGGAGCAAAAAGCAAATTCACAACAGTGTGCTGTATTGTGTTCCTACCACTGAATGCACCTATCTATCTATCTATCTATCTATCTATCTATCTATCTATCTGTCTGTCTGTCTGTCTGTCTGTCTGTCTATCGATCTCTCTAACTCTATGTTATCTAACAAACGTAATGGTAAATTTATAAAACCGTAACTGTTAAATACAAAAAATAAAATCACTTGTGATTTTTGTGATAATAAAATAATAAGAAACATGGCCACATAACGTATGAGATATCCTTAAATCATTGCTTTACAGGCAATAATCTCAAGACTAAAAACTAAACCTGGTACTTTGAGCAAATTTGATTGGGTCAGGGCTTATTTGGCATGCTATAGCGCTTACCGAATAAGCTGCAGAGGGAGCCCTGCTTCCTGGATCGCTCCGGCTGATCATCTGTTCGGCTCCACAGCTGCATATGTCGCGGCTGTGTGACAGTCACGACTAGGGTTGAGCGAAACGGGTCGGCCATTTTCAGAAGTCGACGACTTTTGGCAAAGTCGGGTTTCATGAAACCCGACCCCTGTGTGGGGTCGGCCGTGAGGTCGGCGATCTTCTGAATCTGGTATCGGAATTCCGATACCGAGTTCCGATATGTTTGCGATATCGGGAATCGGTATCGGAATCCATATTTAAGTGTAAAATAAAGAATCAAAATAAAAAATATTGATATACTCACCCTCGGACGCACCCTGGTACTAACCGGCAGCCTTCCTTCCTAAGAATGAGCGCGTGAATGACCTGCGGTGACGTCGCGGCTTGTGATTGGTCGCGTGAGCGGTCACATGGGCGGTCACGCGACCAATCACAAGCCGCGACGTCATCTAAGGTCCTTCACGCACTCATTCTTAGGAAGGAAGGCTGCCGGAAAGAAGCAAGGCGCGTCCGAGGGTGAGTATATACCTAATAGGAATATACTCACCCTCGGACGCGCCCTGCTTCTTTCCGGCAGCCTTCCTTCCTAAGAATGAGCGCGTGAAGGACCTTAGATGACGTCGCGGCTTGTGATTGGTCGCGTGACCGCCCATGTGACCGCTCACACGACCAATCACAAGCCGCGACGTCACCGCAGGTCATTCACGCGCTCATTCTTAGGAAGGAAGGCTGCCGGTTAGTACCAGGGCGCGTCCGAGGGTGAGTATATCAATATTTTTTATTTTGATTCTTTATTTTACACTTAAATATGGATCCCAGGGCCTGAAGGAGAGTTTCCTCTCCTTCAGACCCTGGGAACCATAGTATCCCATTGCACTGCATTGGGTTTCGTGTTTCGGCCGACCCCGACCCCGACTTTTTATAGGATCGGCCGATTTCACTCGACCCGACTTTTGAGAAAGTCGGGTTTCGTGAAACCCGACCCGATCCTATAAAAATAAAAGTCGCTCAACCCTATTCACGACAAACAGGCTCTCAATGCATGTGTCACGACACTATCTATCTATATTTTTGTATCTGTTGTGAGGCAGTGAGGGGATCATATGCGAGGGTTGATGTGTATCCCCCAGGATGCGCATAGACACATGCAGCTGCGGAGCCAAACAGCTGATCAGTGCTATAGCTTGCCAAATAAGCCCTGACCCAATCAAATTCACTCAACTCCACTCATAAGCCCCCTGCAGTGATTTCTGTCATAATGGGGGCACTGCTGTATTTTAGCGATATCAGTCTATTGGTTTGACTTGCTGAAATTGTCAGGGCTATTACTCTACGGCAGTTAAGTTTCTTTTACGAATCACAATCAGTTTATAAGTGACAAATATGGTTCACTAATTTTATATTTATGTGACTAGAAAAAGCTACATATGCATACATGGTTCAAGAAGCTTCAAGTAATATAAATTTATACTGCAGACCCTATCTGTCCTTATGATAGGAACCTTATAGAAGGGATTGTGAACTGGGGATATCTACAATTCAAGGATTGTCTCTTATAGTCATCCCATTTAAATGTAAAATTCATACTGTCTAGTATGAGCCATGAGAGTCGTTATCTAGTCCAGACTAACTAAAGATCAGATGACATGTGACTTTTTGGTCTGGGTTGTCAATACCTAAAATTTATCAATCTAAGATAGGCAGGGGTGATGAAAAGGGTATTCCTATCACATACATTTATGGGTTATCCACTGAACATACCATAAATGTATAGTAGATGCAGGACCCACCAATCAGACTTACATCTATATAGAGAACAGGGGTTATTGTATACTGCTTCCAGAGGATAGGTGGTGGAATTCCATACAAATAATTTGGAAATCTGACCGCCTCTCCTCTGACAGCAAGCCTCAGAGCCCCATTCTCAAGATGTCATTGGTGAAGTACCTGTATCTGCCTTAAGTGTACAAGATGAGAATACTCCTTTAAATATTTCCCTACACAGAATGGCAAATATGGGGCCTCTCGACTTTTCCTTGATGGCTGGGAATATAAGAATGATATCCAGCTGTGCTATCCTTTTTGACTTGGAAAGATAAGTCACCTAGAGAGGTTTCTTTCTGGCATCAGCTTTCTCCCATCTTCCTACTGAGAACACATCCATGCTCAGTTGATTTCTGTGGTGAGATCCTGTGTTAGACAAAGGAGCTGATATAGAGGGCCAGCCTTAATCCACCTAAGTCAAGTGCAATATGAATTTGACAAGGTTACTTGTATTGTAATTTAAACTACGCTTTTACAGGACAGGTTGGATTTCTCCCCTCCAATGGCTTAGAGTGGATGGTCGGAGTCCAAGGTAAGGCAAGTATTTTGCTCCTTAATCAAGTCATAATGTTTCCTGAGTGCTTCTTAAAACAAATGATGCTCTCTGAGTGCCTCTTTAAGATGAATATTGCCCTTCTGAGTACACCCTTTAGAAAGTATAATGCCATCTAAATTTGCCTTCCAAAAAGTTTATACTCACCTAATTCAGCTGACCAAATCTTCATCTCCCCTGCATACAGAGTTGGAGACACAAGTGATGCTTTGCAGTGACGTCATTGTGCTGACTGTGCCGGAACGCTGAAGGCCTGAGTGGTGGGGCAGGGAACATATAACTCTCTGCTCTACCACAGGATGCAACATTGTTGGCAAAATGACGTGAATTGAAGCTGATGCAGTTCAAAGTGGTGCATGCCCCAAAATTTGGGACATGCGTACTGCTCTAGAAGTTCAGCACTAGCAGCAACACAACTGCTATTTTTTTTTTTCTTTTCAAGTTTTGTGGTTCTAAGTATTTTGCACACTGGGAAGCCACCCATTTTCACCCTGCACGTTACACTATTGTTTCCCTATAAAGAGTGACGGGTTGCCCCTCCATACTTGAAGTCTGGCCAAATGTGCATGTTCATAGAGGAGACTTATAGAAAATAGGTATTTTTTGCGGACAGCTTGTGTGTGCTCCTATTCTTATACAGCTCTTCAGTTTGGATGTTAATCTCAGTACTTCATGTCAGATAATGAATCATTAATAAACAAGCCAAACACTCGAGTAACAGAAAACAGACCTAATGGTGCATCTAACGCAGGAAGCCATTTAATCAAAGTTCAGCCAGGAGGCAATGATGAATTAAATCCACCATAACATGAGCACTGCGCATTGATACATGTGGATACCAGATCTGTCCCTTGATATTTTTATTCCGCTAACACATCTTTAGGATTCCTGTTCCCAATAACGTTCCCACCTGTTGTCTTCAGCATACAAGAGGAGTCCAGCAAACCGTATTGCTACACTGTATATGAGCTGTCCATGTGTGGCATCATCTGGTTTACGCCTTCACACCAAAAGCATCCATCCGAAATATGAATGTAAAGGGGGGTCTAAATAAAGATTGTATGCCAAAACACTTTCACTGAGAATTGTCCTGACTGTATGGTCAAATAAAAACAAATGCAATTTAATCAATGAGGGAGCCTAATTCACCTGGTTGTCACAAATCTCATTATTAGGGCATCCTTTCGACCCAGGGTTTCCAACTATTCAGAAATTCCAGCACAGTCCATAAAAATAGAGCACTTTATTTCCCTGTCCCTATAAAAATTTAAGGAGTTTGTAATTTTGTTGAATCTGAAGAGACTTTTACAGATTATTTTTCTGTAAGTATGATTTTACAGTGAATGCAGCTGATGTCTTCATATTAGAATTATGTGCTGTAGACATGTATCACTTATAATCATAATGATTTCATATGGTTTTCCAATGTGTCCATAAAAAATATTGTCAGGGATTTTTACCTTTTTTACCTTGAGAGTCCTATTAATATCCGAGAGATGGTTGTGAGCCCCATCCAGTGCCCCCCTAATAGTGACACTCAGAGTCCCCCATTATTATTATAATAGCCACAGCCTCCCTCCCCCTGTGAACTTGTCCGCCCTTCCTTATAGGCAGTATGGTTATATGGAGGGGTTTAAACTTCACCTCGTATCAAATACGCATACTGCGCTATTACACCCAGTGTTCAGCACTCGTCTCACAGTGTCATTGTATCTTCAGCTTACCATATTTACCACCCCCACCCTCCTAGTATATGTGCATGCAGATCTGCATTTCTGTCAAATGTCACCATCTGGAGACATTCTCTTGATTGCTATTTGCTAGACTTGGTGCTAATGCATCATCGGCCCACGAGCCACAGCTGGCTCCCAAATAATGGGTTTGGGACCCCGCTCTAAACAAATGGTTCTTAAGCTGTGTTACCAGTATCCCAGGATGCACATGCCATGTCTACAGATGGTTCCCTCGCTGTTATCATGCAGTGCTTTAAAGAGGATTTCCACTAGTTGAAAAAATTATGACCTATCTGGGGAGAATGGTGAATGGCAAAAGTCTAATCTTGGCACACCTATTAGTGGTGATCATCTCCGCTGGCGGCTGAATGTAAAGTGAATGGGGCAGAACACCAAAACTCACCAAAACGTTAAAATGCTTTGTGGCTGCTATTGGACATTGCTTCCCGAAAGATCATTATAATATTATTGGACACCCTCTTTAAATGTGAAGCACAATGAAAGAACAAAGCACTACTGTTACTTTAATTGGGTAGATAGTAGAGATGAGTGAATTTGATCGGGTCAGGGCTTATTCGACAATCTATAGCGCTTACTGAATAAGCTGCAGAGGGAACCCAGATACCCGGATCACTCCAGCTGATCAGGTGTTCGGCCCCACAGCTGCACATGTCATGGCTGTGTGACAGTCACAACACACAGGCTCTCCATGCATGTGTCGTGACTGTCACACAGCTGTGACACATGTAACTGCGGGGCCAAACAGCTGATCAGCCGGAGTGATCCAGGTATCCGGGTTCCCTCTGCAGCTTATTCAGTAATCGTTATAGCTTGCTGAATAAGCCCTGACCCGATCAAATTCATTCATCTCTAGTTGATAGTATTCAGCATAAAAAATCTTGAGAAGCATTATAGTAGTGATCATTTACTGGAGATATCATCAATAATGGTATTTGAATATGTGTTTGGCCCTTTATATTCACTTTAAAAAGTAACTGTCGTTAAGAAAAAGATGTATTCTTCAAATCAGGTTTTTGTGTTGATGTATTTTTTCTCCTTTTTTTAATTTTGGCAATATTTCTTTTTTTCCTTATATTTTGTAATAAAGATAGAAATATTGTAATTTTCAGACTGGCTGATAAGGCTTTTTGAAACTTTAACTTCCTATAGTTACATCACGGTTAGCACTGCAGCCTTGCAGCGCTGGAGTCCTGGGTTCAAACCCCACCAAGGACAACATCTGCAAGGAGTTTGTATGTTCTCTCAGTGTTTGCGTGGGTTTTCCTCCGGGCGCTGCGGTTTCCTCCCACATTCCAAAGACATACTGATAGGGAACTTAGATTGTGAGCCCCAACGGGGACAGTGATGATAATGTGTGCAAAATGTAAAGCACTGCGGAATGTGTTAGCGCTATATAAAAATAAAGATTATTATTATTATTATTATTATTATTATTATTATTAATAACAAACAACACATGTACACTGACCCAATGAATAGGCTCTGACCCTGTCATTGCATTTATAGGGTCAGATTATGTACTGAAGTGTCTAATGGGCGAGTGAAAAGGTCTTTGTGAAGGGAGGGGGACAGAGTCAGCTGTGACATTCCCTATTGTGATTAGTGTATCCTGTGTTATTAGCTGTGTATGGAGGTGTTACCTGTCATTGTAATCCTGCCTCTGATGATACTGAAATTGTTAGGCTACTTTCACACTTCTAAATTTTGTGTCACTTCGAAATCTGTCGATTTTTGAAAATGCAGGATCCTGCAAAAAAATTTGCAGGATTCTGCATTTTCCAATAGACCTGTATTAGCGACGGATTGTGATGGATGGCCATCCATTTCATCCGTCGTGCACTGGATCCGTTGGAAAATAGCGGTCCGTCGTGGAGAGAAAACGTTCAGAGGAATGTTTTTTCTGCACGTCGGAAAATCGGTCAGCGACAGGTCCTGCACTGTCCGTCGTCGGCTATAATGGAAGCCTATGGGCGCAGGATCCGTCACTGACCGTCAAACACAGGAATCCAGCGACGTATCCCGTTTTTCTCTCTGAGCATGGCCGGAAGGATTTTCAAGTCCAGGAAAAAGAGTCTCTCTCTCTCTGCATCACACACATTTTTCACTATTTTCGTGACGTCCGTTGATACGTCATTTTACTGCACAACGATGCACAGCAGAAGACGGAAGTGTGAAAGAGGCTAAGGCCTCTTTCACACTTCCGTCTTGCAGCTCCCGTCGAGATATGTCGTTTTTTGAAAATGCAGGATCCTGCAAATTCTTTTGCAGGATCCTGTTTTTTCCATAGACTTGTATTAGCGACGGATTGTGATGGATGGCCACACATTTCGTCCGTCATGCACTGGATCCAGTCGAATTTTGCTGTGCGTCGTCTGGAAAAAACGTTCAATGAAACGTTTTTTTGTCTGCAGTGGAAAAACGTGCCACGAAGCCTCCTGCATCATACGTCGTTTCATAGAATGGGAGCCTATAGACGCAGGATCCTGCACTCACTGTGAAACGCAGGAATCCAGTGACGGATCCTGTTTTTCCATCTGAGCATGCCTGGAAGTATTTTCCAACCCGGAGAAAAAGTCTCTCTCTCTCGTTCGTGTCCCCGGAAATTTCTCCATTGAAATTCAGGCAACAACGTGTGTAACGCATCCATCAAAACACTGGATGCGTTACACACGTTTTTCACTATTTTCATGACGTCGGTCGATACATCACAACAACGCATTACGACGCCCGCCAGCAGACGGAAGTGCGAAAGAGGCCTTATAAACGCCTCCATGAAGGACCTGAAGTATGAACCTAAAGGAGCCCCATTGGCTACTATGAAAATGGCAAGATTACTAACCTTATTATTTAACGAAAAAACAATGTTCAAAACATTAAATATACATTTATCACAAAAAGCTGATTGAAACAATACGTAATTTTCTGATGATAGCTTCCCTTTAAAAAGCCATTTTCAATCCACATGTCTACAATCTATCTTACCTATCTACTTGTTAAAACGTAATTACTGGGGATCAGTAGTTTCCATTATATGCAGAAACCAAGACAATCATTGAGGATATCCGCATCACCGGATCATTCTGTCTCTGTCCACAGATATTGCGGGTAAGATCCAATTTCATCTGAACATACAGAGCATTTAGGAGTCATAATCATATATAACAAAATATTGTGTGTTGCCTAATATAATATTACATAATGTGTCACCTGTAACAAGACTTATGCCAAAAAATGTGCACATTTATTAATGTATTAATATGATTAAACCATACAATATGCAGCTTAAAAGATTCTTAGAATGTCAAAAGAATGCTGCTATACTAACCTATTGGGTGGGTTTAGTGGACAATATCGCCACCAGCTGTCCATTATGAGAATTACAATCTACAATACTGCAGAAAAAATGACGTCACACTTTTCATTGCTTTCATATAATCTTGTTCTTCAGTTAAATCTTTATCACAGCAGCAACTGGAGACCGTTAATAAAGCTGCATCGCTGCAGTTCAAAGGAATAAGCTCTATTCAGTATCGTGTACATCAGCTGTCAGTAGTGCTACAAAAAGGTTCCATTTAGCCCTAGCCTTATGCTATTAGTGTATTCCTGTGTATGACTTTTAGCATAAAATACTGCTATATTAAAACCTCTGGTTGTAGTTCGGGTAAGATATAGTAGGTCAGGGGTACTCCACTATTTTAGGTCAGTGGTAAGTAAAAATATCAGAATAAACAGTAATAAAGATACCTCCTGGATTTGCAAACTTTCTGCAACTGTTAACCTCAGGATTTGTTCTCAATGAATTATTAGAAATAGCAGACTAAACTTCAAAATTAATTCAAATAAGACCTCAATTAATTAAAATAATTAATAAATAAATATTAAATTAATTAAATTATTAAATTAATAAATGACTTATGCATATGCTGTACATAGGAGACTTAACTCTTATGAAAATCAGAGCTGTAACATAGCTTTTAATGGTTTGGTTGTCAGAAAAAAACAATCTACTTGTATGCATAAGAGAAGGTTTTGGTGCAGGTGTAAGGGGGAATCTGTCTGACATCTATTTCCGCATCCTTAAACACCTTACATAGGGGTCCCTGAGTGTATGTGTGGATGTGTTTCTACTGTGAACACCTTTAGGTTCAGTTCCGGCACCATTTCTGTGGCACTGGACCCCTTTATCTTGGCGACGAAGAAACCAGACAGCTTTATAAAAGTAAGTCTTGTTTACTGAAGTTGGAGCTTATATACAAAGGATAGCAGAAATAATTCTTGGCTTTTACTTCTGCTCAACACAGAGGCATATTCTTAGTGGTTCTGGACAGTGGCACATTAGTTGAGAGAAACATTACATATGTATAACAGCCTACTCTGGGGCTTTCACCTTCCCAGTACAGGGCCACCTAGGAGCACTCATTAGCTACCGCCTTATTGACATACCCCAGCCTGACTAACCCCATATTCTTTCACACTAATCACTAGGTCTGGCTAACACTGCGACCTTCTTCATCTCTCCCAGATTAGGTGCCCCAACATGCCATAGGTGCACCAAAGGCCCCACATTTTGCCTACAAAATGAAAAGATTTTTTTCTGGCATCTAAACCACTAAAATCTACATCATTTTTATATAGGCTAAGTCACTTAAATACCTGTATATGGGTCAATTAGCATTTGGTGGTGATAGATTCCCTTTAAAGAAATCATACCCCAGATCAAGACTCTAAAATAAATTCAACCTACCGAGTAGACTCTTAAAATTAATCAGACCCCAGAAAATTTCCTAAAATTAATAAATTAATAAGAGTAGTTCATATCTCATTATACAACCCCTGGCAAAAATTATGAAATCACCAGCCTTGGAGGATGTTCATTCAGTTGTTTAATTTTGTAGAAAAAAAGCAGATCACAGACATGGTACAAAACTAAAGTCATTTCAAATGGCAACTTTCTGACTTTAAGAAACACTAAAAGAAATCAAGAGCAAAAACTGTGGTAGTCAGTAATGGTTACTTTTTTAAGCATAGGAGAAAAATTATGGAATCACTCAATTCTGAGAAAAAAAATTATGGAATCACCCTGTAAATTTTCATACCCAAAAATAACACCTGCCTCAAATTTGATCTGCTCATTAGTCTGCATCTAAAAAGGAGTGATCACACCTTGGAGAGCTGTTGGACTAAGTGGACTGACATGAATCGTGGCTCCAATATGAGACATGTCAATTGAAACAAAGGAGAGGATTATCAAACTCTTAAAAGAGGGTAAATCATCACGCAATGTTGCAAAAGATGTTGGTTGTTCACAGTCAGCTGTGTCTAAAATCTGGACCAAATACAAACAACATGGGAAGGTTGTTAAAGGCAAACATACTGGTAGACCAAGGAAGACATCAAAGCGTCAAGACCAGAAACTTCAAGCAATATGTCTCCGAGACAGGAAATGCACAACAAAACAAATGAGGAACGAATGGGTTGAAACTGGAGTCAACGTCTGTGACCGAACTGTAAGGAACTGCCTGAAGGAAATGGGATTTACATACAGAAAAGTTAAATGAAAGCCATCATTAACACCTAAACAGAAAAAAACAAGGTTACAATGGCCTAAGGAAAAGCAATCGTGGACTGTGGATGACAGGATGAAAGTCATATTCGGTGATGAATCGCAAATCTGCATTGGGCAAGGTGATGATGCTGGAACGTTTGTTGGGTGTCGTTCCAATGAGATTTATAAAGATGACTGCCTGAAGAGCACATGCAAATTCCCACAGTCATTGATGATATGGGGCTGCATGTCAGGTAAAGGCACTGGGGAGATGGCTGTCATTACATCTTCAATAAATGCACAAGTTTATGTTGATATTTTGGACACTTTTCTTATCCCATCAATTGAAAGGATGTTTGGGGATGATGAAATCATTTTTCAAGATAATAATGCATCCTGCCATAGAGCAAAAATTGTGAAAATATTCCTTGAAAAAAGACACAATAAGGTCAATGTCATGGCCTGTGAATAGTCCGGATCTCAATCCAATTGAAAATCTTTGGTGGAAGTTGAAGAAAATGGTCCATGACAAGGCTCCAACCTGCAAAGCTGATCTGGCAACAGCAATCAGAGAAAGTTGGAGCCAGAATGATGAAGAGTACTGTTTGATACTCATTAAGCCCATGCCTCAGAGACTGCAAGCTGTAATAAAAGCCAGAGGTGGTGCAACAAAATACTAGTGATGTTTTGGAGTGTTTTTTGTTTGTTTTTCATGATTCCATAATTTTTTCCTCAGAATTGAGTGATTCCATAATTTTTCCACTATGCTTGGTTAAAAAAATGTAACCATTACTGACTATCACATTTTTTGTTCTTGATTTCTTTTAGTGTTTCTTAAAGCCAGAAAGTTGCCATTTGAAATGACTTTAGTTTTGTGCCATGTCTGTGATCTGCATTTTTTCTACAAAATTAAACAACTGAATAAACATCCTCCAAGGCTGGTGATTCCATAATTTTTGCTAGGGGTTGTATAAATACAATACCAAAATGAAGCTCATTATGAAATTTCAGTACCAGAGCTAAAACTCATATACCCTGCTCAAAAATAAATAAAGGAAACAGTTAAACAACACAATGTAACTCTAAGTCAATCATACTTCTGTGAAATCAACACATCCAGTTATGGAGCAACACCGACTGTGAATCAATCTCTCCTGCTGTTGTGCAAATTGAACAGAAAACAGGTAGAAATGATAGGCAAGATAACCCCTATAGAGGAGTGGTACTGCAGGGAGTGACCACAGACCATTTCTCTGTTCTCATCCTTTTTGGCTGTTGTTTTGGTCACTTGCATTTTGTCATTGCTCTCTTCAGGATAGCACAACAATGTGAGCTGTGGCAAGAAGGGTAGCTGTGTCTGTCAACACAGAGTACAGAGCAAGGAGTAGATACCAGGAGACAGGCCAGCACACCAGAAGAAATGGAGGGGGCCATAGGAGAGCAACAACCCAGCAGCAGGACCACTACCTCCTCATTTGTGCAAGATAGAAACGGAGGAACAGTGCCATAGCCCTGCAAAATGACTTCCAACAGGGCACTGACATCCATGTGTCTGCTCAAACTGTCAGAAACAGACTCCATGAGGGTGGCATGAGGGTCCAAAGTCCGCAAGTGGGTGTTATGATTACAGCCAAACACTGAGCAAGGCGATTGGCATGTGCCATAGAACACCAAGATTGGCAGATTCAACATTGGCACCCTGTGCTCTTCACAGATAAGAGCAGGTTCACAATGAGCATATGTGACAGACGTGACAAAGTCTGGAGATGCCGTGGAGAATGTTCTGCTGCCTGCAACATCCTCCAGCATGACTGGTTTGGCAGTGAATCAATAATGGTGTGGGGAAGCATTTCTTTAGGGGGCGGCACAACCTTACATGTGTTAGCCAGAAGTGTCTTGACTGCCATTAGGTACTAGGATGAGATCCTCAGACCTATTGTGAGACCATGTGCAGGCTCAATGGGCCCTGGGCTCCTTTTGATACATGACAATGCCAGGCCTCATGTGGTTGAAGTGTGTCAGCAGTTCCTGCATGATGAAGGCATTAATGCTATGGACTGGCCTGCCTGTTCCCCACACTTGAATCCAATCAAGCACATCTGGGACATAATGTCTCGTTTCATCCACCAACGCCATGTTACACCACATACTGTACTGTCCAGGAGTTGACTGATGCTTTAATCCAGGTCTAGGAGGAGATCCCTCAGGAGTACATCTGCTGTCTCATCAGGAGCATGTCCAGGCATTGTAGGGAGGTCATACAGGCACATGGAAGCCACACACACTACTGGCCATCATTATCGTGTCTTGAAGCATTTCCACTGAAGTTGGATCAGCCTATATAATAATCACTTTGATTTTGAGTATCAATCCAAATCCAGACCTCCATGCGATATAAATTTTGATTTCTATTGATCATTTTCATGCTTTATCATTCTCAACGCATTCCACTATGTAATGAATATAGATTTGCAAGTACAATATTTCATTCAACAATATCTAGGATGTGGTATTTTAGTTTTCCCTTTTTTTTGAGCAGTGTATATATACATTACCAAAATCAAGCTCATTGCAAAAGTACTGTACTGGACCCAGTCTTATAATAAAATTACAGCAACAGATTCAAAAGATCCAAGGTTATAAAAATTCAGTACCAAAACCAAGCTCAATATACAGTATAACCTCAGCAAAAGAACCAAACATATGATATAAATACAGTATCAGAACTAAGTTCATTATATAACTCCATTCGTAATATCAAAAATATTATGCACTGTACATACAGTACCCAAACCAAGCTCATTATAAAACTATAGCAACAGAACCAAACCGATCATAGAAAAACATTTCTTGAACAAGCTCTTTATATGACTGCAGATCCAGAATCATGCTACTTAAATAAATACAACACAGAGCAAAGCTCATTATTTAAATTCAGTCCATGTCTCATCACTGCAGAGTTTATTGCACAGATGTTTATGACTTTTTTAGCGTCACACTCTGTAGCCACTGACTATAATAAGGCCACATACAGTTCCCTCCACATGTAAAGCAGTTACATTCTATGCCACTAAATAATAATGTGACATATCTGATTCACACTGAAAATAACAATGTCACAGATAGTGACACTGACACCTGAAATGACATTACTCCAAACAGGCCCTAAACACAGAGCCACATAAAGAGCCCATGAATATAATAAAGAGCACTTTGCCACAAAATAATGCTACACATATTGATCCTTGATGAAAGGAATACTGCCAATAGGGCCCCCAAAACTTGAGTGCCCCCATAAAACCTTCTAATAATATTACTGTCACTTCTCCATACAATAGTCAATAATGCTGACACTTCTCCACTGCAATGGTGCTATCAAGCAACCTGACTTCTGCTGGCCTTGCTCTTGCACATTGTGAGTTTGAAGTGGCTGATGTTAGGGCTCTCAAAGTTCAGTAGGATTCCTCAACAGCAAACTTGTCAAACTATGTGTAAAGTTTATGCTGTTGTATTATTATTAACTAAAAAACGGAGAAAACCCTAAAAATCAGCTCCATTCCATTAGGCCTGGACAACCAAATTTCGTACTATATATTTCACATTCATCGTACCCACATTCAACCATGAGACCATGACGCCACTTATCATTCCAGAGAACCTTCTCCTACGCATGAGGACAGGAATACTCTGGACCTGGTTTTCTCCCATCCCGGCTCGCTGCATGACTTTACTAACTCCCCTCTCCCGCTTTTGGACCACAACCTTCTTTCCTTCTCTGTCAAGAATTGTCTGCTCACCCAGGACACCCCCACCTACCACACTTATCGGAATACACGTACCGTTAATACCCAGCAGCTTATGAACAATCTCCACACATCTTTAGCCCCCATCTCCTCCCTCTCCTGTCTAGACTTAGCATTGTCACACTTCAATAATACACTGAAGAATGCCCTAGATGAAGCAGCACCTTCTACATGCAGAAAGACCCGACACAGACAACGGCAGCCCTGACACACAATGCAAACACGCTTTCTTCAGCGCTGCTCAAGGTGTGCAGAGCAGCAGTGGAGAAAATCTCTGTTAGCAGAAGACTTCATCCATTATAAGTTCATGCTCAAAACCTATAACACTGCCCTTCGTCTGGCCAAACAATCGTACTTCACCACCCTCATCACCTCACTATCCAACAACCCAAAACGACTTTTTGAAACCTTAAACTACCTCCTGAAACCTAAAGTACAGGCCCCCATCACCAACCTCAGCGGTGAGGATCTGGCCACTTATTTCCTAGAAAAAATCAACCACATCCATCAGGATATCTCAGCCCAATCTCCTCAGTGCCTGGATCCCCTTCCCTGTCGCAGCTCAAGCTCACTAGACATCTTTGAGCCTGTTTCAGAAGAAAAAGTTTCCAAGCTCCTCGCTTCTGCTTGGCCTATGACCTGCAACAGTGACCCCATTCCTTCACATCTCCTGCAGTCTTTCTCACCAGTGGTCACCACTCACCTGACTAAAATATTTAACCTCTCTCTTTCTTCAGGTATCTTTCCCTCCTCATTTAAACATGCCATCATAACCCTTTTACTTAAAAAGCCATCCCTGGACCAGAACTGCATTGCTAACTACAGACCTATCTCTAACCTTTCCTTCATTTCTAAACTCCAGGAACGCTTCGTCCACTCCCGTCTAATCCGCTATCTCTCGGATAACTCTCTTCTTGACTCCTTACAATCTGGTTTCCGCTCTTTACACTCCACTGAAACTTCCCTCACTAAAGTCTCTAATGATCTAATAACAGCTAAATCCAAAGGTCATTGCTCCCTGCTGATTCTCCTGGATCTCTCTGCCGCATTTGACACTGTGGATCACCAGCTCCTCCTCACTATGCTCCGCTCTATAGGCATCAAGGACACAACCCTCTCCTGGTTCCCCTACCTCTCTGACCACTCCTCAACTGTATCTTTTGCTGGCTCCTCTTCCTCTCCTCATCCCCTATCGGGGTTCCGCAGGGCTCAGTCCTAGGCCCCCTCCTCTTCTCTCTATACACTGCCCCTATTGGACAAACAATCAGCAGATTTGGGTTCCAGTATCATCTCTATGCTAATGACACCCAATTATATGCTTCTTCCCCAGACATCACCCCTACCCTAATTTTAAATACCAAGGATTGTCTGTCTGCTGTCTCTAACATCATGTCCTCCCTCTATCTGAAACTAAATCTCTCCAAAGCGGAACTTCTTGTGCTTCTCCCCTCTACTAACCTCACTCTACCTAACATCGAAATAAGCCTGGAGGGTTCAAACATAACTCCCAAGCAGCATGCCTGCTGTCTTGGGGTCATATTCGACACTGAACCTTACTTTACTCCCTATATCCGATCACTCACTCTCTCTTGTCACCTGCATCTTAAAAACATCTCCAAAATCCGACCTTTTGTCACCTTTGAAACTGATAAGACTCTTACTGTCACTCTTATTCATTCGTGTCTGGACTACTGCAACTCTCTTCTGATCGGTCTCCCTCTTACCAAACTTTCTCCTCTCCAATCCATCTTGGATGCGGCAGCCAGGGTCATATTTCTCTCCAGCCGCTTCACTGATGCCTCCATCTTGTGCCAGTCATTACACTGGCTACCCATTCACTACAGGGTCCAGTATAAACTCATCTCTCTCACCCACAAAGCCCTCCACAGTTCTGCACTGCCTTATATCTCCTCTCTCAACTCTGTCTATCGCCCTACACGTGCCCTCCATTTTACAAATGACCTAAGACTAACATTGCCCATAATCCGAACCTCGCACCTTCGTCTCCAAGGCTTCTTTCATGCTGCGCCAGCTCTCTGGAATGCACTTCCCCAGACGATCAGCCTGATACCTAGCCCCGACCTATTCAAGTGCTTCAAATATCGAATCCTAATAAACCTATCATTAAATCATTAAGGATTGCACCCTGGAAATAAAACAGATCTGTCACCAGAGTTCACCCTGCAAGCTGCAAACATTATTAAATTGATCTGTTGCATAGAATGAGACTGATATATATTCTTTAAAAACCCATATTAAAATGGCTGTTTAATTTTAATATGAAGATGAGCATTTTAGGAGTCTAACTAAAGAATGTAGCAGCTAATAACTCCAAGCGTGTTTAATCTCTACCCAACCTGACTAGACAGTTGCAGCTTGTACCTATCAATTTGTGATCTCAGCAGCAGCAGCAGTGCGGAGGGACATTGAGAGGCTATCAATCAAGCTAAGTCAGGGAAGTTTGAGTTAAACTTTCATAAAGAATTATGCATCCATTCTTACATGAATTTTCCAAGTGAATACAGAATCAATGTTAAGTCTAATTGAGATTTTTATGCATTCTGTAATGTGAAATCTAGTGACAGATCTCCTTAAAAACAAAATTACCTGGTATACATGGTATATTAACATGTGTCTGTCTGTCTATCTATCTATCTATCTATCTATCTATCTATCTAATGACCAATCTATTATCTTGATGGTATATATAAATCCACTGTGAATTTCTTCGCAGCCCAAGGTTGCTTTTTTTCCCTCCTGACTATGTTTTTCATCATGTTGCTCCAGAAGACTGAATGTCAACATAGCAGACTATTTTACTGATGGATGGTTTCTACCAACAGTCTTTGAATCAGCTTAAAATGGTCTTCAAGTGTTTCAGCAGCTGTATACAAAGGATCAGATCATAACATGGAGATTTAACATAGCCAATTGAGTCTATCAAGAGTGGAAGTGAAGCTTTAGATGCAGTAGACGATGAAAGTGAATAATATCATAGCCATGATTGAGAAAAAAAATAGAAAGCATAGCGGTTACAGGGGGCATTGCCGAGAAAAAATGTGGAGGAAGTAAGTTTAGCTCTGGTTTCCTCATTAACATAAGAGGACTGCTAGAAAACAGACATATTGCTGAAACCTGTGCCATGCTCTATTACCCGTAACTAAATACTGAAAACTTCCTCTATTTGTTTAGTGAATGACTTAAAAGGTAATGACTCAATGGGTTTAAAAGGGCAAATTTTAGTGCCTACCTAAACAAATATACAGAATAGTGAACAGGATTACTTCATGACTGCCTGACCCACCATGCAAACTGCAGGTCAGACTCCATATTTAGGTAAAAAAAAGGGTGAGAAGATACTACAACTTCTCATGTGATTCAATTAATTATAATCAAATTTAATGGTGACTGTTACATATATGGTAAATGATTTCAAGCTATTGCCTTCAATTAGTAATCATAGTAATAGAAGTTATTCATGATTGGAGTATATAAACAGGTACATTTCTCATTCACCAGCACAGAAATGTGTTCTTCACAAGTGGGAGACAAGTATACAGAATTTTTAGATTCAACATATCAATCGTTTCATCAAATGGAACATAATGCAACCTGCGATCCTCTCAAGATCTCCTTCTCTACTGCTGTTGTGAATTTGGATTCTGGGCTCCCCCGGTGGCTACTGGTGGAATTGAACTGGTGTCTTCATCTTCTCTGTTCACCTGTTCCCATCAAGATGTGGGAGTCGCTATATAACCTTGCTGCTCTGTTAGTTGCTTGCCGGTCAACAATGTTATCAGAAGCCTCTCTGTGCTTGTTCCTGCTCCTAGACAACTACTAGATAAGTTGGACTCTTGTCCATGTTTGTTTTTGCATTTTTGTTCCAGTTCACAGCTGTAGTTTCGTTACTGTGTCTGGAAAGCTCTTGTGAACAGGAATTGCCACTCTGGTGTTATGAGTTAATGCCAGAGTTTTAAAGTAATTTCTGGATGGTGTTTTGATAGGGTTTTCAGCTGACCATGAAAGTGTCCTTTCTGTCTTCTGCTATGTAGTAAGTGGACCTCAAATTTGCTAAACCTATTTTCATACTACGTTTGTTATTTCATCTTGATTCACCGCCAATACATGTGGGGGGCCTCTGTCTCCTTTCGGGGTATTTCTCTAGAGGTGAGCTAGGACTAATATTTTCCTCTGCTAGCTTTATTTAGTCCTCCGGCTGGTGCTGGGCATCTAGAATCAACGTAGGCATGCTACCCGGCCACTGCTAGTTGTGCGTTAGGTTTAGTTCATGGTCAGCTCAGTTTCCGTCTTCCAAGAGCTAGTTCCTATATATGCTGATGCTATGATCTCTTGCCATTGAGATCATGACAGTTTGACCGGCCCACTAAAGGGTTAAAATCCTTGGCTGAGAAAGGAGAGAAATAAGTAGTCTGCTGAAATTTTTTTTTTTTTTCTCTCCTTCTAATCTTTGAATGGCTCTGTGTCCACCTGTTTGCAATGGATCTTCAGAGTGTAACTGCAGGTTTGAATAATCTCGCCACGAAGGTACAAAATTTGCAAGATTTTGTTTGTCATGCACCTGTATCTGAGCCGAGAATTCCTTTGCCGGAATTTTTCTCGGGGAATAGATCTGGGTTTCAGAATTTTCGAAATAATTGCAAATTATTTTTGTCCCTGAAATCTCGCTCTGCCGGAGATCCTGCACAGCAGGTCAGGATTGTGATTTCTTTGCTCCGGGGCGACCCTCAAGACTGGGCTTTTTCATTGACACCAGGGGATCCTGCGTTGCTCAATGTGGATGCGTTTTTTCTGGCCTTGGGGTTGCTTTATGACGAACCTCATTTGGAGCTTCAGGCAGAAAAAACTTTGATGTCCCTATCTCAGGGGCAAGATGAAGCGGAAATTTACTGCCAAAGATTCCGTAAATGGTCTGTGCTTACTCAGTGGAATGAGTGCGCCCTGGCGGCGACTTTCAGAGAGGGTCTCTCTGATACCATTAAGGATGTTATGGTGGGGTTCCCTGTGCCTGCGGGTCTGAATGAGTCCATGACAATGGCTATTCAGATCGATAGGCGTTTGCGGGAGCGCAAACCAGTGCACCATCTGGCGGTGTCCACTGAGAAATCGCCAGAGAGTATGCAGTGTGATAGAATTCTGTCCCGAAGCGAGCGGCAGAATTTTAGACGGAAAAATGGGTTGTGTTTCTATTGTGGTGATTCTACTCATGTTATATCTGCATGCTCTAAGCGCACTAAAAAGCTTGGTAAATCTGTTTCCATTTGCACCTTACCGTCTAAGTTTATTCTATCTGTGACCCTGATTTGCTCTTTGTCATCTATTACCACGGACGCCTATGTCGACTCTGGCGCCGCTTTGAGTCTTATGGATTGGTCCTTTGCCAAACGCTGTGGGTATGATTTAGAGCCTTTGGAGACTCCTATTCCTCTGAAGGGGATTGACTCCACCCCATTGGCTAATAATAAACCACAATACTGGACACAAGTAACTATGCGTATTAATCCGGATCACCAGGAGATTATTCGCTTTCTGGTGCTGTATAATCTACATGATGATTTGGTGCTAGGATTGCCTTGGCTGCAATCTCACAACCCAGTCCTCGACTGGAAAGCTATGTCTGTGTTGAGCTGGGGATGTAAGGGGGCTCATGGGGATGTACCTGTGGTTTCCATTTCATCATCTATTCCCTCTGAAATTCCTGAGTTCCTGTCTGACTATCGTGACGTCTTTGAAGAATCCAAGCTTGGTTCGTTACCTCCGCACCGAGAGTGCGATTGTGCCATAGATTTAATCCCGGGTAGTAAATACCCAAGTGTTGTGAATTTGGATTCTGGGCTCCCCCGGTGGCTACTGGTGGAATTGAACTGGTGTCTTCATCTTCTCTGTTCACCTGTTCCCATCAAGATGTGGGAGTCGCTATATAACCTTGCTGCTCTGTTAGTTGCTTGCCGGTCATCAATGTTATCAGAAGCCTCTCTGTGCTTGTTCCTGCTCCTAGACAACTACTAGATAAGTTGGACTCTTGTCCATGTTTGTTTTTGCATTTTTGTTCCAGTTCACAGCTGTAGTTTCGTTACTGTGTCTGGAAAGCTCTTGTGAACAGGAATTGCCACTCTGGTGTTATGAGTTAATGCCAGAGTTTTAAAGTAATTTCTGGATGGTGTTTTGATAGGGTTTTCAGCTGACCATGAAAGTGTCCTTTCTGTCTTCTGCTATGTAGTAAGTGGACCTCAAATTTGCTAAACCTATTTTCATACTACGTTTGTTATTTCATCTTAATTCACCGCCAATACATGTGGGGGGCCTCTGTCTCCTTTCGGGGTATTTCTCTAGAGGTGAGCTAGGACTAATATTTTTCCTCTGCTAGCATTATTTAGTCCTCCGGCTGGTGCTGGGCATCTAGAATCAACGTAGGCATGCTACCCGGCCACTGCTAGTTGTGCGTTAGGTTTAGTTCATGGTCAGCTCAGTTCCCATCTTCCAAGAGCTAGTTCCTATATATGCTTATGCTATGTTCTCTTGCCATTGAGATCATGACAGTTTGACCGGCCCACTAAAGGGTTAAAATCCTTGGCTGAGAAAGGAGAGAAATAAGTAGTCTGCTGAAATTTTTTTTTTTTTTTCTCTCCTTCTAATCTTTGAATGGCTCTGTGTCCACCTGTTTGTAATGGATCTTCAGAGTGTAACTGCAGGTTTGAATAATCTCGCCACGAAGGTACAAAATTTGCAAGATTTTGTTTGTCATGCACCTGTATCTGAGCCGAGAATTCCTTTGCCGGAATTTTTCTCGGGGAATAGATCTGGGTTTCAGAATTTTCGAAATAATTGCAAATTATTTTTGTCCCTGAAATCTCGCTCTGCCGGAGACCCTGCACAGCAGGTCAGGATTGTGATTTCCTTGCTCCGGGGCGACCCTCAAGACTGGGCTTTTTCATTGACACCAGGGGATCCTGCGTTGCTCAATGTGGATGCGTTTTTTCTGGCCTTGGGGTTGCTTTATGACGAACCTCATTTGGAGCTTCAGGCAGAAAAAACTTTGATGTCCCTATCTCAGGGGCAAGATGAAGCGGAAATTTACTGCCAAAGATTCCGTAAATGGTCTGTGCTTACTCAGTGGAATGAGTGCGCCCTGGCGGCGACTTTCAGAGAGGGTCTCTCTGATGCCATTAAGGATGTTATGGTGGGGTTCCCTGTGCCTGCGGGTCTGAATGAGTCCATGACAATGGCTATTCAGATCGATAGGCGTTTGCGGGAGCGCAAACCAGTGCACCATCTGGCGGTGTCCACTGAGAAGTCGCCAGAGAGTATGCAGTGTGATAGAATTCTGTCCCGAAGCGAGCGGCAGAATTTTAGACGGAAAAATGGGTTGTGTTTCTATTGTGGTGATTCTACTCATGTTATATCAGCATGCTCTAAGCGCACTAAAAAGCTTGGTAAATCTGTTTCCATTTGCACCTTACCGTCTAAGTTTATTCTATCTGTGACCCTGATTTGCTCTTTGTCATCTATTACCACGGACGCCTATGTCGACTCTGGCGCCGCTTTGAGTCTTATGGATTGGTCCTTTGCCAAACGCTGTGGGTATGATTTAGAGCCTTTGGAGACTCCTATTCCTCTGAAGGGGATTGACTCCACCCCATTGGCTAATAATAAACCACAATACTGGACACAAGTAACTATGCGTATTAATCCGGATCACCAGGAGATTATTCGCTTTCTGGTGCTGTATAATCTACATGATGATTTGGTGCTAGGATTGCCTTGGCTGCAATCTCACAACCCAGTCCTCGACTGGAGAGCTATGTCTGTGTTGAGCTGGGGATGTAAGGGGGCTCATGGGGATGTACCTGTGGTTTCCATTTCATCATCTATTCCCTCTGAAATTCCTGAGTTCCTGTCTGACTATCGTGACGTCTTTGAAGAATCCAAGCTTGGTTCGTTACCTCCGCACCGAGAGTGCGATTGTGCCGTAGATTTGATCCCGGGTAGTAAGTACCCAAAGGGTCGTTTGTTTAATCTGTCTGTGCCTGAACATGCTGCTATGCGAGAATATATAAAGGAGTCCTTGGAAAAGGGACATATTCGTCCATCGTCATCTCCCTTAGGAGCCGGTTTTTTCTTTGTGTCAAAAAAAGACGGCTCTTTGAGACCATGTATTGATTATCGGCTTTTGAATAAAATCACTGTTAAATATCAATACCCATTGCCGTTGCTGACTGATTTGTTTGCTCGCATAAAGGGGGCCAAGTGGTTCTCTAAGATTGACCTTCGTGGGGCGTATAATTTGGTGCGAATCAGGCAGGGGGATGAGTGGAAAACCGCATTTAATACGCCCGAGGGCCACTTTGAGTATTTAGTGATGCCTTTTGGTCTTTCTAATGCTCCGTCAGTTTTCCAGTCCTTTATGCATGATATTTTTCGCGATTATTTGGATAAATTTATGATTGTGTATCTGGATGATATTCTGATTTTTTCGGATGACTGGGACTCTCATGTCCAGCAAGTCAGGAGGGTTTTTCAGGTTTTGCGGTCTAATTTTTTGTGTGTGAAGGGTTCTAAGTGTGTTTTTGGGGTACAGAGGATTTCCTTTTTGGGATATATTTTTTCCCCCTCTTCCATTGAAATGGATCCTGTCAAGGTTCAAGCTATTTGTGATTGGACGCAGCCCTCTTCTCTTAAGAGTCTTCAGAAATTTTTGGGCTTTGCTAACTTTTATCGTCGATTTATTGCTGGTTTTTCGGATATTGCTAAGCCATTGACCGATTTGACTAAGAAGGGTGCTGATGTTGCTGATTGGTCCCCTGATGCTGTGGAGGCCTTTCGGGAGCTTAAGCGCCGTTTTTCCTCTGCCCCTGTGTTGCGTCAGCCTGATGTTGCTCTACCTTTTCAGGTTGAGGTCGACGCTTCTGAGATCGGAGCTGGGGCAGTGTTGTCGCAGAAAAGTTCTGACTGCTCCGTGATGAGGCCTTGTGCCTTCTTTTCCCGTAAATTTTCGCCCGCTGAGCGGAATTATGATGTTGGGAATCGGGAGCTTTTGGCCATGAAGTGGGCTTTTGAGGAGTGGCGCCATTGGCTTGAGGGGGCCAGACATCAGGTGGTGGTATTGACTGACCACAAAAATTTGATTTATCTTGAGACCGCCAGGCGCCTGAATCCTAGACAGGCGCGCTGGTCATTATTTTTCTCTCGGTTTAATTTTGTGGTGTCATACCTACCGGGTTCTAAGAATGTTAAGGCGGATGCCCTTTCTAGGAGTTTTGAGCCTGACTCGCCTGGTAACTCTGAGCCCACAGGTATCCTTAAGGATGGAGTGGTATTGTCAGCCGTTTCTCCAGACCTGCGGCGGGCCTTGCAGGAGTTTCAGGCGGATAGACCTGATCGTTGCCCACCTGATAAACTGTTTGTTCCTGATGATTGGACCAGTAGAGTCATCTCTGAGGTTCATTCTTCTGCGTTGGCAGGTCATCCTGGCATTTTTGGTACCAGGGATTTGGTGGCAAGGTCCTTCTGGTGGCCTTCCCTGTCACGAGATGTGCGAGGCTTTGTGCAGTCTTGTGACGTTTGTGCTCGGGCCAAGCCTTGTTGTTCTCGGGCTAGTGGATTATTGTTGCCCTTGCCTATTCCTAAGAGGCCTTGGACGCACATCTCGATGGATTTTATTTCAGATCTGCCTGTTTCTCAGAAGATGTCTGTCATCTGGGTGGTGTGTGACCGTTTCTCTAAGATGGTCCATTTGGTTCCTCTGCCCAAGTTGCCTTCTTCTTCCGAGTTGGTTCCTCTGTTTTTTCAAAATGTTGTTCGTTTGCATGGTATTCCTGAGAATATCGTTTCTGACAGAGGGACCCAATTCGTGTCTAGATTTTGGCGGGCATTCTGTGCTAGGATGGGCATAGATTTATCTTTTTCGTCCGCTTTCCATCCTCAGACGAATGGCCAGACCGAGCGGATTAATCAGACCCTGGAGACATATCTGAGGTGTTTTGTGTCTGCTGACCAGGATGATTGGGTTGCTTTTTTGCCATTGGCGGAGTTCGCTCTCAATAATCGGGCCAGCTCTGCCACTTTGGTGTCCCCGTTTTTCTGTAATTCGGGGTTTCATCCTCGATTTTCCTCTGGTCAGGTGGAATCTTCGGATTGTCCTGGAGTGGATGCTGTGGTGGAGAGATTGCATCAGATCTGGGGGCAGGTGGTGGACAATTTGAGGTTGTCCCAGGAGAAGACTCAGCTTTTTGCCAACCGCCACCGTCGTGTTGGTCCTCGGCTTTGTGTTGGGGATTTGGTGTGGTTGTCTTCTCGTTTTGTCCCTATGAGGGTCTCTTCTCCTAAGTTTAAGCCTCGGTTCATCGGCCCGTATAAGATATTGGAGATTCTTAACCCTGTTTCCTTCCGTTTGGACCTCCCTGCATCCTTTTCTATTCATAACGTTTTTCATCGGTCATTATTGCGCAGGTATGAGGTACCGGTTGTGCCTTCCGTTGAGCCTCCTGCTCCGGTGTTGGTTGAGGGTGAGTTGGAGTACGTTGTGGAGAAAATCTTAGACTCTCGTGTTTCCAGACGGAGACTCCAGTATCTGGTCAAGTGGAAGGGATACGGCCAGGAGGATAATTCTTGGGTGAATGCATCTGATGTTCATGCCTCTGATCTGGTTCGTGCCTTTCATAGGGCCCATCCTGATCGCCCTGGTGGTTCTGGTGAGGGTTCGGTGCCCCCTCCTTGAGGGGGGGGTACTGTTGTGAATTTGGATTCTGGGCTCCCCCGGTGGCTACTGGTGGAATTGAACTGGTGTCTTCATCTTCTCTGTTCACCTGTTCCCATCAAGATGTGGGAGTCGCTATATAACCTTGCTGCTCTGTTAGTTGCTTGCCGGTCATCAATGTTATCAGAAGCCTCTCTGTGCTTGTTCCTGCTCCTAGACAACTACTAGATAAGTTGGACTCTTGTCCATGTTTGTTTTTGCATTTTTGTTCCAGTTCACAGCTGTAGTTTCGTTACTGTGTCTGGAAAGCTCTTGTGAACAGGAATTGCCACTCTGGTGTTATGAGTTAATGCCAGAGTTTTAAAGTAATTTCTGGATGGTGTTTTGATAGGGTTTTCAGCTGACCATGAAAGTGTCCTTTCTGTCTTCTGCTATGTAGTAAGTGGACCTCAAATTTGCTAAACCTATTTTCATACTACGTTTGTTATTTCATCTTAATTCACCGCCAATACATGTGGGGGGCCTCTGTCTCCTTTCGGGGTATTTCTCTAGAGGTGAGCTAGGACTAATATTTTTCCTCTGCTAGCATTATTTAGTCCTCCGGCTGGTGCTGGGCATCTAGAATCAACGTAGGCATGCTACCCGGCCACTGCTAGTTGTGCGTTAGGTTTAGTTCATGGTCAGCTCAGTTCCCATCTTCCAAGAGCTAGTTCCTATATATGCTTATGCTATGTTCTCTTGCCATTGAGATCATGACACCCAAGGGGTCGTTTATTTAATCTGTCTGTGCCTGAACATGCTGCTATGCGTGAGTATATAGAGGAGTCCTTGGAAAAGGGACATATTCGTCCATCGTCATCTCCCTTAGGAGCCGGTTTTTTCTTTGTGTCAAAAAAAAGACGGCTCTTTGAGACCATGTATTGATTATCGGCTTTTGAATAAAATCACTGTTAAATATCAATACCCATTGCCGTTGCTGACTGATTTGTTTGCTCGCATAAAGGGGGCCAAGTGGTTCTCTAAGATTGACCTTCGTGGGGCGTATAATTTGGTGCGAATCAGGCAGGGGGATGAGTGGAAAACCGCATTTAATACGCCCGAGGGCCACTTTGAGTATTTAGTGATGCCTTTTGGTCTTTCAAATGCTCCGTCAGTTTTCCAGTCCTTTATGCATGATATTTTTCGCGATTATTTGGATAAATTTATGATTGTGTATCTGGATGATATTCTGATTTTTTCGGATGACTGGGACTCTCATGTCCAGCAAGTCAGGAGGGTTTTTCAGGTTTTGCGGTCTAATTCTTTGTGTGTGAAGGGTTCTAAGTGTGTTTTTGGGGTACAGAGGATTTCCTTTTTGGGATATATTTTTTCCCCCTCTTCCATTGAAATGGATCCTGTCAAGGTTCAAGCTATTTGTGATTGGACGCAGCCCTCTTCTCTTAAGAGTCTTCAGAAATTTTTGGGCTTTGCTAACTTTTACCGTCGATTTATTGCTGGTTTTTCGGATATTGCTAAGCCATTGACCGATTTGACTAAGAAGGGTGCTGATGTTGCTGATTGGTCCCCTGATGCTGTGGAGGCCTTTCGGGAGCTTAAGCGCCGTTTTTCCTCTGCCCCTGTGTTGCGTCAGCCTGATGTTGCTCTACCTTTTCAGGTTGAGGTCGACGCTTCTGAGATCGGAGCTGGGGCAGTGTTGTCGCAGAAAAGTTCTGACTGCTCCGTGATGAGGCCTTGTGCCTTCTTTTCCCGTAAATTTTCGCCCGCTGAGCGGAATTATGATGTTGGGAATCGGGAGCTTTTGGCCATGAAGTGGGCTTTTGAGGAGTGGCGCCATTGGCTTGAGGGGGCCAGACATCAGGTGGTGGTATTGACTGACCACAAAAATTTGATTTATCTTGAGACCGCCAGGCGCCTGAATCCTAGACAGGCGCGCTGGTCATTGTTTTTCTCTCGGTTTAATTTTGTGGTGTCATACCTACCGGGTTCTAAGAATGTTAAGGCGGATGCCCTTTCTAGGAGTTTTGAGCCTGACTCGCCTGGTAACTCTGAGCCCACAGGTATCCTTAAGGATGGAGTGGTATTGTCAGCCGTTTCTCCAGACCTGCGGCGGGCCTTGCAGGAGTTTCAGGCGGATAGACCTGATCGTTGCCCACCTGATAAACTGTTTGTTCCTGATGATTGGACCAGTAGAGTCATCTCTGAGGTTCATTCTTCTGCGTTGGCAGGTCATCCTGGCATTTTTGGTACCAGGGATTTGGTGGCAAGGTCCTTCTGGTGGCCTTCCCTGTCACGAGATGTGCGAGGCTTTGTGCAGTCTTGTGACGTTTGTGCTCGGGCCAAGCCTTGTTGTTCTCGGGCTAGTGGATTGTTGTTGCCCTTGCCTATTCCTAAGAGGCCTTGGACGCACATCTCGATGGATTTTATTTCAGATCTGCCTGTTTCTCAGAAGATGTCTGTCATCTGGGTGGTGTGTGACCGTTTCTCTAAGATGGTCCATTTGGTTCCTCTGCCCAAGTTGCCTTCTTCTTCCGAGTTGGTTCCTCTGTTTTTTCAAAATGTTGTTCGTTTGCATGGTATTCCTGAGAATATCGTTTCTGACAGAGGGACCCAATTCGTGTCTAGATTTTGGCGGGCATTCTGTGCTAGGATGGGCATAGATTTATCTTTTTCGTCCGCTTTCCATCCTCAGACGAATGGCCAGACCGAGCGGATTAATCAGACCCTGGAGACATATCTGAGGTGTTTTGTGTCTGCTGACCAGGATGATTGGGTTGCTTTTTTGCCATTGGCGGAGTTCGCTCTCAATAATCGGGCCAGCTCTGCCACTTTGGTGTCCCCGTTTTTCTGTAATTCGGGGTTTCATCCTCGATTTTCTTCTGGTCAGGTGGAATCTTCGGATTGTCCTGGAGTGGATGCTGTGGTGGAGAGATTGCATCAGATCTGGGGGCAGGTGGTGGACAATTTGAGGTTGTCCCAGGAGAAGACTCAGCTTTTTGCTAACCGCCGTCGTCGTGTTGGTCCTCGTCTTCGTGTTGGGGACTTGGTGTGGTTGTCTTCTCGTTTTGTCCCTATGAGGGTCTCTTCTCCTAAGTTTAAGCCTCGGTTCATCGGCCCGTATAAGATATTGGAGATTCTTAACCCTGTTTCCTTCCGTTTGGACCTCCCTGCATCCTTTTCTATTCATAACGTTTTTCATCGGTCATTATTGCGCAGGTATGAGGTACCGGTTGTGCCTTCCGTTGAGCCTCCTGCTCCGGTGTTGGTTGAGGGTGAGTTGGAGTACGTTGTGGAGAAAATCTTAGACTCTCGTGTTTCCAGACGGAGACTCCAGTATCTGGTCAAGTGGAAGGGATACGGCCAGGAGGATAATTCTTGGGTGAATGCATCTGATGTTCATGCCTCTGATCTGGTTCGTGCCTTTCATAGGGCCCATCCTGATCGCCCTGGTGGTTCTGGTGAGGGTTCGGTGCCCCCTCCTTGAGGGGGGGGTACTGTTGTGAATTTGGATTCTGGGCTCCCCCGGTGGCTACTGGTGGAATTGAACTGGTGTCTTCATCTTCTCTGTTCACCTGTTCCCATCAAGATGTGGGAGTCGCTATATAACCTTGCTGCTCTGTTAGTTGCTTGCCGGTCAACAATGTTATCAGAAGCCTCTCTGTGCTTGTTCCTGCTCCTAGACAACTACTAGATAAGTTGGACTCTTGTCCATGTTTGTTTTTGCATTTTTGTTCCAGTTCACAGCTGTAGTTTCGTTACTGTGTCTGGAAAGCTCTTGTGAACAGGAATTGCCACTCTGGTGTTATGAGTTAATGCCAGAGTTTTAAAGTAATTTCTGGATGGTGTTTTGATAGGGTTTTCAGCTGACCATGAAAGTGTCCTTTCTGTCTTCTGCTATGTAGTAAGTGGACCTCAAATTTGCTAAACCTATTTTCATACTACGTTTGTTATTTCATCTTGATTCACCGCCAATACATGTGGGGGGCCTCTGTCTCCTTTCGGGGTATTTCTCTAGAGGTGAGCTAGGACTAATATTTTCCTCTGCTAGCTTTATTTAGTCCTCCGGCTGGTGCTGGGCATCTAGAATCAACGTAGGCATGCTACCCGGCCACTGCTAGTTGTGCGTTAGGTTTAGTTCATGGTCAGCTCAGTTTCCGTCTTCCAAGAGCTAGTTCCTATATATGCTGATGCTATGATCTCTTGCCATTGAGATCATGACATACTGCCCTCTCATCTCTTCTTCCCACAACCGCATGCAAGATTTCTCCTGTGCTTCCACCATATTCTGGAACTCTCTACCCCAACACATCAGACTCTCACCCACCATAGAAAATTTCAAAAAGAACCTGAAGACTCACCTCTTCCGATAAGCCTACAGCCTGCAGTGATCCTCAACCTACTGAACTGCCGCACAACCAGCTCTACCCTCTCCTAGTGTATCTTCACCTATCCCCTGCAGACTGTGAGCCCTCGGAGGCAAGGTCCTCTCTCCTTCTGTTCATGTTAGTGCCTTGTTTTTTGCTCATGTTTATTGTATTTGCCTATATTTGCCCCCTTTTCACATGTAAAGTGCCATGAAATAAATGGCGCTATAAAAAATGTATTATAATAATAATAACCGATGCTATAGGTACCATGTCCTCAGATTTTCCTGCTCTGCTAATGGCAGTAAACATATATACTCAACCGATGTCCTTGTTCATTAGAAAGTTTGGGATATTCTTTTTGGCTGATTCTATTTCTGTGTCTAGCAGACTTTGGACTGTGGAAAGAGATTCATAATGCCAACTCAAGCAGCATCTCCAAAAAGTCTGCACATTCTCAATATTTGGTCATTCTGTTTTTTTCTACATTTATCCCAAATTCTATTCTTTACATGTATAGTATAACCATATTTATCCAAAAAGATGGCTGAACAATGCAATATGAAAACTTTTTTCCATCAGTGCCACTGCCACCCATATATCCACTTTTAAATTCTTGTAAGCAAGAAGTTCACTCATTCTGGTGAATTATGTGTTACCCTGTAAAGTCAGAAATTGTTTGCACATGTACCCTCTAATTTGTAAAGTGCTGCTGAATATGTAGGTGCCATGCACTGTGCCTGAAAGTTTGTGAATCCTTTAGAATTTTTCATACTTCTGTATAAATGTGACTTACAAAGGATTTTCACACAGGTTTTAATGGTAGATAAAGAGAACCAAATCAAACAATGTAAAATATGTTAGACTTTTTTTATTGAAAAAAATAATCCATTATTTTATGTCGATGCACATCAAAAGTATTAGAAGCATTAGTATTAGCAGATAATTTGAAGGTTAAATTAGAGTCTGATGTTTTCAGTCAATGAAATGGCAATCAAGTGTGAATGGGCAACCTATTTAATTTAATAAACAGATATCTATCAACAAGCCAGGAGACTATTGGAACAATGTTTTGAGACCAAAATAGAGATGTTTGGTTTAGATTGGAAATGCTATTTTTGGACAGAGAAAAATAATGCATTACAGCATAAAGACTTCAAACTAGGTGGTAGTATCATGGTTTGGGTCTGTTTTGCTTCATCTGTGTCAATACATTGATGGAACAAAGAATTTAGAATTTTATGAGCAAATTCTAAAGGAAAATGCCAAGGCATCTTTCCATGAGTTGAATTTTAAGATAACATGGGTTATGCAGCAAGACAATGTCCCAAAGAACACGAGTCATTCTATAAAAAGAATGGTTAAAGTTGAATAATGCTAATGTTTCGGAATGGTCAACTAATAATCCTGACATCAATCCTATAATAATAATGAGGAAAGACCTGAAGTGACCTAGGGAGAAAACTCCCAGCAATATCACAGTAGAAGTTGTTTTGAAGGGAGAAATGGGCTCAAATTCCTTTGAGATGATGTACTTGACTAATCAAAAAATACCGAAACCGTTTAGATGTAAAATACTGAAAGCATAGGTTGACATACTTTTGCCACTCACAGACATGTAGATGATTTTCCATGATTAAAAAAATTACAAACTCAAATATTTTCAATTTTGAAATCTCTCAACCAGCCAAACCAGATATCACACTTTGCACTGAGGAGGGGCAGTTCCCCAAAACACAGTGTCTGCAGATTATGATTTTGGCTGTTATCCTAAATTGTGTGGCAAGGCTTGTTAGAGTATCGATATTGTATTCTAGGATTGCTAGTTTCAAAAGGTGGCACTAGTTCTAGTCCTCTTCCTCTCTGAAGAGACAATTTGCATATTTCCCAGAGGAGCATTGCAAGGCTTAAAAGTTTCCTCACCTTGGCATGCCAGGCTTGACATGTCACTTTCAGCAAGGACAAATGTTACCCCTTGGATACACATATATGAAAATTTCTAAAGTGCTAGCAAACCTTCAAGCATCACTGTAAATACAAATAATTATTTAATTAATGGTGCTTGGTGTCCACACATTCCTTGGCCAAATAATCTTTATTTTTTGGTATTTTACCGGCGATCAGATAGCTTGCATCTGAAATAGTTATTTGAGGAGTTATGGTTTCTTCACTCGAGGATTTGCTTGACATTTCCTGAATAATGGCATGCCAGGTTAAATGTAACATTTATTATATAATATCCAGTGTTTGTACATGTGGTTGGCAAAGTCGTGAAAGAATTTTCAAAATAATGTGACCATGCAATGTGTACATATTATATTTTAATAACTGATTGAATATCACACAATAGGCATTGTTTCCCATTTGCCTCAGAGGCCTAAGAATTCTATATATTTATTTATACGAATTTAAAAATGATAAGCCCTGCTAGAAGTAATACAGTATGTTGACACATGCCGTTACCAGTTTCCCAAACAGTAATTTAACTGACCTGCTCAGAGAAACCAACTAAATCAAATCTTGAAAGTATGTAAGCCCACTTCAGAAAAATGACAAAAATATCTTTTGACAGCTGAGAACATCTGGAAATAATTGCCCCTAGATAAATCTTATAATTGTACTGTTTCATTCTTTGTTAGGACATTGTGGTAACATCAGTTATGAGAGTTGAAAGTTAGTAATTGTAAGTAGTAGGGGTAATAGGATGCCAAGTCAATCACTTATCTCTTATTTTACTTAGTTCAGAAAAAAAGGTGAATTTTTCTCTGATTAGAGAACTGGAAAGAAATCAAATATGAGAAACAATGGTGGATAGTTATTGTGAAAAGTTAAGGAAGATTGTGATGCAACATGTGGGAAAATGTGAAATGAAGAAAAAGTTGGTACTGTTGGAGCCTAAAATGTATGTAAACTAGAGATGAGTGAATCGATATGATGAAGCTGACAAATTCTAGTTATTTTACAATTTGCTTTGCACAAATTGCCTGAAAATGTCTGCTGCTATTTTACACAATGTAAATATTTCTTTAGACTGAGAAAGCTCACATGACCTCAACATGTCTGGGCAGGCTTTCCCATAATGCTTTGCCACTATCACATTACATAGTATGGCACAGCCAATCAAGAAGAACTATAGTCTGTATAAAAGCAGAGGCAGGGAATGCAACATACACTACCACCTACTAATAGAGATAGGGAGAGAAAGACAGAAAAACAGTGAACAAATATTCTGTAGATAGTGCGTGACTGCAATTCACTGTGAATCAATAAACCCCGAGTTGAAAATTGGGGAAACCTTTAGCAAAGCTGGCAACTTTAAATTTCAAAACATTTGCTCATGTCCAATGTTAAGGTGTGACCTAAAAATACATCTGCACAGCTTTGCATATTTTCTGTGCTAAGGTGTTATTCTTCCCTCATTCTAAAAGCAAACTTATGGCATATCATGTCCAGTGAAATTGATGTATGTTCAGTATGTGTACTTGTGTATGTCTGTGATAAGAAAATGATTTGTTATGTCATGAATAGAAAGGCACCAATATTGTGCGAGATTGCCTAAGGCCTACCTATAGAATTAACTAGATCCAACTGTACACATATTACCTGTTTATTTTAGGCATCAAGGATGAAGACATTTTTTTGTAGTAGTAGTTTTTATTGCAGCATGCTAAGAATCATATTCTCATATTGTCAAAATGTGGGCTTGATTTTTTATTGAATGGAAACATTCAAAGGTACAGTACATGCAACTGAATGATTCACTTTTCAGATGTTGTGGGATAATTTTGCTATATTTTTGTTTTATTTTACAACTCCTTTCTACTGGAGTGAAACTAAATGAGTATGTTGTGGCTCACATATTAGTTCCATTGCACAATAAAAACATGGTCTATGTCAGAGGTCTCAAACATGCGGCACTGTAGACCCTTTGGCATCCCTGCCCGGTTTAGGGGGCCACCAACAGCAGCATTTTATTTCATCTTAATGTGCAACCTTAGACGCACATTCAATTGAAATGATGTACCTTCTGTTGTGGAGAGGTGGGGGAGCAGCAGCAGTGGATCTGCAGGTCACAGGATGAAGGCGCTGGCTGCGGCGGTAACCCCGGTGCCTGCTGCTAGAGAGAATTGAATATTCATGACTCTCCAAGCCCATGGGATTGTAGAGCAAGGAATATTCATTTCTGTTTCATAGCGGGCACAGTAAGAGCAGCCGCTGGCTTCCTGCAGCGGCCGGGCGATAACATGTGTCCACTACTAAAGAGAATGAATATTCACTGCTCTCCATGCCAGGACTATAGGAGTGGAGAGCAGTGAATATTCATTCCCTTAAGTAGTGGGCACACGTGATCGCCCTGCTGCCAGAAGCCGGCTACTGAGCCTGCTATTAAAGATTAATGAGTATTAAATGCTCTCCACTCCTATTGTCCCGGCGTGTAAAGCAGTGAGTATTCCAGCAGCTGTCCTCTACTTGTAGGTAGTGCATGATGTCACTGCAATCCGCTGCTTACAAGCATAAATCAGCAGCTGCCATAAAAAAAGACGCTGTGTGGGAGAGCAGGCAAGGTAAGTAGGATGGTTAATGTTTTTTTTTAGTTTTTTTTATGGGGGCCATGAATACCAGGATAGGGATGAGGAGGCCATGCATACCAGGAAGGGGATGAGGGAGCCATGCATACCAGGATAGGGATGGGGACTAAGTATACCAAGATAGGGATGAGGGGGCCATACAAACCAGGATAGGGATGAGAGGGCCATGCATACCATGATAGGGATGAGAGGGCCATGCATACCATGATAGGCGTGAGGGGACTATGCTTACTGTGAAGGGATGAGAAAGATAAACTTAGGCACTCAACTTATATGAAGTTTTCGTTATTTTATTGTAGTCATCAAAATTAAATGTTTCGGCCTCAATGCCTGGCCTTCTTCAGTAACTACATAAGAAAAGAAGTGTGTTTACAAAAAATTATAAACAAACAAACCGTTGGACATCCAACGTATAAATGGTATACAACAAAATGTAAAAATAAATAAGGTATATACAAAATAGAGAGAAATGGCCATATAGCAAATATGAGATACATAGAGAACAGGGAAAATACGTATTTTTGCTCAGAAAACCTAGTGCAAAGATGTCAAAAATAAGCTGGAGCCTATAGTAAGACCAAATGGACAGAGTTTTAGATACGAGGTAGACCAGATGAGGGTATAAGAAACCGTTGTATTGGGAACCTACCAGTTCCATAAAGGAGACAAAAAAGCGTCATAATGAACGTGGTGCAGGGTCAGCGGCACTAGTGCTGTAATAGTGAAAGACACAATAATGGTAAGTGCCGGCTTATATGAATTAATGGTGCAGATGTGATCGCATAGAAAATGGTGATATTGCCAGAGTAAACTGCTTAGAGATATGCTGTCCAGATTGGATTGTCCAATATAAATAGGGTACCTGAAAAGTAACGTGAATAATGTAGCAGGTCCTTTAATCCAGGTTCCAGATGTTAAAGTAAGCGATAATTGTACAGTCACAGTGAGCGACAGTGGTTAACTTACCAGGAGAAGTGTGCCGGCATGTGTGTCAGCATCAGCATCCACCGCTAGTCTGCCGACCATGGGAAGGAGTGTCGCGCATAAGTGTGTGATGGGCGGGATTAACCGGCCGGTCATGTGATTGGAACTAATATGGAAAGAGGACATTGCGGAAGTGATGCGGCTGGGTTGTGCGGTCCACAGTCTAAGTGTTTGCATTTCAGCGGCCATTTTAAAGGGGTCAGAAGAAAATCCAAAGGCTCAGGAGGGTGGTGATAAAATGCTGGTATAGAAAGGGTGCACACAGAGTAACGGTGTAAAGATGAGAAGGATGACAATGTCTCTAGGAGTCACTCAGTATAAACGACTCTGCAAGGAAGGATAAATACATTAGTGTCATGCATAATAGTACAGTAAAAATTAAGACAGCACATCATAATGGTATGTTCACTCTATGTGAACACGGACATAATTCAAAAGAAATTAGACATAGAATAATGTATATATTAAGGCCTATTGATTAGGGCACTGGAAGGATATTACTCATAATCGTAGCAAAAATACGTATTTTCCCTGTTCTCTATGTATTTCACATTTGCTATATGGTACATGGCTACCACCCCTTCGCATACATTCTCCATAGGACTATACGTCACCACTGGCATCTACTTGGGGAGGCGCATCCGAACATTCCTGAATTTAATTTACCATTTCTTCCCTGTTTCAAAAGGGTTCCCAATATAAAAGATAAATTGGTGAGAGCTGACCTCGGAAGAGACTCTCTACCGTCATGCCAATTGACATTACATCAGCCTAGGTGCAGCACGTTCCCATGCCTACACTGTAACCAGTGTGGCAATGTACAGAAGGGTAAAACCATCTTTCACCCCCACTCTGGTAAACAGTTTAAGATTAAGGATTACTACACATGTGACACCCCTTATGTTGTATACCTAATCAAATGCCCATGTGGCCTTGTAGGCGAAACCACTCAGCCCATAAAAGACCAGATATTGAAGCACAAGTCCACTGTTAGGTGTAGAAATCTCTTACTACCCATTCCCAAACACTTCGCTGATCATAATCATAAAGTCTCACAACTGAGGTTTCAGGCTATAGAACAAGTTTCTACCCCCAGGCGAGGTGGCGATCGCATTAGTCTATTGAAACAAAGGGAGGCATATTGGATACATACACTAAATACTTTGCACCCTCGGGGGTTAAATAGGGATTATGATCTCATGTCATTTGTTTAATCTATTTATGACAGACTGTTCTCCTATGATCCTGTGTTCCCCGATTATGAGTAATATCCTTCCAGTGCCCTAATCAATAGGCCTTAATATATACATTATTCTATGTGTAATTTCTTTTGAATTATGTCTGTGTTCACTTAGAGTGAACATACCATTATATTGTGCTGTCTTAATTTTTACTGTACTATTATGCATGACACTAATGTATGTATCCTACCTTGCAGAGTCATTTATACTGAGTGACCCCTAGAGACATTGTCATCCTTCTCATCTTTACACCGTTACTCTGTGTGCACCCTTTCTATACCAGCATTTTACCACCACCCTCCGTACCCTTTGGATCTTTCTCTGACCCCTTTAAAATGGCCGCTGGAAAGCAAGCACTTAGACTGTGGACCGCACATCCCAGCCGCATCACTTCCGCAATGTCCTCTTTCCATATTAGTTCCGATCACATGACCAGACTGTTAGTCCCGCCCATCACACACTTATGTGCGACACTCCTTCCCATGGTCGGCAGACTAGCGGTGGATGCCGCGTCACTGACAAACATGCCGGCACACTTCTCCTGGTAAGTTAACCACTATCGCTCACTGTGATTGTACAATTATCACTAACTTTAACATCCGCAACCTGGATTAAAGGACCTGCTACATTATTCACATTACTTTTAAGTTACCCTATTTATATTGGACAATCCAATCTGGACAGCATATCTCTAAGCAGTTTACTCTGGCAATATCACCATTTTCTATGCGATCACATCTGCACCATTTATTCATATAAGCTGGCACTTACCATTCTTGTGTCTTTCACTATTATAGCACTAGTGCCGCTGACCCTGCACTACTTTCATTAAGACGCTTTTTTGTCTCCTTTATGGAACTGGTAGGTTCCCAATACAACGGTTTCTTATACCCTCATCTAGTCTACCTCGCAACTATAACTCTGTCCATTTGATCTTACTATAGGCTCCAGCTTATTTTTGACATCTTTGCACTAGGTTTTCTGAGCAAAAATATGTATTTTCCCTGTTCTCTATGTATCTCATATTTGCTATATGGCCATTTCCCTCTATTTTGTATATACCTTATTTATTTTTATATTTTGTTGTACACCTTTTAGACGTTGGATGTCCAATGGTTTGTTTGTTTATAATTTTCTTGTAAACACACTTCTTTTCTTATGTAGTTACTGAAGAAGGCTAGGCAGTGAGGCCGAAATGGTTAATTTTGATGACTACAATAAAATAACAAATACTTCATATAAGTTGAGTGCCTAAGTTTATCTTTCTCTACATATGGTTTTGGACCCTACTAAGGCACCCTATCTGCATAGTGCATACGGTTTCTTCTCAAACTGTGTAGGGGTGGGCACCATGCATGCCAAGATAGGGATGGGGATTGGTGTCATGCACACCAGGATAGGGATTAAGGGGCCATGCATACCAGGTTAGGTATGATGGGAGCCATGCATACCAGGATAGGGATGGAGACTAAGTATACCAAGATAGGGATGAGTGGGCCATGCATACAAGGATAGGGATGAAGGGGTCATGCCAACCAGGATAGGGATGAGAGGGCCATGCATGCCATGATAGGGATGAGGGGGCCATGCATACCACGATAAGGATGAGGGGACTATGCATACTGTGTATGGATGGGCACCATGCATGCCAAGATAGGGATGGGGATGGGTGTCATGCACACCAGGATAGGGATAAGGGGGCCATACATACCAGGATAGGGATGATGGGACCATGCATACATGCACACATGTTTTCCTCCTCTAAAACCTAGGGACATAACTACAATATGAGGACTTGGATGGGGACATGAGTACAATATGGGGACCTGGATATGGGGACATGAGTAAAATGTGGGGTCCTGGATGGGAACATATCTACAATTTGAAGACATGGATGGGTCATAACTAAAAGATGGGGACATAAATACAATATGAGGACCTGGATGGGGACATAACTACAATATGGGAACCTGGATATGGGAAAATAACTACAATATGGGGTCTTGGATATGGGGACCGAAATATGTCCCTACATACCATCAACTGATATGGCACTTCAGATCAATCTACTACCACAGACGGACTTACAAATCCTTGTAGTTTAAAGAAGAGATCTATAGGTGTAAAAAGCAAAAAAAAAACATTATTGAAAATCCATACAATGCAAGCAAGACCTAAGAAATATTCAAACAGGCATGTCCAGTAGGAAGGGCCCCAAGTACGGCAAAAAGCAGCTCCACATGTCAAGTATGGTCAAATGTATGACTCCAAAATCTGAAAGATTCATCAAAAGTAATAAACATCTATATCCGTATACAGTGCCTTGCGAAAGTATTCGGCTCTCTGGAACTTTTCAACCTTTTCCCACATATCATGTTTCAAACATAAAGCTACCAAATGTACATTTTTGGTGAAGAATCAACAACAAGTGGAACACAGTTGTGAAGTTGAATGAAATTTATTGATTTTAAATTTTTGTGGAAATATAAAAACTGACAGTGGGGCATGCAATATTACTCGGCCCCTTTACTTTCAGTGCTGCAAACTCACTCCAGAAGTTCATTGTGGATCTCTGAATGATCCAATGTTGTCTTAAATGCCTAATGATGATAAATATAATCCAGCACAGAGAACATCAGGAAGACCAAGGAACACAACAGGCATGTCTGTGATACTGTTGTGGAGAAGTTTAAAGCCGAATTTGGATACAAAATGATTTCCAAAACTTTAAACATCCCGAGGAGCACTGTGCAAGCGATCATATTGAAATGGAAGGAGTATCATACCACTGTAAATCTACCAAGACCTGGTCGTCCCTCTAAATTTTCACCTCAAACAAGGAGAAGACTGATCAGAGATGAAGCTATGAGGTCAATGATCACTCTAGATGAAGTGCAGAGATCAACAGCTGAGGTGGGACAGTCTGTCCATAGGACAACAATCAGTCGTACACTGCACAAATCTGGCCTTAATGGAAGAGTGGCAAGAAGAAAGCCATTTCTCAAAGATATCCATAAAAAGTGTCATTTACAGTTTTCAACAAGTGACCTGGCAGACACACCAAACATGTGGAAGAAGGTGCTCTGGTCAGATGAAACCAAAATCGAACTTTTTGGCAACAATGACAAACGATATGTTTGGTGTAAAGGCAACACAGCTCATCACCCTGGACACACCATCCCCACTGTCAAACATGGTTGTGGCAGCATCATGGTTAGGGCCTGCTTTTCTCCAGCATGGACAGGGAAGATGGTTAAAATTGATGGGAAGATGGATGGAGCCAAATACAGGACCATTCTTGAAGAAAACCTCTTGGAGTCTGCAAAAGACCTGAGACTGGGACAGAGATTTGTTTTCCAACAAGACAATGATCCCAAACATAAAGCAAAATCTACAGTGGAATGGTTCACAAATAAACGTATTCAGGTGTTAGAATGGCCAAGTCAAAGTCCAGACCTTAATCCAATCGAGAATCTGTGGAAAGAACTGAAAACTGCTGTTCACAAACGATCTCCATCAGACCTCTCTGAGTTCGAACTGTTTGCAAAGGAAGAATGGGCAGGAATTTCAGGCTCTCAATGTACAAAACTGATAGAGACATACCCCAAGTGACTTGCAGCTGTAATCGCAGCAAAAGGTGGTGCAACAAAAGTAAAAGGTTAAAGGGGCTGAATAATATTGCACACCCCACTTTTCAGGTGTATGATAGCATAATTAGTATCGCAGAAACATTTGCCCACCTCAGATGGACAGGTTACAGTGCAGTAGCAATATAGCGATGCTATTGATAACCAACCAAGTCTGGTTGTATGTTTTTGGCTCACAAATGGCGCAGTATAAGTGGCGTATAATATTTCCCTGCTGAAAAAACTTTGCAGGATTAGTATTGCAGAAACATTTTCCCACCACACTTGGACTTGTTAGGCTATGTGCACACGCTGCGGATTTTGCTGTGGATCCGCAGCGTTTCCGCAGCAGTTTCCCATGAGTTTACATTACAATGTAAACCTATGGGAAACAGAAAATGCTGTGCATATGCTGCGGAAAAAAACACGCGGAAACATTCCGCAGCATGTCACTTCTTTCTGCGGATTCCACAGCGGTTTTACACCTGCTCCAATAGAAAACCGCAGTTGTAAAACCGCAGTGAAATCTGCAAAAAAAACGCAGTAAATCCACGGTAAATCTGTGATAAATCCGCAGAAAAAATGCAGCGTTTTTGCCCTGCAGATTTATCAAGTCCGCTGCGGAAAAATCCGCAGTGGACCATTCTACGTGTGCACATAGCCTTACAATGCAGTAGCAATATAGCGATGCCATTGATAACCAACCAAATCTGACTGTATGCTTTTGGTGCACAACTGGAGCAGTACAAATGGCATATAATATTTCCCTGCTGAAAAAACTTTGCAGGGTTACTATCGCAGGAAAATTTGCGCAGTTAAGATGGACTTGTTAGGCTGGTTTCACATTTGCATTTTTTGCCGCTGCGTTTTTCCGCAAAAAAAGAAATGCAACATGTAGTAATTTCTAGAGGCGTTTTTTTGCCGCAAAAAAACGCATGTGTTTTTTTGCGGCAAAAAAAGTATTGCTGTCTATGTAAACGCATGCGTTTTTAAGCACATGCGTTTGTTTGCGTTAAAAACGCATGCGTTTTTATAGAAAAAAACAAGAATACACACTTATAAGCCACCCCCCACCATCAAGGTGATAAAGGGATCCAAACCCTAACCCTACCCCTAACCTTAACCCTAACCCTACCCCTAACCCTAACCCTAACCCTACCCCTAACCCTAACCCTAACCCTACCCCTAACCCTAGGGATCCTAACCCTAACCCTACCCCTAACCCTAGCTACTTCTATTTATAGTGGGTTTTCTTGTTGATTTTGATGATTGGCAGCTGTCACACACTTCTCAGCATGCATTTCAAAAACGCAAACGCAGGAAAAAACGCATGTAAACGCGGCAAAATGCTGCGTTTTTTTTCTGCATGCAAAAACGCATGCGTCTAAAAAACGCAGCGTTTGCACGCGTTTATATGTGTTTTTTCACCACATGCGTTTACGTTAAAAATGCTGCGTTTTTAAATGCAAATGTGAAACTAGCCTTACACTGTAATAGCAAAATTGTGATGCCATTGATAGCCAATCAAGTCTGATTGTATGCTATTGAGGCAGAACTGGCACAGCATAAATGACATATAATATTTCCCTGCTCAGAACAATTTGCAGGGTTAAGAGCAAAAATAATATTTTAATCATTGAGAATGGCTCTTATTATGAGTTGCAGCAGAAATGATATGTAATTAACCCTATTTTGTCCTACATGATCCCTTATGCAAATCTCTCCCTAACAGCAGTATTAATATTGATTATAATTAGCTCTAATAAGAGCTGTTGTTGCAGTTGAAAGAAATATAAATGGTGTCTAATCCCTGCCTATACACAGCTAAAACTCTAGCTCAGCAGCATCTCTCCCTGCTCTGCCTGTTTCCACTGGTGCACTGTACCAAGCATAGAGTCCCTGGTCTTACATAGACCAGATTACGCTATGTGGCTAGCAAATCATAGTAATACCACTACCAACATGGCTACGACATTATAGTGACTGGCAGGCAATCCCCGCATCTTTCTCTGCATCAAGTTTTCTAAAGACACTTGCAGGCCTGCTCTCTCCACTTCATGATCTGCTTGCATGTGTGCTCTTTCTGTTTCTTTATCTGCCTTCAGGCATGCTCTTTCTGATTGTTGGTCAGCTTGTTTTAGCTTTAGATGAATCTCTTGTGCAGCAAAGGAGGATCTGACTTTTGCTGCCTCAGCTTCTGCACAAATGAAAGCAGCACATTCTCTTATTGAAGACTTGTTAGAGCAGCTTGCTTGGGACTTCATCCTGACTGACTGGCAGACATTGCGTGTCTGTATGCGGACTGCTGAATGCCTTTGTATGGACCTGAGCCCAGGTAGGAAAAGACTTTAGTGCGGTCTGATTCTTTGCACTTACTGGAGGTTGCGCTCTTGTTACTTGTGACTGTATGGCGGCTGCTGCAAAACTGGAATGCAGTACAGAGTGGATGATGGTGGTGTGGTGCCCCAGGGTCCTGGTCGTCACAGTAGCATTGCTTTCCTCACGGGGAGAGTGATGTTACGTTCAGGTAATCACCATACACACAACATGTTCACACTCCAGCCAAAAGGGGGAGCTTTTGATCCTAGGTGACTCCCCCATATATGTTGTGGTTTGGAGGGAAAGATGGATCAGATTGTCAGAGAGACAGAAGAGAGCAGACCGACATAGAGTGTCAGAAGGTCTGAAGGGGCTGTGTAGTCTGAAGCGCTACAGCTCCTGGAGAAAGAGACAGACAGAAAGTCGAACATTGTTCAGTGAGTGTGCAGGAGAGCGAAGCACGGGAGAGGATATATCAGGGGAGACCAGCTACGAGCAGGCTGCCTCCTTCTGAGACGCAGATAATCGGTAGCCGGACCACCGGGGTTGTAAGGGACTCTATGACTTACAGCAGAGATCGGCAGGACAGCTCAACTGCAAGTTACCTGTCCGCCACACACACCTGAGACACAGTAACACATAGAGCTCAGGGTGTGATAGAGTCCCTGTAAAAAGGCTCGAGTTACCTGTCATGCAGGTATTATCCTATCCTATCCTATATGGGGGACAGAGAGAAGAACTGTGAGGACCTTATCTGAAGCCATAGGCAGTAAGGGACTACAACACCACCTAGCTTGAGGAAGACTTTTAACTCCACCTGCTAAAGGAGACTCTGGATTCGCTTCCAAGCCGGCTGGACCCTGCCTGCCCTGTGACCTGGTACCCTGAACTGTGGCTGCCTGAAGTCTTCAGTAAACCAGGTAAAGAGACTGCAAACATGTGTCCTTGTTCTTTACTGCGCCATTTACCATCTTCCATCCACACACCGGGAGCCCTGGGGATACACTTCACCTGTGGGAAGTTATACCATTTAGCTGCCATAACATCACCCCAGAGAACCCCTTAAAGCAGCGTCGGTCCCCACTGACCGAATACCACAGGTGGCATCACGAACATAAACATTATTCATTAAATCCCCTTAAAGACTTTCCCCTTTTTACATGAGCGCCCAGGGCCACAGACCGGGTCGCCACCGTGACATCCCCTGTGAACACTGGACCCAGTACCGGGTACCCCACGGCCCTGGTGGGCGACTCAGCGGCTCCGTATAGTGCAATCCACTATCGCATGCTACTAGCATCTATTTTACTGTTCTCTTTTCTTCATTCTCATGATGTGCAATTTGACATACAGAACAAACCTCAGTCTTCCACAATAAGCAGACTGCTCTCTGTAGTCTAACTTGTTTATTGGTCAACAGGTTGATGTATGTGAATTGAAATATATGTGGATGAATGTGGTACAGCTACAAAAATACACATAACAGGTTTAAGTATTGAGCTTAGACTATCACATAACTACGACATTTACAATTAACAGTGAAAGCACACAGCAAAATGGAACTTGTGCATGTGAACACATGACCTTGTAACAATCACCGTCTGATTAAACAACAGTTCTGAATACACAATACAACAGAACAAAGCTAGGTCCCTTAACAGATATACTTTACCCAGGATAATAGAGTTTCAGTAACATAATGAAGGAGAAAGTTTTGCACAACTGTTCTACTAGACTGCTTCATACAAAATGACTGCTTCACCAGGATCTTCTTACCCAAAATGCATTGGTTTTTCATACCAAGCGTTTGACAGCTTAACAGAAAAACAACTTGTATTAAACCCCTTTCTGACCTCGAATGGGATAGTACATCCGAGTTCAGATCCCCCTCTTTGATGCAGGCTCCAGCGGTGAGTCCGCATCAAAGACGGGACATGTCAGCTGTTTTGAACAGCTGACATGTGCGCGCAATAGCGGCGGGTGGAATCGCGATTCATCCACCACTATTAACTAGTTAAATGCCACTGTCAAACTCTGACAGCGGTATTTAACTAGTGCTTCTGGCCATCCGGCTGGAAATGCGTGCATCGCTGACCCCCGTCACGTCATGCGTCAGCAATGCATCAGCATAACAACCAGAGGTCTCCTTGAGACCTCTATGGTTGTTGATGCCAGATTGCTTTGAGCCTGTGGTCAGCGCTCATAGCAAGCCTGTAATTCTACTACATTAGAGCGATTTGAGCATCGCTCCTATGTAGCAGAGCCGATCGAGTTGTGCCAGCTTGTAGCCTCTCATGGAGGCTATTGAAGCATGGCAAAAGTAAAAAAAAAGCTTTAAAAAATATGAAAAAAATATATAAAAGTTTAAATCACCCCCCTTTCGCCCCATTCAAAATAAAATAATAAAAATAAAATCAAACCTACACATATTTGGTATCGCCGCTTTCAGAATCGCCCAATCTATCAATAAAAAAAGGCTTAACCTGATTGCTAAATGGCATAGCGTGAAAAAAGTTGTACACGACATGCTAAAACCAATGATGTCGTTCCAAAGTACAACTTGTTACGCAAAAAATAAGCCCTCACATGGCCATATTGACGGAAAAATAAAAAAGTTTTGGCTCTGGGAAGGAGGGGAGCAACAAACGAAAATGCAAAACGAAAAAAGCTGGCGTCATGAAGGGGTTAAACATCACCAGATGGTGTTTTTCCCGAATTAGACGTCACTAACAGATTATTACTAGTGTTGAGCGATACCGTCCGATACTTGAAAGTATCGGTATCGGAAAGTATCGGCCGATACCGGCAAAGTATCGGATCTAATCCAATACCGATACCCGATACCAATACAAGTCAATGGGACTCAAATATCGGACGGTATCCCTGATGGTTCCCAGGGTCTGAAGGAGAGGAAACTCTCCTTCAGGCCCTGGGAACCATATTAATGTGTAAAAGAAAGAATTAAAATAAAAAATATTGCTATACTCACCTCTCCGACGCAGCCTGCACCTTACCGAGGGAACCGGCAGCGTTCTTTGCTTAAAATGCGCACTTTTCCTTGCTTCCGTGACGTCACGGCTTCTGATTGGTCGCGCCCCGCCCATGTGGCCGCGACGCAACCAATCACAGCAAGCCGTGACGTAATTTTAGGTCCTTCAGTATTTTAAAATTACGTTCCGGCGTTGTGATTGGTCGCGTCGCGGTCACATGGGCGACGCGACCAATCACAAGCCGTGACGTCACGGGAGGCAGGAGACGCGCGCATTTTAAGCAAAGAACGCTGCCGGTTCCCTCGGTAAGGTGCAGGCTGCTTCGGAGAGGTGAGTATAGCAATATTTTTTATTTTAATTCTTTCTTTTACACATTAATATTGTTTCGATACCGATACCCGATACCACAAAAGTATCGGATCTCGGTATCGGAATTCCGATACCCGCAAGTATCGGCCGATACACGATACTTGCGGTATCGGAATGCTCAACACTAATTATTACTGCTTCTTAAAGTTCCCTGTGTCTTTTAAATAATTATGCAGTGGAATCTAGTGTAAGTGAGCAGGCATCCTTATGCCCCCAGCAGCATCTTAAAGAGAGAGAATGCAAGATTTTCATACAAATACAGGTTACACTCATAGACAGGAACCTAATGATCGCTGTCAACCTGGACCATGTGGGAGAGGGCCCCTACAACACCAGCACCTATTTCAGCTGACTTTGCATCCCACGGTGTGAGGGGATATTATAACTGAAAGGAGCAAAGGATGAGGAACATTGTAACAGGAAGGGATCAAGGATGAGAGACATTATTACAGGATGGGGGCCACGGTGGGGGAAATTATTGCAGGGAACAACCAAGGAGTGGACATTATTAAATGGGGGTTTAACACACATCTTTATAGCATCTAAAATACTGTAAAGGCCCATACATCTGACCAACATGCAGGCGGGGGCTCAGTTGCAAATTTTGCACTGAGGCCATAGGACTCTAGTTACATCACTGCTCATAGCTGTTGCAGACAGGCAAAAAAGGAGATTGTGCTATGGCAATATCAGCATATTACGTAGCAAGTAGTTGGGAACCGTAAACACTTGCTATTAAATTGCTCTGCCACATGATTTATATAGGGCCACGTAGGAGCCTAGCATGTGAGTTTCATACCTGGTGTAGGATCCCTGCCCACCAAAAAAGAGACTTCCCTATTGGAGAGGCAACAATTTTCACAGATAAGGCTACTTTCACACTAGTGTTGCTTGCTGTCCGTCGCAATGCGTCGTTTTGGAGAAAAAACACATCCTGCAAAGTTGCCCGCAGGATGCGTTTTTTCTCCATAGACTTTCATTAGCGACGCATTGTGATGGATTGCCACACGTCGCATCCATCGTGCGACGGATGCGTCGTGTTTTGGCGGACCGTCGGCACAAAAAAAACGTTCCATGTAACTTTTTTCGTGCGTCGAGTCCGCCATTTTTGACCGCGCATGTGTGGCCGAAACTCCACCCCCTCCTCCCCGGAACTCACAATGGGCAGCGGATGAGTTGTAAAATTGAATCCTCTGCCCACGTTGTGCTAAATTAACACACTGTCTGTCGGTACGTCGGTTTGCGACGGCCCGTACCGACAGACTAGTGTGAAAGTAGTCTAAGATAATGTAGAAGATTGGTGCCAAAGAAAAATAATAGTGAGAGGGATTATTACCAGCATTGAGAGAGTGTGCAGCTCTACAGGGATAGATATTGCCTGATTTCTGCAGTGTGTTAGAGGTCCTGCTGAGGAGAGTGCCAGCAGACTGACATAATTGTCATCTATGTACCTCTGTTTAAGTCATTCTGTGGGATTAAGATTTTTGAAACCATAAAGATTGTTTTCTCCTCATAATTATATTTTGATAGACCTGCTGTGTGTATTGCCTGCATTGTTCTGCTGTCACTGAATGGGGAATCATTGTCACCAAGAACCTCTGCATCTATATACAAAGGGGAATATTATCTGGCCGCTCTATTATAACGTAGTTCTGCCAGACAACATCAACACCAAACCATACCAGCCCATTTACATGCCAAGTCTAAGTAGGCATTTCACACCTGATGACCTAATGGAAGCAATCCACAGTGCTATATACTTTTAATTACTTCAGTACTGTTCTATCTGTACTCACACATCTTTGTGTGCATGACTCAGAGAAAGCAGAGGGCAATTTCCTGAGCTGTTTTTCATATTTGTTCTTATAGTTGCAGGGAATTCTATACTTAGAGTTGCTTTATGAGCTGGCGGTGTAAATTTCTCTGTTTCATTATTTTTTCAGGCTTCATTGACAAATACAAATACATGTCACCAACAGTGATTTATAGCTTTATTACTGACTTGCTGATAACAACATATTGAGTTAGTTAGGGTTATTCATGCACATGTCCTTTCAAATAATTTTGGAACTTGCAGATAGTATTAATAAGTAGACATTTTTCTCACATTACAGACATATATAAAGGAAAAGGATAAGTATATGAATATAGTTGAAGGAAGGCGCACATATAGTAGCAATGAAGAGAAGCAGTAGTTTCACTACAGTGAATTGGGTAAGGTTAGGGGTAGCAATAAGCAGTATTTATATAAATATATAATAAATATAAATATAAATATATATGCAATTATAGAGAGAGTTTATAAACAGGGTTATGTCTGATTATGTACAGCCATCAAGGGGTGCCAAAGTCATATCAAAGTTTACAGACCAAGAATCTCAGAGGTGACTATTTGTTTTAATTGAGGCAACCTGTTTAACTAAAGAGAGGTAGGGTACATCAGCAAAAATACAGTATGCTGCAAAAATAATTTCATAAAGTAATGGAGGCAACCAGCCCTCATTAATTTGGTTAGCCCAAGGCCATCAGCACTGTCGGTAGTACTGCTATAGGATTGCAGCCACATTGTTACAAGAGCTTTCCCAGATTTCAGTTTTATAAGGTTCTGTGGTTGTCCTATGGAGAAAGCTGCCCTCTTTTGAAGCAGGTTAGATTGGAATCAAACTCGACAGTTGTGACGTCACACAGGATCACCGGAGCTCACCATTGTAGTCAGAGACACATTAAATCTACTATATAATTGTCTAAGGATCACTTCCATCTTTCTGTCTGTCCTTCTGTCTGTCTGTCTTTCTTTCTGTCACGGATATTCATTGGTCACGGCCTCTGTCTGTCATGGAATCCAAGTCGCTGATTGGTCGTGGCAAAACAGCCATGACCAATCAGCGATGGCCACAGTCCGGCGGAAAAATGGCCGCTCCTTCCTCCCCGCAATAAGTGCCCGCTCCGTACTCCCCTCCAGTCTGCCCTCACACAGGGTTAATGGCAGCAGTAACGGACCGCATAATGCCGCGGTGTAATGCACTCCGTTACCGCTGCTATTAACCCTGTGTGACCAACTTTTTACTATTCATGCTGCCTATGCAGCATGAATAGTAAAACGATCTAATGTTAAAAATAATTAAAAAAATAAAAAATCTTTACATACTCACCATCCGTCGGCCTTTCCCGCTTGCGACGCTCCGGTAACCGGTCCATGCTGCAATCTCGCGAGACCGCAATGCACTCAATGCACCGGAGTGCACGAGCAGCGTCGGTAACCGCTTCGCTTGGATCCAGGGGCTCCGGAAGGTGAGTATATAACTATTTTTTATTTTATTTCTTTTTTTTAACAGGGATATGATGCCCACATTGCTATATACTACGTGGGCTGGGCAATATACTACATGGGCTGGGCAATATACTACGTGGCTGGGAAATATACTACATGGGCTGTGCTACATACTACGTGGCTGGACAATATACTACATGGGCTGTGCTATATACTACGTGGCTGGGCAATATACTACATGGGCTGTGCTATATACTACGTGGCTGGGCAATAGACTACGTGGCTATACAACGTGGGCTGCGCAATATACTACGTGGACTGCGCAATATACTATGTGGGCTGCGCAATATACAACATGGGCTGCGCAATGTACAACGTGGGCTGTGCAATGTATTACGTGGGCTGCGCAATGTACTACATGGGTTGTGCAATGTACAATGTGGGCTGCGCAATGTACAATGTGGGCTGCTCAATGTACTACATAGGCTGCGCAATGTACTACATGGGCTGCGCAATATACTACGTGGGCTGCGCAATGTACAACGTGGGCTGCGCAATGTACAACGTGGGCTGCGCAATGTACAAAGTGGGCTGCGCAATGTTCTACGTGGGCTGCGCAATGTACTGCGTGGACTGCGCAATGTACTGCGTGGGCTGCGCAATGTACTGCGTGGGCTGCGCAATGTACTGCATGGGCTGCGCAATATACTGCGTTGGCTGCGCAATGTACTGCGTGGGCTGCGCAATGTACTGCGTGGGCTGCGCAATATACTGCGTTGGCTGCGCAATGTACTGCGTGGGCTGCGCAATGTACTGCGTGGGCTGCGCAATGTACTGCGTGGGCTGCGCAATGTACTGCGTGGGCTGCGCAATATACTACGTGGGCTGTGCTATACACTATGCATACATATTCTAGAATACCCGATGCGTTATTATCGGGCCACCATCTAGTGATTAATAAGAACATAACTGTAACAATAAGGGATATTATGATAGTGAGAACTACCAATGGTGGAAACACAGGTCAGAGGCAAATAAATACATAATAAATACGATATAACCACTCCAAACATCAATCTTGTATATATATCCAGAGTGGGCAATATAACAATATAGAAATCAAATGGACCATAAGTAAATGGCACTAAAAAGTGTGGATGAGATGGCGGAGTAGAAAGAAAATACTGGAAGTAAAATATTACCTCAGACCTGCGGTGCCACAGCCTCTACGCACATTTCGACCCGTGTGCCTTCTTACAGGAAACTCAAAAGCAGAAAAACCCAAGGTCGTGAAGGGGTTAAAGGGAATCTGTCACTGGATTCATGCTGCTCAATCCACAGAATCAGAGCTTGGCTCTGCAAATGCAGCCAGGAATACTGTATTTTACTCTGAAACGCTCCAAGGTAGTGGAGAAGACATACTTTGAAGAGCTGGTCAGGGACCATAGGGAGAGATGTGATGAGTCTGATGCAGTTCTTGCCCAACTCCCGGTGATTGACACATCATTGCTTATGCACATGATCAGAAAATTCTGAGAATTTAAAAGATAGTAATATTTTAAAACCTAGAAAGTTAAAAACCTAAAAAGTGAAAAATAACTCGTCCAAACACAAGGCCACATATATGTTAGTATGCTAGCAAAACACTCTTAACATGGAAGTGACTTCAAGGCGAGTAATATTTAAAGGATTATATATATTCTTTCACAGAAATGCATTAAAGGTATTTATTTTTAATAAAGTCAGAGAACTGTTATACAAAAACCCTGTTTGCTTATGAATCAATGTTATGGTTTATTTTTCTTATCACCTGTGTAGATCTGCAGTGAAATGAAAAACCAGTTTAATTAAAAAAAAGCAAAATATCAAAAGCTGATGTGTTATTTGATTTAACCCATTTCATTCTGTTTTAAATTTACAAAAATATGTTAGATTACTCTTCATATGTTACTGCGAAATGACTACATATGCATACATATGACAATTATAACTGGGTCCTGAAGACCAGAGGTCTCATAGTCTTTTATCTCCTGTTTGCTACCTGTTACAGTCTGATAAGATACAGTATACAATAGTAAGTCTGATAAAATATATACTGCCTCTCTTTTCCATTTTTCATTCACTTGTATTTTTTGCAGAGTATGTAAAATATTTGCTTGTGGTCTATCTGGACATTTCTTCACTATCGTTTCTGGGACCCCGTGCTTTTAGCGCTCATTACCAAACACTGCCAAAGTGTTCAGCAACTGATCCAGCAGTTTGGTAGTCTCATAATCACAGTTTAGTAACATCTGGGGGAGGTGGGGTGAAAGCACACACCTCTAGAGAAGACTGAAAAATTGTCCAGGTGGACTGCAAGCTGAGATTTCACAAACTGCACTCTAAAAGTAAGAAATATGAAAAACTCTGCAATGGAGCAAAACAGAAAAGGGCGACAGAATCAGGGAAGCTAATGGATGTTTATAAGGGTGCTTTCACACAGCACTCCACTTTGTCCTACATTCGTTGGTGCCATCGTGGTTTATGTCCAAGCCGCCCACAAAATGGAAATCGGGTATATGCGGCCAACAGGGACATTGACTATAATGGTGCTGAAATAGTCAACGTATGCTCTGTCATGCAGCATTTTCAGGCATATACATCCACTGGAGGCGCAGACTAAGATGTAATAGTCTGTGTCTGAGTGGCAGCCTCCAGTAGGTGAATACACCCCAAAATAATGCATGACAGAGCACACATTGACTCCATCGGCACCACTAAAGTCAATGGCCCTGGAGGCGCACACACCGGAATCCTATTTTTCGGGGGGTTCGGACGTAAGTCCCGATACGACCAATGAACGTAGGACAAAGCATAGTATTAAAGCACCCTAAGGCAGGGATGGGGTTCTTGAGGCCCATGATGACCTTTTATACAGCCCCTCAACAGATTCCTGGGAACCACAGTGCTTGGGCCAGCATCTGTGCTTTGATGGTCGCCAGTCTTTTTGTTTCTTCTTGCTTTGTGATCATGTGCATGCATCATTCACTACTGAACTCTGAGGCACGTGCAATGAAGAATTACATCCTAAAACTAGTGCCAGTGTCAGGATGTTCTTTGTGGGTGCAGTTAGTGCGCGATTTGCACAGCCACCTCTACCTTAAAGAATTTAGACAAAAACACACGCATTGTTGCCAAGGTGTAACACTCTTGCCACTTAATGTTCAACTTAGCAATTATTATTGCCACTGACTTTATTTTAATATTAACAGCCAACTGAATTTTTGTATTTGGGCTTCACAGGAAAATGTAATTTTGTCTATGGACTGCAATACACAAGTATTGAAAAATATAGAACAAGCAATTAAAGAATCGCAGGCTCAAGTCTCTTAAAAAGTAAAGTAAAAAAGAGAAAAACAATGCTTTTAAAAATATAAAATGTAATCACTGATTTTTCAAGCTTAAAAAGCAATTAAACAAGCATATGTAGGATGGCTGCATTTTTAAAAGACAGATCTATCAAAATATAACATTTCATAACCCACGTTTTAAATGCCATTAAAAGAAAAAAAAATCAAAATGCCAGATCTGCATATGTGCTTTTCAGACTGAAACAATAATCAAAAAGCACTTTCTGTATTAGGGCTAAGAACTTGTTAAGGTATAGCTCTCCCAATGTATGAAGGTGTATAGTAACACTAGTGGAGTACTCCCAAAAATATTACAAAACTAAGAAAAATGGAGTAAGCCATAAACCACATAGATGCGCTTTTTCAGTAGACCATGCCTCCCTCAAAATGTCGTACATACTCCAACAACCCCCTTTGTAGTCCCAATATCAATATAGCACAGTTTCATTAGCGGAAAAGAAAAAAGTTGTGTATCTTTAATGGGATTATTTCCTAATTTTTATTTTACTAATAAAAACCACCTTTACAAGTTTGGTGCTGCCATAATCATACTGATCTGGAAAACCACACTGCCAGGTTGTTTCTATAGCACCAAAAGTACCCCAAAAACAAAATTCTAAATTGTTTTCACCATTTTGTCTCACTTGGAGTTTATTTCCATTCTGCAGGCATATTATGGTAAAATTAATAGTGTTATTCAAAACTATAACTCGTAATGCAAAAATAAAGAAAAGCAAAAAAATGATGACTCTTCAAAATAATGGAAGAAAAAATGAAAGCTAAACAAAAATTGGTGACGGAGGAAAGAGGTTAAAGGGGTTGTTCACTTTCAGAAATATTTTTGGTTATAAGCTTCAACAGTAGTAAAAAACAAAAAAAAGGCCACATTCAGTATTTGGTTAGCATTTTACAGCAGTATTTGTAAGCCAAAATCAGGAGTGGAACAATCGGAGGAAAAGTATAAGAGGAACACGTTACCACTTCTGTATTTTCTTCCCACTCCTGGTTTTGGCTTACAAATAACTGATGTTAAATACTCATTAAATACTCAACATGTGCAAATGGCTTAAATGTTACTTACCATCCCACGCTTTGCCAGACTTTGTAGTTTGTCTACAGTGCTGATGTCATGCTAACAGCCAGCAAGCTCATGGAAGTAATGGAAATAAAGAATCTTCTCCTAAATAATATCAGAGAGAACAAATGACCACCATACACAACACAATCCACTATACCAAGACCAATAATACCCCACACATGAACAAAATACCACCACACCATGACCAGACCACATAGTGACCGAATAATACCACATACAAGGAGAAATACCACCACATCATAACTAAACTACATATTCCACCACATAGTGACCAAATAAAGCCACATACTGGGGATAAATACCACCACTCCGTTATCAGACCAAAAATCACCAACACATAGTGACCGAATACTACAATACTGATCATGAAAACAAACTACAATATTAACAAATTAACAATATTGTTACCACCAGTGACATTATACACAGGAGCTCTGTACAAAGTATTCAGTGTATAATGTAAGTATACAGGTAATACAGTGATCACTAGTGACATTATACACAGGAGCTCTGTATACAGTGTCAATGAACAGGTAATGCAGTGATCACCAACATCATTATACACAGGAGCTCTGTATATAGTGTACAGGTAATACAGTGATCACCAGTGACATTATACACAGAAGCTATGTATATAGTGTCAGAGTATAGGTAATACAGTGATCATCAGTGACATTATACAAATGAGCTCTGTATATAGTGTCAGTGTACAGGTAATACTGTGATCACCAATGACATTATACACAGGAGCTCTGTATATAGTGCCATTGTACAGGTAGTACAGTGATCATCAATGACATTATGCACAGGGGCTCTGTAAATTGTGTCAGTGTACAGAAAATGCAGTGATCACCGGTGACAACATACAGAGTAGCTCTGTACACAGTATATAGTGTATAGTGTGCATGTACATGTAATACAGTGACTCATCAATGACGTTTGTAGTTGAAGTCCTTCTTTTCGTCTTCATCCAGCACAGTCCGCCATCACTTCTTCCAGCCAGGACTTGTCTCTGCAAAAAATAACACACAGTAATTAATAGCTGATCACTTCCGGAGCACATTCCCCACATTTTTCCCTGACTTCTAATTCATCAGATGAAGAAAAAAAGCGACATAGTGCCACACTGCACAGTAACAGGATCCCCCTTTTGTTCCCACCATGGAAAACAGTTTACTAAAAAGTAAATTATATTACAGTAACAATAATATCTCTAAATGGACCCTAAAGAAATTATGTTCCCAACTTGTCACTATAAACTAATACAGCATGTTCCTCATTCTGGCCCCCAAACAGTATCCAAGTCCCTCATCCTTGACGCCCTTTATTTAATAATCTCGGCCAGCCTAGCACCCTTTATTTTATAATATGCCCCAGCCTGGCCCCCTATGTCGCTTATCTAGTCTGGCCCCAATATCTGCAACCTGGGCCCCAGATATCCATCTTGCCTCCCCCCAGCTATCCATACTGGCCCATATATGTCCCTTGTCCTAATATCTCTCCTGGCCCCATTAATACAACCTGGTCCCTTGTCCAGGCTTACATATACCCATTCTGCCCTTCCACATATCCATCCTGGCTCCCATATGTCCCTTGCCCTGCCATTCCCATATATCAATCCTGGCTCCCATATGTTCCTTGTCTTGCCCCCCTGTATCCATCCTACCCCCTCCATATATCCATCCTGGTCCCTTGTCCTTGCACCCCCATATATCAATCCTGGCTCCCTCATATATCCATCCTGACCCCTGGTGCTGCTCCCCCTCATATATCCATCGTGGCCCCTTTTGCTGCTCCCCCTCCTATATCCATCCTGGCCCCTTGTGATGTTTCCCCCATATATCCTTCCAGGTCCCTTGTGCTGTCCCCCCCCCATATATCCATTCTGGCCCCATGTGCTGCCCCCCATATACAGTGGAGAAAAAAGTATTTAGTCATCCACCAATTGTGCAAGTTCTTTCACTTAAAAAGATGAGAGAGGCCTGTAATTGACATCATAGGTAGACCACAACTATTAAAGTCAAAATTAGAAAACAAATTCAGAAAATCACCTTGTCTGATTTGGCAAGATTTATTTAGAACATTATGGCTCAAAAATTCTCAATTTCCCATTGACCAACATTGCTTGTGCACTACACTGCGGATTTGATGCAATTCCGTGCATCCAAAAAACGCTGCGGATCCACATCTAAATCCGCAACGTGTGCACATAGCCTTAAATAGTTTAGCATTTGTTTGCTTCAGATTAGGTCTTCAATTACAAAGTAGACCCTTAATAATTCAAGCAGGGTCTCTAGATCTCTGGATATTGCAGTTGTTTGCCACTGAATAATCCCCCCATATGGCAGCACTATGATTTTTCCTCCTTCCAGATTTCATAGGTAAAAACTGTCCAGATGGAATCATATGGAGAAAACAGAGTTGTGTGCATTGAGGAGTTATGGAATCACACAAAGTGCTTGCAGCTCCTTACTAGAGAATTCTAGGCATATTGTGTGCTGTCATATGGTGCATCCATAATACTGTACCACATTGGATGGAATGTGCTACAACACATAAGGGCCCAATAGATGTCTAATAGATGTCTGTATGGTGGCTCTGTACAACATGGAGGTTTAATTAAGCCATAATACTATGGTAATGTTCATGATTAGGGTTGAGCGACTTTTACTTTTTTGGGGTCGAGTCGGGTTTTGCGAAACCCGACTTTGTCAAAAGTCGAGTCGAGTGAAGTCGGCCGATTATCGCGAAAAGTCGGGGATCGACCGAAACATGAAACCCAATGCAAGTCAATGGGGAAGCATAGTCGGCAGTGAGTGGAGGCCAGGAAAACACCTACAGTGCCCATTTTAATGGCAAAAACATCCATTCTTGTTACTGAAGCTTGTCAATATTAGTTTACTTTATAATAATAGTTAGGCATTGGAAATTGGGGGTCATGTGGCTAAAGTTGTGGGAGGTAGGGCTGGTTAAAGTTTTTAGTGGGCCCAGGAAACATGGACTACGTCACGGCGGTGGAGCAGGGAGAGGTAAGTATTTCAACTTTGCAAGTGCTGTGATCCTGAGCAAGCAGGGGGGGCCCACTCGTTCACATTGGCACTGGCACAGGGCCCCTCACAGTACGGCGGTGTGTTTGCACGGCGGGGGCGCCTCCCACCGGCAGCGACACTTTTGCGTACTATGAGGGGTCCCGTGCCAGTGACGTCGCCAACGAGTATGCCCCCCCACCTGATGAAGGAACCTGCACTTTCACCTGCACCTTCCTCTTTGTCACCGTGTAAGGTGGTATAGTATGCGGGAAAAGGAACCTGACTTTCAGCAGGGTCAGATTCTGGCTGTGTAGAGTGCAAGGGGAATGTAGTGGTCTTTGTCAATGTACCAGCGGACTCATCTAGCAGTGGCTGGGCAATGGGCAGGATGAGGAGGAAACACAGATCTAGGCCCAAATAATAAAGTGGGCTAAATGCAGTTCAAAATTGGTAACAGGACTAACCAGGCGGCATTGCTTTGTTCAGTGGAGGACAACTGTAATGAGAGGCTGACACAGTGAGTAGGGGCAAATAAGTAACTAGGCTAAATGCAGTTCTAAATTGGTAACAGTAGGAAATAGGCGGCACTGTTTTGTTCAGTGGAGGAGAACACCAAGCAGCGGCAGACACCGTTACTAGGCCCCAACCAAACTAGTAGGCCAACTGCAGTGTTACATTAACAACTACTTAATGAGAGCCTGAAGGTTGAAGCTCAGACAAGGAAACCTGGAGGACAACACCAAGGAGGAGGAGAACACCAAGGAGCGGCAGACACCGTTACTAGGCCCCAACCAAAGTAGTAGGGCAACTGCAGTGTGACATAAGAAAATACTTAATGAGAGCCTGAAGGTTGAAGCTCAGACAGAGGAAACCTGGAGGAGAACACCAAGGAGCGGCAGACACCGTTACTAGGCCCCAACCAAACTAGTAGGCCAACTGCAGTGTTACATTAACAACTACTTAATGAGAGCCTGAAGGTTGAAGCTCAGACAAGGAAACCTGGAGGAGAACACCAAGGAGCGGCAGACACCATTACTAGGCCCCAACCAAACTAGTAGGCCAACTGCAGTGTTACATTAAAAAATACTTAATGAGAGCCTGAAGGTTGAAGCTCGGACAAGGAAACCTGGAGGAGAACACCAAGGAGGAGGAGAACACCAAGGAGCGGCAGACACCATTACTAGGCCCCAACCAAACTAGTAGGCCAACTGCAGTGTTACATTAACAACTACTTAATGAGAGCCTGAAGGTTGAAGCTCAGACAAGGAAACCTGGAGGAGAACAGCAAGGAGGAGGAGAACACCAAGGAACGGCAGACACCGTTACTAGGCCCCAACCAAAGTAGTAGGGCAACTGCAGTGTGACATTAAAAAATACTTAATGAGAGCCTGAAGGTTGAAGCTCAGACAAGGAAACCTGGAGGAGAACACCAAGGAGCGGCAGACACCGTTACTAGGCCCCAGCCAAAGTAGTAGGGCAACTGCAGTGTTACATGAAAAAATACTTAATGAGAGCCTGAAGGTTGAAGCTCAGACAAGTAAACCTGGAGGAGAACATCAAGGAGCGGCAGACACCATTACTAGGCCCCAACCAAACTAGTAGGCCAACTGCAGTGTTACATTAACAACTACTTAATGAGAGCCTGAAGGTTGAAGCTCAGACAAAGAAACCTGGAGGAGAACACCAAGGAGGAGGAGAACACCAAGGAGCGGCAGACACCGTTACTAGGCCCCAACCAAAGTAGTAGGGCAACTGCTGTCTTATATAAACAACTACTTAATGAGAGCCTGAAGGTTGAAGCTCAGCTTTTTCAGTGGAGGACAGCGTGATTGAGTGGCGCCGCAGACAGACAAAGGTAGTATGTGTTAACTAAAAAAGTTGGCTCTATGCATTTTTAAATTTGTTACAGGGGTACACAGGCAGCATTGGTGTGGTCAGTGGAAGACAATTGGAAGGTGGGACTGCAGACAGACTTCCTAGGCTTAAAATAATAAAATAGGCTCTATGCAGCTTCCATTAGGTGGCAGGGGTACACAGGCAGCATTGGTGTTGTCAGCGGAGGACAGTTGGAAGGAGGGACCACAGACAGACTTCCTAGGCCTAAAATAATAAAATAGGCTCTATGCAGCTTCCATTAGGTGGCAGGGGTACACAGGCAGCATTTGTGTGGTCAGCGGAGGACAATTGGAAGGAGGGACCGCAGACAGACTTCCTAGGCCTAAAATAATAAAATAGGCTCTATGCAGCTTCCATTAGGTGGCAGGGGTACACAGGCAGCATTGGTGTGGTCAGCGGAGGACGATTGGAAGGAGGGACCGCAGACAGACTTCCTAGGCCTAAAATAATAAAATAGGCTCTATACAGCTTCCATTAGGTGACAGGGGTACACAGGCAGCATTCGTGTGGTCAGCGGAGGAAAAATGGAAGGAGGGACCGCAGACAGACTTCCTAGGCCCAAAATACTAAAATAGGCTCTATGCAGCTTAAATTTGGCTATAGGGGTACACAGGCAGCATTGGTGTGGTCAGCGAAGGACAATTGGAAGGAGGGATCGCAGACAGACTTCCTAGGCCTAAAATAATAAAATAGGCTCTATGCAGCTTCCATTAGGTGGCAGGGGTACACCGGCAGCATTGGTGTGGTCAGCGGAGGACAATTGGAAGGAGGGACCGCAGACAGACTTCCTAGGCCTAAAATAATAAAATAGGCTCTATGCAGCTTCCATTAGGTGGCAGGGGTACACAGGCAGCATTGGTGTGGTCAGCGGAGGACAATTGGAAGGAGGGACCGCAGACAGACTTCCTAGGCCCAAAATACTAAAATAGGCTCTATGCAGCTTAAATTTGGCTACAGGGGTACACAGGCAGCATTGGTGTGGTCAGCGGAGGACAATTGGAAGGAGGGACCGCAGACAGACTTCCTAGGCCCAAAATACTAAAATAGGCTCTATGCAGCTTAAATTTGGCTACAGGGGTACACAGGCAGCATTGGTGTGGTCAGCAGAGGACAATTGGAAGGAGTGTCTGACACAGTAAGTACTCCAAGTCCCAAAACCTAAATTGATGTTAATGTATCCCAACCCCCTCCCCCCCAAAAAAAAAGGGTGGCATACTTAGGTAAAGGGGTGTGCTCCTATGCTGACTTTCAGACATTGTAATTTGGCGCAAAGTATTTACTGGTGTAAATGTAGGACAGGGCCCCTGACTATTTTAACTTGCATCATACATGTCAACAAATTGTTATTGTCTGTGCCAGGCATTGAAGGATTTCAGCGCATGGACTAAACAGTGGTGGAGCAGCGACAGATAATTTTGCAAGTGGTAGAGCACTGTTTGACCTTGGGGGGGACACTGTCTCCTGGCAAGCGGTACAAGCCCAGGGCCCCTCATGTTACAACGGTGTGTCTGAAGTTGGGTGCGCGCCACCACCGCCAGAGACACTTCATTGTACTATGAGGGACCCAGTGCCAGTGCCGTCGACCAAAAGTGGGCACACCCACCTCTTCAGACAAACGGCACTCTGACGGGTGCTTGCGACAAGTGGCGAGACCATGGCCCCGTGAGGTGAGTTAGGCCATTTAGGGAGGTGCAAACATGTCGTATGCTGGACAAACAGCAGCTGCAAATTAAGAGATTGGAACAGTCAGTAACACCAGTCCCAAAGCAAGACCTTTTTACAGGAAAGCTAGGTGTCAGCCGGGAAAGGTGGGGCAAAATAATTTGAAATCCATGAGTGGTTCATTTTAATGAAGGTTAGATCATCGACATTTTGGGTAGCCAGACGAGTCCTTTTTTTGGTCAGGATTGAACCAGCAGCACTGAATACTCTTTCTGATAGCACACTAGCTGCTGGGCAAGCAAGCTCCTGCAATGCATATTCGGCCAATTCAGGCCAGGTGTCTATTTTGGATGCCCAGTAATCAAAGGGGAATGACGGTTGAGGGAGAACATCGGTAATGGAGGAAATATAGTTAGTAACCATACTGGACAAATGTTGTCTCCTGTCACTTTGAATGGATGATGCTGTACCTGTCGTGTCTGAGGTCATTGCAAAATCACCCCACAACCTGGTCAGAAAACCCCTCTGTCCTACGCCACTTCTGATTTGCGCACCTCTAACACCTCTGCCCTGTTGCCCCCTGCAGCTCGTGTGAGAACCATCACCGGCGCTGTGTGCTGGGAATGCCTGAATCAAACGGTCTACAAGAGTAGCTTGTTTGGTTGCCAATATCTGTTCGAGGTTCTCATGTGGCATGATATTTTGCAATTTGCCTTTATAGCGAGGATCAAGGAGGCAGGCTAACCAGTAATCGTCATCGGTCATCATTTTTATAATGCGTGGGTCCCTTTTGAGGATACACAAGGCATAATCTGCCATGTGGGCCAATGTTCCAGTTGTCAAGTCAGTGCATATGCTGGGTTGAGGAGCACTTTCTGGCAAATCAGCGTCACTTGTATCCCTCAAAAACCCTGAACCTGGCCTTGCACCACCAGCAGTTTCTATTGCCCCCTGAGAAGCTTCCTCATCCAAAAAATACTCATCCCCATCATCCTCCTCGTCCTCCTCCTCTTCGCCCGCCACCTCGTCCTGTAGACTTCCCTGAGCAGACAATGGCTGACTATCATCAAGGCTTCCCTCGTCCTCGGCTGCAGATGCCTGTTCCTTTATGTACGTCAAACTTTGCATCAGCAGACGCATTAGGGGGATGCTCATGCTTATTACGGCGTTGTCTGCACTAACCAGCCGTGTGCATTCCTCAAAACACTGAAGGACTTGACACAGGTCTTGGAGCTTCGACCACTGCACAGCTGACAACTCCATGTCTGCCATCCTGCCCGTGTATTTGTATCTTCCTACAAATACATAACAGCACGCCTCTGTTCGCACAGTCTATGAAGCATGTGCAGTGTGGAGTTCCACCTTGTTGCAATGTCGATGATTAGGCGATGCTGGGGAAGGTTCAAAGACCGCTGATGGTTCTGCATACGGCTGAAGTGTACGGGCAAATGGCGGATATGAGAGCAAAGTCTGCGCACTTTCAGCAGCAGGTCGGGTAACCCCGGATAACTTTTCAGGAAGCACTGCACCACCAGGTTTAAGGTGTGAGCCAGGCAAGGAATGTGTTTCAGTTGTGAAAGGGCTATGGCAGCCATAAAATTCCTTCTGTTATCACTCACTACCTTGCCTGCCTCAAGATGTACAGTGCCCAGCCATGACTGAGTTTCTTGCTGCAAGAACTCGGACAGAACTTCCGCGGTGTGTCTGTTGTCGCCCAAACACTTCATTGCCAATACAGCCTGCTGACGCTTGCCGCTAGCTGTTCCATAATTGGACACCTCTTGTGCTACAGTGGCAGCTGCGGATGGAGTGGTCGTGCGACTGCGGTCTGTGGACGAGCTCTTGCTTCTGCTGGAGGACAAGGAGGAGGAGGGGTGATGAATGCCTACAGCCAACTGTTTCCTAGACCGTGGGCTAGGCAGAACTGTCCCAATAATACTGTCCCCTGTGAACCCTGCATCCATGACATTAACCGAGTGTGCCGTGATGGAGACGTAATGCCCCTGGCCATGCCTACTGGTCCATGCATCTGTTGTCAGGTGCACCTTTCTACTCACAGATTGCCTGAGCCCATGGACAATGCGGTCTTTTACATGCTGGTGGAGGGCTGGGATGGCTTTTCTGGAAAAAAAGTGTCGACTAGGTAACTCGTAGCGTGGTACAGCATAGTCCATCAGGGCTTTGAAAGCTTCGCTTTCAACTAACCGGTAGGGAATCATCTCTAACGAGATTAGTCTAGCAATGTGGGCGTTCAAACCCTGTGTACACGGATGCGAGGCTGACTACTTCCTTTTCCTTACGAGAATCTCATGTAGGGTGAGCTGGACTGGAGAGCTGCATAGGGTGGAACTAGCGGGGGTGCCGGTGGACATGGGTGACTGAGAGAGGGTTGGTGATGGTATTCTTGCTGTTGCCCTACATACAGTTTTTCCTACCACGAACCTGGTGATTCCATGACTGCTTTGGCCTTGCGACGAAACCGCCACATTACCTGCAGGTGGTGTTGTAAACGGTGGGCTTACAGTGAGGGAAGGGATGTCGCGTTGCTGACTAGCTTCATTGTGAGAGGGTGCTACAACATTAAGGGACGTTTGGTAGTTTGTCCAGGCTTGCAAGTGCATGGTGGTTAAATGTCTACGCATGCAACTTGTATTTAGATTTTTAACATTCTAACCTCTGCTGAAGGTCCTTGAGCATTTCTTACAGATGACTATGCACTGATCATTGGGATCTTGGTTAAAAAAATTCCAGACTGCACTCTTCCTACTATCAGATACCTTTTCAGGCATTGCACACTGAGCTACTTTAACCGGATGGCCACGCTGTCCTACAACTGGTTTTGGTTTTGCCACACGTTTTTGGCCAGATACGGGCCTGCCAGATGGAACCTGTTGCGATGTTGATGCCTGCTGCGGCTCCTCCTCCTCCGCTTCAGAGCTACTGCTGCCTGCACCCTGTTCCCCAAATGGCTGCCAATCGGGGTCAACAACTGGGTCATCTATGACCTCCTCTTCTATGTCCTGTGCACCTTCTTCTGGGTCACCGTGTAAGCCGGTGCTATAGTGTTCATGGCGGGGCTCCATAGTCTCATCGGGGTCAGATTCTAGATCAGTACACTGCGAGGGCAGTGTTCTGATCTGAGTTAAAGGAACAGCATAATAATCTGGCTGAGGCTGTGCATCTGTGCACTCCATGTCCGATTCATCTTGTAATGGGCATGGCCTGTTAACAATTTCCCTTTCTAACCCAGGCACGGTATGTGTGAAGAGCTCCATGGAGTAACCTGTTGTGTCGCCTGACGCATCCTTCACTGTTGTTCTGGGTGAAGGACAAAAGGAAGCGACTTGTTCCTGACCGGGAGCATCCACTGACGACGCACTGCTCTGACATTTGGCACTTTCCGAGGAGGAGGCGAAAGAGCTAGAGGCAGAGTCAGCAATGAAAGCCAAAGCTTGTTCCTGCTGCTCCTGCTTCAAAAGCAGTTTTCCTACTCCCAGAAAAGGGAGCCTTTCGAGGCCTTGTGTAGCCAGACGATGACGCTGGCTCAACAACTCGAGACTTAGGGGCTATATTGCTTTTCCCACGACCACCTGATGCTCCACGACCACCACCACTACCATCATTACCAGCTGGCAATGAACGCCCACGGCCACGACCTCTTCCACCAGACCTCCTCATTCTTGGAAAAATGTAACCAAACTAACAACCGTTATGTGGTCCTGTAAAACCAGGTAGAAGATGTACGTGAACTTGTTGTGAATTTAAATCTCCCTTTTTTATGTGTGGGAGAATGCAGGGAAAAATCAGGCCCACTGTATTGCACTACACAGTTTGATTGGCAGAAAGAGGCTGGCAGATATGGCACTAACAGGACTGGCGCAGATTGTTGTGAATTCTGCTCTTGGGCTCCCTCCGGTGGTTGTTCGTGGTAGCGCTGCTGTCTCTGAATCGCAGCATTTATCAGGTGTGTTCACTTTTGGCAATTTTGACTGGGCTATTTAGTCTTGCTTCACCCTTTCGTCAGTGCCAGTTGTCCATTGTTCCTGGAGGATTCACATCTCTGCCTGCTCTCTCCTGCTTTGCAGTTCTTTTCAACAAAGATAAGTTCTGTCCTTGATTTTTTGCTGTCCACATGCTGTGGTGGATATTTTCTAGTGTTTTAATACTGACCGCATAGTACCCTGTCCTATCCTTTCTATTTAGCTAGAAGTGGCCTCCTTTACTAAATTCTGATTTCAGTCTGTGTATGTTTTTTCCCTCTCCTCTCACAGTCAATATTTGTGGGGGGCTGCCTATCCTTTGGGAATTTTCTCTGAGGCAAGATAGTTTTCTCTTTTCTATCTTTAGGGGTAATTAGTCCTCCGGCTGTGTTGAGATGTCCAGGGAGTGCTAGGTACATTCCACGGCTACTTCTAGTTGCGGTGTTAAGTTCAGGGTCTGCGGTCAGTACAGGTACCACCTTCTCCAGAGTACGTCTCATGCTGCTCTTAGGCCGCCAGATCATAACATTACAACTGGCCCACAATGAGTTAACCGCATCTCAGAAGAAGGGAAGGAAAGTGCTGAGCCATTTTTTTTCTGTAGTCTGTTGTGTTTTTTTTTCTCTTCCCTCTTTACCTCTGGGTGGCTCAGGAGTTCGGCGCTGGTATGGATGTTCAGGGATTGGCTTCTCGTGTGGATCAACTTGCTGCTAGAGTACAGGGTATTTCCGATCATATCGTTCAGACTCCAGTTTTAGAGCCTAGAATTCCAACTCCTGATTTGTTTTTTGGGGATAGGTCCAAATTTCTGAGCTTTAAAAATAACTGTAAACTGTTTTTTGCTCTGAAACCCCGTTCCTCTGGTGATCCCATCCAGCAGGTTAAAATTATTAAATCTCTGCTGTGTGGTGACCCCCAGGATTGGGCATTTGCCCTGGAACCTGGGAATCCTGCGTTGCTTAATGTAGACACCTTTTTTCTAGGCGCTTGGGTTATTGTATGACGAACCTAATTCAGTGGATCATGTTGAGAAAACCTTGTTGGCCCTGTCTCAGGGTCAAGAAGCGGCAGAATCATATTGCCAGAAGTTTAGAAAATGGTCTGTACTGACTAAATGGAATGAGGATGCCTTGGTGGCAATCTTCAGAAAGGATCTTTCTGAATCCGTTAAAGATGTTATGGTGGGGTTCCCCACGCCTGCTGGTCTGAGTGCTTCTATGTCTCTGGCCATTCAAATTGATCGGCGCTTGCGCGAGCGCAGAGTTGGCACTATGGCATTGTCTTCCGAGCGGAGTCTTGAGCCTATGAAGTGTGATAGGATTGTGTCTAGAGCTGAACGACAAGGATTCAGACGTCAGAATAGGTTGTCTTTTTACTGTGGCGATTCTGCTCATGTTATTTCTGATTGCCCTAAGCGTACCAAGAGAATCGCTAGTTCTGTTACCATCATTACTGTACAACCTAAATTTCTGTTATCTGTGACCCTGATCTGCTCATTACCGTCATTTTCTGTCATGGCATTTGTGGATTTAGGCGCTGCTCTAAACTTAATGGACTTAGAATTTGCCAGATGTTGTTGTTTCCCCTTGCAGCCTTTGCAGAGTCCTATTCCTTTGAGGGGCATTGATGCTACACCGTTGGCTAAAAATGAACCTCAGTTTTGGACACAGCTGACCATGTGCATGGCGCCAGCCCACCAGGAAGATTGTCGTTTTCTGGTGTTGCATAATTTGCATGATGCTATTGTCCTGGGTTTCCCATGGTTACAGGTGCATAATCCGGTATTAGATTGGAAATCTATGTCTGTAACTAGTTGGGGTTGTCAGGGGGTTCATGGTGACGTACCTGTGATGTCAATTGCCTCTTCCCCCTCTTCTGAAATTCCTGAGTTTTTGTCAGATTTCCAGGATGTATTCAATGAGCCCAAGTCCAGTTCCCTTCCACCGCATAGGGACTGTGATTGTGCTATTGACTTGATTCCAGGCTGTAAGTTCCCTAAGGGCCGACTTTTCAACCTGTCTGTGCCAGAACATACCGCCATGCGGAGCTATGTTAAGGAGTCCTTGGAGAAGGGGCATATTCGGCCATCTTCTTCACCATTGGGAGCAGGTTTTTTTTTGTTGCCAAAAAAGATGGCTCCTTGAGACCTTGTATTGATTATCGCCTCTTGAATAAGATCACGGTCAAATTCCAATACCCTTTGCCTTTGCTTTCTGATCTGTTTGCTAGGATTAAGGGGGCTAGTTGGTTTACTAAGATTGACCTTCAAGGGGCATATAATCTTGTTCGTATTAAGCAGGGTGACGAATGGAAAACTGCGTTTAATACGCCCGAGGGCCATTTTGAATACCTTGTGATGCCATTCGGACTCTCTAATGCTCCATCTGTGTTTCAGTCCTTCATGCATGATATATTTCGGAATTATCTTGATAAATTCATGATTGTATATTTGGATGATATTTTGATTTTTTCAGATGATTGGGAGTCTCATGTTAAACAAGTCAGGATGGTATTTCAGATCCTTCGTGATAATGCCTTGTTTGTGAAGGGGTCTAAGTGCCTCTTTGGAGTACAGAAGATTTCTTTTTTGGGCTTCATTTTTTTCTCCCTCATCTATAGAAATGGATCCGGTTAAGGTTCAGGCCATTCATGATTGGATCCAGCCCACATCCGTGAAGAGCCTTCAGAAATTTTGGGGCTTTGCTAATTTTTATCGCCGTTTCATTGCCAATCTCTCCAGTGTGGTTAAACCCCTGACCGATTTGACGAAGAAAGGCGCTGATGTGACGAATTGGTCCTCTGTGGCTGTTTCTGCCTTTCAGGAGCTTAAACGCCGATTTACTTCTGCCCCTGTGTTGCGTCATCCGGATGTTTCTCTTCCTTTTCAGGTTGAGGTTGACGCTTCTGAGATTGGGGCAGGGGCCGTTTTGTCTCAGAGGAATTCTGATGGTTCCTTGATGAAACCGTGTGCCTTCTTTTCTCGAAAATTTTCGCCTGCGGAACGCAATTATGATGTCGGCAATTGTGAGTTGCTGGCTATGAAGTGGGCATTTGAGGAGTGGCGACATTGGCTTGAGGGGGCCAAGCACCGTATTGTGGTCTTGACCGATCATAAGAATCTGATTTATCTCGAGTCTGCCAAACGGCTGAATCCTAGACAGGCCCGATGGTCCCTGTTTTTCTCCCGTTTTGATTTTGTGGTCTCGTATCTTCCGGGTTCTAAGAATGTTAAGGCTGATGCCCTCTCTAGGAGCTTTTTGCCTGATTCTCCTGGGGTCCTTGAGCCGGTCGGTATTCTGAAGGAAGGGGAGATTCTTTCTGCCATCTCCCCTGAATTACGACGGGTTCTTCAGAAATTTCAGGCTGATAAACCTGACCTCTGTCCAGTGGGGAAATTGTTTGTTCCTGACAGATGGACTAATAAAGTGATTTCGGAGGTTCATTGTTCTGTGTTAGCCGGTCATCCTGGGATTTTTGGTGCCAGAGATTTGGTTGGTAGGTCCTTTTGGTGGCCTTCTTTGTCACGGGATGTGCGTTCTTTTGTGCAGTCCTGTGGGACTTGTGCGTGGGCCAAGCCTTGCTGTTCCCGTGCTAGTGGGTTGCTTTTGCCTTTGCCGGTCCCTGAGAGGCCTTGGACGCATATTTCTATGGATTTTATTTCGGATCTTCCGGTTTCCCAGAGGATGTCTGTTATCTGGGTGGTTTGTGACCGGTTTTCTAAGATGGTTCATTTGGTACCTTTGCCTAAGTTGCCTTCCTCTTCTGATTTGGTTCCGTTGTTTTTTCAGCATGTGGTTCGTTTGCATGGCATTCCGGAGAACATTGTGTCCGATAGAGGTTCCCAGTTTGTTTCTAGGTTTTTGGCGGGTCTTTTCTGCTAGGCTGGGCATTGATTTGTCTTTTTCTTCTGCATTTCACCCTCAGACAAATGGCCTAACCGAGCGAACTAATCAGACTTTGGAAACTTATTTGAGATGTTTGTGTCTGCTGATCAGGATGATTGGGTGGCTTTCTTGCCATTGGCTGAGTTTGCCCTTAATAATCGGGCTAGTTCTGCTACCGTGGTTTCACCCTTCTTTTGTAACTCAGGTTTTCATCCACGTTTTTCTTCAGGGCAGGTTGAGCCTTCTGATTGTCCTAGGGTGGACTCTGTGGTTGATAGGTTGCAGCAAATTTGGGCTCATGTTGTTGACAATTTGGTGTTGTCTCAGGAGGGGGCTCAGCGTTTTGCTAACCGTCGTCGGTGTGTTGGTTCCCAGCTTCGGGTTGGGGATTTGGTCTGGTTGTCTTCTCGTCATGTCCCTATCAAGGTTTCTTCCCCTAAGTTTAAGCCTCGGTTTATTGGCCCTTATAGGATTTCTGAGATTATCAATCCAGTGTCTTTTCGTTTGGCCCTTCCAGCCTCTTTTTCCATCCATAATGTTTTTCATAGATCTTTGTTGCGGAAATATGTGGTGCCCGTTGTTCCCTCTGTTGATCCTCCTGCCCTGGTGTTGATTGATGGGGAGTTGGAGTATGTGGTTGAGAAGATTTTGGATTCTCGTTTTTCGAGGCGGAGGCTTCAGTATCTTGTCAAATGGAAGGGTTATGGCCAGGAGGATAATTCTTGGGTTGTTGCCTCCGATGTTCATGCTAAAGATTTGGTTCGTGCCTTTCATTTGGCTCGTCCGGATCGGCCTGGGGGCTCTGGTGAGGGTTCGGTGACCCCTCCTCAAGGGGGGGTACTGTTGTGAATTCTGCTCTTGGGCTCCCTCCGGTGGTTGTAAGTGGTAGCGCTGCTGTCTCTGAATCGCAGCATTTATCAGGTGTGTTCACTTTTGGCAATTTTGACTGGGCTATTTAGTCTTGCTTCACCCTTTAGTCAGTGCCAGTTGTCCATTGTTCCTGGAGGATTCACATCTCTGCCTGGTCTCTCCTGCTTTGCAGTTCTTTTCAACAAAGATAAGTTCTGTCCTTGAATTTTGCTGTCCACATGCTGTGGCCTTATTGTTCAGTTCTTTTCTATGTTTTTTGTCTTGTCCAGCTTGGTCTGTATAAGGATTTGTTTAGCCAAGCTGGTATCTCTAGAGATGCAGATATACCCTCCATATCTTTAGTTAGCTGTGGAGTTTTTGTATTTTCTGTGGTGGATATTTTCTAGTATTTTAATACTGACCGCATAGTACTCTGTCCTATCCTTTCTATTTAGCTAGAAGTGGCCTCCTTTGCTAAATTCTGATTTCAGTCTGTGTATGTTTTTTCCCTCTCCTCTCACAGTCAATATTTGTGGGGGGCTGCCTATCCTTTGGGAATTTTCTCTGAGGCAAGATAGTTTTCCCTTTTCTATCTTTAGGGGTAATTAGTCCTCCGGCTGTGTCGAAATGTCCAGGGAGTGCTAGGTACATTCCACGGCTACTTCTAGTTGCGGTGTTAAGTTCAGGGTCTGCGGTCAGTACAGGTACCACCTTCTCCAGAGTATGTCTCATGCTGCTCTTAGGCCACCAGATCATAACAGCAGATGCACACTCTGGCAATAGAAATGTCCCTCTTTTTGTGTAGGAGAATGCAGGGAAAAATCAGGCCCACTGTATTACACTACACTGTTTGATTGGCAGAAAGAGGCTGGCAGATATGGCACTAACAGGACTGACGCAGATGCACACACTGGCAATAGAAATGTCCCTCTTTATGTGTGGGAGAATGCAGGGAAAAATCAGGCCCACTGTATTACACTACACTGTTTGATTGGCAGAAAGAGGCTGGCAGATATGACACTGACAGGACTGACGCAGATGCACACACTGGCAATAGAAATGTCCCTCTTTTTGTGTGGGATAATGCAGGGAAAAATCAGGCCCACTGTATTACACTACAATGTTTGATTGGCAGAATGTTGTGAATTCTGTTGTGGGTTCTGCTCTTCGGCTCCCTCCGGTGGTTATAAGTGGTAGTGCTGCTGTTTGTCCTTCAAAGCAGTCATCAGGTGCTTCCACTTTGGACGGGGCTATTTAGTCTGGCTTCACCCTTTAGTGAGTGCCAGTTGTCCATTGTTTTTCTGGAGGATTCACATCTCTGCTTGGTTTCTCCTGCTGGATTGTCCAAATCATCAAAGATAAGTCCTGGCTTTGTTTTTGCAGTCCACATGCGGTGGACTTTATAGTTCAGTGAATTGCTATGTTTTTTCTTGTCCAGCTTTGTCTGTGTAAGGATTTATTAAGCCAAGCTGGAAGCTCTGGAGTCGCAGAGTTACCCTCCATGCCTTTAGTTAGGTGTGGAGATTTTTGTATTCTCTGTGGTGGATTTTTGTAGTATTTTAATACTGGCCGCACAGTACTCTGTCCTGTCTTTTCTTTCTAGGTAGCGTGGCCTCCTTTGCTAAATTCTGTTTTCAGTCTGCGTTTGTAATTTCCCTCTCCTCTCACAGTCAATATTTGTGGGGGGCTGTCTTTCGTTTGGGGATTTTCTCTGAGGCAAGATAGTTTTCCTGTTTCTTTCTTTAGGGGTAATTAGTAGGGTTGAGCGACCTTTACTTTTATAGGATCGGGTCGGGTTTAACGAAACCCGACTTTTTCAAAAGTCGGGTCGAGTGAAATCGGCCGATCCTATAAAAAAGTCGGGGTCGGGGTCGGCCGAAACTCGTAACCCAATGCAGTGCATTGGGTTTCCAATGGTTCCCAGGGTCTGAAGGAGCGGAAACTCTCCTTCAGGCCCTGGGATCCATATTTAAGTGTAAAATAAAGAATTAAAATAAAAAATATCGCTATACTTACACTCTGATGCGCCCTGGTACTAAGCGGGAACCTTCCTTCCTTAGAATCAGCCTTCCAGGACCTTGCGGTGACGTCGCGGGGACGTCGCGGCTTGTGATTGGTCGCGCGGCCGCCCATGTGACCGCTCGCGCGACCAATCACAAGCCGCGACGTCACCGTGACGTCACCGAAGGTCCTGGAAGGGCTGATTCTTAGGAAGGAAGGCTTCCGGAAAGAAGCTGAGGGTGAGTATATTCCTATTAGGTATATACTCACCCTCGGACATGCCCTGCTTCTTTCCGGCAGCCTTCCTTCCTAAGAATCAGCCCTTCCAGGACCTTCGGTGAGGTCACGGTGACGTCGCGGCTTGTGATTGGTCGCGCGGCCGCCCATGTGACCGCTCACGCGACCAATCACAAGCCGCGACGTCCCCGCGACGTCACCGCAAGGTCCTGGAAGGCTGATTCTAAGGAAGGAAGGTTCCCGCTTAGTACCAGGGCGCATCAGAGTGTAAGTATAGCGATATTTTTTATTTTAATTCTTTATTTTACACTTAAATCTGAATTCCGATACCAATTCCCGATATCTTAAACATATCGGGAATCGGTATCGGAATTCCGATTCCAGATTCAGAAGATCGCCGACTTCATGGCCGACCCCACACAGGGGTCGGGTCGGGTTTCATGAAACCCGACTTTGCCAAAAGTCGGCGTCTTCTGAAAATTGCCGACCCGTTTCGCTCAACCCTAGTAATTAGCCCTCTGGCTGTGACGAGGTGTCCAGGGAGTGACAGGAACATCCCACGGCTACTTATAGTTGCGGTGTTAAGTTCAGGGTCTGCGGTCAGTATAGAGGCCACCTACTCCAGAGCTCGTCCATGCTGCTCCTAGGCCACCAGATCATAACAGTACAACTGGCCAACAATGAGTTAACCGCATCTCAAAAGAAGGGAAAGAAAGTACTGAGCCTTTTTTTTTCTGTACTCTGTTGTGTTTTTTTTTTTCTCTTCACCTCTGGGTGGCTCAAGAGTTAGGCGCTGACATGGATGTTCAGGGACTTGCTTCTCACGTGGATCAACTTGCTGCTAGAGTACAGGGTATTTCTGATTATATCGTGCAGACTCCTGTTTTAGAGCCTAGAATTCCTACCCCCGATCTGTTTTTTGGGGACAGGTCCAAATTTTTGAGCTTTAAAAATAACTGTAAACTGTTTTTTTGCTCTGAAGCCCCGTTCCTCTGGTGATCCCATCCAGCAGGTAAAAATTGTCATTTCTCTGTTGCGTGGTGACCCGCAGGATTGGGCATTTTCCCTGGAATCTGGGAATCCGGCCTTGCTTAATGTAGACACCTTTTTTCAGGCGCTTGGGTTACTGTATTGAACCTAATTCTGTGGATCATGCTGAGAAAACCTTGTTGGCCCTGTGTCAGGGTCAAGAAGCGGCAGAATCATATTGCCAGAAATTTAGAAAATGGTCGGTGCTTACTAAGTGGAATGAGGATGCTTTGGTGGCAATTTTCAGAAAGGGTCTTTCTGAATCTGTTAAAGATGTTATGGTGGGCTTCCCCACGCCTGCAGGTCTGAGTGATTCTATGTCTCTGGCCATTCAAATTGATCGGCGCTTGCGTGAGCGCAGAGTTGTGCACACTATGGCATTGTCTTCCGAGCGGAGTCCTGAGCCTATGCAGTGTGATAGGATTGTGTCTAGAGCTGAACGGCAAGGATTCAGATGTCAGAATAGGTTGTGCTTTTACTGCGGCGATTCTGCTCATGTTATTTCTGATTGCCCTAAGCGTGCCAAGAGAATCGCTAATTCCGTTACCATCAGTACTGTATAATCTAAATTTCTGTTATCTGTGACCCTGATCTGCTCATTATCGTCATTCTCTGTCATGGCATTTGTGGATTCAGGCGCCGCTTTAAATTTGATGGACTTAGAATTTGCCAGACGTTGTGGTTTTCCCTTTCAACCTTTGCGGAGTCCTATCCCTTTGAGGGGTATTGATGCTACACCATTGGCTAAAAATAAACCTCAGTTTTGGACACAGTTAACCATGTGCATGGCACCAGCCCATCAGGAAGATTGTCGTTTCCTGGTGTTGCATAATTTGCATGATGCTATTGTGCTGGGGTTTCCATGGTTACAGGTACATAATCCGGTGTTGGATTGGAAATCTATGTCTGTGACTAGTTGGGGTTGTCAGGGGGTTCATGATGACGTTCCTCTGATGTCAATTTCCTCCTCCCCCTCTTCTGAAATTCCTGAGTTTCTGTCAGATTTCCAGGATGTTTTCGATGAGCCCAAGTCCAGTTCCCTTCCACCACCTAGGGACTGTGATTGTGCTATTGACTTGATTCCAGGCTCTAAGTTTCCTAAGGGCTGACTTTTCAACCTGTCTGTGCCTGAACATGCCGCCATGCGGGGCTATGTAAGGGAGTCTTTGGAGAAGGGGCATATTCGGCCATCTTCTTCTCCATTGGGAGCAGGTTTTTTTTTTGTTGCCAAGAAGGATGGCTCCTTGACACCCTGTATTGATTATCGCCTCTTGAATAAGATCACGGTCAAATTCCAATACCCTTTGCCTTTGCTTTCTGATTTGTTTGCCAGGATTAAGGGGGCTAGTTGGTTTACTAAGATTGACCTTCGAGGGGCATATATTCTTGTTCGTATTAAGCAGGGTGACGAATGGAAAACTGCTTTTAATACGCCCGAGGGCCATTTTGAATATCTTGTGATGCCATTCGGACTCTCTTATGCCCCATCTGTGTTTCAGTCCTTTATGCATGATATTTTTCGGAATTATCTTGATAAATTCATGATTGTATATTTGGATGATATTTTGATTTTTTCAGATGATTGGGAGTCTCATGTGAAACAAGTCAGGATGGTATTTCAGGTCCTTCGTGATAATGCCTTGTTTGTGAAGGGGTCTAAGTGCCTCTTTGGAGTACATAAGGTTTCTTTTTTGGGCTTCATTTTTTCTCCATCATCTATAGAAATGGATCCGGTTAAGGTTCAGGCCATTCATGATTGGATCCAGCCCACATCCGTGAAGAGCCTTCAGAAATTTTTGGGCTTTGCTAATTTTTATCGCCGTTTCATTGCCAACTTCTCCAGTGTGGTTAAACCCCTGACTGATTTGACGAGGAAGGGTGCTGATGTAGCTAATTGGTCCTCTGAGCCTGTTTCTGCCTTTCAGGAGCTTAAGCGCCGATTTACTTCTGCCTCTGTGTTGCGTCAGCCAGATGTTTCTCTTCCTTTTCAGGTTGAGGTTGACGCTTCTGAGATTGGGGCAGGGGCCGTTTTGTCTCAGAGGAATTCTGATGGTTCCTTGATGAAACCGTGTGCCTTCTTTTCTCGAAAGTTTTCACCTGCGGAACGCAATTATGATGTCGGCAATCGTGAGTTGTTGGCTATGAAGTGGGCATTTGAGGAGTGGTGACATTGGCTTGAGGGGGCCAAGCACCGTATTGTGGTCTTGACCGATCATAAGAATCTGATTTACCTCGAGTCTGCCAAACGGCTGAATCCTAGACAGGCCCGATGGTCCCTGTTTTTTTCCCATTTTGATTTTGTTGTCTCGTATCTTCCAGGTTCTAAGAATGTTAAGGCTGATGCTCTCTCTAGGAGTTTTTTGCCTGATTCCCCTGGGATTCTTGAGCCGGTTGGTATTCTGATGGAGGGGAGATTCTTTCTGCCATCTCCCCTGATTTGCGACGGGTTCTTCAGGAGTTTCAGGCTGATAAACCTGATCGCTGTCCAGTGGGGAAACTATTTGTTCCTGACAGATGGACTAGTAAAATGATTTCTGAGGTTCACTGTTCTGTGTTGGCTGGCCATCCTGGGATTTTTGGTACCAGAGATTTGGTTAGTAGGTCCTTTTGGTGGCCTTCTTTGTCACGGGATGTGCGTTCTTTTGTGCAGTCCTGTGAGACTTGTGCGCGGGCCAAACCTTGCTGCTCCCGCGCCAGTGGGTTGCTTTTGCCTTTGCCGGTCCCTGAGAGGCCTTGGACACATATTTCTATGGATTTTATTTCGGATCTTCCTGTTTCCCAGAGGATGTCTGTTATCTGGGTGGTCTGTGACCGGTTTTCTAAGATCGTTCATTTGGTACCTTTGCCTAAATTGCCTTCCTCTTCTGAGTTGGTTCCTTTGTTTTTTCAGCATGTGGTTCGTTTGCATGGTATTCCGGAGAATATTGTGTCCGATAGTGGTTCCCAGTTTGTTTCTAGGTTTTGCGGTCCTTTTGTGCTAAGCTGGGCATTGATTTATCATTTTGTTCCGCATTTCATCCTCAGACAAAAGGCCAAACTGAGCGAACTAACCAGACTTTGGAAACTTATTTGAGATGCTTTGTGTCTGCCGATCAGGATGATTGGGTGGCTTTCTTGCCATTGGCCGAGTTTGCCCTTAATAATCGGGCTAGTTCGGCTACCTTGGTTTCACCATTCTTTTATAATTCTGGGTTTCATCCTCGTTTTTCTTCAAGGCAGGTTGAGTCTTCTGATTGTCCTGGGCTGGACTCTGTGGTTGACAGGTTGCAGCAGATTTGGGCTCATGTTGTGGACAATTTGGTGTTGTCTCAGGAGGAGGCTCAGCGTTTTGCCAACCGTCATCGGCGTGTGGGTTCCCGGCTTCGGGTTGGGGATTTGGTCTGGTTGTCTTCTCGTCATGTTCCTATGAAGGTTTCTTCCCCGAAGTTCAAGCCTCGGTTTATTGGTCCTTATAGGATTTCTGAGATTATCAATCCAGTGTCTTTTCGTTTGGCCCTTCCAGCCTCTTTTTCCATCCATAATGTTTTTCATAGATCTTTGTTGCGGAAATATGTGGTGCCCGTGGTTCCCTCTGTTGACCCTCCTGCCCCGGGGTTGATTGATGGGGAGTTGGAGTATGTTGTGGAGAAGATCTTGGATTCTCGTTTTTCAAGACGGAGGCTCCAGTATCTTGTCAAGTGGAAGGGTTATGGCCAGGAGGATAATTCTTGGGTTGTTGCCTCCGATGTTCATGCTGACAATTTGGTTCGTGCCTTCAATTTCGCTCGTCTGGATCGGCCTGGGGGCTCTGGTGAGGGTTCGGTGACCCCTCCTCAAGGGGGGGTACTGTTGTTAATTCTGTTGTGGGTTCTGCTCTTGGGCTCCCTCAGGTGGTTATAAGTGGTAGTGCTGCTGTTTGTTCTTCACAGCAGTCATCAGGTGCTTCCACTTTGGACGGGGCTATTTAGTCTGGCTTCACCCTTTAGTGAGTGCCAGTTGTCCATTGTTTTTCTGGAGGATTCACATCTCTGCTTGGTTTCTCCTGCTGGATTGTCCAAATCATCAAAGATAAGTCCTGGCTTTGTTTTTGCAGTCCACATGCGGTGGACTTTATAGTTCAGTGAATTGCTATGTTTTTTCTTGTCCAGCTTTGTCTGTGTAAGGACTTATTCAGCCAAGCTGGAAGCTCTGGAGTCGCAGAGTTACCCTCCTTGCCTTTAGTTAGGTGTGGAGATTTTTGTATTCTCTGTGGTGGATTTTTGCAGTATTTTAATACTGACCGCACAGTACTCTGTCCTGTCTTTAATTTCTAGGTAGCGTGGCCTCCTTTGCTAAATTCTGTTTTCAGTCTGCGTTGGTAATTTCCCTCTCCTCTCACAGTCAATATTTGTGGGGGGCTGTCTTTCCTTTGGGGATTTTCTCTGAGGCAAGATACTTTTCCTGTTTCTTTCTTTAGGGGTAATTAGTCCTCCGGCTGTGACGAGGTGTTGAGGGAGTGACAGGAACATCCCACGGCTACTTATAGTTGCGGTGTTAAGTTCAGGGTCTGCAGTCAGTATAGAGGCCACCTACTCCAGAGCTCGTCCATGCTGCTCCTAGGCCACCAGATCATAACACAGAAAGAGGCTGGCAGATATGACACTGACAGGACTGACGCAGATGCACACACTGGCAATAGAAATGTCCCTCTTTTTGTGTGGGAGAATGCAGGGAAAAATCAGGCCCACTGTATTACACTACACAGTTTGATTGGCAGAAAGAGGCTGGCAGGTATGGCACTAACAGGACTGACGCAGATGCACACACTGGCAATAGAAATGTCCCTCTTTTTGTGTGGGAGAATGCAGGGAAAAATCAGGCCCACTGTATTACACTACACTGTTTGATTGGCAGAAAGAGGCTGGCAGATATGACGCTGACAGGACTGACACAGATGCACACACTGGCAATAGAAATGTCCCTCTTTTTGTATGGGGAATGCAGGGAAAAATCAGGCCCACTGTATTACACTACACTGTTTGATTGGCAGAAAGAGGCTGGCAGATATGGCACTGACAGGACTGACGCAGATGCACACACTGGCAATAGAAATGTCCCTCTTTATGTGTGGGAGAATGCAGGGAAAAATCAGGCCCACTGTATTACACTACACAGTTTGATTGGCAGAAAGAGGCTGGCAGATATGGCACTAACAGGACTGACGCAGATGCACACACTGGCAATAGAAATTTCCCTTTTTTTGTGTGGGAGAATGCAGGGAAAAATCAGGCCCACTGTATTACACTACACTGTTTGATTGGCAGAAAGAGGCTGGCAGATATGACACTGACAGGACTGACGCTGATGCACACACTGGCAATAGAAATGTCCCTCTTTTTGTGTGGGAGAATGCAGGGAAAAATCAGGCCCACTGTATTACACTACACTGTTTGATTGGCAGAAAGAGGCTGGCAGATATGACACTGACAGGACTGACGCAGATGCACACACTGGCAATAGAAATGTCCCTCTTTTTGTGTGGGAGAATGCAGGGAAAAATCAGGCCCACTGTATTACACTACACTGTTTGATTGGCAGAAAGAGGCTGGCAGATATGACACTGACAGGACTGACGCAGATGCACACACTGGCAATAGAAATGTCCCTCTTTTTTATATGGGAGACAAGGGATTTAATCAGGCCCACTGTTATACAGTAGGTTTTCTGTGGCAGAAAAACAAAGACAGATGCCACACACAGGACTGGCACTGATGCAGATTTGCCAATCTAAATCTCCCACTTGTTTTTTTTTTTCTGGGAGAATTGTGAAGAAATCAGGCCCACTGTTATACAGTAGGTTTTCTGTGGCAGAAAAAAAATGCCACACACAGGACTGGCACTGATGCAGATTTGCCAATCTAAATCTCCCACTTGTTTTTTTTTTCTGGGAGAATTGTGAAGAAATCAGGCCCACTGTTATACAGTAGGTTTTCTGTGGCAGAAAAAAAAAAAAGATGTCACACACAGGACTGGCACTGATGCAGATTTGCCAATCTAAATCTCCCACTTGTTTTTTTTTTCTGGGAGAATTGTTAAGAAATCAGGCCCACTGTTATACAGTAGGTTTTCTGTGGCAGAAAAACAAAGACAGATGCCACACACAGGACTGGCACTGATGCAGATTTGCCAATCTTAATCTCCCAGTTTTTTTTGTTTTTTTCTGGGAGAATTGTGAAGAAATCAGGCCCACTGTTATACAGTAGGTTTTCTGTGGCAGAAAAAAAAGACAGATGCCACACACAGGACTGGCACTGATGCAGATTTGCCAATTTTAATCTCCCACTCGTTTTTTTTTTTCTGGGAGAATTGTGAAGAAATCAGGCCCACTGTTATACAGTAGGTTTTCTGTGGCAGAAAAAAAAAGACAGATGCCACACACAGGACTGGCACTGATGCAGATTTGCCAATCTTAATCTCCCATTTTTTTTTTCTGGGAGAATTGTGAAGAAATCAGGCCCACTGTTATACTGTTGGTTTTCTGTGGCGGAAAAACAAAGACAGATGCCACACACAGGACTGGCACTGATGCAGATTTGCCAATCTTAATCTCCCAGTTTTTTTGTTTTTTTCTGGGAGAATTGTGAAGAAATCAGGCCCACTGTTATACAGTAGGTTTTCTGTGGCAGAAAAAAAAAGACAGATGCCACACACAGGACTGGCACTGATGCAGATTTGCCAATTTTAATCTCCCACTCGTTTTTTTTTTCTGGGAGAATTGTGAAGAAATCAGACCCACTGTTATACAGTAGGTTTTCTGTGGCAGAAAAAAAAGACAGATGCCACACACAGGACTGGCACTGATGCAGATTTGCCAATCTTAATCTCCCATTTTTTTTTCTGGGAGAATTGTGAAGAAATCAGGCCCACTGTTATACTGTTGGTTTTCTGTGGCAGAAAAACAAAGACAGATGCCACACACAGGACTGGCACTGATGCAGATTTGCCAATCTTAATCTCCCACTTGTTTTTTTTTTCTGGGAGAATTGTGAAGAAATCAGGCCCACTGTTAAACAGTAGGTTTTCTGTGGCAGAAAATGAAAGACAGATGCCACACACAGGACTGGCACTGATGCAGATTTGCCAATCTAAATCTCCCACTTGTTTTTTTTTTCTGGGAGAATTGTGAAGAAATCAGGCCCACTGTTATACAGTAGGTTTTCTGTGGCAGAAAAAAAAAAAAGATGTCACACACAGGACTGGCACTGATGCAGATTTGCCAATCTAAATCTCCCACTTGTTTTTTTTTTCTGGGAGAATTGTTAAGAAATCAGGCCCACTGTTATACAGTAGGTTTTCTGTGGCAGAAAAAAAAAGACAGATGCCACACACAGGACTGGCACTGATGCAGATTTGCCAATCTTAATCTCCCATTTTTTTTTCTGGGAAAATTGTGAAGAAATCAGGCCCACTGTTATACAGTAGGTTTTCTGTGGCAGATTAAAAAAAAAAAGACAGATGCCACACACAGGACTGGCACTGATGCAGAATTGCCAATTTTAATCTCCCACTCGTTTTTTTTTTTCTGGGAGAATTGTGAAGAAATCAGGCCCACTGTTATACAGTAGGTTTTCTGTGGCAGAAAAAAAAAGACAGATGCCACACACAGGACTGGCACTGATGCAGATTTGCCAATCTTAATCTCCCATTTTTTTTTTCTGGGAGAATTGTGAAGAAATCAGGCCCACTGTTATACTGTTGGTTTTCTGTGGCAGAAAAACAAAGACAGATGCCACACACAGGACTGGCACTGATGCAGATTTGCCAATCTTAATCTCCCACTTGTTTTTTTTTTCTGGGAGAATTGTTAAGAAATCAGGCCCACTGTTATACAGTAGGTTTTCTGTGGCAGAAAAACAAAGACAGATGCCACACACAGGACTGGCACTGATGCAGATTTGCCAATCTTAATCTCCCAGTTTTTTTGTTTTTTTTCTGGGAGAATTGTGAAGAAATCAGGCCCACTGTTATACAGTAGGTTTTCTGTGGCAGAAAAAAAAAGACAGATGCCACACACAGGACTGGCACTGATGCAGATTTGCCAATCTTAATCTCCCATTTTTTTTTCTGGGAGAATTGTGAAGAAATCAGGCCCACTGTTATACAGTAGGTTTTCTGTGGCAGAAAAAAAAAGACAGATGCCACACACAGGACTGGCACTGATGCAGATTTGCCAATCTTAATCTCCCATTTTTTTTTCTGGGAGAATTGTGAAGAAATCAGGCCCACTGTTATACAGTAGGTTTTCTGTGGCAGAAAAAAAAAGACAGATGCCACACACAGGACTGGCACTGATGCAGATTTGCCAATCTTAATCTCCCATTTTTTTTTCTGGGAGAATTGTGAAGAAATCAGGCCCACTGTTATACAGTAGGTTTTCTGTGGCAGAAAAAAAAAGACAGATGCCACACACAGGACTGGCACTGATGCAGATTTGCCAATCTTAATCTGCCCCTTTTTTTTTTTTCAGGGAGACTAGTGAATAAGTGAATCTGGGCCACTGTATTAGAGTATATTTTCTGTGGCAGAAAGTGGCTTGAAGAGATATAGCAAAAAAAAAAAAAGGGACTGTACTACAATTACTATCTCCCTACAGTAATCTCAGAAAAGTATGGCAGGCAGCAATAAAAAGGACTGCTGCACAGAAAAGTCAAAAGTGTGGACAAACAAACAAGATAGCTGTGCAGAAAGGAAGGAGCAACAGGATTTGTGCTTTGAAAAAAGCAGTTGGTTTGCACAGCGGCGTACACACAGCAACGCAGCTATCAGGGAGCCTTATAACCTACAGAGCTGTTGCACAGAAATCTAGCCTCCACTGTCCCTGCAAAGAAAAGGTGGTGTTGGACAGTGGAAATCGCTACAGCACAAGCAGTTTTCAGGTTAATTTACCCTGCCTAACGCTATCCCTGCTTCTAACGAAGCGGCAGCATCCTCTCCCTATGCTCAGATCAGCAGCAGTAAGATGGCGGTCGGCGGGAACGCCCCTTTATAGCCCCTGTGAGACCGCAGAAAGCAAGCCAATCACTGCCATGCCCTTCTCTAAGAGGGTGGGGACCAGGACCTATGTCATCACGCTGCCCACACTCTGTGTGCTCCTTCATTGGCTGAGAAATGGCGCTTTAAGCATCATAGGAAACACGACTTTGGCGCGAAGATCGTGTACCGCATGGCCGATCCCACGCTGGGATCGGATCGGGTTTCATGAAACCCGACTTTGCCAAAAGTCGGCGACTTATGAAAATGACCGATCCGTTTCGCTCAACCCTTTTCATGATCCCAAATGCTTCAAATTTTCAAAGAAGATACAACATGGTATTTGTCTTTACTTTTATAATCTGCTGCAAAATAGACATCTGTTGTTGGAAAAAAATTATAAAAGCTTCAAAAGATGACACATGAAACACAATGCCAGTGATTCAGTGAACATATTGTGGTTTTTACCGTCTTGTAATAAAAACCTCAAAGGGAAAGTCCATCCATTGTGAGATCAGAATATAACACACTTCAAGGATGATAACATGGTGAGCATGTGATTGGAAAATGTCTCATGTAAAGACTATATTTGAAGTGATGCATTTTCTAATGTTTGTTCAACTTTCTTTTCTTTCACATGTTCATGAACAGCACCATTGTCATCGGCCATAGATGGGCTTTTAATCTACCGTGAAGCGCGTTGCCTGTTGATATCTGTTTGCTCCCCATTTTCTGGAGAGGGTAACTTTTTTTTTCTTTTCATGCTACTTTTTAAATAGATAGTTTAATTTTGCTTGGAATTTTACACACGTGTTGCAGAGAATAATAGTCCTTTATAGCGATTCATGCAGCTTTGACTTATAAAGCTCCATACAAAGGTAATAGACCAACATCATAAGGAAACTTTCAGTAGGTGCCACCTGGCTGATATTCCTGCTCACACTCTTGGAAAATGGGAAAATAAGGTTTTCTCAGCATCTGCTTGTACATTAAGGGACGAAATGATTAATGGTTTGCAGAATGACTAATCACTATTTGTTTTTAAAGAGGCAGCAGTATTCCGCAGCTCAGCGCACACATGGGGTGAAGTGGTTATTTATTCAGAAGCCAAGTGTCAGATTCATGGCTTTCACTATCAGTGTTTTTGCACTGAAATTTTAGACAGATTATTAATCCTTTGCATTATAGATTTTTTTCAGCACTTGTAATATGAAAACAACTTTGAAATAAAATTGTGGAATTTTGACCTTACGAAAAAAAACAAAACAAATTCTGAAATAAAATAACAGATTTTTTCTCATATTACCAAACAAGAAGACAATAGAAGGAATTTCTGAGGCAAAAAATCAGTTCCATACAAAGAGCCGTAACATGAAGCTTGTGGGCCCCAGTGCAATATCTCCACCAGGGCCCCCAATTATCACAGGTCTTTAATAGTAATAGTCTTTTCATATGAAGTAAAGGGAGCTTTTGGGCCCTCCCTAGTCTCCAGGGCCCGAGTGTGATTGCAATCATTGCTATTTTAGTTACGCCCCTGTCCATATAGCTAATTGACGTTACATTTTTACAAGCATGAGATGAAGAAAGTGAAAGGCTCTAAATATTTGCAACAATTTCATGCCATGCTGCTTATACGGAATGCTTATTGGGCTTTTTGAGTATTTTTTATACCTTTAATAGACTCATAAAATATTCATCTTTACTTACAAAGGTTTGTCAGCAACAGGTCTTAAAAAAGTATAGATTGCAAGCGCGTGCCATACATTTTCATACATGCATTTGAAGTCCTTTTACTTTCTTTGACCTCTATATAATAATTCTTAATTAAAGAAGGTTTCTTCACAATCAATATTTTTCACATGTCATGTCTTAGATCACTACCTTGCAGCAGTGGCAGGCTTGTGGGAGCTAATGAACTCCACATGGAATCGTGAACTTCTGGTGCAACCATCCTTGACAAATTGGTTTAGGAAGAGGTTCCAGACAGAGATCCAACATCTAGGTCCTCAGCAACATGACATGTAGAAGACACCTGTTCCTTTGGCTGAATAATATAACACCATAACCAATAGGTCAATGCCTATAAACAACACTATTGAAAACCCAAAATGAATAGGTGCATGGAAAATCTGAAAAGATAATTTACTTTTGTTAATCAATAAAAACAATCATTAATGAGGCATATAAGATGTTAAAATGTATAAAGAGGTGAGATTAAACACAAGATCAGGTAACAGAAAAATGACTTGGGGGATCATGGAAACCAGGCAGGAATAGTGGGTAATAAGCCATGGAGTATGTCCTCTAAATCGAGTGATTAAGAACACAAAGTACACCACATGCCATCCAATAGTGTACAGCCTACACAGTAGACAATGTAACATTACGCAAACATTACCAGGTATGCAACACTGTATGCAGAAAAGTAGCATAAACACAGGGCCCAGGGACCTTGGATACATTGTCTATGGTGTAGATGAACAGTGCACCATTTTTGATGGTGGGTGATATATTTGATGATCACTAGTGAAACATGCGTCGGGTGTGGATGACTTATGACATCCTGTGTTGATGAAACTTTACTGTGCTTCCTACCTGGTTATTTTTGCTGACTTATACATTTTCTATGGTGTAGACTGTACACTATTTTTGACTGTAGGTGGTGTACTTGGTGCTCACAATCACTCCATTATGAGGCTCTGCCTTAAATATTTAAATTTTTTCTTCCTCATTCTTACCATACTTATATCAGGTGGGGACCTAAATTCTTTATGGGGTATTGACTCATGATTAGCTGTGACAAGCAGGGTACTATTTCCTGACTTGCATGTGTCCATCCTTAAGTCTTTTTACCATGCGTCCTGTATTTTCAATGTTTTTTTAATGATTGTTTAATGATGTTAATTAGTTACTTATATTTTGGATTTATGTTGCTTCAATTCATATCTCATTGTGGATTATAGATAATGTATTGATAAATATATGGAGAAAGGTTGAACTTGATGTACTTAGGTCTTTTTTCAACCTATGTAACTGTGTAACTATATGCTCTGAAAAAAAGCCACAAGGGGGCATATTAGTTCCTATTCCACTAAAATAAGGTTATTGACTTATGCATTAGATTCCATAAATAAAGATATAGACCCAAGGCCAGGCCCCTTTCATAAGGACTTCTGACCATTTCAGTTCATAGACCCCAAGCCAGCCTTTTTTACCTGCCCCAATCAAGACATGCCACTTAAAGGTATATACGCCAGGCAAGATCCACTGAGCATATACAATCTAAAGACCAAGGGACCTGGGAGATTTACTGTCATTTTTTTCGGAACTACCCATTTTTAATGAGCCTCCCCGAAATTCCAGGAGAGTTGGCAAGTATGAGTTAATTTTTATGACATCCCAATGTATAGATATATCATGCAAAGAGTTAATACAGACTTTTAAGATTGCTACTTCCAACATGTAGCTATTTGTATAGTGATATATGAGATACAATGATTACATACCTACAGCTTCATCAGTATAGGAGACTTTACTTTTTAAATGGTTATGCACATAAGACTAAGATTGGCAAAATACAGCAATCGCCTGTTTAATATGACCATGATCCAATTTATAAAATGTCACACTAAACTGGAAGATCTGGTATATTTATGCTATTTCAAGATGCACACCAAAACACAGTGCATCATGTACAGACAATGAAGCCTGATTAAAAGGGTGTCATTCAGTGTATATGAATGCTATACACAGTCACAAATACATTTTAAATGTAAAGTATTTCCACACCTTCAACTGTTATTACAAAACTGGAAGTATACACGTATGTCAAAATGTCTTGGTATGCAGAAGTATTATGATTCTGCTTTACTGGAATTAAGGTGCCAAGGTCAACATCTGAAAAACAATCCCATAGCATTTGGTAGAGCGTTCTCCACAAAACTTTAGCGTTGGAACAATGTCAGGAATTGTAAGGTTCGCTTGCCATTCACCAAACCCAGTCTCTTCCATCAAACTGACAAAAAGACAGGTGTGATCTATCACTCCACAGAACATGTTTCCACTGCTCTAAGGTCTAATGGTGGCGTTATTTTCACCACTCCATCTGACATTTGGCTTTTTAACCCTAGTATGCGTGACATCTGAAATCTTCATATTAACGTATGCCCATGCAAATCATATGGAAAAACACACTTACCGTATTTTTCGGACTACAAGACGCACTTTTTTGCCCAAAAATGTAAGGGGAAAATGGGGGTGCGTCTTGTAGTCACAACATACTTACAAATCATGCGGCGGCGGTCCCGATGCAGCCTCCCTTCCCATGCTGGTGCGGCTGTGGCTGTGCTGCGGGCAGGGGCTGTGCTGCAGCTCTCTGGGCTCAGTGGGGGCTCCGACGGCATTTCTTCAAAGCCCAGAGGCCCCCCGCTCATCCGTGAATGGCAAGTTGCCGTGGCCTCCGAGAACATGGGCGCTGGGAAAATGGCCGTCGGGCCAGCGCACGTTTAGATAAAAATCTCGTCTCCCGAGATCTCGGGGAGAGATCTCAACAACAAGATCTGAATCTGAGCATGCGCTGGCCCGGCAGCCATTTTCCAGGCGCCCATATTCTCAGAGGCCACCGCAACTTGCCATTCACGGATGAGCGGGGGGCCTCCGGGCTTTGACGAAATGCCATCGGAGCCCCCACTGAGCCCAGAGAGCCGCTGCCACAGCCCCGCAGCACAGCCCCTGCCTGCAGCACAGCTTGTGCCCCAGAGCCCAGCCACTGCCCGCAGTGTTGTGAATTCTGTTCTGGAGCTCCCTCCTGTGGTTATGAATGGTACTTCGGCGAGTTCTGTTCATGGACTCCCTCTGGTGGCTGTGAGTGGAGCTGCTGGTTCTGAGATTCCTTCTCCAGCTGATCTCGATCAGGTCTTGGCTGGCTGCTCTATTTAACTCCACTCAGATCGTTACTTGATGCCAGCTGTCAATGTCCTTGTACTGGTTCAGTTCTCTTGGATCTTTCAGACGACCTGTCTACTTCAGCAAAAGCTAAGTCCCTGCTAGCTTATTTGTTACCATTGTGTATTTTTCCAGCTTGCTATTATGATTTTATCTTGTTAGCTGGAAGCTCTGGGATGCAGAGTGGCACCACCGCGCCGTGAGTCGGTGCGGTGGTTTCTTTTGCACACTCTGCGTGGTTTTTGTTAGTTTTTTATGCTGACCGCAAAGATACCTTTTCTATCTTTAGTCTGTTTAGTTAAGTCTGGCCTCCTATGCTGAAACCTATTTCATTCCTGTGTTTGTGACTTCCATCTTAACTCACAGTCAATATATGTGGGGGCTGCCTATTTCTTTGGGGAATTTCTCTGAGGCAAGGTAGGCTTTATTTTCTATCTTTAGGGGTAGTTAGCTCTTAGGCTGTGAAGAGGCGTCTAGGCAGAGTCAGGAACGCTCCACGGCTATTTCTAGTTGTTGTGATAGGATTAGGGGTTGCGGTCAGCAGAGCTCCCACTTCCCAGAGCTCGTCCTGTATTGCTAGTTTGCTCATCTTGTCATTTCTAGTGCTCCTAACCACCAGCCCAACATAACAGTACAGCTGGCCCACAAAGTGTTAATGCATCTCAATAGAGGGATAATAGACGTTCTGAGACCATTTTTTTTCTCTGCAGTGTGTTTTGTATTTCTTTTCCCCTTAACCTCTGGGTGGTTCAGGACACAGGTGTAGATATGGACATTCAAGGTCTGTCCTCTTGTGTGGATCAACTCACTGCAAAGGTACAAAGCATTCAAGATTATGTAGTTCAGAACCCGATGTTAGAACCCAGAATTCCAATTCCTGCTTTGTTTTCTGGGGATAGATCTAAGTTCCTGAATTTCAAAAATAATTGTAGATGTTTTTTTGTTTTGAAACCCCGCTCCTCTGGTGACCCCATTCAGCAAGTAAAAATCATTATTTCTTTGCTACGTGGCGACCCTCAAGACTGGGCATTTCCCCTTGCGCCAGAAGATCCTGCATTGCATAACGTAGATGCGTTTTTTCTGGCGCTTGGATTGCTTTATGATGAACCAGATTCAGTGGATCAGGCAGAGAAAATTTTGCTGGCTTTGTGTCAGGGTCAAGATGAAGCGGAGGTATATTGTCAGAAGTTCAGAAAGTGGTCTGTGCTTACTCAGTGGAATGAGTGTGCCCTGGCGGCAATTTTCAGAAAGGGTCTTTCTGAAGCCCTTAAGGATGTTATGGTGGGATTTCCCACGCCTGCTGGTCTGAATGAGTCTATGTCCTTGGCCATTCAGATCGATCGACGCTTACGTGAGCGCAAAAATGTGCACCATTTGGCGGTGTTTCCTGAGCAGAAGCCTGAGCCTATGCAATGTGATAGGACCTTGACCAGAGCTGAACGGCAAGAATACAGACATCAGAATGGGCTGTGTTTTTACTGTGGCGACTCCACTCATGCTATCTCTGATTGTCCTAAGCGCACTAAACGGTTCGCTAGGTCTGCCACCATTGGTACGGTACAGCCAAAATTTATTTTGTCCGTTACTCTGATTTGCTCTTTGTCGTCCTATTCTGTTATGGCATTTGTGGATTCAGGCGATGCCCTGAATTTGATGGACTTGGAGTTTGCCAGGCGCTGTGGTTTTTTCTTGGAGCCCTTGCAGTATCCTATTCCATTGAGAGGAATTGATGCTACACCTTTGGCCAAGAATAAGCCTCAGTACTGGACTCAATTGACCATGTGCATGGCTCCTGCACATCAGGAGGATATTCGCTTTTTGGTGTTGCATAATCTGCATGATGTGGTCGTTTTGGGTTTGCCATGGCTACAGGTCCATAATCCTGTATTGGATTGGAAATCAATGTCTGTATCCAGTTGGGGTTGTCAAGGGGTACATGGGGATGTCCCATTGTTGTCTATTTCGTCCTCCCATCCTTCTGAAGTCCCTGAGTTCTTGTCAGATTACCGGGATGTATTTGATGAGCCCAAATCCAGTGCCCTACCTCCTCATAGGGATTGCGATTGTGCTATTAATTTGATTCCTGGTAGTAAGTTTCCGAAGGGCCGACTGTTCAATTTATCTGTGCCAGAACACGCTGCAATGCGGAGTTATATAAAGGAGTCCTTGGAGAAAGGGCATATTCGCCCGACATCGTCACCGTTGGGAGCAGGGTTCTTTTTTGTGGCCAAGAAGGATGGTTCTCTGAGACCTTGTATAGATTACCGCCTTCTCAATAAGATCACGGTCAAATTTCAGTACCCTTTGCCTCTGCTGTCTGATTTGTTTGCTTGGATTAAGGGAGCTATCTGGTTCACCAAGATAGATCTTCGAGGGGCTTATAATCTTGTGCGTATTAAACGGGGCGACGAATGGAAAACAGCATTTAATACGCCCGAGGGCCATTTTGAGTACTTGGTGATGCCATTCGGGCTTTCTAATGCTCCATCTGTGTTTCAGTCCTTTATGCATGACATCTTCCGAAAGTACCTGGATAGATTCATGATTGTATATTTGGATGATATTTTGGTCTTTTCAGATGATTGGGAGTCTCATGTGAAGCAGGTCAGAATGGTGTTCCAGGTCCTTCGTGCTCATTCCTTGTTTGTGAAGGGGTCTAAATGTCTCTTTGGAGTTCAGAAGGTTTCATTTTTGGGCTTCATTTTTTCCCCTTCTACTATCGAGATGGACCCTGTTAAAGTTCAGGCCATTTATGATTGGACTCAGCCTACTTCTGTGAAGAGCCTTCAGAAATTTCTGGGCTTTGCTAATTTTTACCGTCGCTTCATCGCTAATTTTTCTAGTGTTGTTAAACCATTGACTGATTTGACCAAGAAAGGTGCTGATGTGGGCAATTGGTCCTCTGCGGCCGTTGAGGCTTTTCAGGAGCTGAAGCGTCATTTTTCTTCTGCCCCTGTGTTGTGTCAGCCAGATGTTTCACTCCCGTTTCAGGTCGAGGTGGATGCTTCTGAGATTGGAGCAGGGGCGGTTTTGTCTCAAAGAAGTTCTGATGGCTCTGTGATGAAGCCATGTGCTTTCTTTTCTAGAAAGTTTTCGCCTGCTGAGCGCAATTATGATGTGGGTAATCGAGAGTTGTTGGCTATGAAGTGGGCGTTTGAGGAGTGGCGACATTGGCTTGAAGGAGCCAAACATCCAAACATCGCGTGGTGGTCTTGACGGATCACAAGAATCTGACTTATCTCGAGTCTGCCAAGCGGTTGAATCCTAGACAGGCTCGATGGTCGCTGTTTTTCTCCCGCTTCAATTTTGTGGTTTCGTACCTTCCGGGTTCTAAGAATGTGAAGGCTGATGCCCTTTCAAGGAGTTTTGTGCCTGATTCTCCGGGAGTTCTTGAGCCGGCTGGTATTCTCAAAGAGGGGGTAATTTTGTCTGCCATCTCCCCTGATTTGCGGCGGGTGCTGCAGGAGTTTCAGGCTGATAGACCTGACCGTTGCCCAGCGGAGAAGCTGTTTGTCCCTGATAGATGGACTAGTAGAGTTATCTCTGAGGTTCATTGTTCGGTGTTGGCTGGTCATCCTGGAATCTTTGGTACCAGAGATTTGGTGGCTAGATCCTTTTGGTGGCCTTCCTTGTCACGAGATGTGCGTTCTTTTGTGCAGTCCTGTGGGACTTGTGCTCGGGCTAAGCCCTGCTGTTCTCGTGCCAGTGGGTTGCTTTTGCCCTTGCTGGTCCCGAAAAGGCCCTGGACGCATATTTCCATGGATTTTATTTCAGATCTCCCTGTCGCTCAGAGGATGTCAGTTATCTGGGTGGTTTGTGATCACTTCTCTAAGATGGTCCATTTGGTACCTTTGCCTAAATTGCCTTCCTCCTCTGATTTGGTTCTATTGTTTTTCCAGCATGTGGTTCGTTTACATGGCATTCCGGAGAACATCGTGTCGGACAGAGGTTCCCAGTTTGTTTCAAGATTTTGGCGGTCCTTTTGTGCTAAGATGGGCATTGATTTGTCTTTTTCTTCAGCTTTCCATCCTCAGACAAATGGCCAAACCGAACGAACCAATCAGACTTTGGAAACATATCTGAGATGCTTTGTTTCTGCTGATCAGGATGATTGGGTGTCCTTCTTGCCTTTGGCTGAGTTCGCCCTTAATAATCGGGCCAGCTCGGCCACTTTGGTTTCGCCTTTTTTCTGTAATTCTGGTTTCCACCCTCGTTTTTCTTCAGGGCAGGTTGAGCCTTCGGACTGTCCTGGTGTGGATTCTGTGGTGGACAGGTTGCAGCAAATCTGGACTCACGTAGTGGACAATTTGACATTGTCCCAGGAGAAGGCTCAACGTTTCGCTAACCGCCGTCGCTGTGTTGGTCCCCGACTTCGTGTTGGGGATTTGGTTTGGTTGTCGTCTCGTTTTGTTCCTATGAAGGTTTCGTCTCCTAAGATTAAGCCTCGTTTCATTGGTCCTTATAAGATTTCTGAAATTATTAATCCTGTGTCATTTCGTTTGGACCTTCCAGCTTCTTTCGCCATCCATAATGTGTTCCATAGGTCGTTGTTGCGGAGATATGTGGCTCCTATGGTTCCCTCCGTTGATCCTCCTGCCCCGGTGTTGGTTGAGGGGGAGTTGGAGTATGTGGTGGAGAAGATTTTGGATTCTCGTATTTCGAGACGGAAACTTCAGTACCTAGTCAAGTGGAAAGGTTATGGTCAGGAGGATAATTCCTGGGTGGTTGCCTCTGAGGTTCATGCTGCCGACCTTGTTCGTGCCTTTCATTTGGCTCGTCCGGAGCGGCCTGGAGGCTCTGGTGAGGCTTCGGTGACCCCTCCTCAAGGGGGGGTACTGTTGTGAATTCTGTTCTCGAGCTCCCTCCTGTGGTTATGAATGGTACTTCGGCGAGTTCTGTTCATGGACTCCCTCTGGTGGCTGTGAGTGGAGCTGCTGGTTCTGAGATTCCTTCTCCAGCTGATCTCGTTCAGGTCTTGGCTGGCTGCTCTATTTAACTCCACTCAGATCGTTACTTGATGCCAGCTGTCAATGTCCTTGTACTGGTTCAGTTCTCTTGGATCTTTCAGATGACCTGTCTACTTCAGCAAAAGCTAAGTCCCTGCTAGCTTATTTGTTACCATTGTGTATTTTTTCAGCTTGCTATTATGATTTTATCTTGTTAGCTGGAAGCTCTGGGATGCAGAGTGGCACCACCGCGCCGTGAGTCGGTGCGGTGGTTTCTTTTGCACACTCTGCGTGGTTTTTGTTAGTTTTTTATGCTGACCGCAAAGATACCTTTTCTATCTTCAGTCTGTTTAGTTAAGTCTGGCCTCCTATGCTGAAACCTATTTCATTCCTGTGTTTGTGACTTCCATCTTAACTCACAGTCAATATATGTGGGGGCTGCCTATTTCTTTGGGGAATTTCTCTGAGGCAAGGTAGGCTGTATTTTCTATCTTTAGGGGTAGTTACCTCTTAGGCTGTGAAGAGGCATCTAGGCAGAGCCAGGAATGCTCCACGGCTATTTCTAGTTGTTGTGATAGGATTAGGGGTTGCGGTCAGCAGAGCTCCCACTTCCCAGAGCTCGTCCTGTATTGCTAGTTTGCTCATCTTGTCATTTCTAGTGCTCCTAACCACCAGCCCAACATAACACCGCAGCACAGCCTGTGCCCCAGAGCCCAGCCACTGCCCGCAGCACAGCTTGTGCCCCAGAGCCCAGCCACTGCCCGCAGCACTGCTTGTGCCCCAGAGCCCAGCCACTGCCCGCAGCACTGCTTGTGCCCCAGAGCCCAGCCACTGCCCGCAGCACAGCTTGTGCCCCAGAGCCCAGCCACTGCCTGCAGCACTGCTTGTGTCCCAGAGCCCAGCCACTGCCCGCAGCACTGCTTGTGCCCCAGAGCCCAGCCACTGCCCTGGAGCCCAGCCACTGCTCCGGAGCACAGAGCCTCCACCCCTGCCCAAGCACAGAGCACCAGCCTGGGATGGGATTTCCTGGAGGCCAGCGCACCAGCCTGGACCACCAAAAGGCCCCTGTGACCACTTCTCCACCTGTGGCAATCCCTTCACTGGTAAGCTGAATTCGGACTGTAAGACATACCCCCATTTGAAACATATTTTTTTCCTTATTTTTTTTCTGAAAATTTGGGGTGCGTCTTATTGTCCGGTGCATCTTATTGTCCGAAAAATACAGTATATAACTTTTACAAGTTTATTTTAAAACTCTTTTACAAGTTTATTTTAAAACTGCCAAATAAAATATGATTAGTAAACAAAATTTTAATTATAATTTTTCACCGAAAACACCCCCCCAAATTTTTTTTTCAAAATGTCACACAAACATATGAAAAAACGCACAAAAACGCATAGAAATCTATACCAAACTAGCTGCATAGATCAAAAAAAGAGGCAGCACTCCATTTTCAAAAAGGTGCAGGATTTATTCAAATCCACATGTCTATGCGACGTTTCAGCTCTACTGAGCTTTTCTCAAGCCCTTGAGAAAAGCTCAGTAGAGCTGAAACGTCGCATAGACATGTGGATTTGAATAAATCCTGCACCTTTTTGAAAATGGAGTGCTGCCTCTTTTTTTGATCTATACTGAATACTGACGACCGGTGGACGGGTTGCCTGGAGGCTTTGCACCCTAAGATAAGTTACACCAGTGTGCTGTTCCTTTTTTACTATTTTTTTTCCAAACTAGCTGCAGCTATATTTCTATTATGTTTCTTTTCTATTATATTAGTCTTCCAAACAATTTTGACAAGTTATTTTTTCGGAAGAATGTTCTTTGCAGACATTTTCCTTACAAATTGAACAAAATCTCTCAGTTTTCCTTTCTATGTTTATTGGACACATGAAACAGCACTTTCTTTTTCTTTCTCCTGGCCCTGGAATCATCTGAAACTGTATGCCACACTGTTTTATTGCTTCTTTAGTTTGCTTTAGCAAGCCTTTCATGTCGCTTTGCTGTATCATGTGAGGCATTACAAGTTCATGACAAAAGTCCTTCAAAAATAGGCACCTCCTGTCCTTCCTCCATGCATGGAATTCTGGATGAGTATTCCAAGCTTCTCCTTGAAAAGGTGGAGCAAATTTGGAACACCCTCTCGGAAGTCTCCAGAATGTGTATTTTATGTGATCTGTTGTGTTATATCTGTTTTTATCCTCATGCAGTTTTCCTGTGTCCAAGAGTGGACAGGGTTAACTGTAGGGCCAGCCCATGGTTTGGGGAGGAGTAAGTAGACAGTGGGAGCTTAGTTTCTGTTTTTTTAGGGGATTTGAATTTAGCCAGATTTCAAAGAGGACTACTCTCATCATTGGAGCCGCTTTGGGTGTGTGTGCAAAGCAGAGCAGGCTGAAGAGAAGGTAGTCAGATTCTGCAGAATCCAGCAACAGAGGCGACAGTTTTCTCCTATCAACAGGCAAGTTGGGGCACTTACAATAGACTTTTAAGCATGATTTTAGTGTTAGCCATACCTTGGAGATCAGCATGAATGAAGATGGGCTCAGCCAGGCTTGGACATGTCAGTAATGTGGTAACTGGTGGAGCTCCCTTACATTGTTCACAGGAAGTGCAGGTAGAGTATACTGGTCACAGCAAAACACATTGACATTTGTGGCCCTACACTGGGAAGATGGAGGTCCTCAACTTAACCAGTTATTGCACAGTAATGTTCCTTACAAGTTACGTGCTGGCATCCACAACTGAAATGTTTGTGAATCTTATATATAATACAGATGAAAGAAATAAGTCTTTTATCTACTACCACATTTATATTGTTATAAGAACAAGTAAAAAATAATTATTTTATTAACAAAGTGTTGCTCATCCTTCACGACAAAAAGGATCCCAACCTACTCCAAGATATGGGCATATGCAGTCCGAGAATGACAGCAAAATCAGTGTACACATGTGCACACAACCAGGAACATTTGTATAAGGTATTTAGGGATGCAGAAGTAACCATCTGCCAACCTCGTCCCTTACACCTCACTCTCCCACTCCCATTGATAAATCACCATTGAGAGTTTTAATTGGTTCATATGTTTTAATTGCTAAATTAAAAGTTGGTTTAAAATACAGTTGCAAACTTTTGAGACAATTTAGTTATCTGCATCAGGCATCAGTCAAACTATGCTATTTATTACCATCTTTTCAGTTAGCCATTAAAAAAATCAGCCACAGAGAACTCTCAGTTTTGAATACTTTTCTAATATTATATGTAGCTGAAGCAAAAGATGAAATTTTCAGTGGTGAATGGTGACACCTAGTGATGGCAATAAAGAAGAAACAGATTTTACTACAGATTTGTAATCTGCAAAACACAAAATCTAAGCACCAAATCCAGACACCTCTGGGTTTAACGCTAATCTTTTAAAATATTTCTAAATTAAATGATGGGGAAAAAATGCTCCCATCATGCTTCAGGATATACCTCAGATTTTAGATTCTGGGGCTTGGTGCTTCACAGGACTGTAGGAAAACCATATGAAAATTTTCTAATTTAGTGGGTTATTATCGTGCACCAATAATGAATTAAATGAGAAAACTAGAGGGACTTCACACACGTTTTGGGAGGCAGCTTTGAAGCAGAAAATAAGCATTTCATAAAAAAAAGCACAGATACCACTGTTCCTCTTTTATGAATTCACTCCTGTTTTCATCTACAACGCCTGCATCAAAAACCTAAATAAAACCTCACTGCATGTCCTCGCCATTGGTAATTTGATAGTTAAACGCAAGAATAAGTTTTGCAGCTACAAAAAAACAGTGCCATAGGGTTTTAAGCTTAGCAATCTAAGGCCTTAGGCAAGGTACAATTAACTGCAGTTTGCCTGTGAAATTAATTCTGTCATCATATTTCAGAGGCAATGCAACCTTCTGAGACACCTTCAAACTTAGGGGTCACTGACAAAGAGTGGTTTACTGATGACTTTATGCCAAGCCAAAAAAGCAGTTTCAAGCGCTGCTTTTCCCAAAGCTGACTAATAGGGATGGGAGAACCAAACAGTAAAGCTCAGGGTCTGTACCGAACACCTAGTTTCCATGTACGGACCCTGGACACGGACTTCTCCCTGAAGTCCATGTTACTGTTCGGGTTTGTCAGCCCAAACATCCGGTGTTTCCCACGCTGTTATATGTGTGATAGCACGAGAAACACCAGCTCTGATCGGTGTTAAGTTCATTGTGCACCACCACATTATGGGTGTCAGGTTCGAGCATTCCTACATGAGCAGTTTCCTGGAAAGTGGATTGGTCATCGTGGGCCAGTTGAATGGCCAACAAGGTCTCCCAATCTGACCCCCTTAGACTTTTATCTTTGGGGTCATCTGAAGGCAATTGTCTATGCTGTGAAGTTACGAGATGTGCAGCATCTGAAACAACGGATACTGGAAGCCTGTGCTAGCATTTCTTCTGCGGTGTTGCTATCAGTGTGTCAAGAGTGGGAGAAGAGGGTTGCATTGACAATCCAACACAATGGGCAGCACTTTGAACACATTTTATAAGTGGTCATAAACTGGTAAATAACTCATGAAAGAATAAAGTTACATTGGCAGATTATAATGAGGGCAATAAGGGCTGCTGCCTAACGATGAATCTCTGGGGAATCCCAGAGCCAGATGTGGAGATACGAGGGTCAGTGAGTGCTCTGGCGTGGCTGTCCTTAGAAAGACTGCATGCAGCAGGGCTCATTCCACTGAAGGCCCATTCTCCTTCCCTCTAGGCAAAATACTACTCAGACAACACAAGGTGTTGGTAAAACAATTGGATGACTCTTTATTGGATCATCAACAGTTAACAACATACAACATATAGTACAGTCCTAGCAAGTACATAAGATGGTGCAAATGACAAAGTCTCACCCTTCCGCTGGCTTGCTGGGAATTAGAACATCTGCAACTTTGGGGCTTCCAGAGCCAATTACCCCAACCAGTAGCACCCTGCTTTTGGTGGGCACCCACAGAGAGGAGGTAGCACCAAGCTTAGAAAGCTGAGAGAGTACATTACGGTATGTGGCCAGGTGACCTTAATGTCCAAACTTGGGTTTGCCAAACATCTCCGGAGGTTCAGTGATGGGCAGTGGATCAAATCTGTATTTCTCCTGTTTTATCCATGTGCCTTGTCCTGTAGAATTTCTATTAATAATAATAATTTTTATTTATATAGCGGCAACATATTTCGCAGCGCTTTACAGTTTAACAGTTTCAAATGCAAGTCATAAGTAACAATGTTAACAATACAATAATTAAAGCACTATAAGATGACCCTGCTCATGAGAACTTACAATCTACAATGAGATAGGGGAGATACAAAGTCCAGGATCTTATTTACAATGATGGTCCAGCCATCTTCAGGGACTGGGGGATAGATGGAGATAGTGAATTGGGCTACACACGCACCCTTACACATAAAATGACTTTTATTAGGGAACGTGATAGGCCACTCTGAACAAACATGTTTTGAGGGCATGCCTAATACTATGCAAATTGTGAATGGTCCTAATTTATTTGAGTAGAGCATTCCAGAGGATTGGCACTGCGCGGGAGAAGTCTTGGAGACAGGAGTGGGAGGTACGGATTAGTGCAGAGGTTAGTCGAAAGTCATTTGCAGAGCGCAGCTGTCTGCTGGACCGATAGACAGAAATAATGGAGGAGATGTAAGGGGGTGCTGCACTGTGAAGAGCTTTGTGGGTGAGAACAAGTACTTTGAATTTGATCCTTTAATGAATGGTCAGCCAGTGTAACAACTGGCGAAGAGCGGACACGTCTGAATACCGATTAGCCAGGTAGATGACCCTGGCTGCTGCATTAAGGATAGACTGGAGAGGGGAAAATCGAGTGAGGGGAAGGCCAATTAATAGAGCCCTACAGTAATCCAGGCGGGAGTGGATCAAGGCGACAGTGAGGGTTTTTGCTGTTTCCATGGTGAGAAAGGGGTGGATTCTAGAGATGTTCTTTATGTATAAGTGGCAAGAACGGGCAAGAGATTGTATATGGGGTGTGAAGGAGAGATCGGAGTCAAACGTAACACCCATGCAGCGCGCCTGCCGCCGGGGTGTTATTATGGTGCCACCCACGGAGAGAGAAACGTCAGGTTTAGGGAGGTTAGTAGATGGCGGGAAGTTTAGTTTTGGAGAGGTTGAGTTTCAGATACAGAGTGGACATGATGTTGGAGACTGAGGACAGACAGTCACTGGTGTTCTGTAGTACAGCGGGAGTAAGGTCAGAGGATGACATGTATAGTTGTGTGTCATCAGCATAAAGATGGTACTGAAAGCCAAATCTGGAGATGGTTTCTCTGCAAAATGAGAGTAATCCCTTTTTATACTCACAACTGTCCTTCAGGGCAGTATCCACAGTTTTGAAGGAAGGTGGGAGAAGGTCATCTCTCATTCTTTGAGTGTTCAATTAACCTGTATATTTTGTCCTTCAATGTTTGCAGAACAACTGCATGGACTGATACAACAGGTATAACAAAACACCTCACCGAGTGTAAGGCACAGAAGAGGTCTAAAGAGTATTCACTATGGAGCGCCCCCACACCGCCGCAGGGCCGAGGGGTACCCGGAGCCGGGCCTCTGGGATCTCAGTCCTGGGGTTGTCACGGTGGCTAGACCCGGTCCGTGGCCCTGTCTGTCAGTGGGGGACGTCCATTGCAAATAGGTGCTGTTAACGGTGGTATAGCGGTGCAGTTGTGGGGTGCAGGTCGCGGTAAATAACGAGGACACCAGGTTGCAGTCTCTTTACCTCTTTACTGGAGATCTCTCGGTCCTCAGTCCAGAATCCGGTCCACCAGGCTGCGCAAGTCCGGCCGGTCCAATGGCACTTCCAGAGTTCTCCTCACAGGTGGAAATCAGTGCCTTCCTTCTTAGCGCTTTGTGTTGTAGTCCTTCCCTGCTGTGCTTACGGAAAGTACCCCACAACTGTTGTGTCTGTTTCTTAAGTTCCCTCACAACTCGATTAACTGATCTTCTGCTAATCTTCCGTCCCTTCCTGATGTTACAGTAAGAACGGCACCCGTTTGTCAGGTAGGCCTGGAGTTCTTCCGGGACCCTAGAGACGCCCCTCTCCCGCAATTGCCCCCCAAGACTTCATAGGTGATATGTGGTAGACAGCCCGCCTGAGACTGACTGTCCTGCCGCTGTTTGGAGTATGGCTTAAAGCTGTATATTATTCCACTCCCTCGGCGTTCCGGCCACCGGTAATGCGCCTCAGCAAGGTGCTGCCTCTTTCAACAAAACCCCTGCTGGTATTCTCCTTCTGCTTGATTTCGTTTCTCACTCAGCACAATCTATCTCGCTTCTAATCCTTTCTTAGGGCACCGCTGCTATTCTGAGCAGGCACGGTCCCGTTACGTTCTTTCAATGCCAAGCCTCTGCCAGGATCCCACCCCTGGCAGAGACCCTACTGTCTCTTCCTCCACAACCCCCTCTCTCACTAGGTGTTGCTTCGTTCGATCCAGTCAGCTTTCTCCACTAACTTCCTGCCTGACCCCCAGTTTACCCACTATGGTGGGGAGTGGCCTAATGAATAGCACCCTTAGCTCCCCCCGGAGGCCCAGCTGTGAAACATATTGGTGTCTGTGATACCTGATTGGAGGAACTCCTTCAGTGCCATCGAACGCACCATGGCTCCCCTTAGTGGCGGAGCCACAGTACTGCAACGACCAGGACTCTGGGGCGCTGCAACTATATAAAGTTTATTAATTTAACCCTAGAACGCATACCTGGGGCCTCGCAGGCCTGCCAGGTTACTTATTTTCTATTTTCTGTAAAAGTACTTTAGTTAGAATTTTGAAAATCTAGGTAATCCTCAGCTATATAGTTGTTAGTAATTTCCAGTTATTCATATATTTTTATGTTACAGACATTTCGGTATAACAACCTTTTTTTGGGACTACCCCATATTCATGCACCTGGAGCCTTTTAGGCCTGTACTAGGTTTACATGTGATACTCCGTCTTTTTGTCTGTATTGTTGCTGGGGAAGAACTTTTATGACTCTGCTATTGCTGGGAAGAGTGTGGATTCTGCATGACAACATAAAAATAAGAAAAATAAGAAAAAAAAGGAATAAAAATATTACAATGGATAATTACTTTACCAATTTTGAAATGACCAACTTTTTGCTTCAAAAACAACTTACGCTTGTTGGTACTATGAGGCCAAACCACCGCGAAATTCCTCCAATCATGAAGCACAATGCACAGAGAACAATCTACGAGAGTGTATTCGGTTTCTGCAATCAAGCAACAATGGTGTCTTATAAAGCCAAGAAAGAAAAATCCGTGATATTATTGAGTACACTGCATCATGATGGAAGTATTGACACCAATGACAGGAAAAAAAAAACTGAAATCATACTGCATTATAATAAGACAAAAGGAGGTGTCGACAAGATGGACGAAATGATTGGAGAGTATTCGTGCAAAAGACAGACTAAACGTTGGCCTGTTGCGCTTTTTTCCAATATCCTTGATGTGTCAGCCCTCAATAGCTACATTGTTTATTGTCAAACTAATCCAGAATTCCATGCCAACAGGAAAGACAAGAGACGTCTATTTTTGACAGAACTTTGTTATGAACTTTTGATGCCTACTATGATGGAGAGAAGCAGCATGATATGCTTATCAAGGCAAATTACGGAGGCAATGATCCGATGTGGAATACGCTTTCTGGAACATCCAGAGCAAAGAGAAAAAAAAAGAAAGCGCTGCTATATTTGTCCAGCAAAGAAGGAAAGAAAATCGGAGCGTTTCTGTTCTACTTGCGGACAAAATGTATGCAAGGAACATTCAGCCGAAAAAATAATATGCGAGAATTGTCGGGGGAATATGTAAAGTTACAAATAAATATTCCTGCACCAAGTTTGCTACAACCAAAAAATGTTTTCATAAAAAAAGTGCATATAGAATGTCTATATTTAGTGTGCCCGTTTACTTACTTTTTATGCACATAATTATGTTTTGAAATATACACATCTTAGGCTGTGTTCCCAGTAGCGCTGGGGTTCGCCAGAAGGGGATCCATAATGGATCTGACCTCCTGGTAACTCCAGCTATGGCTGCCGGAATGGCGGGATTCTGCCAGCCTTAGCTGGGGTCACCAGGAGGTCAGATCCATTACAGATCCCCTCCTGGCGGACCCCAGCGCCAGTTGGAATGCATCCTTACCTTGCAATTGTAAAATAAATTTTGAAAATTATTTTTATTTGAGTTATTCCGTGTTATTTGCACACAGGCCTAAAAGGCCCCAGGTGCGTGAATATGGGGTAGTCCCAAAAAAAGGTTGTTATACCAAAATGCCTATAACATAAAAATATATGAACAACTGGAAATTACTAACAACTATATACCTGAGGAATACCTAGAGTTTCAAAATTCTAACTAAAGTAATTTTACAGAAACTAGAAAACAAGTAACCTGGCAGGCCTGCGAAGCCCAAGGTATGCATCCGCCAGCCTTAGCTGGGGTCACCGGGAGGTCAGATCCATTACGGAATCCCATCCTAGCGGACCCCTGCGCTACTGGGAATGCATCCTTACTTTGCAATAAACTTTGAAAAGTATTTTTATTTGAGTTATTCCATGATAATTGTAATCAGGCCTAAAAGGCCCCAGGTGCGTGAATGTGTAGATTTCTATGGGTATGCATTCTAGGGTTTAATCACATAAAAAGCAATATCAATTAATAGTAGCACTACCAAAGCAGGAAAATTGGGGAGTATTAAACCAGAGTCCAGCATGGATATTATATCCAGTCATTAGAGTAACTATGCATCAAAAAGGCTAATGGAAGAGGATTTTTCCATATTACAACTTGTATTCATATTGATTTAAAGAAATAATAATACAAAATGTAAATTCAATTTTTCATCACCATTCCAATAGCCCTAAATATAATAATTTGAAAAAACTGATGAAAAAATGGAAAAAAGCAAATTAAAGATTATCATTTCAATGTCCCTATATGAGTGTCATATTTGAATGAGGTAAAGTTTAAATTATAATGCTTCTGTAAGCAAGAAAGTGCGGTGGTGCATAGTGTGCAAATTAAGTAGTAAACAGAAAAAGCCTATATCCAGCTGTAACTTACATGGTAATAGTAGTGTAGATCCCAGCCTGCCACCGCTATGCGCGTTTCACCATATCTTCATCAGGACACGTTGTTGTCCTATTCGAACATCCCACACGGTATGCCATTTTTATTACTTACTGCAAAGTCAAAAGTTTACATACACTAAGATTACTATGCCTTTAAACATTTCTGGACTGAACATACATGTCATGTGTTTGGAAGCTTCTGGCAACATCTTTTTTTTTTTGCAACATCTGAATTAATTAGAGACACACCTGTAGAAGTATTTTAATGCACACCTGAACCACGCTGCTTCTTTGTGCAGTATCATGGGACAGTCTAAATAATTCAGCCAAGATACCAGGAAGAGAATTGTAGACTTGCAAAAGTCTGGCTCATCCGTGGGTACAATTTTGAGATAATAAAGGGGAGAAGCCAGGGCTAGTGTTGAGCGATACCTTCCGATATCCGGAAATATCGGATCGGATTGGATTGGACCGATACCCAAAAAATATCGGGTATTGCCGATTCCGATACCGGAAACCAATGCAAGTCAATGGGACACAAATATCAGAATTAAAATAAACCCTTTCTTTCCTTGTAGGTTAATTCTACATGAAGGAAAATAACTAAGAATAATGTAGAATGTATTGGGGGAGGTGGAGGAGACATTAAAGGCATAGAGGTTTAGCCCAATCAAATGGAATAGCAGGAATTTTTTTTTTTTAAGACGTTCGGAGTTGCAAAGATATTGACTATGTTAAGGTTTTTTATATTTTGTCAGATATTTATGTTTCACTACTTCCATGCTCTTCATCTTCTTTTTTACTTCTCCCACACTTTCTCCTTCATCATCTTCAGCAGCAGTATCTTTTTCATCAACTTCTTCTTCACCTTATTCATCTTCTTCTTCACCTTCTTCCTATTATTTTTTTTTTACATTCTTCATATTCTTCTTATTCAACTATTATTCTTCTTCATATTCTACTTCTTCACCTTCTTCATATTCTTCTTCTTCATCATATTCTTATTTGTGACAGGCATTCCTGTAGTTGTTATCTATAAAAGTTTGAAGATTACACCTTCCGTTCTGCCTGTCACAAAAGATTTACAACAGGATTTGTCCGCGTTCAGTTTGGCCTGCAGCAGCAGGTTTTTTCCAGGGGCACCACGAGGAGGAACGGACGCACCCCCATACACTGCTTAGTCTTCTTCTGCTTATAATTTAGATAATATCTTTTACTCTGATTTTTAGTCTTATGCTTAATGCTCTTCTGCTTTTTGTTCTGCAGCTTCTTGTTCTTCTGCTTCTTGGTCTTCTGTCTCTTGTTCTTCTGTATCTTGGTGGTTGTCTTCTTGTTGTTTGTCCTTTTGGTCATGTTCTTCAGGGTCATCTTCTTGGTCTACTTCGGGGTGGTCTTCAGGGTCGTCGTCTCCAGGGTCATCGTCTCCGGGGTTTTCGTCTCCGGGGTCGTCATCTTCTTCGGGGTGGTCTTCAGGGTCGTCATCTCCAGGGTCGTCGTCTCCGGGGTCATCATCTCTGGGGTCGTCATCTTCTTTGGGGTGGTCTTCAGGGTCATCATCTTTAGGGTCGTCATCAGGGAGATCCAGAGTGATTACCAAAAACCATTTCAAAAAGCTTGAACTTTGAAATGTAGCAGAAGGTACAAGAAGGCTGAGGAACTGCCAAGAACGAGCTGACGGTACTAGAACCCAGATGGGTAGCCGAAGGTAGAAGAGCCAATAGAACTACCAAGGACCAGCTGATGGTACTGGAACCCGGTTACTAAGGAGGAGGTACCCGTGCCAGAAAGCACTACCAAGGACCACCAGACGTTGGTGGAACTCGGATACCAAGAAGGAGGCACCTAAGCCAAAGGCTCTGCCTGGAACCAGCTGTCGGTACTGGAACCAGGAAGGGGAGCAGAAGGTGCAAGAGCCAAAGACACTGCCGAGAACCAGCTGATGTACTGGAACCTGGATGGGTAGCAGAAGGTACAAAAGCCAATGGAACTACTGAGGACCAGCTGACGGTACTGGAACCCGGTTACTTAGCAGGAGGTACCCGTGCCAGAAAGCACTACCAAGGACCACCAGACCTTAGTGGAACTTGGATACCAAGAAGGAGGCACCTAAACCAAAGGCTCTGCCTGGAACCAGCTAACGGTACTGGAACCCAGGGGGACCTATTCAAGATTGACTTCCAAAGAACCAGCTAATGGTGCTGGAACTCAGACAGGCAGCAGAAGGTCCACATGATAAAAAAATTGCAAGGCCGCGAGCCGGCCAGAGTTACCGAAAACCCACAGTCCTACAGGGGGAGCTTGTCCTATTGGCACTACGAAACCAGCCTTGATTGCCAGTTCCCGCAGCCCACATAGGAAGCACCTAAACTGCAGGCACCAAAGATTCGGCTAACCCGACTGCAACCCGACAGGACAACGTATTGGAGGCAAAGTGACCTTGAGACTACCCGGAAACAGCTGGCATGCTGGAACCAGGCTGGGCAGGAGGGAGTATCCATGCCAAAGACACTTCTGAGCAGCAACTGGCGGTGTTGGAGCCCAGGGATTACAGAAGAAACAGTGTAGGCTGAGGCCTAATTGGAGCCAGTTTAATATCTGTAGTAGTGTGAATGTGGAGGGAGCAGGAGAAATTGCCGCACACACAGCAGGGGATCAGCAGACATTACTGAACCCCAATAACACTGGAACATGTGTTGACTGTTCAGACGGCACTTCTGAGCAGCAACTGGTGGTGTTGGAGTCCAGGGATTACAGGAGAAACAGAGTGTAGGCTGAGGCCTAATTGGAGCCAGTTTAATATCTGTAGTTGTGTGAATGTGGACAGAGCAGGAGAAATTGCCGCACACACAACAGGGGATCAGCAGACGTTACAGAACCCCAATAACATTGCAGCGTGTGTTGACTGTGCAGACAGCACTAATGAGCAGCAACTGGCAGTGTTGGAGCCCAGGATCAATGCTAGAAACAGAGTGTAGGCTGAGGCCTAATTGGAGCAAGTTTAATATCTGTAGTAGTGTGAATGTGGACGGAGCAGGAGAAATTGCCGGATACACAGCAGGGGATGAGCTGATGTTACTGAACCCCAATAACATGGCAGCAAGTGTTGACTGTGCAGACACCACTTCTGAGCAGCAACTGGCAGTGTTGGAGCCCAGGGTCAATGCTAGAAACAGAGTGTAGGCTGAGGCCTACTTGGAGCAAGTTAAATATATGTTGCAGTGTGAGTGTGGACAGAGCAGGAGAAATTGCCGGATACACAGCAGGGGATCAGCTGACGTTACTGAAGCCCAATAACACGGCAGCAAGTGTTGACTGTGCAGAAGGCACTTCGGAGCAGCAACTGGCGGTGTTGGAGCCGAGGGATTACTGTTCAGGTGGTAGAAACATGAACACAACAGGAGACCTGGATACTGTTGCCAACCAATTATTTAATCTGGAAGAGGAGTGACAAATTCCTGCGAGATCCAGGCCTTGTTCATTTTCAGAAAAGTAAGGCGGTCAACGTTATCGGAGGATAGTCACATGCGACGGTCTGTTAGTACACCACCTGCGGCACTAAAGACGCGTTCCGATAATACACTAGCAGCAGGGCAAGCCAGCACCTTTAATGCATACTGGCTAAGCTCTGGCCATGTATCCAGCTTAGACCCAAAACTTGAAGGGGGAAGAGCCGTGTGGGAGAACACTGAGAGGGCAAGACATGTAGTCTGTCACCATCTGACAGAAACGTTGCCTCCTGCTGACTGGAGCCGTCTGTGATGGTGTAGACATTTGTGGTGGGGAAACAAAACTTTGCCACATTTGGGCCATACTGGTCTTGCCTTGTGCTGAGGTGCTGCTTCTGCTCCCTCTTTGTGCAGAGCTTCCTCCACTGCCTTGACGCACTGAGCTGCTTTGTAAAGCACTAGCAGCACTGCTCCCGGTTGGAATGGAGACATAATGGAATGCACCAGTGTGTCTTGGTACTCCCGCATTTTATGCTCCCGGTTCAACAGTGTTATGAGGCTTTGTAAGATGTCCCGGCATCGAGGATCTAGGAGGGTGTTCACCCAATAATCAGCCGTGTTGAGAATGTGGGCGATGCGGCGGTCGTTTCTCAGGCACTGCAGCATGAAATCAACCATGTGCTGCAGACTGCCAACTGGCCAAGAAATGCTGTCCCCTGCTTGAGGCATCATCTCTGCCTGCTCTACGTCACTCCACCCTCGCTCTACATACTGACTACTAGAGCATTGTCTAACTCCCTCCACTGGACAGATGTCTTCCTCCTCCATTGACTCCTCCTCATCCTCCGCACAAAGTGTCCCCTGCCTAAGCCTTTGTGAGGAACCATGTTGCGCAGACTGTCCAGAAGCAGATGGCATTTGTGATTCCTCATCCTCCACCTCTTCCACAACCTCCTCCCTTAGTGCTTGCAGTGCTTTTTTAAGCAGGCAGATAAGGGGGATAGTCATGCTGACTAGTGCATCATCTGAACTCACCATCTGCGTGGACTCATCGAAGGCACGCAAAACGTGGCAGATGTCCTTCATAGAGGCCCACTCAGTGGTGGTGAAGTGTGAACGCCACGCAGTGCGACTTGTTTGCGCCTGATGCAGCTGGTACTCCATTACTGCTGCCTGCTGCTCACACAACCGCTCCAACATATGTAACGTTGAATTCCACCTGGTGGGTAGGTCACATATGATGCGATGTTCCGGAAGGTGGAATCGGCGCTGCAGAGCTGCAATGCGCGATCTTGCCATGCAGGAACGCCGCAAGTGAGTGCACTCTAGGCTGACCTTGTGCAGCAGTGCATCAAGATCTGGATAGTGCCTCAAAAAACTCTGCACAACCAAGTTGAGCACATGTGCCAGACATGGGATGTGAGTGAGGTTGCCTAGGCCCAGAGCTGCCACCAGATTTCGGCCATTGTCACACACTATCATGCCTGGCTGGAGATTCGCTGGCACAAGCCACACGTCGCTCTCCTGCTTGATGGCATTCCAGAGCTCCTGCGCTTTGTGGCTTTGATTCCCCAAAGAAATTAATTTCAATATGGCCTGTTGACGGTCATAACAGGGAAGCGTTCACGGGTCCATGTGGAGGTAGACTGTGATGGCTCCTGCAGTGCTGATTCAGAGGAACTGGAGTATAAGGAGGAGTCAATGTGTACAGACTGGATTCCTGCAATCTTTGGAGTTGGCAGAACACATACAGCGCCACTCTCAAGATCTTTACCCGGCTCCACAACATTTACCCAATGGGCAGTGAGGGAAAGGTATCGTCCCTGTCCATGGTTACTGGTCCACGCATCGGTAGTCAGGTGGACCTTGCTACTGATGGCATTTAGTAGCACATGTTTAATGTTTCCCTCCACATGCTTTTGCAGGGCAGGGACGGCTTTCCTGCTGAAATAAAAGTGGCTGGGCACGTTGTATTGTGGGACTGCCAAGGCCATGAAGTTATGGAAGGTGTCAGTCTCCACCAGCCTGAATGAGAGCATTTCAAGGGACAGTAGTTTTGCAATGCCAGCATTCAGAGCCTGTGCTCTGAGGTGGTTTGCCAAGTATGGGCGCCTTTTCTCCCATGCCTGTGCTACCGATGGCTGTAGAGTGGCCTGGGAGTGTGAGGGTGAAAGGGAACGTGGTGCTGTGGGTGGAATTATACTGTGTCTCTGCACAACAGTGCCAGAGGTTCTTCCATGGCGATCCTGTGAGGAAGCCGAGCCAGCTGTGTGTGAGCTGTAGGAAGAGGCTACAATACGAGCTGAAGAGGTGGTAGGTGGCGCTGTAGGTTGGCCTAGGCCTTCAGTGTGTTTTTGCAACTCCACCACGTGCTTGGTCCGCACATGTTTCCACATATTTGTGGTATTGAGGTTGCTGACACTTTTCCCTCTTTTCACTTTCTGATTACACAGCTTGCATTTGACAAAGCAAATGTCATCTGCAACTGTGTCAAAAAAGGACCAGGCACTGCAAGTCTTGGGAGTGCCCGTTTTGGGTTTTGGAAGAGGCATGCTCCTAATGGGTGCCGAAGTGGAGGCTACAGGCAACCCAGTCTGCTCCCTCCCTCTCCCTCTTTTTTGGGCTGTCAGGGGAATCTCTTCCTCAGAGCTGCTTCCACCACCTTCCTGTACCTCACGCCATGATGGGTCAAGGACCTCATCATCTACACTACCCTCTTCCAACAACTGCTTCTCCTGGGTAGTCTCGGCAGCACAGTACACACCAGAAAGTGGCACCTGAGTCCCATCATCAAATGCGTACTGAGGTGTGCTGACCGTAGGCACTGGCCCACGCCGCCTCTTCAGATTCAGAGAGACAAAGCAGTTACGCATCACTGCATACTGCCTCTTCTTCCATTTCTCGAATGCTGCTTGGCTGGCCCCCTCTTTCCAAGCCAAGAGATTCAGAGAACAGAAGTAGAGATGGCTCCTGTCCAGGGCTCTCTGACTGCCTAGGCAATTTGGAAGGTGGTGAAGAGACAGATCAGTACTTTTCAGTGCTCTGGATCTGAGAGGATGTGGCACTAATTGAAGTCAATGTGTTAGCTGCCATCCATCCGTCAATTTGTTCGTCCCGCAGCAGTGGGGTACAGCGAGCTCCTACAAAGGACTGTTCCCTGGTAAAACTGGGGGATGCTGAGTCACTGGTGCCCGCAGCAGGCACAGAATCCCCACGTCCTCTCCCTGCAGAAACTCCACACCCACGACCACGTGCCTTACTCCCTGCCTTTTTCATCTTGGTAGACTGATAAAGATAGGCAGAAAAGTACTAAGGGCTTAGTGTGCTTATTCCTGAACAGCTGTTAATAGGTATAAAAAACACTAATTGTATAAAGTGTGGACTAGACTTTAATATGAGCTAATGTGGCCTACACAACTGTAAAGTGGAGTGTTTGATGAACTTTATTTAGGTTTTCTATTGGACAAAAAAATGGATGTGCCCAAGGATGTCAAACCGATAGTATCATAAACTTTTTGTAGCTATTACAATGCAGGAAGGTAACCTGCAATGCATTAGATGGGAACTTCCGAGTCCGGTATTCGATATTGCAAAAGTATCGGAACTCAGTATCGGAACTCCGATACCGCGAATATCGGTCGATACCCGATATTTGCAGTATCGGAATGCTCAACACTAGCCAGGGCTTAAGAAACCTGAAGGTGCCTCAATCATCTGTGCAAACAATTCTACACAAGTACAAACAATCAACATAACGCACCAACCCATTTCCTCAAGTAGCGGATGGGTCGCACTCCAAACTTAATATAAATAAATTGACCGTAGAGTTATTAAACTGTACTCAGTCATGAAGTGTTTGATACTGAAACAAAAACTTTATTCACATATAAACAATACAAAAACATTAAAAACAGTGCCTCAAAATCAGATCAAAATAGCAGCTAGAGAATTTTTTCAAGGAAGTTACTAACGACCTTGAGAAATGGGAGAAGGACCTCTGCTTTGTGAAAACCAAAAAATATTCTAGGGATGTCACAGATTATGAGAACAAGAGGGTTTATAAATGGCAGGATCCACAACCCAAAAAGGAAAGGAGGGATTTTAGGGCCACCTCCATTAGTTCTGACTCATCAATGTCTGATGTGGGCACCTCTTATCAGGGTACGGAAACTGTTCCATGGAATAATCGTACCAGATATGGTGGCACGTCTAAATCTCATGACTTCTTCAAAAAGAGACCGTATCAAAGGAATGACAAAATGAAGGTGATCAATTTTTCATCACATGTGTTGTCTGATGAACAAACGGCTATTCTTGAAAAGGGTCTTACTTTCTGTCCCTCATTTTCTTTAGATGCATTCACATCAGTGAAAGACTTACATCTTTTTTCAAGAAAGCTTATTTTAAAGAAACTTCATCACAAGGGGCAAGGGGATTTCATTTTTGACACGGAGGAGGAAAGGGAGGCTTTGGCAAATTTGGAAGCTTAAGAACTGGAAAATAATCCCATGGAGGTGAGTGGGTTTCCAAACCATTTGGTTGGGAAGCCAAAAAAGTTTCCAGCGTTTAGTATTTGCCCGGCAGTGGAGGTGTTCACAAAGTTGGTTACTGGTGAGATTGAAAAGCTGGCCGGGAGTGGGTTTGGTCATTCCAATGTCAGGCAGTTAGATAGAAGAGCATTGGATACTTTGAAAGGGTGGAGCAATGTCGTATTCAAACCAGCCGATAAGGGCGGAAATTTGGTGATATGGCCCCACACCCAGTACGAGAAACAGGCCTATAAACTCCTGGATAATAAAGATTGCTACAAAAAACTGGCCAGTAACCCTTTGAGGTCTTTTCAGGATGTATTGAGTGACATGTTAGAGAAGGCATTCTTGGAAGGCACAATCCCTAAAAGATTATGGGAGTTAATTAAAAACATGCACCCAAGGATGCCAACACTATATTTATTACTGAAAGTGCATAAAGATCCCATAGACCCCCCGGGAAGACCCATTGTGTCGGGTAATGGGGGTCTATGTGAGATTGTCACTCAGGTCCTTGATTTTTACCTCAAGCCTTTGGTCAGCCAGTTGCCATCCTTTATTAAGGACACTACAGCAGCTTTGTGCAGATTGGATAACCTCCAGCTTGGTCCCAATAGTGTCATGGTTACCGCCGATGTAGAGGCACTTTACACCTCGATTAGGCATGCAGACGGGGTAAGGGCAGTAGCTTGGTATCTTGAGTCCAGTAATTTAGACAGGAAGCTAATTGTGCTGTTGCTCGAACTGTTGGAATTCGTGCTCACACACAATGTTTTTGTTTTGGGGCGGGGCACGTATCTGCTGTTACAGGGCACTGCTATGGGGGCATGCTGTGCTCCCTCCTATGCAAACCTTTTTCTGGGGGCTTGGGAGAGAGACATCTTCATGAGTAATCCCATCCCCCAGAGTCATCTCATCCAGGAATGACATTTGGTTTGTGTGGGAGGGGAGCATTGCAGATCTCAATGCCCTCATGGCTAATTTGAACCAGAACAGTGTCAACATTAAGCTTACTTTCAAGTATGGAAGATCAGTGGATTTCTTGGATCTGCAGATACGTGCCCATCCTGAGGGGGAGATTATCACCAATGTTTTCCACAAGGAAACAGCTACGAATTCTTTGCTGCACGCCCAGTCTGCACATTTGCCCTCTACTATTAGAGGAATTCCCATCGGACAATTTTTACGAGTTCGCCGCATTTGTTCAAATGAGGCTGACTTTGAGGCTCAATCGGAAGAGCTGGCTGAGAGATTTTTACAACGTGGCTATGGCCAAAAAACAATTAGGAGGGGGTTGGTGAGAGCGAAGAATATGCCTAGAAACGCTTTACTACACAATAACAATCTAAAGATGACAAATGACAACAAGGATCAGGTTCTATTGATCACGGGATACCATAATAAATGGTTCGAATTTAGGCAGATTGTGGAGAAACATTGGGCTGTTTTACACACTGATCCAGTCCTGAAAAGAATCCTACCCCCCAAACCTGCCATAGTAGCTAAAAGGTCAAGGAATATTCGTGACATTTTGGTACACAGCCATTATGAGCCAAATAAGAAGAAAGGCATTAGCAATGACTTAATGGGCTTTTTTCCATGTGGTCGCTGCAAAGCTTGCGCCAACTGTGTTAAAACTAAGCGGTTTACTAATTTTGATGGGTCTAAAACCTTTGAAATTAGGAAATTCATTTCATGCACATCTAAAGGGGTGAATTATCACTCTACCTGCCCATGTGGTAAGGTATATATTGGCCTCACCACTAGGGAGTTAAGAGTTCGCGTTCGGGAGCACATTCTAGATATTGAGAGAGCTAAAATGGTAGAGGACTGTTATGATCCCAGTGGCTTAGGATCACAAATCTAACCAGCTAAGTCAGAGAAAATAGGACAAGCTCTGGGGATGTGGTAACTGGACTGACCGCAAAACCTGATCCTAACCAAACACACTAAAGGTAGCCGAGGAATGTTTCCTGAAATCCTAGACGTCTCTCCACGGCCTGAGAAACTGACTACCCCTAGAGATAAAGTAAGACCTCACTTGCCTCAGAGAAATAACCCCAAAGATATAGAACAGCCCCTCACAAATAATAACGGTGAGGGAAAAGACAAACGCAGAGATGAAACAGGTTAAGCAAATGAGGCCCGCTAACACTAGATAGCAGGAAATATCAAGGGATCTGTGCAGTCAGTAAAAAACCCTATACAAAAATATCCACGCAGAGAATGTGAGAACCCCCACACCAACTATCGATGTGGGGGGAGCAACTCAGCACCCCAGAGCTACCAGCAAGCAGAGAAATCACATATTAGCAAGCTGGACAAAACTCATAATATTCTAGGAAACATATTGAACATAGATGAGCAAGAATAAGCAAACAGAACTTAGCTTCTCATGGAGAGACTGATTACGGATGTAGACAGGAGCAATCAGAATAGCACTGAATACAACGACAGCAGGCATAGACTGAGAGTCCAAGTGAGCTTACATAGAAAACCAGCCCACAGATAACGAGACAGCTGATGCCAGTCACAAACCTGCAGAAAGACAGCACTCACACAGTACCACTTGTTACCACAAGAGGGAGCCCAGAAATAGAGTTCACAACAGTACCCCCCCCTTGAGGAGGGGTCACCAAACCCTCATCAAGACCCCCAGGGCGATCAGGATGAGCCGCATGGAAGGCACGAACCAAATCGGCCGCATGAACATCAGAGGCGACAACCCAGGAATTATCCTCCTGACCATAGCCCTTCCACTTAACTAAATACTGAAGCCTCCGTCTGGAAATACGAGAATCCAAGATCTTCTCCACCACGTACTCCAATTCGTCCTCAACCAGCACCGGAGCAGGAGGCTCAACAGAAGGAACCACAGGCACCACATACCTCCGCAACAAAGACCTATGGAACACATTATGAATGGCAAACGATGCTGGGAGGTCCAAACGAAAAGACACCGGGTTAAGGATTTCCAAAATCTTATAAGGACCGATGAAGCGAGGCTTGAATTTAGGAGAGGAAACCTTCATAGGAACATACCGAGAAGACAGCCATACCAAATCCCCAACACGAAGTCGGGGACCAACACCGCGACGGCGGTTGGCAAAGCGCTGAGCCTTCTCCGGTGACAACTTCAAATTGTCCACCACATGGTTCCAAATCTGCTGCAACCTATCCACCACAGAATCCACCCCCGGACAGTCAGAAGGCTCAACCTGACCCGAGGAAAAACGAGGATGAAAACCAGAATTGCAGAAAAAAGGCGAAACCAAAGTAGCAGAACTAGCCCGATTATTAAGGGCAAACTCGGCCAATGGCAAAAAAGTCACCCAATCATCCTGATCAGCAGAAACAAAACATCTTAAATAAGTTTCCAAGGTCTGATTAGTTCGCTCGGTTTGGCCATTCGTCTGAGGATGGAAGGCCGACAAAAAAGACAAATCAATGCCCATCTTAGCACAAAAAATCCGCCAAAATCTGGACACAAACTGGGATCCTCTGTCAGACACATTATTTTCAGGGATGCCGTGCAGGCGAACCACATTCTGAAAAAATAAAGGAACCAAATCTGAGGAGGAAGGCAACTTAGGCAAGGGCACCAAATGGACCATTTTGGAAAAACGATCACACACCACCCAGATGACAGACATTCTCTGAGATACTGGAAGATCTGAAATAAAATCCATGGAAATGTGCGTCCAAGGCCTCTTCGGGACAGGCAAAGGCAAAAGCCAACCGCTGACACGAGAACAGCAAGGCTTAGCCCGAGCACAAGTCCCACAGGACTGCACAAAGGAATGCACATCCCGCGACAAGGAAGGCCACCAGAAGGACCTAGCCACCAAATCTCTGGTACCAAAAATCCCAGGATGACCTGCCAACACCGAAGAATGAACCTCGGAAATAACTCTGCTGGTCCATCTATCTGGGACAAACAGTCTCTCTGGTGGGCAACGGTCAGGTCTCTCAGCCTGAAATTTCTGCAGCACTCGTCGCAAATCTGGGGAAATGGCAGACAAAATCACTCCCTCTTTGAGGATACCAGCCGGCTCTGAAACTCCCGGAGAGTCAGGCACAAAACTCCTAGAAAGGGCATCAGCCTTCACGTTCTTCGAACCAGGCAGGTACGAGACCACGAAATCGAAACGGGAGAAAAACAACGACCAACGAGCCTGTCTAGGATTCATATGCTTGGCAGACTCAAGATAAATCAGATTTTTGTGATCAGTCAAGACCACCACACGATGCCTAGCTCCCTCGAGCCAATGTCGCCACTCCTCAAATGCCCACTTCATAGCCAACAATTCCCGATTACCAACATCATAATTCCGCTCGGCAGGCGAAAACTTTCTTGAAAAGAAGGCACAAGGCTTCATCACAGAGCCATCAGAGCTTCTCTGCGACAAAACAGCCCCTGCTCCAATCTCAGAAGCATCCACCTCGACCTGGAAAGGAAGAGAGATATCAGGCTGACATAATACAGGAGCTGAAGAAAACCGGCGCTTCAGCTCCCGAAAGGCTTCCACTGCCGCAGGAGACCAATTAGTCACATCAGAACCTTTCTTGGTCAAATCCGTCAAGGGCTTAACCACGCCAGAAAAATTAGCGATGAAGCGACGGTAAAAATTAGCAAAACCCAAGAACTTCTGAAGACTCTTAACAGATGTAGGCTGAGTCCAGTCATGAATAGCCTGTACCTTGACTGGGTCCATCTCAATAGTAGAAGGAGAAAAAATAAAACCCAAAAAGGAAACCTTCTGTACTCCGAAGAGACATTTTGAGCCCTTCACAAATAAGGCATTAGCACGCAGGACCTGAAATACCATCCTGACCTGCTTCACATGGGACTCCCAGTCCTCAGAAAAGACCAAAATGTCATCCAGATACACAATCATAAATTTATCCAGATATTCTCGGAAGATGTCATGCATGAAGGACTGGAACACAGAAGGAGCATTAGAGAGTCCAAAAGGCATCACCAAGTACTCAAAAAGGCCCTCGGGCGTATTAAATGCTGTTTTCCATTCATCCCCCTGCTTAATACGCACAAGGTTATACGCACCACGAAGATCTATCTTGGTGAACCAACTGGACCCCTTAATCCGAGCAAACAGATCAGACAATAATGGCAAAGGATACTGAAATTTGACCGTGATTTTATTTAGAAGACGATAATCTATACAAGGTCTCAGAGAACCATCCTTCTTGGCCACAAAAAAGAATCCTGCACCAAGAGGGGAGGAGGACGGGCGAATATGTTCCTTCTCTAAAGACTCCTTTATATAACTCCGCATTGAGGCATGTTCTGATATAGACAAATTAAAAAGTCGTCCCTTAGGGAACTTACTACCAGGAATCAAATTTATAGCACAATCACAATCCCTGTGAGGAGGCAGGGCACCGGATCTGGGCTCATCAAATACATCCTGGTAGTCCGACAAAAACTCAGGGACCTCAGAAGGAGTGGAAGAAGCAATTGACACCAAAGGAACATCGCCATGAATCCCCTGGCAACCCCAACTTGAAACAGACATAGCTTTCCAATCCAGAACTGGATTATGGGCCTGCAGCCATGGCAGACCCAAAACGACAACATCATGCAGATTATGCAGCACAAGAAAGCGAATCACCTCCTGATGCACAGGAGTCATGCACATGGTCACTTGAGTCCAATACTGAGGCTTATTCTCAGCCAATGGTGTAGCATCAATACCCCTCAGTGGAATAGGGAATTCCAAAGGCTCCAGGACAAAACCACAGCGCCTGGCAAACGACAAATCCATCAGGTTCAGGGCAGCACCTGAATCCACAAAAGCCATAACCGAGTAGGATGACAAAGAACAAATTAAAGTAACAGACAAAATGAATTTAGGCTGTATAGTACCAACGGTGACAGATTTAGCGATCTTTTTTACGCGCTTAGAGCATGCTGAGATAACATGAGTTGAATCACCACAGTAAAAGCACAACCCCATTTGACGTCTATGATTTTGCCGCTCAATTCTGGTCTGAATTCGGTCACATTGCATAGACTCAGGTCTCTGTTCAGAAAACACCGCCAGATGGTGCGCAGATTTGCGCTCCCGCAAACGCCGATCAATCTGAATGGCCAAAGCCATTGAGTCATTCAGACTTGCAGGTGTGGGGAACCCCACCATAACATTCTTAATGGCTTCAGAAAGACCTTCTCTGAAATTTGCAGCCAGGGCACACTCATTCCATTGAGTAAGCACCGACCATTTCCGAAATTTTTGACAATACACCTCAGCTTCATCCTGGCCCTGAGAGAGAGCCAGCAAGGCCTTTTCTGCCTGGTTCTCAAGATTAGGTTCCTCATAAAGCAATCCAAGCGCCAGAAAAAACGCATCCACATTAAGCAATGCAGGATCTCCCGGCGCCAGGGAGAAGGCCCAATCTTGAGGGTCGCCACGTAACAGGGAGATAACAATTCTAACTTGCTGAGCGGAGTCACCAGAGGAACGAGGTCTCAAAGAAAGAAATAATTTACAATTATTCTTAAAATTCAGAAACCGAGATCTATCTCCAGAAAACAACTCAGGAATAGGTACTTTTGGCTCAGACATAGGACTGTGAACAACAAAATCCTGAATGCTTTGCACCCTTGCAGCAAGATGATCCACACTAGAAGTCAGACTCTGAATATCCATCTCTGCAGCTGAACTCAAAGCCACCCAGAGATTAAGGGGATGAGAGAAGCTGGACAGACTGCAGCAAAGGGAGAGGAGAAAAAAAAAAATTGTACTCAGGGCTTCTCTTATCCCACTTCTGCGATGCATTAAACACTTTTCTGGCCTGCTGTACTGTTATGATCCCAGTGGCCTAGGATCACAAATCTAATCAGCTAAGTCAGAGAAAATAGGACAAGCTCTGGGGATGTGGTAACTGGACTGACCGCAAAACCTGATCCTAACCAAACACACTAAAGGTAGCCGAGGAACGTTTCTTGAAATCCTAGACGTCTCTCCACGGCCTGAGAAACTGACTACCCCTAGAGATAAAGTAAGACCTCACTTGCCTCAGAGAAATAACCCCAAAGATATAGAACAGCCCCCCACAAATAATAACGGTGAGTTAAATGGAAAAGACAAACGCAGAGATGAAACAGGTTAAGCAAATGAGGCCCGCTAACACTAGATAGCAGAAAATAGCAAGGGATCTGTGCGGTCAGTAAAAAACCCTATACAAAAATATCCACGCAGAGAATGCGAGAACCCCCACACCAACTAAAGATGTGGGGGGAGCAACTCAGCACCCCAGAGCTACCAGCAAGCAGAGAAATCACATATTAGCAAGCTGGACAAAACTCATAATATTCTAGGAAACATATTGAACATAGATGAGCAAGAATAAGCAAACAGAACTTAGCTTCTCATGGAGAGACTGATTACGGACGTAGACAGGAGCAATCAGAATAGCATAGACTGAGAGTCCAAGTGAGCTTACATAGAAAACCAGCAGATAACGAGACAGCTGATGCCAGTCACAAACCTGCAGAAAGACAGCACTCACACAGTACCACTTGTTACCACAAGAGGGAGCCCAGAAATAGAGTTCACAACAGAGGACATCTCGAGTCTCAAGACAATTCCAAGGCATTATAGAAAATTCCATGATTGTAATCCCCGGTTTATGAGTGTAAAGGGTATAGATCTTGTTAGTTTGGGCCCCAGAGGAGGAGATCTGGGGAAAATTCTGTCTCAGGTTGAAAGCCGATGGATTTATCGGTTAGGCATCTTGGCCCCACAGGGATTAAATGAGAATTTGGGTCTTGGATCCTTTTTGTGATGACTTTGGTCTCATTCTTGGGCCACTTGTGTACATATATACATATGTGTTTTCTTTGGTCGTTCTAATTTATTTTATCTTGTTTTTGGGTGTAGGTTCTTTATGGTTTTAGATTGTACATAGCTTGTTTTTAATTCTTGTGCATTATTTTTCAGGTTCTCGTACTTGTATTTCTGCGGTTATACAGTGGGGCAAAAAAGTATTTAGTCATTCAGCAATAGTGCAAGTTCCACCACTTAAAAAGATGAGAGGCGTCTGTAATTTACATCATAGGTAGACCTCAACTATGGGAGACAAACTGAGAAAAAAAAATCCAGAAAATCACATTGTCTGTTTTTTTATCATTTTATTTGCATATTATGGTGGAAAATAAGTATTTGGTCAGAAACAAAATTTCATCTCAATACTTTGTAATATATCTTTTGTTGGCAATGACAGAGGTCAAACGTTTTCTGTAAGTCTTCACAAGGTTGCCACACACTGTTGTTGGTATGTTGGCCCATTCCTCCATGCAGATCTCCTCTAGAGCAGTGATGTTTTTGGCTTTTCGCTTGGCAACACGGACTTTCAACTCCCTCCAAAGGTTTTCTATAGGGTTGAGATCTGGAGACTGGCTAGGCCACTCCAGGACCTTGAAATGCTTCTTACGAAGCCACTCCTTCATTGCCCTGGTGGTGTGCTTTGGATCATTGTCATGTTGAAAGACCCAGCCACGTTTCATCTTCAATGCCCTTGCTGATGGAAGGAGGTTTGCACTCAAAATCTCACGATACATGGGCCCATTCATTCTTTCATGTACCCGGATCAATCGTCCTGGCCCCTTTGCAGAGAAACAGCCCCAAAGCATGATGTTTCCACCACCATGCTTTACAGTAGGTATGGTGTTTGATGGATGCAACTCAGTATTCTTTTTCCTCCAAACATGACAAGTTGTGTTTCTAACAAACAGTTCCAGTTTGGTTTCATCAGACCATAGGAAATTCTCCCAAAACTCCTCTGGATCATCCAAATGCTCTCTAGCAAACTTCAGATGGGCCCGGACATGTACTGGCTTAAGCAGTGGGACACGTCTGGCACTGTAGGATCTGAGTCCATGGTGGCGTAGTGTGTTACTTATGGTAGGCCTTGTTACATTGGTCCCAGCTCTCTGCAGTTCATTCACTAGGTCCCCCCGCGTGGTTCTGGGATTTTTGCTCACCGTTCTTGTGATCATTCTGACCCCACGGGGTGGGATTTTGCGTGGAGCCCCAGATCGAGGGAGATTATCAGTGGTCTTGATGAATGTCTTCCATTTTCTAATTATTGCTCCCACTGTTGATTTCTTCACTCCAAGCTGGTTGGCCATTGCAGATTCAGTCTTCCCAGCCTGGTGCAGGGCTACAATTTTGTTTCTGGTGTCCTTTGACAGCTCTTTGGTCTTCACCATAGTGGAGTTTGGAGTCAGACTGTTTGAGGGTGTGCACAGGTGTCTTTTTATACTGAAAACAAGTTTAAACAGGTGCCATTACTACAGGTAATGAGTGGAGGAAAGAGAAGACTCTTAAAGAAGAAGTTACAGGTCTATGAGAGCTAGAAATCTTGATTGTTTGTTTCTGACCAAATACTTATTTTCCACCATAATATGCAAATAAAATGATAAAAAAACAGACAATGTGATTTTCTGGATTTTTTGGTCTCAGTTTGTCTCCCATAGTTGAGGTCTACCTATGATGTAAATTACAGACGCCTCTCATCTTTTTAAGTGGTGGAACTTGCACTATTGCTGACTGACTAAATACTTTTTTGCCCCACTGTATATACCAAAGAATTGCTGACCAGGGGATGTGATTTAGAAACAGTACTAGAAGGCTGTCGTGAGCTCTGTGGCATTCTCCACTTTATTGCTCCGGATGACGTTATCACCAGTCAAGTGATGTCTCCTAGCTTACAGCTCCAAACAATTGATGCAATGGACTCTATTTTCAATTCACAGCTCCAAATAAATGAAAATGATGGACTCTTTGTATAATTGCGGATTGATTTGGGTGCTAATGGAAAAACTGGCCCCCTGTACTTTCTGTATATATGGATTTGAAAGTATAAGGAATGTTTTTGACTTGCAATGGGGGATTGGACTGTAAGGGAAGGAATTAATAGACATTGGCCCTAATTTTGCTGGACAAATGTATGTCATCATGACCTATGGAGGTTTCTGGCATAAACAACGGACTTAGCCGTATTTCTAACCATTATGATTGCAACGAGCCATCATGATGTTAGCCCCACATTGGTTGTGAGTGTGGCTGTCCTCCTTTGTTTCACGGGGATTGGGGATTTGTATTCTACTGGAGCGCACCACCCTGGATTGCACAGGAGGTGATGTTGTTGTTTGGCACCCGGTCCTTCAGAGGGGGTCCCGGATGCTCCTCACTAACCCATTGTGTGATCCAGGTTTTGGTGTTGCCTTGGTATACCCTATTTCTAATATGGGCTTTTGGATGATTCATGTTTACACCCTTTCCTTTTACCTGTGCCATCTTTGCTTTTTGGCGTAGTGCATTATACAGGAAATGTCCTCAGAGATGGTGTTGGGAAGGTGTTGCCCATTTCCTATAGTAGGGATGGTGTTGGGAATTAGTTGCCCATTATTTTTTCTGTCATGGGTTTCTATTCTTGTTTATATCCCCCCGTCTCTGTTTTTATTACGCCTGGGTTATTCAGCAAGGCACATTATGCAGGGAATGCGCTGGGAGGCGGCATGGGGAAGGGGTTATCTGTTATCCCAACGCTTTGGCAATCACAGCCGGGTTTATATTTGGGGGGGTGTTTCCCCCTGTGACGATCGATGCATAAACTCTGGGAGGCGGTGCTAGGAAGGAGTTATCTGTTATTTTTACGCTTTGGCAATTACAGCAGAGTTTGCGTTGGGGGTGTGTTTCCCCGTATGATGAATTACGCTCAAACTCCTGCTTCATTGGCGTATTCCCACCCTCCGGGGCGGTGTGGTGTACGGCAGTTGGGGGCGGTGATGTTGGCCAATGGGTCCGGCCTTTGGGTGATGCGCTGGGGACAGCCCCCTGTATTTGATTGGTGGACAAGTGGCTAGTGTCTCTGGGTGACGCACTGGGGACAGCCCCTATATTTGATTGGTGGAGAAGTGGACAGGGTCTCCGGATGACGTGCCTGGGATATCCCCGTACAAGGAACCTGATTGGTGAGATTGGGCTTTAAGTATCCTATGATGCCTGACCTTAGACACGCCCCCAGGAGGAAGCAGATGCAAAACGCGCATCGGGGTAGTCAAGGTGCAGCGTGCCACGAGGCAGGGGAGCAGTGGGTTCATTCAGGTAATATGCACTGAGTGGTTTGCTCATAATCACGTGTGATGTTTCAGACGTGACAGAGGAGTTAGTTCTACGGTAGATACTATGATCTGCGGTTCTGTCCAGTGGGATTTTTAATGGTGGTCTGTTTCGCTTGTGGTTCCACTAACGCAGTATGAGATTATGAGATATGGATAATGTGCAATATTTTGTGGTCCCACCCTGATAATTTGGAAAAGGGATTGGCTTTGGGTATATCCCCCCATGTAGTGCCATTTATTGATTTATAATTTTCGCACTGTCACTTTAGAGAGGGATTTTGAGCATTTACCATGGGAAATTTATAGAGGTATTTTGATGTTTGTGTACCCTTTAAGAGCATTTACAGGTATATATGTAGTAGCAATATTGCAAATGTTACTGGAGAATTGTGGTATTGACTACAAGGGAATGTTCTCCTGGCAATTATTAAAAAAAATTTCTATAAATAGTAGGAATCCTGAATAATTAGACTTGGTATACTTGTGGCTCCCTTCGCTTACCTGGATATGAAAGTTTGATCTGATTTTGAGGCACTGTTTTTAATGTATTTGTATTATTTATATGTGAATAAAGATTTTGTTTTAGTATCAAACACTTCATGACTGAGTACAGTTTAATAACTCTACGGTCAATATGTTTACAAGTACAAACAAGATGGGAATGTCAAGCCATCATACCACTCAGGAATGAGAAGGGTTGTGTGTCCTAGTGATGAACGTGCTTTGGTCTGACATGTGCATATCAACCCAAGGACAAAAGCAAAAGACCTTGTGAAGATAATGGTGGAAGCTGATAGGATTGTATCAATATCCACAGTGAAACGAGCACTGTATCAACATGGGCTGAACATCCACTCTGCCAGAAAGAAGCCTTTGCTCTAAAAGAAACATAAAAAAGCCAGATTAATGTTTGCAAATGCACACAGGAACAAGCACCTTAGTTTTTTGTCCCATGGTCTGAAGAAACTAAAATTGAACTCTTCGGGCATAATGACCATCGTTACATTTGGAAGAAAAAGGAAGAAGCTTGGAAGCCTAAGAACACATTACAACTGTCAAACAAGAGGGTGGAAGCATCATCTTGTGGGGTTTTATTGCTGAAGGAGGGACTGGTGCACTTCACAAAATTGATGGCATCATGAGAAAGGAAGATTATGTGGCAATACTGAAGCAACATCTCAAGACATCAGCCAGGAGGTTAAAGCTTGGGCGGAAATGAGTCTTCTAAATGGACAATCACTCACCCAAAGAATAGTGCCAAAATGGTAACAAAGTAGTTTAAGGGTGAAAATATCAATGTTTTGGAGTGGCCATCACAAAGCCCTGATCTCAATTCTATTGAAAATGTATGGGCAAAGTTGAAAAGGCAGGTGCGAGCAAGTCGACCTACAAACCTGGATCAGTTACACCAGTTTTGACAGGAGGCATGGGCCCAAATTCCGACCAACTATTGTGAGAAGCTTGTGGAAGGATATCCTAAGTGTTTGACCCAAGTCATTCAGTTAAAGGGCAATAGTACTAAATACTAATGAAATATATGTAATCTCTCAGTATTCTAGCATTTGGCAAATTTTAATAGTTATGGTAATCTTAACTGACCTAAACTGTGAAAGGTTTATTATGATTTCATGTCAGATATTGAGAGAAACCTGTATATGTTTCTTTTTATATAGTGTATGTAAACTTCTGGTTTCAACTTTAATTACAGAGGACAAAGAGAAGGATGAGATGTTAATCACTTTTCCGTGTTCACCAATGAACTGTTTTTGCCAGATATCACCAAAAGAGGCAGTAACAAAGGTTCTCCGCTAAATATCACTAACATAATGCAAGAAATGTATGGTAGTGACTCAGCAAATTAAATGTTGAGCTAAGTAGTGACAGACTGATGTATCTCATCTACATTATTAGACTGGCTGATGGATGGCTGATCTGACACCAATGCTTTACCCATTCCCAACTGGGTGATTTTCTGTTTGTTTCTTTTTCATTTTCGCTTTTTATTCCCCTCCTTCCAAGAACCATAACTATTTTATTTTTCTATGAGAGCTTGTTTTTTGCATGATAAGTTATACTTTTGAATTACACCATTCATTTTATCATGTGCTTTACCAGAAAAAAGGAAAAAAATCCAAGTGCAAGGAAATGGCGAAAAAAAATGCAATTCTGCAAGTTTTTTGTTCACAATTTTCATTACACAGTAAAACTGATCTGGCAATATGATTTTCCAGGTAAGTGCGATTAAACAGATACCAAAACAAATTCAGAAATTTGTAAAAATAAAATAAGTCACCATTTTCCGAGACATATAGTGATTTCAATTTTCAGGGGTTGTCTGAGAGCTTATTTGTGCCATTAGCTGGTTTTATTGATATAATTTTAGGGTAGATACAATGTTTTGATTGCCTTTTATTGTGTTAATGTTAGTGTTGTGTTGGCCAAAAAAAATGTAATTCTGGAGTTTCGATCTTTATCTCATTATGTCACTTACCGATCCTATTAATTTATTTAATATTTTCATACACTCAACTTTTCTGAAAGCGGAGATACCAAATATGTGGGTTTCTGTTATTAATTTCTATATTTTTAATAGGGCAAGGGGGGGGTGATTTGAACTTTTTACTTTTTTTTTTACTTTTTTAAAAAGCATTTTTTTTCGCTTTCTACTGTATTTATTTGTCCCCTAGGGTACTTGATCCTGCGATCATTCAATCTTTTGTACTTTACATGTATAGTAAAAATCACCTCATCTCCTATGAACGTCAGCTGCAGTACAGGTTTGCTTTTACACCATCACCTGATATACAGCTGACTCGGGCTGTCATGGCAACCCATCAGCACCCTGTGATCATGTCGTGGGCACACCTATGGGAGTATAGAATGGAGCACTCCCCTTCAGGCGCCCATTGAATGCCACTGTAAGAGACTGACGGTGGCATTTAACAGGTTGCCAGCTGTAGGCTGAGCTCTGCTCCACCCGCTGCTGTTAGAGGCAGATAATGGCTGAATAATACAACCATCATCTGCTGGCAAAAATGCAGGCTCAGATTGCGAGACACCATCAAACTCAGGGAGCTAATATATGATGTACATCATATGTTGGTTAGGAGCTGAGAATGGAAAGAAGGTGAATCTAGACAAATACTATCAGGAAATTTCCCTTAACTACTAACTGTTGACTACCTCTTCCCACACCAAAACACTCCACCCATCTGCAGGACTGGATGACTGTTAGCTCATCATTTCCCAGCTGTTTAATTTACTCCAGCTCTAAGGAGACATTATATAAAATTCAGCACAAAACAGAGCTCAACAATAGTACATTTTACAACAACCCATTACAGTCTTCAGGGAGGGTGTCAGACATCTCCTCACTTGTATACACATACACCCTCTTTAATGATTGACATCCTTGGTAATCCATGGTAATCCATGACCTGTAAAATATATGGCTCACAGATTCAGACATGTATTTTTGTGCATGTATGTGAATCATGGACATCTAAAGGATGCCTAAACATCAGATTTTGTGTTAGCCTTTTTTTGTTGATTTCTGTCAAGTAAAAAACTTGTTTTCACTTAATCTTCAAATATCCAGAATATTAGATAATTCAGCACTCATCAGTTACGATAACATATTTTACTGTACACATATTTACTGTGGTGTTGATTTCATCAATCAAATGTAAAGATGAAAATGTTTATGTAACTAATTCTACTTTACATGCTCTTTTTACATTGGAATTTTGTATGGAAGTTTTTTTATATAACATTTTATGTCAGGACATAAAGTGTTTCTGGATAGAATATGAAAATTGCTGCAAAAGAAAGGTTGCCATTGACAATTTCTGTCACTAGAGGGCAGTATTTCTTCTTTGAGCACAGAATATTCTCATAATAACCTGTTAGCCTTTCCTATTCAAACATATTACATTGGAAACATTCTTTTCTATTATACTTACACGGCAGTTTTTGTGTGATTTGTGTGATAATAATAAGAATGATGATGATTGTTTAATATCTTGAATTTTGATTTGAAAAACATATTACCATGCAATGCAAATCAAGAATAATTTTAAAACTTTTCAAATATATAATAAAAGTAAGCCTCTGTTCATGGTAGGATTCAATCTCCATTGCAAACTCCATAAGAATTAAAAATAAGAATAAAACTGCATAAACTCACCACCATAAAACCCAGTGATTTCCATAAGGACTTGTCGATCGCTGTGCTATAGTTTATGCTATAAATGTAAACCATAACACAGCTGTAAATAAGGCTTAAAGGTAATTTTACACTGACAGATAATCTGCCTGGAACAAGCATTGCCATGAACTGTATGAGAAGGAATTGTTGGTGTTTTATAATGGATTCAAAGATGCAAGAATTAATGGATTCACACTAAATGGCTAAATGAAATAATACAATTTTATAAAATGATAATGAAAAACACATACAAAAAATACAAGATATCAAAAGATATGATCAACAGCTAACAAGATAATAGCAATGAACATGTATTATATTCAGTGCAGTGGCATACATAGAAGTTATGGTACCTCAAAGCAGAAGTCCTAATTGCACCTCCTTCCGAAGAAAAATATTCAGCAGGTCACAGAAAAGCATATCTCAAAATTTTGCAGTCCTTTCAAAGTAATTTTTCAGTTATGGCCCAACTGTATCCACATACCTGAAAAGTATAATAAACTCACAGTGACTCCAACATAGGGCCCTCATAGCCCCTAGCAAACAGTATTATGGCCCCAACACAGCCCCCCACACAAAATGATGGCCACCACACAGCCCTCAATGCAGTATGATAGCCCTCCATAAAGTACAGTGACCCTCCACACAGTATAATCGAAGCAGCACAACCCCCCACATATGGTACAATGGCTACCGTACAACACTTCACTCATTATAATGGCCCACGCACAACCATCCACACAATATAATTTCCTCCGCACAACACTCCGCACAGTATAGTGGCCTCCGTACAAGCCTTTATATAGTATAATGGACCCCACACAACCATTCTCACTGTATAATGGCCTGCATACAGGATAATGGCCTCCACTAACCCCCCAAAAAGTGTAATGGCCCCCCATATAGCCCTCCAAATAGTATAATGCTCCCCTACAGCCCTCCAAACAGTACAATGGCCCCCATACAGCCTTCCAAACAGTACAGTGGACCCCACGTAGCCCTTCAAACCGTATAATGGCACCAATACAGCCCTCCAAACAGTATAATTGGCCCCACACATCCTTCCAAACAGTATAATTTGCCCCCACACACCCTTCCAAACAGTATAATTGGCCCTCACACTGCCCTACAAATAAAATAATGGCCCCCATGGCCCTCCACACAGTATAGTTGTCCCCCACACAGCACTCCAAACAGGATAACTACCCCCCACACATCCCTCCAAATAACATAGTGTCCCCCAGACTGTGCTTCAAATAATAAAATGGCCCCCGCATAGCCCTTAAAATAGTATAATGGCCTCCCACATGGTCTTCCAAATGGTATGATGATCCCCCTTCACTGTGCTCCAAATAGTATGGTGGCTCCCACATGGCACACTAAATAGTAGGATGGCCACCCAGGTAGCCCTCTAAATAGTATAATGGCTCCCACAATGTATTGATTGATTAAGAACCAAATAAGCTCATCTTCCTATTATTCCAGTCTCTACAGTGTGTGGTCTGAAGCTTTGCACTGCTCGGCGCAGCAGTGATGTAGTGATGTCATTGCACCCACTGCGCTAAGATGTCAGATGCATAGGTAGAATGATGGAAAAGTCATGAGGGTAGTCATGCCGTCTCTAACACTGGCAGACTCTCTGATTCACTGGCAGAATAGTGGCTATGTGGTCTGCCACTATTAGCAGTACACCTCTGATCCAGCCTCCATCTGGGAAGCCCCTAAAATCCTCCAAAAGCCCAAATGAACAATAGCAATCTTCCAATTGCATCTTGCTGTCTCACTTGGACTCAACTCTTCTTTGTCTGATCCTAATATGACAAAACACCTAGCCACCCCCAGATGTATATATATATATATATATATATATATATATATATATATATATATATATATATATATATATATATATATATATATATATATACTGAAAACTATCATGGGCATGGACCATTCTAGAATCAAAACAAATATCTGAGTACAGGGACATACATAGAGATCGTGGTATCTTATTGCTTCATAATAGAGGTCCAAATTTGCCCTTCTCTCCTCCGCCCCTTCCCTCTTTCCAAAACAAATATACAGTATATATATATATATATATATATATATATATATATATATATATATATATATACATATGTATATATACATACATATATATGTTCCTTCCCTCAAAATATTACTCTGAATCTGCACCCTACTATTCATCTGTTTCCACACCCTCCATGCACATGATTAACTGCACTTGATACTTGACTATTGCACTTAACCCCTTCACCCCCAAGGGTGGTTTGCACGTTATGGACTGGGCCAATTTTTACAATTCTGACCACTGTCCCTTTATGAGGTTATAACTCTGGAACGCTTCAACGGATCCTGGTGATTCTGACATTGTTTTCTCGTGACATATTGTATTTCATGATAGTGGTAAAATTTCTTTGATATTATCTGCGTTTATTTGTGAAAAAAATGGAAATTTGGTGAAAATTTAGAAAATTTCGCAATTTTCCAAATTTGAATTTTTATGCAATTAAATCACAGTGATATGTCACACAAAATACTTAATAAGTAACATTTCCCACATGTCTACTTTACATCAGCATCATTTTGGAACCAAAATTTTTTTTTGTTAGGGAGTTATAAGGGTTAAAAGTTGACCAGCAATTTCTCATTTTTACAACACCATTTTTTTTTAGGGACCACATCTCATTTGAAGTCATTTTGAGGGGTCTATATGATAGAAAATACCCAAGTGTGACACCATTCTAAAAACTGCACCCCTCAAGGTGCTCAAAACCACATTCAAAAAGTTTATTAACCCTTCAGGTGTTTCACAGGAATTTTTGGAATGTTTAAATAAAAATGAACATTTAACTTTTTTTCACACAAAATTTAATTCAGCTCCAATTTGTTTTATTTTACCAAGGGTAACAGGAGAAAATGGACCCCAAAAGATGTTATACAATTTGTCCTGAGTACGCCGATACCCCACATGTGGGGGTAAACCACTGTTTGGGCGCATGACAGAGCTCGGAAGCGAAGGAGCGCCATTTGACTTTTCAATGCAAAATTGACTGGATTTGAGATGGGACGCCATGTTGCGTTTGGAGAGCCACTGATGTGCCTAAACATTGAAACCCCCCACAAGTGACACCATTTTGGAAAGTAGACCCCCTAAGGAACTTATCTAGAGGTGTGGTGAGCACTTTGACCCACCAAGTACTTCACAGAAGTTTATAATGCAGAACCGTAAAAATAAAAAATCATATTTTTTCACAAAAATGATTTTTTCGCCCCCAATTTTTTATTTTCCCAAGGGTAAGAGAAGAAATTGGACCACAAAAGTTGTTGTGCAATTTGTCCTGAGTACGCTGATACCCCATATGTGGGGGTAAACCACTGTTTGGGCGCATGGGAGAGCTCGGAAGGGAAGGAGCGCCGTTTGACTTTTCACTGCAAAATTGACAGGAATTGAGATGGGACGCCATGTTGCGTTTGGAGAGCCACTGATGCGCCTAAACATTGAAACCCCCCACAAGTGACACCATTTTGGAAAGTAGACCCCCTAAGGAACTTATCTAGATGTGTGGTGAGCACTTTGACCCACCAAGTGCTTCACAGAAGTTTATAATGCAGGACCGTAAAAATAAAAAATCATATTTTTTCACAAAAATGATCTTTTTGCCCCCAATTTTTTATTTTCCCAAAGGTAGGAGAAGAAATTGGACCACAAAAGTTGTTGTGCAATTTGTCCTGAGTACGCTGATACCCCATATGTGGGGGTAAACCACTGTTTGGGCGCATGGGAGAGCTCGGAAGGGAAGGAGCGCCGTTTGACTTTTCACTGCAAAATTGACAGGAATTGAGATGGGACGCCATGTTGCGTTTGGAGAGCCACTGATGTGCCTAAACATTAAAACCCCCCACAAGTGACACCGTTTTGGAAAGTAGACCCCCTAAGGAACTTATCTAGAGGTGTGGTGAGCACTTTGACCCACCAAGTGCTTCACAGAAGTTTATAATGCAGAGCCGTAAAAATAAAACACAAATTTTTTCCCACAAAAATTATATTTTAGCCCCCAGTTTTGTATTTTCCCGAGGGTAACAGGAGAAATTGGACCCAAAAAGTTGTTGTCCAATTTGTCCTGAGTTCGCTGATACCCCATATGTGGGGGGGAACCACCGTTTAAGCGCATGGGAGGGCTCGGAAGGGATGGAGCGCCATTTGGAATGCAGACTTAGATGGAATGGTCTGCAGGCGTCACATTGCGTTTGCAGAGCCCCTAATGTACCTAAACAGTAAAAATACCCCACAAGTGACACCATTTTGGAAAGTAGACCCCCTAAGGAACTCATCTAGATGTGTTGTGAGAGATTTGAACCCCTAAGTGTTTCACTACAGTTTATAACGCAGAGCCGTGCAAATAAAAAATATTTTTTTTCCACAAAAATTATTTTTTAGCCCCAGTTTTGTATTTTCCCAAGGGTAACAGGAGAAATTGGACCCCAAACGTTGTTCTCCAATGTGTTCCGAGTACGCTGATACCCCATATGTTGGGGTAAACCCTTGTTTGAGCCCCTGATGTGCCTAAACAGTGGAAACCCCCCAATTATAACTGAAACCCTAATCCACACACACCCCTAACCCTAATCCCAACGGTAACCCTAACCACACCTCTAACCCACACACACCCCTAACCCTAATCCCAACCCTATTCCCAACCGTAAATGTAATCCAAACCCTAACCCTAACTTTAGCCCCAACCCTAACCCTAACTTTAGCCCCAACCCTAAATGTAGCCCTAGCCCTAACCCTAGCCCTAACCCTAGCCCTAACCCTAGCTCTAACCCTAACACTAGCCCTAACCCTAACCCTAGCCCTAACCCTAATGGGAAAATGGAAATAAATACATTTTTTAAATTTTTTAAATTTTTCCCTAACTAAGGCTACGTTCACATTAGCGTTCTGCGCCGCAGCGTCGCCGCATGCGTCATGCGCCCCTATATTTAACATGGGGGCGCATGGACATGCGTTGCACTTGCGTTTTGCGACGCATGTGTCACTGCGGTGCACGCGTCATGGCGCAGAGGACGCAGCAAGTTGCATTTTTTGTGCGTACAAAATCAAGCAAAAAAAGGACGCATGCGTCGCAAAACGCAGCGTTGTGCATGCGTTGTGCATGCGGTGTTCCTGCGTTGTGTGTTGCGTCGCCGACGCTGCGGCGCACAACGCAAATGTGAACGTAGCCTAAGCGGGTGATGAAGGGGGGTTTGATTTACTTTTATAGCGGGTTATTTAGCGGATTTTTATGATTGGCAGCCGTCACACACTGAAAGACGCTTTTTATTGCAAAAAATATTTTTTGCGTTACCACATTTTGAGAGCTATAATTTTTCCATATTTGAGTCCACAGAGTCATGTGAGGTCTTGTTTTTTGCGGGACGAGTTGACGTTTTTATTGGTAACATGTTCGGGCATGGGAGATTTTTTGATCGCTTTTTATTCCGATTTTTGTGAGGCAGAATGACCAAAAACCAGCTATTCATTAATTTCTTTTGGGGGAGGTGTTTATACCGTTCCGCGTTTGGTGAAATTGATAAAGCAGTTTTATTCTTCGGGTCAGTACGATTACAGCGATATCTCATTTACATCATTTTTTTATGTTTTGGCGCTTTTATACGATAGAAGCTATTTTATAGAAAAAATAATTATTTTGGCATCGCTTTATTCTGAGGACTATAACTTTTTTATTTTTTCGCTGATGATGGTGTATGGCACCTCGTTTTTTGCGGGACAAGATGACGTTTTCAGCGGTACCATGGTTATTTTTATCTGTCTTTTTGATCGCGTGTTATTCCACTTTTTCATTGGCGGTATGAGAATAAAGCGTTGTTTTTTGCCTCGTTTTTTTTTGTTGTTTTTTTTTACGGTGTTCACTGAAGGGGTTAACTAGTTATGTAGTTTTATAGGTGGGGTCGTTACGGACGCGGCGATACTAAATATGTGTACTTTTATTGTTTGATTGTTTTTTTATTTAGATAGAGAAATGTATTTATGGGAATAATTTTTTTTATTTATTTATTTATTTAGGAATTTTTTTTTTATTTTTTTTTTTACACATGTGGACATTTTTTTTAAACTTTTTTACTTTGTCCCAGGGGGGACATCACAGATCATTGATCTGGCAGTGTGCACAGCACTCTGCCAGATCTGCGATCTGCTGTGCAGGGCTGCAGGCTTACCAGCGCCTGCACTGAGCAGGCACTCGGTAAGCCACCTCCTTCCCTGCAGGACCCGGATGCCGCGGCCATCTTGGATCCGGGACCTGCAGCGAGGAAGGAGGTAGGAGACCCTCGGAGCAACGCGATCACGTCGCGTTGCTCCGGGGGTCTCAGGGAAGCACGCAGGGAGCCCCCTCCCTGCGCAATGCTTCCCTATACCGCCGGTACACCGCGATCATGTTTGATCGCGGTGTGCCGGGGGTTAATGTGCCGGGGGCGGTCCGTGACCGCTCCTGGCACATAGTGCTGGATGTCAGCTGCGATAGTCAGCTGACACCCGGCCGCGATCGGCCGCGCTCCCCCCGTGAGCGCGGCCGATCGTGCTGGACGTACTATTCCGTCCTTGGGAAGTAGGGCCCACCCCACATGGACGGAATAGTACGTCCAATGACAGAAAGGGGTTAAACACACGGGCTGATGACCGGATCATGCAGCCCTGTATGAAAATCTCTATGTATTATAATTGGCAGACCTGAAATAACAAGCACTTTTCGCCTATTGTGTCCCCCCATTTCCTTGTAGATTGTAAGCTTGCGAGCAGGGACCTCACTCCTAATGTCACTGTTTAAATTGTCTTAACTCGTACTGAATTTATTGTTTGTACATGTCCCCGCTTAATTGTAAAGTGCTGCGGAATATGTTGGCACTATATAAATAAAAATTATTGTAATAATATATTATTATTAATTATTATTATCATTAATTATTATCATTAATTATTATATATTAATTAATAGATTATTATTAATTATTATTATTAATATATTAATATTGTAAGGCTGCAGTAGCATCGTACGCAGTGAAGAAGCAGTGACCCACAATTTCAAACACAAAAGTCTCTTTTAATGTGTTTCTTCACAGCATTAAAGTCCAATTCACATAAATGCATATAACTTCAGTGGATATTATCAGTGACCAGTTTGCACCGGTTCAAAGCAAATACATATCGCATGGCTTTAGATTTGCGGTCCCTGAACAGGCCAGACTTCCCTTGTCCAGTTTCCCTGGGCGACCGCACGCCATCTCACAGTCTCTATACGTCTCCATACACACAGCCTCATATGTTGCAGACACTACACACGCCAGCCCTCCTCTGACTAGTTCTCATGGGTGTCCTGCATCACTGTATCACAGTCTCTTTACAGACTCTTTACTCACACAGTCGTACACAGTTCAGGATATCTTCCGGATAGCAGCCGGGCACCAAAACCACCTGTTTGCAATCGTTGCACATGCTAGTCCTCTTTCGGGCACAGGACATCCACCTCCGGGCACAGGACTGTCCACATCCGACTCCTTCGGGCACAGGACATCCACCTCCGGGCACAGGACTGTCCATATCTGAGACCAGTACCATGGACGACTTGCATCTCTGTGTACACTGTGGGTGCCAGGCTATTCAGCTGCCCTGGGTGCTGGCTCTGCTGGCCTGTGCCTCCATGCACTCTGCAGACCAGCACACACCAGACTGACACTGACGTGCACCTTGCACACCTGGCCTGGCCTGGCCTGGCCTGATCTGACCTGACACCTGACACACCCATACCCCTTACTGCAGGGTTTTTAAACACACACACAAACCTGTGGCCTTCAGCCACCTGGAAAACCCGGACCAGAAATCCGTGACTCTCATGCACACCTATGGACTTCATCCGTCTGCATGCACATTCTGGGGAGAACAAACAGCACCCCCTAGCTGTATCAGAGGCCACAGCCTCACAATATATATATTTATATATTTATATATATATTTATGGGCGTACCCAGGATCCAAACTGGGGGGGGGGACAAGCCATGGTCATGCTTTTTACTCACCTCGCTCGCCGGGTTCCCACGGTGATCACTCCTCATCCCTGCACAGTAGGACCTGGCATAGGACTTTAAACAGCACCATGTGACCGAGCGACGTCACCGATCACATGGTGCTTCCGGGTCCTAGAGCCCGCGCTCGCTGCGGCCCAGGCAGTGGATCATAAGACACCGGTAGTCACCAGGGGAGCGCTGCGAGGTAAGTATAAAGCACAGGAAGAATAATAATAATATTTTTTTTTATTTTTCTTATTGGTAGGGGTGAACCTAAACACACTGCTGCCTGAGGTGAACTTCAAAACATCACCCCCACAAACATATATACAGCCCCCCATAGGGCAACCCATACATTACATGAGTGATAACTATTGTACATTCCACAACAGGTCATAAATCAGACAGTATAGTCCTCCATACAGTATTCTGGGTACCACATAGTGCTCCATACAGAATAATAAGCCCCATTTATTGCTCCATACAGTATTATGGGCACCACATAGTCCTCCATACAATATTGTAGGCACTGCGTAGCGCTCCATACAGAATAACATGCCCCATATATTGCTCCATACAGTATGATAAGCCCCAGATATTGCTCCATACAGTATTATGTGCACCACATAGTCCTCCATACAGTATTGTGGGCACTGCATAACGCTCCATACAGAATAACATGCCCCATATATTGCTCCATACAGTATAATGAGCCCCATATATTGCTCCACACAGTGTTTTGGGTATCATATAGTGCTCCATACAATATAATGAGCCCCATATATTACTTTGTACAGAATAATGAGCCCCATATATTGCTCCATACAGAATAATAAGCCATATATATTGCTCCATACAGTATTATGGGCACCACATAGCGCTCCATACAGAATAACATGCCCCATATATTGCTCCCTATAGAATAATGATTCTCAGATATTGCTCCATGCAGTATAATGTGCCTCATATAATACTCCATACAGTATAATGAGTCCCATACCTGTATATGCATCATCACCAGCCCCAGCCCACTGCACCCATCACCACCTGTATATATCATCACCGGCACCAGCCCACTGAGCCCAGCACCACCTGCATATACATCAGCCCAGCCACAGCCAGCCCCTGTATATACCTCAGCCCAGCCACAGCCAGCCCCCAGCTCCTGTATATACATCAGCCCAGCCAGCCCCTGTATATACATACATCAGCCCAGCCACAGCCAGTCCCCAGCACCTGTATATACATCAACCCAGCCATAGCCAGCCCCTGTTTATACATCAGCCCAGCCAGCCCCCAGCACCTGTATATACATCAGCCCAGCCACAGCCAACTCCCAGCCCCTGTGCATACATGAGCCCAGCCACAGCCAGCCCCCAGCCCCTGTGTATACATCAGCCCAGCCACAGCCAGCCCCCAGCCCCTGTGTATACATCAGCCCAGCCACAGTCAGCCCCCAGCCCCTGTGTATACATCAGCCCAAGCCCCCAGCACCTGTATATACATCAGACCAGCCAGCCCCTGTATATAGATCAACCAAGCCACAGCCAGCCCCAGCCCCTGTGTATACATCAGCCGAGCCACATCTAGCACCCAGCCCCTGTGTATACATCAGCCCAAGCCCCCAGCACCTGTATATAAATCAGCCCAGCCACAGCCAGCCCCAGCCCCTGTGTATACATCAGCCCAAGCCCCCAGCCCCTGTATATACATCAGCCCAGCCACAGCCAGCCTCAGCCCCTGTGTATACATCAGCCCAAGCCCCCAGCACCTGTATATACATCAGCCCAGCCAGCCCCCAGCCCCTGTGTATACATCAGCCCAGCCACAGCCAGCCCCCAGCCCCTGTATATACATCAGCCCAGCCAGCCCCTGTGTATACATCAGCCCAGCCCCAGGCCCCAGCTCAGCATCTGTAGCGATTGACTCAGGAGTGCGCGGGTACTAGGAGCTCCTTTAAATGCCTGAGACCTGATCCTGATACGTTCGGTGGTGCGCTGCAGCCAGGTGCGGGAGATGGGGAGAGCAAAGCGCTCTCACTCCGCCCAAAAAGAACATCCTGACGTTCAACGTCAGGCATTCTTAACCCCTCTGTGCTGGGCACCCGGGCCACTGACTCACTGATGCACGCACCTGTAAAGCCGCCATGCCCGAAGATTTAAAGGGCCGGTGGCAGGAAAAACAGGTGGCCAGGCCTCATCATGATAGGTGCGCGGCGCGCCTCTGCTTCTGAGGGAAGCAGCTGCCCCCCTGCCCCACGGTGGGTACGCCCATGTATATATATATACTAGACTGTGGCCCGATTCTAATGCATCGGGTATTCTAGAATATGCATGTCCCCGTAGTATATGGACACTGATGATTCCAGAATTCGCGGCAGACTGTGCCCGTCGCTGATTGGTCGAGGCGAATTCGCGGCAGACTGTGCCCGTCGCTGATTGGTCGAGGCAACATTTATGACATCATCGACGCCATGCTGTGCCCGTCGCTGATTGGTCGAGGCCTGGCGGCCTCGACCAATCAGAGACGTGGGATTTCCAGGACAGACAGACAGACAGACAGAAAAACCCTTAGACAATTATATATATAGATATATATATATATATATATATATATATACATATATATATATATATATATATATATATATATATATATATATATATATATATATATATATATATATATATATGGTGCAGACCAAAAGTTTGGACACACCTTCTTATTTAAAGATTTTTCTGTATTTTCATGACTATGATGATTGTACATTCACACTGAAGGCATCAAAACTATGAATTAACACATGTGGAATTATATACTTAACAAAAAAGTGTGAAACAACTGAAAATATGTCTTATATTCTAGGTTCTTCAAAGTAGCCACCTTTTGCTTTGATGACTGCTTTGCACACTCCTGGCATTCTCTTGATGAGCTTCAAGAGGTAGTCACCGGAGATGGTCTTCCAACAATCTTGAAGGATTTCCCAGAGATGCTTAGCACTTGTTGACCCTTTGCCTTCACTCTGCAGTCCAGCTCACCCCAAACCATCTCGATTGGGTTCAGGTCTGGTGACTGTGGAGGTCAGGTCATCTGGCGTAGCACCCCATCATGCTCCTTCTTGGTCAAATAGCCCTTACACAGCCTGGAGGTGTGTTTGGGGTCATTGTCCTGTTGAAAAATAAATGATGGTCCAACTAAACGCAAACCAGATGGAATAGCATGCCGCTGCAAGATGCTGTGGTAGCCATGCTGGTTCAGTATGCCTTCAATTTTGAATAAATCCCCAACAGTGTCACCAGCAAAGCACCCCCACACCATCACACCTCCTCCTCCATGCTTCGCAGTGGGAACCAGGCATGTAGAGTCCATCCGTTCACATTTTCTGCGTCACACAAAGACATGGTGGTTGGACCCAAAGATCTCAAATGTGGACTCATCAGACCAAAGCACAGATTTCCACTGGTCTAATGTCCATTCCTTGTGTTCTTTAGCCCAAACAAGTCTCTTCTGCTTGTTGCCTGTCTTTAGCAGTGGTTTCCTAGCAGCTATTTTACCATGAAGGCCTGCTGCACAAAGTCTCCTCTTAGTAGTTGCTGTAGAGATGTGTCTGCTGCTAGAACTCTGTGTGGCATTGACCTGGTCTCTAATCTGAGCTGCTGTTAATCTGCGATTTCTGAGGCTGGTGACTTGGATAAACTTATCCTCGGAAGCAGAGGTGACTCTTGGTCTTCCTTTCCTTGTGCGGTCCTCATGTGAGCCAGTTTCTTTGTAGCACTTGATGGTTTTTGCCACTGCACTTGGGGACACTTTCAAAGTTTTCCCAATTTTTCGGACTGACTGACCTTCATTTCTTTAAGTAATGATGGCCACTTGTTTTTCTTTACTTAGCTGCTTTTTTCTTGCCATAATACAAATTCTAACAGTCTATTCAGTAGGACTATCAGCTGTGTATCCACCAGACTTCTGCTCAGCACAACTAATGGTCCCAACCCCATTTATAAGGGAAGAAATCCCATATTTTTAAACCTGACAGGGCACACCTGTGAAGTGAAAACTATTTCCGGTTACTAGGCATGGAATGCAGTGAATATTCATTCCCTTTAGTAGCGTGTACACATGAACTCTCAGCAGCTACTGGAAGCTGCTGGCTGCAGCTAACAAAAGCGCTATTGAAGAGCAATAAATATTCACTGCTCTCCACGCACATAGTCCCGGAGTGGAGAGCTGTGTGTATTCTGGCAGCTGTCCTCCTCTTGTAAGCAGCGCATGATGTCCCTGCCATGAGCTGCTTAAAAGCATAAATCAGCTGCTGGCATAAGAGCAAGATGCTGCGAGGGAGCGCAGGAAGGTAAGTATAATGGATTACGTTTTTTTATGTTTTTCTGATGGGGGCCATGCATACCAGGATGGAGATGGGGGCCAATCATAGCAGAATAAGGATAGGGCCATGCATACCAGGATGGAGATAGGGACCCTGCATACAGGGATGAAGAGGCCATGCCTACTATGATTGGGATGAGGGTGCCATGCCTACCAGGCTATTAATAAGGGGACATGCCTACAAGGATAAGGATACAGAGGCCATGCATACCAGTATAGGAATGAGGGGGTCATGCATATCAGGAAGGGGATGAGGGGGCCACGCATACCAGGGTAGGGATGAAGGGGCCATGTATACCAGGATAGGGATGAGGGGGTCATGCATACCAGGATAGCGATTAGAAGACCATGCATACCAGGATAGGGATGAGGGTGACATGCTTTCCTGGATAGGGATGAGAGTGCCATGCAGACCAGGATAGGGATGAAGCGGGCACGCATACCAGGGTAGGGATGAGAGGACCATGTATTGCAGGATGGGGATGAGGGGACCATATATACCAGGATAGGGATAGATATTAATACAGAATTGACCACATTTTTTTATTCGATTTTTTTTCTAATTTCCTACTCTAAAACCTAGGTGCGCCTTATGGGCTGGTTCGTCTTATAGTCTGAAAAATATGGTAAGTTACAGGTAGATTCCCTCAAGTGGTCAGTGCTCAAAGTATATTGATTTTTAGGCCCACAAAAAAAGTTTAAATCACCCAATTTCTCTGCTTAATCATTGGCCAACTAGAGTTGTCAACAAAATTACAATAATTGCAATAATATTGCATATGTTAACACCTTCCAAACTATGTTTTACTTGTTGATTTTTTTCTTCCCCTTTATCCCAGGACTTGTTTTTGTGGACAATAGGTAGTTTTGAATTACACCATTTATTTTACGATGCAATGTACTGGAAAATGGGAAAAAGTGTGATGAAATTGTGAAGAAAATGCATTTTTGCCACTGGTTTTTGGTGTTTGTTTTTATGTTATTCATTCTGCAGTAAGATATTATTTTATATTTGTGAGGTAAAAAATAATTTGAACAACATTTTTTTTTTATTTTTAAAAGGGGATGACGAATGATGACACCCGGACTGAAGGTGTAGCTATCATGATATCACCCCTTGGTGTGGCGGGTAACCATCTCAGGTTTGACCCCTGATGTGAAGGGATGACCATTGCAGGTTGCACAAAATCTCCCTCGTCTTTGGAAGCCATTAAATTTTATACCCTCTAAGGGTAAAGTCAATTATGACAATCATATTTTGTATGCCTGCAGATAAAATTCAGTCCACCAAGCCAAAGACTGCAACTGGAAGGGAGTAAAAATCCAGGAATGCTTTTCAACACTGGTGGCTACAGATTGATTGGGTCCCAGTGCAAGAATGGTATATGGACCCTTTCCAGTATAACAGCTCATCATAATGCACAATTTCAAATGCTTTGGATGTGGCAATGGGCCCCCTAACGTCTTCTGCCACTGTGCGGCTGCACAGGTTTCCCCACTGATTTATCCGGCTCTGCTTTTCAATATTATCTGTAGCTTCAAGGACCCTCTCTTTCTCGTGACTTACAATTCTGCAGCAAAGATTTTGAATCTTTATATTGACCAACTCCTGTTTCTTTCAAAGTTGCCATTGGAAGAATGCACAACAAGTACAACAGACAGTACAATGTATTTGATGGTTATGTTTAACTGGACCTTATGAAAAACTTTGTCAAAAATATGCTATATGACAACAGTATCACTGACACAATGGTATACTAACATATAAGCGTAAGTCAACATTTCATATATGGTAAAAATCCATATTAAGGTATTAAATTGATCTGAAATAGTCATATCAGCCTAACTTTCACTATATGTTGAGGATCCTAGCTCTGCTAAAGCACCCATTGTTCACCACAGGGTTTGTCGCTTTGTCCACAATTTTTTTTATTGTCTGTACAAAGAATAGCAATTTTTGGAGCAGGAAAGCAAGATGTCACATCTGACAGGTTGTGATTCTCATCTTAACAAATCTCATTCAGAACACAGTTCTGAAATCAAAGAGACATTTCAGTGAAACATGTAGGCAAGACAAAAGGTCAGATCAATCACTGCACAGTTATAATGCTTTTTTTTCCTCCCGCTGTCCTTAATTGTCTTTATGACAGGTCCTTTCTTTGAAACCTTCAGTGCCTTCAATGAGATACAATATATAGATGTAGCAAAGTTGAACTTGTGATATTACTTGTAGAGTTGTATTTTTAGTGGCCTAAAATCTCTTGTCATTGGCGTGATTAGAGTCTGATGAACCCCGGTGCAAAATTTGGACCTGTACCCCCCTAGCATGTTGGTCAGATCTATGGACCCTTGTAACACTCTAAATTCTATAAGGATATATGAGTAGCACCTCCTATCCAGTTACACAGTAATGTCCCATATCTTCGGCTCCTTCTTGGTATAAATGTCCCCCATCCTTGACCCATTATAGTATATATGTCCTCCAACCTGGTATATATGTCCATCATCTTGGTATGTATATATATCCTCCATCTGAAGTAGATATGTTCCCCATCCTGACATATATGACCTCCATTCTGGTATATTCAGTATGTTTCTCATCCTAGCATACCTGTTCCCTATCCTGTTATAAATGTTCCTCATTCTGGTGTATATGTTCCCCATCCTGGGACAATCCTGGTATATATGTCCTTTCATCTTGGTATATATGTTCCTTATCCTTGGCCCCATCCTGATATATATATCAGGGCTGGACTGGGACTAAAATTCAGCCCTGGCATTTGAAGTTACACAGGCCCACTTAATAATAATAATCTTTATTTTTATATAGCGCTAACATATTCCGCAGTGCTTTACAGTTTGCACACATAATCATCACTGTCCCCGATGGGGCTCACAATCTAAATTCCCTATGAGTATGTCTTTGGCATGTGGGAGGAAACCGGAGTACCCGGAGGAAACCCACGCAAACACGGGGAGAACATACAAACTCCTTGCAGATGTTGTCCAAGGTGGGATTAGAACCCAGGATCCCAGCGCCGCAAGGCTGCAGTGCTATCCACTGAGCCACTGTGCTGCCCTTGTCACATGGTGACTGTATAATATCTTTGTACACTTTTAGGCAGGGTTGGTTTTAGGCAAAGTGGGGCCCTGGGCAAAGTTTATAATGGGGCCCCAAATGCTAACATATTGCACATCACAGAGAAGCATTTCGGTATTTACAAGCTCTGAGTTCAGGCCGCTAAATGAGTTTGATCGACAATACTGAAGTTGTTCAACTCTTGTTTCCCGGCCTCTTTCCACCAGCTGAGGAATAATGATGGGACAGAACAATCACTAATAGATCACTAACAGATCACCATACAGTATCATGTTATCAGCAGCACATCTACAGTTTACACCGGCGATGTGCTGCTGAGAACAATGATTTTTGTTCCACCAAAAACAATCGAATATGCAGCATTTTACTTGTTTAGTAAAATACACCCCATAGTCCTCCATATATTATAATGTGCACCACAGTTCTCCATATAGTATAATACACTCCCTATAGTCTTCCATATATTAAAATACACTGCACAGTCCTCCATATAGCATAGTACACTCCTCATAGTGCTCCATATAGTATAATGCACCACCATAGTCATCCATGTAGTACAATTCCCATAGTATAATGCACCCCATAGTTCTTCATATAGTATAACGTATTCCCCATAGTCCTCAATACAGTATAATGTAGCCCACATACAGTATAATGCAGCCACCACCCTACAGAATATAATGCAGCCACTCCAGAGTATAATGCAGCCACCCCAGATTATAATGCAGCCACCCTATAGAATATAATGCAGCCCCCTCATAGTTTAATGCAGCCCCCTCATAGAGTATGATGCAATCACCCCTCAAAGAATATAAATATAATACTGCCCCCCATAGAATATAATGTACCCTGAATAGAATAGAATGCAGCCCACCTCCCCACAGAATATAATGCAGCCCCATCAAAGAGTATGATGCAATCATCCCTCATAAAATCGAGTACAGCCCCCCATAGAATATAATACAGCCCACCTCTCCATAATATAATACAGCCCACCTCCCCATAATATATAATGCAGCCCCCACAGAATATAATGCAGCCCCCATAGTATTTAACACAGCCTCCCCAATAGAATAGAATATACCCTCAATAGTATATAACACAGCCTCCCCTGTTATGATCCGGTGACTTTGGAGCCGCATAAACTTTCTCTGGAGTAGGTGGAAACTGTACTGACCGCAAAACCTGAACTAACACTGCAACTAGAAGTAGCCGTGGGGTGTGCCTAACAAACCCTAGACACCTCGACACAGCCGGAGGACTAAATACCCCTATAGATGGAAATAGGAATACTACCTTGCCTCAGAGCAGAACCCCAAAGGATAGGCAGCCCCCCACGAATATTGACTGTGAGTAGGAGAGGAAAGACACACGCAGGCAGAAAACAGGATTCAGCAAAAGAGGCCACTCTAGCTAAATAGGGAAAGATAGGACAGAATACTAAGCGGTCAGTATTAAAACCCTTCCAAAAATATCCACAGCAGATAATACAAAAAGTTCCACAATCTAACTAAAGACATGGAATGTATATCTGCCACTCCAGAGAATCCAACAAGGCTGAGAAAATACTGACGCAATCTAAGCTGGACAAAAAAAAACACTGAATAGCACAGAATTATTAAGCACACAGCATTAGTGTTGAGCTTTCCGATACCGCAAGTATCGGGTATCGGCCGATATTTGCAGTATCGGAATTCCGATACCGAGATCCGATACTTTTGTGATATCGGGAATCGGTATTGGGATCGATATTAATGTGTAAAATAAAGAATAAAAATAAAAAATATTGATATACTCACCTCTCCGACGCAGCCTGGACCTTACCGATGTAACCGGCAGCTTCCGTTCCTAAGAATGAGCACTTGAAAGACCTTAGATGATGTCGCGGCTTGTGATTGGTCGCGTGAGCGGTCACGTGACCACGTACTGTGTCAGGTACCTCCCGTCTTTAATCATTTGCAAGGTATTTAGCTGTTAGTAGTCAATGTCAATTGTAGCTTTTCCTAAGCTCTATGTGTTTGCTTAGCTCTGTGTCTCGTTCCTCTGACCCTGTTGCCAGACCTTGGATTTGTCATGACTTCTCTTGTGGATTCCCCCTTCTCCTTTTGAGGCTCTCTGACCCTGGAATTGGCCTTTGCCTATCCATTTGTTGTACTCACTGGCTTTCACATACCCATCTGGCATTTGACCCCGGACTGTTTCCTGACCATGCCTTTGATTGACCCCTCTGTACTTCAAGCCCTCCTGGTATCTGACGTTGGACCTCCTGACTATCCTGTTTCACAGCTTGCCCTTGAATAGTGACTCAGCGTCACACTCAGCAGTTTGACCCCTTAAATTGCATATTCATTAGGGACCACAGCATATAGGTGGATAAGCAGGGAGGATGGCTCTCACTGCCCCACCTGCAATGGGATCATGGGATGTTCATAAGTTGTCATAATAGATGCATCTTCTATCTCAGTAGTTCAATTAGTCTCTGCCAGAAGCAGGATTTGAAAGAAATTAGACAAAATACATGCAAACACAGAATTTATTCAGGAACTATTATGGTACTTTGAAATTAAAGAAAATCAACCGATAAACAAGTCACAATATTTATTGATCACTTTACTCATTATAAGTGCAAATTGCCAATAAGACCAATACTAGGCAATAAATACATCTACTTTTTCAATGTTGAGTGTAATTATACCCAAATCTATTAAAGTACTGCAACTACAAGAAATTGAAGAGTTATGTAGAGCTTTGTAAATCCTCATGTAGTCACGCCATGCGATCAGTCCATGACAATCTGTAATCTATAGCTCGATAAAACAATGAACTATGAAAATGACTAATTACAAATATGAATAGCAAATAGATGGTAGCGAGCTAAATGATGATGTATTAAGCCGTGGCCTATAATGAGCACAAATTAAATTAATGCTAACTCATCCAAGCACATAATGAATTACCGAATTCAGGGAAACATAATTAGTTACTGTCACTGTGTAGAAACTCTGGACAAAAGAAGAAACAAAACAATTAGCAAGTGTACAGCATTTATACAACATCTAAATAACACATTGTATCCTCTGCTGATGGCCAGCTGGTTTTATTCATACAGTTTGTTCATTAATCATGTCCATCATCTTTCTTTGCAAAAAATATGTAGAAATAAAATGTTTAAAGGACCCATGGTGTCCTGAGTAATAACACGGAGGACCGTGAAAACTGGAAACAGATAGAGAGAACAAAGATCCTCCAAGAACAAAATAAATTAGAATAAATTATTTTTATTTTAATTGCAAATGCACATTAAAAACATAATGAAGACATAAAGTGAAGGAGATGGCAAGACATGCTGTACAGAAAATGAAAAACACTGTACAAGGGAATAGAACATCAATACGTGCAGATATTGTTGAATATGAAGTGCATAGACAAATGCGGTAAATACCTGTTGCAAGCAATATTTCATATAGCAGCAGTCGTTGTAGATGAGTTGACATATATCATGCCTAACATGTCAGGAGGCAACATAATGCATAAGGCATAAAACAGCATTTCAAAAGTGCTAAGTGCTTGAGATGCAGAGATAATGCAAAGTGATGCTGGAAGACACCCCAAACCTGTGCTGCAGATCAGAAAGAACGGATATCAGGAATAACGGTATAGTGGCATTAATCCGAACCTAAAGTCCGCAGACAGTACAGGGAAAAAAGTTCTTACAGGAATGACATTTTTCAGCAGTGCTTAGGTCAGGATTACCAGTGAGGATATTTACCCAGAGTTGGACTTTCGACAATGGATCCTTTATGCGCGTTTCGGCTGTTCTTCCTCAAAAAGGCTCAGAATTGTAAGAGAAACAATATCAGTTATATGTTCAGAAATTCTAATGTTTAAATTCCATATGATACAACTGATATACATCAAATTGCACTCAATGCATTTAATCATGTAGACCACATTCCGCATCTAGAATTGCAGTTCTTATACTATTGAATTCTGTAATGTTTTCTGTATTGTCAGTATTAGAAAAAGTGTGTGTTACTGTAGAATATTTGCAAGTTCTACATCTCGAGTAGTGTTGAGCCACCCCCCTAGTGTTCGAGTTCAGTTTGGTTCGTCAAATTGGGGCGTGTTCGACAAATGTTCGTCGAACGTTTGACGAACACCGTCGAACCCCATTGAAACCAATGGCAGGCAAACACAAACACATAGAAAACACATAGAAAACACCTAAAAGGTGTCAAAAGCTGACAAACTGCTCAGAAGACACAACACACACATGGAAAAGTCACAAGTACAAAAAGTCATGCGAAAAGGAGAGAGGAGACACAGATATAGACATGTTAAAAAAGGAAGGCAGCCAACAGCACATCAATAGTAGGATGCACGCTCCAATCCAACAACCCAATTGGAAATAAACTTACTTTGAAGACAGATATAGGCATGTCATGCCCTTCTAAAATCAAGAAAGGCTGAAGTAAAAATCTAAAATCAGCCTACCAACACCCAGACGTCGTGACAAAAAAATGTAAAAAAGAAATATCTTTAGGTAGAATGGCAGCGGGTCCATTCAGAACACTTTCCTTAGAAGACGTAGTGGTATCCCAATTGGGAGTTGTGCCAAAAAAGGAACCCAATACATTCAGACTAATCCACCATTTGTCATATCCAAGGGGCACGTCAGTAAACGACAACATCGACGTGGAACCAAGTACAGTACTATATACTGTACCTCCTTTGACGAAGCAATCAGGTGGGTCAAGAAGTTGGGAAGGGGCACCCTAATGGCCAAAACAGACATTGAGGGGGCGTTCCGGTTACTACCCCTTGGCTCCGAATAGTGTCCGCCTATTGGGTTGCTTCTGTGAAGGAGCATACTACATAGATTGCTGTTTGCCCATGGGGTGCTCCATATCCTGGTCATTATTTGAGGCGTTTAGTTGCTTCCTCGAATGGGTTGTCATGGACGTTTCTAAGGGGGCACATATTATCCATTACCTCAACGACTTCTTATGCCTGAGCCCAAAAGATTTGCCACAGTGTGAATACATGCAGTAGTCCACCAGTGAGATGGAGAGAGCTGGAGGGAGAGAGGACACCCCAGAGCCAAGGGGTTAGATTGAGAAAGGAAGAAGGCGGTGTAGCTTGCTTCATGGGTGGGGTACTCTGCTGAGTAGCACAAAATGCTACTAGGCCCAAAAGGATTTCCTGGGCTTGATGCAGTTAAAAATTAGTACTTAGATAAACAGGCGGTGTAGCTTGCTTCATGGGTGGGCTACTCTGCTGACTAGCAGACAAGGAAGCATTGGAGCAGACCTCTGAATCCCAGGTCATAGTATGAGTAAACAGCTCTGCAGACTCAACCATCTGTGTTACCCCAAGCCATAGTGTATGTAGTTTCTAAAGGTTAAAAGGGGGGGGGAGAGCGACCCCACCCACCTGGATTTGACGATGGCAACGTCATGTAAAACATAGCAAGGGGACTCCAAAAAGAGTCTTCATTTTTTCTAAAAATTGCCACTTAAGTGGCATCAATTTCGCCAGAGTTTCTTAAAATGGTTGGTGAGGTGATTTTCAAAAATCATCAAGCTTTTAGTCTCCCCAGGATGGCACAGGCAGGACCGGCTCCAGATTTTCATGGGCCCTGGGTGAAATAGTCCCAGTGGGCCCCATTAACACATACCACAATTCATAATGTACAGATACGGCAGAGAAATATAGGTATAGTACAATGCCAAAGATTTCACTTGCTTCTTACATTACATGAGTGATATCTATTGTGCATTCTACATTAGCTCAGAAACCGGAAAGTATATTCCTCTAAACAGAATAATGAGCCCCACATATTGCTCCAAACAGAATAATGAGCCCCATATATTGCCCCATACAGTTTAATGGCTCCATATAGTGCTTCATACAGTATAATTGGTACCACATAGTCCTCTATACAGAATAATGAGCCCCATATATTGCTCCAAACAGAATAATAAGCCCAATATTATGCTCCATACAGAATAATGAGCCTCATATAATGCTCCATACAGTATAATGAGCACCACAGAGTGCTCCACATAGAATGAGCTGCATATATTGCTCCATACGGAATTGACCCCATATAATGCTCAATACAGTATAGTGAGCCACATATAATGCTCCATACAGTATAAGATGGGCCCCATCTATTGCTCCACATAAAATGGGCCTCATATAATGCTCCATACAGTATATGATAGGCCCCATACAGTATATTGAGTCCCATATATTGCTCCATACAGAATGGGCCCCATATGATGCTCCATATAGAATGGGCCCATATAATACTCCTTACAGAATGGGTCCCATATAATGCTCCAAAAATAATTGGGCATATAAAATGCTCCATATATAATTAGTCCCATAAAATGCTTCATATATTATTGGCCCCATATACTGCTCCATATGTAATTGGCCCCATATACTGCTCCATATGTAATTGGCCCCATAAGATGCTCCATATTAAAATGGCCCCATATAATGCTCCCTATAGAATTGGCTTCATAAGATGCTCCCTACATTATTGGCCCCATAAGATACTCTATATAGAATTTGCCCCATATAATGCTACATATATAGGCCCCTTCAGATGGTCCCCATATATTGCTCCAAATATAAAAAAAAATGAAATACCTCTGGTTGCTTGTTGCTGCACTGCTCTGGACTCCTCAGCATCGGCGTCTTCCTGCTCTCTGTGCTGCGACCGCTCAGGCAGAGGGCGCGCACTGGTGACGTCATTGTGCCCTCTGACCTGAATGTCACAGTCAGAGGATGGAAGACGCTGCAGCGCTGGAACCAAGAGAGGTAAGTATCGCAAGTGCCGGGGTTCGGAGCAGGTGGGAGGTCCACTCGCGGGGGGCCGGCACAATAGCACACCAGTGTCCCCAACGGCGACTGGGCCCCCTGCCTGCTCAGGGCCCTGGCACTTGCCTGGGTGCGCCAGGTGCTGACGCCAGCCCTGGACACAAGGGTAGAAAAGTCCTTGCGGATCCAGGATTTGTTCATCTTGATGAATGTTAGTCTGTCTACATTGTCACTGGACAGCCGCGTGCGCTTATCTGTCAGCACACCACCAGCAGCGCTGAACACACGTTCAGAGAGAATGCTGGCCACAGGGCACGACAAGATCTCCAAGGTGTGAGTGGCGAGCTCAGGCCATTTTTCCAGATAGGAAGCCCAAAATGAGCAAGGGTCCAGTTCCACAGTCATGGTGTCGATGTTAACTTGGAGATACTCCTGTACCATCCTCTCTAGGTGTTGGCTATGCATCAGACTTCTTGTCTCCTGTGGCCTTGCAAAGGATAGTCTAAAAAATTCTTGAAACGATTGGAAAAATTGCTGTTACCACCAGATATGATGTTACTGTTATGGTTTGAGTGACGACTTGACAGTCCCATGGTTGGCAAGTTAGAACTCAGAGATTCACTATGTGCACCACTGGTGTTTTGTGGAAAAGCAGATGTAAGATTCTGTATCAGTGTCTGCTGATACTCCTGCTTTTGTGAATTCCTTTTCTGTGGCAGGAATTATTTAGCCAAATTTTCTTTTGTACTGGGGATCTAAGAGTGTGGCAACCCAGTAGTCGGCATTACTTCAGATTCTGACAATCCGAGGGTCATGTTGCAGGTAGTGCAGCAAGAAGGCTCTCATGTGTCTTGCGCATCCAGTAGGACCAAGTCCTTGGTGTCTTGGTGGTGGCAAGATGAGACTCATTCCTCTGCCCTCTCCCCGCAACCTCGCACAACAGAAATTTGATCAAGGTCTACCTCATCTGATGAGTCTTCCATGCCCAGCACCAGTTTGTCCTCCACTTCTTCCTCGCCTTCTGCACCTTCATCAACAGATTGGCTGCTATCATGCGCCCTCGGTAATCCCTCTCACCCACCCTCCAATGCCAGCCGCCTTGGTGCTGCCGACTGTCTGGACCTTGAAGATATTATCCCTTCCGCATATGACTCCTCCTGTTCCTCCTCCTCCTCCTCTTGTCCCACCACCTGACTCCGAATAGTGTTTAAAGTGTGCTCCAGCATGTAAATGACCGGAATAGTCATGCTGATAATGGCATCGTCAGCACTAAACATCTTCGTCGCTTTTTCAAAACTGTGCAGAAGGGTGCATAGGTCCCTGATCTGAGTCCACTCCTGCAGCGTGATTTGCCTTACCTCTAGATCTCGTTGGCCCAGGCTATACATCATAACGTATTGCACCAGGGCTCGTTGGTGCTGCCACAGTTGCTGCAACATGTGCAGAGTTGAATTCCACCGTGTGGGCACAACACATTTCAGCCGGTGAACTGGCAGGCCTAACGATTTCTGTAGAGATGTAAATTGTTAAGCTGCAGGATGCAAATGGTGGAAGTGAGCACACAGTGACCGTGCCCTCTGCGGAAGCCCATCTAGTCCGGGATAGTTGGATAAAAACTGCTGGACAACTAGGTTCAAAACGTGAGCCATACAAGGCACATGTGTGACATTGGCCCAGGGAAGGGCCGCACCCAGGTTTGCAGCATTGTCGCACACGGCCTTCCCTGGCTGCAGATTCAGTGGAGACAACCTTTGATGGAACTCGGTCTTCAGAGCTGACCACAACTCCTCAGCTGTGTGACTCACATTTCTCAGACATTTCAAGATAAACACCGCCTGATGCCATTGAGCCCTAGTGACAGCATAGTAAGGAGGTGTGCAGGATTCCTTCTGCGCAGTTAGAATGTGGGTGGCATTACCAGACAGGCTTTGGGTGCAGGTAGAGGACCGAGAGGAGGTTGAGAAGGCAGAAGCAGTGGAGGAACTTCTAGATACAGAGTATCGATGAACAACTCGTGGGGACCGCAAGACTTGGACAGCAGCCCCTTCTTCTGATGTCACCATAGTTACCCAGTGCCCAGTCTGTGACATGAAATGCCCCTGTCCATGTCTACTCGTCCAAGTGTCTGTAGTGAAATGCACCCTGTCACACACAGAGTTTCTCAAGGAAGCAGTGATGATGTGTGCGACATGCTGGTGTAACGCAGGCACAGCTTTCTTTGAGAAGTAGTGGCGACTGGGCATCTGATACTGGGGCACTGCAACGGACATAAGGTCTCAAAAATCATCTGTGTCCACCAGGTGGAAAGGCAGCATTTCTGTAGCCAACAGCTTGCAGATGGTGAAATTCAACCTCTTAGCTATGTCATGGCTAGGAGGAAATAGTCTTTCACTTGTCCACATCTGAGGGACCGAGGGCTGGTTGCCGTGCTTAGACGGGGTTGAGTAGGGTGTCCCCAGCAAACTGCTGGTCTGTGAGGAAGGTGCAGACAGAGATATTATGTTGCCTTGATCAAAATGTGGTCTCGATGTCAGAGAGCGCTCAACATCAGCAGGTATTTCCACTTGCAAATGTCCTGATGACCTGCCAATCACACTGGCTGTTGCGGATAAAGAGGTCGAAGGTCTGCATCCAAAACCATGTGCAACTGCTGTCCCCAAAGTCACAGAGGATGATGAGGCCATGGACGCACTTGATGGGGCAGACGGTGGTTGGCCCGGCCCACTAGGCAGTATTGTAGCACAGTGAGCTTCCCACTGCAACTTATGCTTCATATCCATGTGACGATTCATGCATAAAGAGGTTCTCAAACTATTCATTTTTTGGCCTCTACTGAGATTTTGGTGACAAATCTTACAGACAACATGAGTTGGGTCAGGTCATCCTTTGCAATCTCAAAAAATGCCCAGGCTATGTAAGGCTTAGAGCCTGTGCGACCTGAAGAGCCACCATGACTTGTGTTCAGAGGCACAGTTGTGGTTGAGGATGCAGTTGTTTACGTGCTTCCAGTACTCCGTCTCTGTCCAAGAAGGTGCTACCTAACCTCATTGTCAGACTCGTCACTAGCATCCTCCTCCACCTCCTCTGCAGACCTCATGGACTGGCGGACTGCGGGTTGACAGTAAGTGGGGTCTCCAACCTCATCATCATCACCCTGTGTGTTCTCACACCCGTCGTCCTCAGAGTCAACCTTTTCCTGCCCTGACCGAAAAGTCAAGTTTTCGTTCCAATCAGGTATCTCAGTCTCATCATCATCTTCCTCATTGTCTCCACCAACAGGAGTTACAGTTTCGGAACGAGGGTCTACATTATGCTCAGAACCTTCTTCAGCTGGGCCTGGATCCAACTCACAAATATTCTGGGCATCAGTGCAGATCATTTCCTCATCTAGATTCACAGAAGCTCTGGAGCAGACCTCTGATTCCCAGGCTATAGTATGAGTAAACAGCTCTGCAGACTCAACCATCTGTGTTACCCCATACTCAGACGGGCGGCTGGAGACTTTGGAGCTGTGAAGAAGCAAGTGCGATTGGGGTGACACCTCTGAGGACCGGAGTATTTGTGATGTTGAAGTTTAGGTGGAGGAGAGCCCACTTGAAGGCGCACTTGATATCCGTTCAAGCACCTGCTGTTTTTGTGCCTCATCTGGAATTTGTAGAAATGCTCGTAGCAATGGTCATAAGAAAGGGATCATATCAGATTGTCCATGAAAAGAAGTAGACATCTTACTTTGGCTGGAAGATGGTCTTTCTTCTGCAGATGTTACTGTTGCTTTACCACCTACCCCACGGACACAACCTTTTTTTCCCTTTCCAACACGCCTATTCCCATTTCCACCAGCAGCAGGCCCTTTGCCACTCATTTTGGTGCTTTACTAATTGGCAACTCTGTATCTGTAGTTGTTGGCACACAAAACAATGAATGGAAACCGAGCAGAGCTGAGTGGCCAAACTGTGCTCCTAAGCCCAAAATGATTTACTGAGTTAGATGCAGTACTAATTTAGATACACAGGTGGTGTAGTTAGCTTCAAAGGCGGGCTACTTCACTGAAGTACAGACACTGCTCCTAGGCCCAAAACGATTTACTGGGTTAGATGCAGTAAAAATTTAGATACACAGGCAGTGTAGCTTCACAGGCGGGCTACTCCGCTGACGTGCAGACACTGCTCCTAGGCCCAAAATTATTTACTGGGTTAGATGCAGTAAAAGTTTAGATACACAGGCGGTGTAGTTAGCTTCACAGGCGGGCTACTCCACTGATGTGCAGACACTGCTCCTAGGCCCAAAACGATTTACTGGGTTAGATGCAGTAAAAATTTAGATACATAGGCGGTGTAGCTTCACAGGCGGGCTACTCCACTGACGTGCAAACACTGCTACTAAGCCCAAAACTATTTACTTGGTTAGATGCAGTAAAAATTTAGATACACAGGCGGTGTAGTTAGCTTCACAGGCGGACTACTCAGATGACTATCAGACAATGCTACTAGCCCAAAAGGATTGGCTGAGCTAGATTACACCAAATGCTGTGACTAACACTTGCACAGCACTGGCTCAGACCTGCCTGGCAAACAGTGCTATGAACTGCTGTAACCTACCCTGAAAAGGGCTGATATTACAACTAGTCCCGACTCCCTAAACCTATCTCTCAGAAAATTCGCTCCCAAAAAAGACTCTTAGTCTGTATAGTGCCCACACCTGCAGCGGTGCAGTCTAACACTAAGTTGCAGTAGTGAGGAAATGGTGGCGACGGGGAAAATGGCTGGTTCTTATAGAAAAAAAAACACCAGTATACAGGCAGAGATTCTTACCTGTTCAAGGCCTCCAACAATTGCACTAACCAAGGTGCAGGGGACCCAAATTAAGATGGCAAATACACAGGTGCAATAATACAGATAATGCAGCCACCCTACAATCAGGAATTGGCTGCTTGGTGCACCTGTGCAAACAGTCTGTATGTGGCGTGTTCACACAGGAATGCAAAGTATATGGCTCAAAGCCTATTAATTACACCATGTAGCGGGCTCACCATAATGCATCCTGTGTGAACAGAGGACACAGTGTACAGAGCCATCTAGGGCCCAGCCGCACCCTGGAAAAATATACAGTGCACCAAAAACATAACAATGTATGCAAGGTATTGGTCGATATTATGGCCACAATATTTAAGCTGCCAACCCGCGTCAAGGGTCCTTACATATTGGCAGTCCTAATCTAAAAAAACACCATAAGAGGAAAGACCTCCACTATTCTAAACCAAAAAAACCCACCAGTATACAGGCCTTGAACAGGTAAGCATCTCTGCCTGTATACTGGTGTTTTTTTGTTTTTGTTTAGAATAGTGGAGGTCTTTCCTCTTATGGTCTTTCCTCTTATGGTGGCCTCTGTTCACACAGGATTCATTATGGTGAGCCCGCTACATGGCATCATTAATAGGCTTTGAGCCATATACTTTGCATTCCTGTGTGAACACGCCACATACAGACTATTTGTTTGCACAGGTGCACCAAGCAGCCAAATCCTGATTGTAGGTTGGCTGCATTATCGGTATTATTGCACCTGTGTATTTGCCATCTTAATTTGGGTCCCCTGCATCTTGGTTAGTGCAATTGTTGGAGGCCTTGAACAGGTAAGCATCTCTGCCTGTATACTGGTGTTTTTTTTTTTGTTTAGAATAGTGGAGGTCTTTCCTCTTATGGTGTTTTTTTAGATTAGGACTGCCAATATGTAAGGACCCTTGACGCGGGTTGGCAGCTTAAATATTGTGGCCATAATATCGACCAATACCTTGCATACATTGTTATGTTTTTGGTGCACTGTATATTTTTCCAGGGTGCGGCTGGGCCCTAGATGGCTCTGTATACTGTGGCCTCTGTTCACACATGATGCATTATGGTGAGCCAGCTACATGGCGTCATTAATAGGCTTTGAGCCATATACTTTGCATTCCTGTGTGAACACGCCACATACAGATTATTTGTTTGCACAGGTGCACCAAGCAGCCAATTCCTGATTGTAGGGTGGCTGCATTATCGGTATTATTGCACCTGTGTATTGGCCATCTTAATTTGGGTCCCCTGCACCTTGGTTAGTGCAATTGTTGGAAGCCTTGAACAGGTAAGCATCTCTGCCTGTATACTGGTGGTTTTTTTTGTTTGTTTGTTTTTTAGAATAGTGGAGGTCTTTCCTCTTATGGTGTTTTTCTGGTTCTTATAGAGCAAGGACATGTGACATACACAGCCAATGACACATGCCCTTGCTTGTGTGCATCACATGCATATTGCTGCGTGTGTGTGCACTGCTGATAGGCTGAGAGACTGCACCACCCCACTGTAAATGCGGGAAAGAAAAAAAAAATGGAGATCGGCATTATTTCAGCACAGATCTATGCCCCGCCCACTATACACTGAAACAGTCTATTAACAATGATAAACAGTTTTAATGTGCAAATCGAATTAGGCTTTTGGTGACCGAACTGTTATCGAGCAGAAACTCGAACAGCCGAATTTTAAGCAAATTGTTCGAGTTCGTCGAACGACTCGAACACCGCCCAAAACAGCTTGAATTTTAAATTGGCGAACAGTTCGACTCTAACACCGCTCATCTCTAATCTCGAGCCTCCACATTTGAAAAAACCCGGAGGATGCAACCATGTTTTATGCTTATTGATATGGTTAAAAAAGATGGGAGAGATGATATTGCCAAGCATAGCTGCTCTTTTGGCAATGTCAAGACAACCCCGGTTCTAGTATGGTTGATAGAATTACATTTTCATATAATATGGGAATATGTTTTTGAATTATTTTATTTTAGTGAATTGAGAGCTATAATAAATTGAAAGAACTGGTTAATTCCCTGCTGCAGATTTTATTTTTTTGTTTATGGGTGATAAGATCCTGCTGATTTTTGTTTTGCACAATATTTAAAGCCCTATTTAAAGTCCACTGAGGATAATCCCTTGCCTTTAATTGATCAAAGCAACGCCACTTCTATTCCTTCAGATTAGAGGTATCACTGCAATTCCTAGTAATGTGTGTCAGTACACCGACCAGTATTTGATTGTATGGTGAGAAAGGCTGCTTTGGGCATGCAGTATAGTGTTACTTGATAGGAAAATGTAGACGTGACTATCTATTTACCATGAAAACCTTCTAATAGTTGATCTAAAAATTATATGGAAGACCAAATAGTGGTATACTTAAAGAAAAGGTTACAATTAGTGTTGAGCATTCCGATACCGCGAGTATTGGGTATCGGCCGATATTTGCTGTATCGGAATTCCGATACCGAGTTCCGATATTTTTGTGATATCGGAATCAGAAGTTCCCAGTGTATGGTTCCCAGGGTCTGGAGGAGAGGAAACTCTCCTTCAGGCCCTGGGATCCATATTCATGTAAAAAATAAAGAATTAAAATAAAAAATATGGATATACTCACCCGTCCGGCGGCCCCTGGACCTTACCGATGTAACCGGCAGCCTCTGTTCCTAAGAATGAGGAGTTTAGGACCTGCGATGACGTCCTGGCTTGTGATTGGTCGCATGAGTGGTCACATGAGCGGTCACGCGACCAATCACAAGCCGCGACGTCATCGAAGGTCCTAAACTCCTCATTCTTAGGAACGGAGGCTGCCGGTTACATCGGTAAGGTCCAGGGGCCGCCGGATGGGTGAGTATATCCATATTTTTTATTTTAATTCTTTATTTTTTACATGAATATGGATCCCAGGGCCTGAAGGAGAGTTTCCTCTCCTTCAGACCCTGGGAACCATCCAGGATAGCTTCCGATACTTGTGTCCCATTGACTTGTATTGGTATCGGGTATCGGTATCGGCGATATCCGATATTTTTCGGATATCGGCCGATACTATCTGATACCGATACTTTCAAGTATCGGAAGGTATCGCTCAACACTAGTTACAATAGTTGGAATTTAGATATTGGACAAACTCTGGAATGGCAGATACCTCACCAGCCCAGATAAATAGTGTATCATCGATGTATCTGCTATACCATAAAATGTACAATAGAAATGGTTTGCTATCCATATACAGAAAATTTTCTTCCCAATAAGATATCACCAGGTTATCTAGGAATGGTGAAAGTTTCCTCCCATGGACAATACTCTGCATTGTTAATAATATTGATTGGCAAAACAAAAATAATTGTGGCTCATTAAAAAACTTACAAAAAAGGTTGCACTCTATCCTGCCAAAGCATGTCTAATATGAAATACATGAAATATGAATAGCAAAATGGCTTTTGAACATTAGGAAAATATTTAAGAGACGCTTTACAAAGAATTTGATATAATCAAATAGTGTGAGCCCATCAACCATCGTCAAGGTGGTCTCATAAAACTGATGGGTCCCTGACCTCCCTGTCCAAATGTGAACACTTACCGAAGGCCAATGTCTGTATGTCTGGGTGAATGTGGACACCTCTGTTCTGCAAAGCCTACATATGGGTTGGCCGGGACCAAGTGTGATGAGATGCAATTAAAAACCACATGGTGATGGGAGGAGTGCTCAGTCAGTCAGCTAACATAGAAATGACAGAAAAAAGACTGGCACATCCAAACTAGTGTGAATAGGTGCATACCAGGAGCAGCTACCTCCATACATAAATATACCAAAAAGGTTGCACTCTATCGTGCCAAAGCATGTCTAATATGAAATACATGAAATATGAATAGCAAAATGGCTTTTGAACATTAGGAAAATATTCAAGAGACGCTTTGCACAGAATTTGATATAATCAAATAGTGTGAGCCCATCAACCATCATCAAGGTGGTCTCATAAAACTGATGGGTCCCTGACCTCCCTGTCCAAATGTGAACACTTACCGAAGGCCAATGTCTGTATGCCTGGGTGAATGTGGACACCTCTGTTCAGCGAAGCCTACATATGGGTTGGCCGGGACCAAGTGTGATGAGATGCAATTAAAAACCACATGGTGATGGGAGGAGTGCTCAGTCAGTCCCGGCCAACCCATATGTAGGCTTTGCTGAACAGAGGTGTCCACATTCACCCAGGCATACAGACATTGGCCTTTGGTAAGTGTTCACATTTGGACAGGGAGGTCAGGGACATATCAGTTTTATGAGACCACCTTGACGATGGTTGATGGGCTCACACTATTTGATTATATCAAATTCTGTGCAAAGCGTCTCTTAAATATTTTCCTAATGTTCAAAAGCCATTTTGCTATTCATATTTCATGTATTTCATATTAGACATGCTTTGGCACGATAGAGTGCAACCTTTTTGGTATATTTATGTATGGAGGTAGCTGCTCCTTGTATGCACCTATTCACACTAGTTTGGATGTGCCAGTCTTTTTTCTGTCATTTCTATGTTAGCTGACTGACTGAGCACTCCTCCCATCACCATGTGGTTTTTAATTGCATCTCATCACACTTGGTCCCGGCCAACCCATATGTAGGCTTTGCTGAACAGAGGTGTCCACATTCACCCAGGCATACAGACATTGGCCTTCGGTAAGTGTTCACATTTGGACAGGGAGGTCAGGGATCCATCAGTTTTGTGAGACCACCTTGACGATGGTTGATGGGCTCACACTATTTGATTATATCAAATTCTGTGCAAAGCGTCTCTTAAATATTTTCCTAATGTTCAAAAGCCATTTTGCTATTCATATTTCATGTATTTCATATTAGACATGCTTTGGCACGATAGAGTGCAACCTTTTTTGTATATTTATGTATGGAGGTAGCTGCTCCTGGTATGCACCTATTCACACTAGTTTGGATGTGCCAGTCTTTTTTCTGTCAATTCATTAAAAAACGTGTTATTTGTAATATGTATAAACATAAATCAGATGAGTAGTCACTATATTTCATTAGATGGAATCCCAATGCAACAATTGCCAGGTCCTGAGGAATTGACATGTATATGGCAGCTACATCTCAGTTCAACCGTGAAAAATTGTCCCTTCAGTTGATTCAGAACATCTCTAGAGTCTCTGAGAAAGACCGGTATTCTCAGACACAAAGGCTTAAGAAGTGAATCCAAAATTGTCCCTCCAGTTGTTCCAGAACATCTCTAGAGTCTCTGAGGAAGACCGGTATTCTCAGACACAAAGGCTTAAGAAGTGAATCCAACCATTCACCCAAGTGCTCCGTATTGGAAGCAATGCCCGAAATTATTGGTCTCACTGGTGATGGTGACAATTTCTTGTGGACCTTTGGCAATGCATGCATGATAGGGAGCGCCATGTGTTCCAATTTTAAATAATCTGCTTGTGTCCTGATAAGCACCCCTAATGCAAGACCTTCATCCAGTATCTGAGCGGTGCTCTTCCGGAATTGTCAAGTTGAATCTGATGTTAGTTTTTAGTTTTTTTATATGTAGTTTTATGTTCCAAAACAGAGTTAATTTGTATTCTGTATGCATTGGTGTCCATGATTACAACTAAGACTCCTTTGTAAGCCATTTTAATGGTTATTTCAGACATTTGTTTCAGGTACTGAGTTGCTTGGTTTTGGGAATAATTTAAGTTAGATCTTCATCTGTTATTTCTGGTTGTCATATGCAACTGTCTTAGCTCCCTCTCAATAGTGGACTGAAAGTGTTCCATACAATCTAGCCTTGAATGAATAGGGTAAAAAAGAGTTCTTGGCTACAAAATGTGCAACAGAATTTATTGTTTTGTCTTTGTGTTAATTGATTGCATATAAATCTGGGAGATCTCTCAACGTTAATTGTTCTGAAAATTTTAATCTGCAAAATTCATTACTGGGAACAGAAAAATTCTGTAGAGAAAAAATGTTTTTTAACTGTGATGTTCCAATGTTCCAATGTTCTAATTGTTAATATCCAATAAAGTTTGAAATAGATCCTTGGTTAGAACAAAATTCAAACTAAGGGATAATATTTCCATCTGTTCTATAGTTAAAATTTAATTGGACAGATTTAGAACATTGAAGGACGTCTCCTATCTTATCGGTTCATTCTGTGACGGGTGGCCATTCCCATAACATTTGGTGTGTTTGCGGCTCCTGCGCCTTTTGCGTTTTTTGAGGGCATGCGATTTTTTGGATTCTGATTATATGAAGCCTCAATGAAGGAAAATTCAGAGTGAACATCATTAGAACTACCATCCAAAGATTCCTGGTCTGAAGAACTGACAGATACATGTAAGCCAGATGAATCTGAGTTGTTTTTATTTATGATTTTTGATATGCCTGATGAAGAGACCTGAGTAGTCTCGAAAGCTTGCAATTTGTTACCATCTTTTCAGTTAGCCATTAAAAAGTATCAACCACTGAGGACTCTCAATTCTAAACATTTTTTTATTTTTGATAAATTTTAGGATGGGACGTAAATTTTTAGGTGATATCTGCCATTTTCCCCATTCATAAACTTGTTTTTCCTGGTAATCATTAATATCTCTTTGAAATTTAGTTTTTTGAGGGTGATAATGATACTTTCTAATTTGGAAGCAGGCTGTTGTATATTTTGTAACAATTCATCATATTTGTGATAGTTTTTAAATTGTTCCAAATTGGTTTTGGTGGTAGAAATATCAGCTTATATTTAAGTTTCACCTCTTCATTTGTTATTATTAGGTGCATTAGATTTATAAAGCAGTTGGACAAAATTGATTCTATTCATCTTCAAACTCATTTGAATAAATCAAAGTGGGGATCTTCTTAATTCTTAAGCCCCTGGTAATCATATTTTTGGATGTAATTATCCATTTTGGTATATTCCCACCATACTTTAGTTTCATTAACCATAAGTTTTTCTAATTTCTTTATGTACGCTGCTATACCACCATAGTGAGATTCCACATCCACATTAAGAGAAAACACTAGTGCACCTTTTTGCTCTCTGTCAGGAATAACATCAGTCATACTAGCGTAATTTCAATGGATACTGCAACGCCGATAATTTATGCTGCTGTTAATAAATATAAATTTTTTTTTAATAGTTCTTGAATGGCATATAAGTTGTGCACGGCAACAAATAACAAGATATACTCATGTAAGAAAACGAAGGAGAACCAGCTCACCTACAGCGGCATGCATTATGCTAAAACATGCGGCTCATGTAGTCATACGTTCGATGAATCATGAAAAAAACAGGATGGCATTCCAGCTTCTTAAAATCCAAAATGTTTATTTGAAAATCATTAATAGTAGATGACATAAAAGATTCACATATTAAGTATGCATTCTTTATCAAATCTAAACATGTAAGGTCCTAAAGGGATTTTATACAATGTGTAACCAATAGGACTTCCAATCCCAAATCACATAACTAATGTGCAATTTAATTAAGCTAGACAAAAGATGAAACAATAAAGAAGCACATGAAAATGTGGTTACACACTGTATAATATTCCTTTAAGACCTTACGTGTTTAGCTTTGATAAAGGACACTTTGAGCACGTGTTGCCCACTGCAGGTGTCTCGCTGGCTTGGTAAAACAGAAAGTGGTGGCAGTATAAACTGTGACATGGATGTGGGTAACATCTGTTGGGTGCGCTTAGCTTATTGTTGGTCTATTGCGATATGTGACGAGTAAGCGGAAAGTGGAGCTCCCCTTTACAGTTGAATCTGAGTCACGTGTGTGGTGAGCGAGTGGTGTTCCTGACATGCAGTATATAGTATGAAAAATCAAATAACTCACATTTAACCCCTTCATGACCCAGCGTATTTTGACCTTAATGACCTGGCCATTTTTTGCAATTCTGACCAGTGTCCCTTTATGAGGTAATAACTCAGGAACGCTTCAACGGATCGTAGCGATTCTGAGATTATTTTTTGTGACTTATTGGGCTTCATGATAGTGGTAAATTTACGTAGATAATTTTTGTGTTTATTTATAAAAAAAACTGAAATTTCGCAAAAATTTTGACAATTTTGCAATTTTCAAACTTTGAATTTTTATTCTGTTAAACCAGAGAGTTAACTGACACAAAATAGTTAACAAATAACATTACCCACATGTCTACTTTACATCAGCACAATTTTGGAAACAAATTTTTTTTTTTCTAGGAAGTTATAAGGGTTAAAATTTGACCAGCGATTTCTCATTTTTTTACAGCAAAATTTACAAAACCATTTTTTTTAGGGAACACCTCACATTTGAAGTTAGTTTGAGGGGTCTATGTGGCTGAAAATACCCCAAAGTGACACCATTCTAAAAACTGCACCCCTCAAGGTGCCCAAAACCACATTCAAGAAGTTTATTAACCCTTCAGGTGTTTCACAGCAGCAGAAGCAACATGGAAGGAAAAAATGAACATTTAACTTTTTAGTCTTAAAAATTAATTTTAGCAACATTTTTTTTATTTTACCAAGGGTAAATGGAGAAACTGGACACAGAAAGTTGTGTTCCAATTTGTCCTGAGTATGCTGATACCCCATATGTGGGGGGAAACCACTGTTTGGGCGCACGACAGGGCTCGGAAGGGAAGGAGCACCATTTGACTTTTTGAATGAAAAGTTGGCTCCAATTTTTAGCGGAAACCATGTCGTGTTTGGAGAGCCCCTGTGTGCCTAAAGATTGGATCTCCCCCACAAGTGACCCCATTTTGGAAACTAGACCCCCCAAGGAACCTATCAAGATGCATAGTGAGCACTTTAAGGCCCCAGGTGCTTCACAGACGTTTATAACGCTGGTCCGTGAAAATAAAAAATCATTTTTCTTTCCTCAAAAATGAATTTTAGCCAACAATTTTTTATTTTTACAAGGGCAACAGGAGAAATTAGACACGAAAGTTGTTGTACAGTTTGTCCTGAGTATGCTGATACCCCATATGTGGAGGTAAACCACTATTTGGGCACATGTCGGGGCTCGGAAGGGAAGTAGTGACCTTTTGAAATGCAGACTTTGATGGAATGGTCTGAGGGCGTCACGCTGTGTTTGCAGAGCCTCTGATGTGCCTAAACAGTAGAAACCCCCCACAAGTGACCCCATTTTGGAAACTAGACCCCCAAGGAACTTATCTAGATGTGTGGTGAACACTTTTAATCCCCAAGTGCTTCACAGAAGTTTATAACGCAGAGCCGTGAAAATAAAAAATAATTTTTCTTTCCTCAAAAATTATTTTTAGCCCGCAATTTTTTATTTTCACAAGGTTGACAGGGAAAATTGGACCACAAAAGTTGTTGTCCAGTTTGTCCTGAGTATGCTGGTACCCCATATGTGGGGGTAAACCACTGTTTGGGCACACGTCAGGGTTCGGAAGGGAGGAAGCACCAGTTGACTTTTTGAACGCAAGATTGGCTGGAATCAATAGTGTCGTGTTTGAAGACCCCCTGATGTGCCTAAACAGTGGAAACCCCTCAATTCTAACTCCAACACTGACCCCAACACATCCCTAACCCTAATCCCAACTCTAACCATGACCCTAATCACAACCCTAACCCCAACACACCCCTAACCACAACCCTAACCCCAACACACCCCTAACCCTAATCTTAACCCTAATTCCAATCCTAACCCTAATTCCAAACCTAACTCTAATCCCAACCCTAAGGTTATGTGCGGATTTATGTGCAGATTTTTCCGCACCATTTTTGAAAAATCCGCAGGTAAAACGCACTGCATTTTACCTGCGGATTTACCGCAGATTTCCAGTGTTTTTTGTGTGGATTTCACCAGCGGATTCCTATACAGAAACAGGTGTAAAATGCTGCGGAATCCGCACAAAGAATTGACATGCTGTGGAAAATACAATGCAGCGGTATTTTCCGCACCATGGGCACAGCGGATTTGGTTTTCCATAGGTTTACATGGTACTGTAAACGTGATGGAAAACTGCTACGAATCCACAGTGGCCAATCCACTGCGGATCCGCAGCCAAATCCGCATCATGTGCACATAGCCTAATTCTAACCCTAACCCTAATTCTAACCATAACCCTAACCCTAATTGCAATCTTAACCCTAATTGCAACCCTAACCCTAGTGCTAACCCTAACCATAACCCTAGTTCTAACCCTAACCCTAGTGGAAAAATTTTAATAATTATATTTTCTTTATTTTAATATGTTCCCTACCTATGGGGGTGAGAAAGGGGGGTTTATTTACTATTTTTTTATTTTGATCACTGAGATATGATCTATCACAGTGATCAAAACAAATGAATGAATCTGCCAGTCGGCAGCTTCAGTGGGCGCACTGTGCATGCACCCGCCATTTTGGAAGACGGCGGCACCCATGCAGAAGACGGATGGACACCGGGAGGGACATCGGAGGTTGGTAAGTATGGGGGTGGAATCGGAGCACGGGGGTGGGATCGGAGCATAGGGGGAGGCCAGGAGGACAGAGGGGAGCAGAGGACAGGATGGAGGATGGGGGCGGTGGATCGGTGGCGGGGGCAGATCAGGGTTTCCAGCCATGGCCGATGATATTGCAGCATCGGCCATGGCTGGATTGTAATATTTCACCAATTTTCATTGGTGAAATATTATGATTGCTCTGATTAAAAGTGAAACGTCACTTTCAACAGCCAATCAGAGAAATCATAGCCATGGGGTGGAGAAGCCACCCCCCTTGGGCTCAATTACCACTCCACCTGTCCCTGCAGGTCGGGTGAAATTACAGTTAACCCTTTCACCCGATCTGCATGAATGCGATCCTGCCATGACACCACATAGGCATCACAGGTCAGATTGGCACCGACTTTCATGATGCCCACGTGGCGTCACAGGTCGGGAAGGGGTTAGGTCCCCTAAGAAGACTAAAAACTAAAGTAAAAATTAAAGACAAATACAAAATATTATATATATATATATATATATATATATATATATATATATATATATGTAAGTCACTCCCCTTTTTCCAGTTCAAAAATTAAGAAATGGAAAATATATGTACAGTATATTCAATATTGTCGTGTCCTTAAAAGTCCGATGTGTTAAAATATTAAATTATTTGAAGATTATGGTAAATGACAAAAAGAAAAAAGATGTAATATCCGGAATTGCTATATTAATGTAGCTGCACTACTCCCCAAAAATGGACAGCAATCAAAATGTTACATATATGCTAAGATGGTATTATTAAAGACTATAGCTCTCTATGCAACAAACAAGTCATCAAACAGCTGCCTAAAAAAAGTCTTAGGAAATGGCAACATAAACATTATTTTTCTTTTACAGTTCAGAATTTTTTTTACCTGCTAAAATTAAAAAACTTTAAAAGTTTAAAATCGCCTTAATCATAATGAACTGGAAATTGCATTATTAGGCCATTTTTGTGAATGCATTCAACACAGCTTAGCCAGCCACTAATTATAAAACTTAACATTTAATATGTATACCTAAAATAACAAGCCTGTTATTCAGAGACTGATTTACCCTCACATTGAGGAACGTAACACTGACTGAGGTTATGTCTGCCACTGCAGAATAACCCCTTTAACTTGAACCTGGACAACTTCCCCTGATGAACCCCCTGAACAGGGGAGGAAACGCGTTGGGAAGAAGGGAGATACACTTTCCAGGGTGGCTATATATGTGTCAAGGGCATCACGAAAACAGGCTCAAACTTGGGTATCGCCCTTGTAAGGGCGGGAGTATTCTGCACTGGGCACGACAGGGAAAGTAGACCCTAGTGGTATCCTCCCCCCCCCATGTTTCTCTTAACTCCCCAGAGAAAAAAATCTCACAGATTGTGAGATCACAACAATCCTCAGCAGATCGAGAGGCGACAACTGGGTGAGATCGTGCCATTTTTTCTATGTGCACTGTTAACCATGAGCACTAAATTTATATATGTTTTTAAACAAATGTTATTTTAGGTATACATATTAAATGTTAAGTTTTATAATTAGTGGCTGGCTAAGCTGTGTTGAATAAATATTTGGTAGTCAGAGTGTCTAGGAGCGATACGTTCCAGTCTGAATTGCTGTCATACATTTTTGTGAATGCTATGAAAACCAAACCCCCAAAAACATAGAACATTAACATTTTTTTCACCATTTCTTAAATTCCCTTGTAGTTTATTTTCTCTTTTTTAGTGTATTGTATACTAAAATGGTATAATTTCCACTCAAAAATAAGCCATCCTACAGTTAACAGAAAAAAAAAGTTATGACTAGTGTTGTTGAGCGATACCTTCCGATATCCAAAAGTTTCGGTATCGGATTGGATTGGCCGATATTCGAAAAATATCGGATATCGCCGATACCGATACCCGATACCAATGCAAGTCAATGGGACCAAAATATCGGAATTAAAATAAACCCTTTCTTTCCTTATAGGTTCATTCTACATGAAGGAAAACAACTAAGAATAATGTAGGATGTATTGGGGGAGGTGGAGGAGACATTAAAGGCATAGAGGTTTAGTCCAATCAAATGGAATAGCTGGAATTATTATTTTTTTTTTAAGACTTTCGGAGTTACAAAGATATTGACTATGTTAAGATTTTTTATATTTTGTCAGATATTGATGTTTCACTAATTCCATGCTCTTCACCTTCTTTTTTACTTCTCCAACACTTTCTTCTTCATCATCCTCAGCAGCAGTATCTTTTACATCAACTTCTTCTTCACCTTATTCATTTTCTTCTTCATCTTCTACCTATTATTCTTTTTTGTTACATTCTTCATATTCTTTTTATTCAACTATTCTTCTTCTTCATATTCTACTTCATCATATTCTTATTTGTGACAGGCATTCCTGTAGTTGTTATCTATAAAAGTTTGAAGAGTACACCTTCCGTTCTGCCTGTCACAAAAGAGTTACAACAGGATTTGTCCGCGTTCAGTTTGGCCTGCAGCAGCAGGCTTTTTCCAGGGGCACCACGAGGAGGAACGGACTCACCCCCCATATACTGCTTAGTCTTCTTCTGCTTATAATTTAGATAATATCTTTTGCTCTGATGTTTAGTCTTATCTACTATATAATTGTCTAAGGGTCACTTCCGTCTGTCTGTCCTTGTGTCTGTCTGTCTGTCGCGGTTATTCGTTCGCTGATTGGTCTCGCCAGCTGCCTGTCATGGCTGCCGCGACCAATCAGCGACGCACACAGTCTGAAAGAAAATGGCCACTCCTTACTCCCCGCACTCACTGCCCGGCGCCCGCATACACCCCTCCGCTCACCGCTCACCGCTCACACAGGGTTAATGCCGGCGGTAATGGACCGCGTTATGCCACGGGTAGCGCACTCCGTTACCGCTGCTATTAACCCTGTGTGACCAAGTTTTTTACTATTGACGCAGCCTATGCAGCGCCAATAGTAAAAACATCTAATGTTAAAAAAAATAAAAAAAATAAAAAATGATTATATACTCACCTACGCCGCCTTTCCCGCTTCTCGCGATGCAACCGGCACGTTCCGTTGGCACGGATGGTCTGGCAGAAGGACCTGCCATGACGTCATGGTCATGTGACCGCGACGTCATCGCAAGTCCTACGCGCCTGCGCGGAAAGGACCTGCCGTGACGTCATGGTCATGTGACCGCGACGTCATCACAGGCCCTGCACGCCTGCGCGAGCAGGCTGGGACCGGAAGCTGCCACCTGTACATCGCACAGGCGACAGAGCTACAAGTATGGTGAGTATGTTAGAACTACAAGGGGCCCTCGGATCGGAAGGTGAGTATGTTTATTTTTTATTTTTTAATCTGTGACATACGTGGCTGGGCAATATACTATGTGGCTGGGCAATATACTACGTGGCTCTGTGCTGTATACTACATCACTGGGCAATATACTACGTCACTGGGCAATATACTACGTAACTGGGCAATATACTACGTCACTGGGCAATATACTACATGGCTGGGCAATATACTACATGACTGGGCAATAAACTACGTGGCTCTGTGCTGAATACTACGTCACTGGGCAATATACTGCGCCACTGGGCAATATACTACATCACTGGGCAATATACTACATAGCTGGGCAATATACTACATGGCTGGGCAATATACTACGTGGCTCTGTGCTGAATACTACGTCACTGGGCAATATACTGCGTCACCTGGCAATATACTATGTCAATGGGCAATATACTATAATACCATACCAGAACTGATATAATACTATGACCATTTTAGAAGGAAGGCTCAACTAGAGCTGAAAAAAACATAAAGAACCAGAAGCCTTTAAATCCCAAAACATACTGTCACATGAAAACAATACATAACTAATGTGAGGCAAAATGGTATAAAAGTATACAACTTTATTAATATATAGATAGAGAAACCAAACATACAATAATTTTACACAAAATTACAAAAACACAGAAGAATAACACAAAGACTGGGCAGATCTAATGGAAGATGATGCAGACTGGCAGGGGCTGGCAACACATAGCAAGAAAAGGCGCTCACCACTAAAATAATATAATAAACACACATACCACCATAGTAAGTAACCGGCAAATTGCCATGTGACTTGGTGTGTGTAAGTTACAGAGCAGCCAAATTAATCTGCCCTGCAGTATGCAGGGATGAGACATACCGCATGTCACCGTTAGTAGAATACTGAAAATATGCCGTGTGACATGAAGCACCCACACTATAATGGCAAATGTGCATGGGAGTAAAGTAACCGGTATAACTCACCTATAGATGCCGTATCCCACCGCGCAGGTACCCCAACGCGCGTTTCGCTGCTGCTTTATCAAGGGGCAGTGTGACATTGTGCAAAGAGTGAAGCTTTATATAGTCCCAAGTGCGGTATGAAAGATGGACGGCTGTATGGTACCGGAAAGGCCTCGCCGCGCCTGACGAGCGCATGTGGGCGGGGCCCCCAACTCCCAATCATCCAGGCCGACGTCAAGACGCGGCGAGTGCTGGGAAGCGTTCCCATGGTGACAAAACACTCACCGCATCATACAGACGCCGCCATGAATGGGAGGGGGAGGAAGCACCAGCGCACATGCGCTACCCGCGGCAGAGACAGGTAACAAGAATATCCATACCACCGATGAGATCAGAACCGCTACAAGCCGCAAGAAGATATTACCAAACAAGGGGCAAGCATTGATATAGGCGACGCACATATACACGAGCATAGATCATAAAATACAAAATATGTAAACAGAGTACGCATATATGTCAATGATGCGTAGTCCAGATATTGCATCAAAAAAGACGGTCCTCCATTTTAATTGCGTAGTCAACTCCATATATAGTCAGTCACATATATACCAATGATGCGTAGTCCAGATATTGCATCATCAGAGATTAGAGATGATCCTCTGTTTTAGTTGCGTAGTCAGCTCCAATAATGCTTCATAAGTAAACGGAAATCCAGGTGGTCAAATCCGTCTATAACATATAGGACCGCACATAACATGTAAAGCTTCGAATGTCCAGTATATAAAACACTAAAGAGATAAATGAAGAAACACAAAACCACACCAGATTAAAATCAAGTTAAAAAACGGACTACAAGGGCAAATACAAAGCTACTGCCAAAGAAAGGGAAACTCCCAAAAAAACGCGAGGCCTATAAAAAGGGCGAGAAACTAACATTCTCATTCAACCCATGGGGGGCCACAGTATCCAAAGTAACAATCCACCGACATTCAAGCTGTGCCAGCCTGCGTTTAAGATTACCCCCCCTGACTCCACCATGTACGCGGTCAATACCGCGAACGCGGAGTAAATCAGGGTCGCAGGCATGGCACAGCCTGAAATGACCGGGAATCGTTTTAAGAGTCGCTATGTCAACAGCTGATGGAGCAGCCATGATATCCCTAACATGCTCCCTGATTCTAATACGTAGTTCCCTGGACGTGAGGCCCACGTATATTTAGCCACATGGACACGTGGCGTAATAAACCACAAAATTACTGCTACAGGAGACGTATTCTCTAATTTTGTAATTCTTACTCCCATCTGATGAACAGAAGTCAGTCACCCTATCAATATTGCGGCAGGCCAAGCACGACCCACATGGAAAACAGCCCTGCCGTGGCCTCCCAGTGTGGAAGGGAAGAGAAGGAGTAGATACATAGTGACTCCTGACCAGGAGATCACTTAAGTTATTACTCCTCCGAGCTGTCATCAGCGGTCTCACTGTTGACTGTGCAGACAGCACTTCCGAGCAGCAACTGGCGGTGTTAGAGCCCAGGGATGCAGGAGGAGCAGGCTACAGTTATTGCCACAACACAGCAGGGGAGCAGCTGGCGTTACGGAACCCCAATAACAGAGGAGCAACTGTTGACTGTGCAGAAAGCACTTCCAAGCATCAACTAGCGGTGTCGGATCCCAGGGACAGCAGGAGGATGAGGCTAGAATTATTGCCGCAATACAGCAGGAGAGCAGCTGGCGTTACTGAACCCCAATAACAGAGGAGCAACTGTTGACTGTGCAGACAGCACTTCCGAGCAGCAACTGGCGGTGTTAGAGCCCAGGGACAGCAGGAGGAGCAGGCTAGAGTTATTGCCGCAACACAGCAGGGGAGCAGCTGGCGTTACTGAACCCCACTGACACAGGAGTGAGTGTTTTTCTCTGTGCAGACAGCACTTCCGAGCAGCAACTGGCGGTGTTGGAGCCCAGGGACAGCAGTAGGAGCAGACTAGAGTTATTGCCGCAACACAGCAGGGGAGCAGCTGGCGTTACTGAACCCCAAAAACAGAGGAGCAACTGTTGACTGTGCAGACAGCACTTCTGAGCAGGAACTGGCGGTGTTGGAGCCCAAGGACAGCAGGAGGAGCAGGCTAGAGTTATTGCCGCAACACAGCAGGGGAGCAGCTGGCATTACTGAACCCCACTGACACAGGAGTGAGTGTTTTTCTCTGTGCAGACAGCACTTCCGAGCATCAACTAGCGGTGTCGGATCCCAGGGACAGCAGGAGGAGCAGGCTAGAGTTATTGCTGCAATACAGCAGGGGAGCAGCTGGCGTTACTGAACCCCAATAACAGAGGAGCAACTGTTGACTGTGCAGACAGCACTTCCGAGCAGCAACTGGCGGTGTTGGAGCCCAGGGACAGCAGTAGGAGCAGACTAGAGTTATTGCCGCAACACAGCAGGGGAGCAGCTGGCGTTACTGAACCCCAATAACAGAGAAGCAACTGTTGACTGTGCAGACAGCACTTCCGAGCAGCAACTGGCGGTGTTGGAGCCCAGGGAATGCAGGAGAAGCAGAGTGTAGGCCGAGGCCTAATTGAAGCAAGTTAAAAGGGAACGTTTAACCCCCCCAAGGTGGCTGGCTCTTTTAATTATGCTCCTTGCAAACGCAAAACAAAACAATTATATAATGTGTCCCCTGATACCGTGAAACTGTCCCGGAGGTAGGACTTTCCTTCGTAATCACACGCAACTCAGCCATCATTCCTACCCCCTTGACGCCGGGTGCCACCTCCTCAGCGTTATTTGAATCTGTCCCGGAGCCTGCGCTGTTATGTTATCCCTTGGCTATGTGCAGTTAGTGCTGCCCGTCTTCTGACAACATTTGGTGTTAGGCTGACTGTGCCTGTGCGGCCGTGTTGCCCGAGATCCCGCCTCGCAGTGTCTTCTGATTTAATCACATTGCGGGCCTGGGATTCATGGGCATGTGCAGTGCATAACTTCGCCTCTCACTCACCTCCTTCCGGCTTCTTCAGACTGTGTGGCGTCATGGCTGTGGCATGCTATTAGGGATCAGCTGACAGCGCACAGTCTGAAAAAGGCGGAGGGAGATGAGTGAGAGCCTGTGGTGAAGATATGCACTGTGCATGCCCATGAATCCCAGCCCCGCAGTGTGAATAAATCAGAAGACACTGCGAGGCGGGATCTCGGTCAGCGCGGCCGCACAGGCGCAGCCAGCCTGACAACAAATTATTTCAGAAGATGGGCAGCGCTAACTGCGCATGGCCAAGGGATAACATAACAGCGCGGGCTCCGGGATAGATTCAAACAACGCTGAGGAGGCGGTGCCCGGCGCCAAGGGGGTAGGAATGACAGCTGTGTTGCGTCCCATTATGAAGGAAAGTCCCACCTCCGGGACGGTTTCACGGTATGAGGGGACACATTTTATAAGTGTTAAGTTCAGCGTGTGCAAGGAGCATAACTATAAGAGCCATTACTGCTGCACAAGGTGGCTCTTTCAGTAACAAACGCCTGGGGGGACAGGTTTCCTTAAATTTCAGTTATTGTGTCAGCGTGGCGGTCACAGGACACATTGCCGGATGCACAGCTGAGGATCAGCTGATGTTACTGAAACCCAATAACACTGGGTCATGTGTTTTGACTGTGTAGACGACACTTCTGAGCAGCAACTGGTGGTGTTGGAGACCAGGGATTACAGTTCAGGTGGTAGAAACATGAACGCAACAGGAGACCTGGATACTGTAGCCAACAAATTTATTTAATCTGGAAGAGGAGTGGCAAATTCCTGTGAGATCCAGGCCTTGTTCATTTTCAGAAAAGTAAGCCGGTCAATGTTATCGGAGGATAGTCGCATGCGATGGTCTGTTAGTACACCACCTGCGGCACTAAAGACGCGTTCCGATAATACACTAGCAGCAGGGCAAGCCAGCACCTCCAATGCATACTGGCTAAGCTCTGTATCCAGCTTAGAGACCCAAAACGTGAAGGGGAAGAGCCATCTGGGAGTACACTGAGAGGGCAAGACTTGTAGTCTGTCACCATCTGATGGAAACGTTGCCTCCTGCCGACTGGAGCCGTCTGTGATGGTGTAGACATTTGTGGCGGGCACACAAAACTTTGCCACAGTTAAGCCATATTAGTCTTGCCTTGTGCTGAGGCACAGGTTCTGCTCCCTCTTTGTGCAGAGCTTCCTTCACTGCTTCGACGCACTGAGCTGCTTTGTAAAGCACTAGCAGCACTGCTCTCGATTGGACTGGAGAAGATGATGGACTGCACCGGTGTGTCTTGGTACTCCCGCATTTTACGCTCCCGGTTCAATGGTGTAATGAGGCTTTGAAAGTTGTCCCGGTAGTGAGGATCTAGGAGGGTGTACACCCAATAATCAGCCGTGTTGAGAATGTGGGCGATGCGGCAGTCGTTTCTCAGGCACTGCAGCATGAAATCAACCATGTGCTGCAGACTGCCAACTGGCCAAGAAACGCTGTCCCCTGCTTGAGGCGTGATCTCTGCCTGCTCTGCATCACCCCACCCTCGCTCTACACACTGACTACTGGAGAATTGTGTAACTCCCTCCTCTGGACTGATGTCTTCCTCCTCCATTGACTCCTCCTCATCCTCCTCACAAAATGTCCCCTGCCTACGCCTTTGTGAGGAACCACGTTGTGCTGACTGTCCAGAAGCAGATGGAATTGGTGACTCCTCATCCTCCACCTCTTCCACAACATCATCCCTTAGCGCTTGCAGTGTTCTTTCAAGCCGGCAGATAAAGGGGACAGTCATGCTTACTAGTAGTGCATCATCTGCACTTGCCATTTGTGTGGAATCATCAAAGGCACGCAAAACCTGGCAGACGTCTTTCATAGTGGCCCACTCAGTGGTTGTGAAGTCTGAATGGCGTGCAGTGCGAATTCTTTGCGTCTAATGCAGCTGGTACTCCATTACTGCTTGCTGCTGCTCACACAACCGCTCCAACATATGTAACGTGGAATTCCACCTGGTGGGTAGGTCACATATGATGCAATATTCCGGAAGGCGGAGTCGGCGCTGCAGAGCTGCAATGCGCGATCTTGCCATGCTGGAACGCAGCAAGTGAGCACACTCTAGGCGGACCTTGTGCAGCAGTACATCAAGATCTGGATAGTCCCTCAAAAAACTCTGCATGACCAAGTTGAGCACATATGCAAGACATGGGATGTGAGTGAGGTTGCCTAGGCCCAGAGCTGCCACCAGATTTCGGCCATTGTCACACACTACCATGCCTGGCTGGAGATTCGCTGGCACAAACCACACGTCACTCTCTTGCTTGATGGCATTCCAGAGCTTCTGCGCTTTGTGGCTTCGATTCCCCAAAGAAACTAATTTCAAATCAGCCTGTTGAAGTTTGGCAACGGCTGTGCTCATATTGGTCGTAACAGGTAAACGTTCACGGGCCCATGTGGATGTGGACTGTGACGGCTCCTGCAGCGATGATTCTGAGGAACTTGAGTATGAGGAGGAGTCAATGGGTACAGACTGGATTCCTGCAATCCTTGGAGTTGGCAGAACACGTCCTGTGCCACTCCCACGATCTGTACCTGGCTCAACAACATTAACCCAATGGGCAATGAGGGAAAGGTATCGCCCCTGTCCATGGTGACTGGTCCACGCATCGGTGGTGAGGTGGACCTTGCTACTGACGGCGTTCAGTATCACGTGTTTTATGTGTCCCTCCACATGCTTTTGCAGGGCAGGGACAGCTTGCCTGCTGAAATAAAAGTGGCTGGGCACATTGTATTGTGGGACTGCCAATGCTATCAAGTTACGGAAGGTGTCAGTCGCCACCAGCCTGAATGACAGCATTTCAAGGGACAGTAGTTTTGCAATGCCAGCCTTCAGAGCCTGTGCTCTGGTTTGCCGAGAATGGCCACCTTTTCTCCCATGCCTGTGCTACCGATGACTGTAGACTGGGCTGGGAGTGTGAGGATGACTGGGAACGTGGTGCTGTGGGTGGAATTACACTGTGTCTGTGGACAACAGTGCCAGAGGTTCTTCCATGACGATCCTGTGAGGAAGCCGAACCAGCTGTGTGTGAGCTGGAGGAAGAGGCAACAACACCACGACCTGAAGAGGTGGTAGGTGCCGCTGTAGGTTGGCCTAGGTCTTCAGTGTGTTTTTGTAACTCCACCGCGTGCTTGGTCCGCACATGTTTCCACATATTTGTGGTATTGAGGTTGCTGACACTTATAATAATAATAATAATAATAATCTTTATTTTTATATAGCGCTAACATATTCCGCAGCACTTTACAGTTTGCACACATTATCATCACTGTCCCCGATGGGGCTCACAATCTAAATTCCCTATCAGTATGTCTTTGGAATGAGGGAGGAAACCAGAGTGCCCGGAGGAAACCCACGCAAACACGGAGAGAACATACAAACTCTTTGCAGATGTTGTCTTTGGTGGGGTTTGAACCCAGGACTCCAGCGCTGCAAGGCTGCAGTGCTAACCACTGCGCCACCGTGCCGCACTTTTCCCTCTTTTCACTTTCTGATGACACACCTTGCATTTGACAAAGCAAATGTCATCTGCAACTGTGTCAAAAAAGGACCAGGCACTGCAAGTCTTGGGAGTGCCCGTTTTGGCTTTTGGAAGAGGCATGCTCCTAATGGGTGCCGAAGTGGAGGCTACAGGCACCGCAGTCTTCCCCCTCCCTCTCCCTCTTTGTGCAGTTCGGGGAATCTCTTCCTCAGAGCTGCTCCCACCACCTTCCTGTACCTCATGCCATGATGGGTCAAGGATCTCATCATCTACACTACCCTCTTCCACCAACTGCTTCTCCGGGGTAGTCTCGGCAGCACAGTACGCACCTGAAAGTGGCACCTGAGTCTCATCATCAGATGCGTACTGAGGTGTACCGGAGGCATTGGCCCATATGTCTCTTCAGAGTCAGAGAGACAAAGCTGTTGGGCATCACTGCATACTGCCTCTTCTTCCATTTCTCCAATGCTGCTTGGCTGGCCCCCTCTTTCCAAGCCAAGAGATTCAGAGAACAGAAGTAGAGATGGCTCCTGTCCTGGGCTCTCTGACTGCCTGGGCAATTTGGCAGGTGGTGAAGAGACAGATGGGTGCTCTTCAGTGCTCTGTGCCTGAGAGGATGTGGCACTAATTGAAGTCGATGCGTTAGCTACCATCCATCCGACAACAGCTTCAATTTGTTCGTCCTGCAGCAGCGGGGTACGTTGAGCTTCAACAAAGCTGCGCATGAAGGACTGTTCCCTACTAAAACTGGGGGATGATGAGTCACCGGTGCCCGCAGCAGGCACAGAATCCCCACATCCTCTCCCTGCTCCACGCCCACGTGCCTTACTCCCTGCCTTCTTCATCTTGGTAGACTGATAAAGATAGGCAGAAAAGTACTAAGGGCTTAGTGTGCTTATTCCTGAACAGCTGCTAACAGGTATAAGGAACACTAATTTTATCAAGTGTGGACTAGACTTTAATATGAGCTACTGTGGCCTACACAACTCTAAAGTGGAGTGTTTGGTGAACTTTATAAACTTTTTGTTTTTTCCACAGAACAGACTACTGAGCGAGCTGCACTCACACAGAGACCGTGCAGACAGCCGTAAACGGCGCTGCAAGGCCAAAAAAAGCTCCTCTATGTAATCCTATATAGTGTTTTTCCACAATCTAGCAGGATACGGATGGAAAGCCACTAATAGGATAAATTTGAAAAAATGTGCAGCAGGCTGCACTAATTAATTGAGAAACGGACAATGGAACAGTATGAGGCTGTGATGCACCCTGAGCTGACTACAACCGGCTGTGGCGGCAGAACAGACTACAGAGTGAGCTGCACCCACACAGAGACCGTGCAGACAGCCGTAAACGGAATTGCAAGGCCAAAAAAAGCTCCTCTATGTAATCCTATATAGTGCTTTTCCACAATCTAGCTTGATACAGATGGAAAGCCACTAATAGGATAAATTTGAAAAAATCTGCAGCAGGCTGCACTAATTGCAAAAAAGGACAATGGATAGAACAGTATGAGGCAGTGACGCATCCTGAGCTGACTACAACCGGCTATCAAGTGTGGACTAGACTTTAATATGAGCTACTGTGGCCTACACAACTCTAAAGTGGAGTGTTTGGTGAACTTTATAAACTTTTTGTTTTTTCCACAGAACAGACTACAGAGTGAGCTGCACTCACACACACACAGAGACCTTGCAGACAGCTGTGAACAGCGCTGCAAGGCTAAAGCAAGGTTCTCACACAGCAGTTGCTAAATTAGCCTGGGTAAAGCACAATGAAGCAAATCGCTATCTCTTAACTGGCCCTCAGTCAGAACACAGTGTCCTGTCCCTAACTGAATTCACAGCAGAGTGAGCCCAAAATGGCGGCGGCGACTTTTATAGTGCATCATGACATCATTTCAGCAGCCAATCACAGCCATGCCAGTAGTTACATGCCTACCATGCAGAACAGGATGTGCCCACACTTCTAATCATTCCACATTGGCTGAATTCTGGCTCTTTGAATTATGGGAACTTCCGATTCCGGTATCCGATATACTGAAAATATTGGAACTCGGTATCGGAATTCCGATACCGCAAATATTGGCCGATACCTGATACTTGCGGTATCGGAATGCTCAACACTAGCTATGACTCTTACAAGAGTGAGGAAAAAATAAAAGTGCAAAAAATGAAAAAATTTACAGGTAAGGTGAAGTTCATTGAAGTTTGTGGCCATTAATTTGCATAACTCTCTGAAGTTGGATGTCCATTACTTGGAGAACCCCTTCTTGAATACTATAGCTCCCAGTGTAAATTAAAATAATAGATACATACTTCTGGGTTTTCTTGGGCTAGCGTGACTTCATTATGTCACATTGTTCTTGATTCTTGTTTATGAGGTTTTGTATGTCATTCAATGTCCAATAAAATTATATGGTAATTTTAATCCGTAGCTTAGTTATGATGCTAAATTCACAACTTTTTTTACAATAAGAACACAAAAAATACTGAAATATTGCAGTGTTCCTGTTTTATGTCTAAGCACATTACATGCATAGACTTTGATAAGTCCCACATGTCATGTCAACCCACTTGCACCTCTCAATTGTGCCATGTGGAAGCAGATGGGCTTATAGATTTAGGTGCTGCAGTTACTGTACCATTGAGAGTTTAAAATAGTTGTTCACTACTCAGACAACCCCTTCTTAGTCAGATGACCGCTCACTTCCTCTTGTGCCATAACAATATCACATGATCCCAAGGACAGCCAGTGTCGGCAGTCCTGAAACACTGCCAGCAGCGGAGGTGAGCATAAGTGTTACAATGTTACTCAGGGAAAATCTGCTGATTGAGAGAGGTTACTGGAGTAGTGCACAACCTCTTTAACCCCTTTCCAATGTTGGGCTTAATAATATGTCCAAGTCAGACTCCCGCCCTTTGATGTGGGCTTCGGCACTGAGCCCACATCCTAAAAGGTATATGTCAGCTCTTTTGAACAGCTGACATGTGCCTCTAATAGCCGTGAGTTTTAAAAAATGTTTTTAGAAATATTAAAAAAGTAAAAAAATTATAAAAGTTCAAATAACCCCCCTTTTGCCTCATTCAAAACAAAACAATAAAGAAAAATCAAACATACACATATTTGGTATCACTACATTCAGAATCACCAGATCTATCAATATAATAAAGAATTAACCTGATTGCTATATGGTGTAACAAAAAAAAAGTAAAAACGCCAGAATTACTTTTTTTGGTCACCGCTAGGGTTGAGTGAAACGGATCGGACAAATTAAAAAATCGCCGACTTTCGGCAAAGTCGGGTTTCATGAAACCCGACCCGATCCTAGTGTGGGATCGGCCATGCGGTCGGCGATCTTCGCGCCAAAGTCGCGTTTCGTATGACGCGTTCAGCACCATTTCTCAGCCAATGAAGGAGGACGCAGAGTGATGACATAGGTCTCGGTTCCCACCATCTTAGAGAAGGGCATGACAGTGATTGGCTTGCTTTCTGTGGCGTCACAGGGGTATAAAGGGGCGTGCACGCCGACCGCCATCTTACTTGTGCCGATCTTAGCATAGGGAGAGGTTGCTGCAGCTTCGTCAGAAGCAGGGATGTAGTTAGGGAGGGAAGATTAACCCCCAAACCGGTTGTGCTGTAGCGATTTCCACTGTCCAACACCACCTTTGTTTTGCAGGGACAGTGGAGGCTATATCTTTGTGCATCAGCTCTGTAGCTTATTAGGCTGCCTTATAAGGCTCCCTGATAGCTGCATTGCTGTTTGCACCGCTGCTGTGCAAACCAACTGCTTTTTTAAAAGCAAAAAACCTGTTGCTCCTTTCTGCAGTTATCTTGTTTATTTGTCCACACTTTTGTGTGCAGGAGTCCTTTTTGTTGCTGCCATACTTGTCCTGAGATCATTGTAGGGAGATTGAAATTGTACTACAGTCCTTGGATTTTTTCAGATATCTTCCAGCCACTTGCTGCCACTTACATTGTGTTGTGTTACAGACTGGGCCTGAGTTGTGGTGCTGTCTCCCCCCCCCAAAAAAAGGGAGATTCAAATTGTCACAAAGTGGATATATGTCAGTTCTGTTAGTTTGTCGTATATCAGCCAGCCACGTTCTGCCACTTACACTGTGTTGTAAAATACACTGGGCCTGAGTTTGGGTTCAGTCTCCCCCCCAAAAAAGTGAGATTGAAATTCTCACAAATTGGATATACCTCAGTCCTCTTAGTTTGTGGTGTATCAGCCAGCCACTTGCTGCCACTCACATTGCGTTGTAAAATACACTGGGCCTGAGTTTGGGTTCAGTCTCCCCCCCAAAAAAGTGAGATTGAAATTCTCACAAAGTGGATATACCTCAGTCCTCTTAGTTCGTGGTGTATCAGCCAGCCACTTGTTGCCACGCACATTGCGTTGTAAAACACACTGGGCCTGAGTTTGGGTTCTGTGTAAAAAAAAAAGTGAGATTCAAATTCTCACAAAGTGGATATACCTCAGTCCTCTTTGTTTGTGGTGTATGAGCCAGCCACTTGCTGCCACTCATATCGTGTTGTAAAACACACTGGGCCTGAGTTTGGGTTCTGTGTCCCCAAAAAAAGTGAGATTCAAATTCTCACAAAGTGGATATACCTCAGTCCTCTTAGTTTGTGGTGTATCAGCCAGCCACTTGCTGCCACTCACATTGCATTGTAAAATACACTGGGCCTGAGTTTGGGTTCTGTGTCCAAAAAAATAGTGAGATTGAAATTCTCACAAAGTGGATATACCTCAGTCCTCTTAGTTTGTGGTGTATCAGCCAGCCACTTGCTGCCACTACCATTGTGTTGTAAAATACACTGGGCCTGAGTTTGGGTTCAGTCTCCCCCCAAAAAATGTGAGATTGAAATTCTCACAAAGTGGATATACCTCAGTCCTTTTAGTTTGTGGTGTATCAGCCAGCCACTTGCTGCCACTTACATTGTGTTGTGTTATACACTGGGCCTGAGTTGTGGTGCAGTTTCCCCCCCATAAAAGGGAGAATTAAATTCTCAACAAGTTTATATACACCTTCTACCTTGTTTTACAGTACCATATAACGGTTGTTATTTTGGTTAGATTTTCCCAAAAATGAGGAAGTCTGGTGTAAGAGGCCATGGGCAGTCATTGCCAGCTGGTACTGATGGTGGTGGAGCATCTGGTGGTAGTGGGAAAAGCAAAATAGCAGCTAAGGCTGTAGGTGTTGAGCCAGCGTCATCGTCTGGCTACACAAGGCCATGAAGGCTCCCTTATCTGGGAGTAGGAAAACCGCTTTTAAAGCCGGAGCAGCAGGAAAAAGTTTTGGCTTTCCTTGCTGACTCAGCCTCTAGCTCTTTTGCCTCCTCTTCAGAAAGTTCCAAATTTAAAAGCAGCAAGTCGTCAGTGGATGCCCCCGGTCAGGAACAAGTCGCTTACTTGTGTCCTTCACCCAAACCAACAGTGAAGGATGCGTCAGGCGACACAACAGGTTACTCCATGGAGCTCTTTACACATACCGTGCCTGGGATAGAAAGGGAAATTGTTAACAGCCCATTACAGGATGAATCGGACATGGAGTGCGCTGATGCACAGCCACAGCTAGATTATTATGCTGTTCCATTGAGTCAGATCACTACATTGCCCTCGCAGTGTACTGAGCCAGAAACTGACCCTGATGAGACTATGGTGCCCCGTCCCGAACGCTATAGCACCTTACACGGTGATACAGAGAAAGGTGCACATGACATTGAAGAGGAGGTGATAGATGACTCAGTTGTTGACCCAGATTGGCAGCTATTGGGGGAAGAGGGTGCCGCTGACAGTAGCTCAGAAGCGGAGGAGGATGATCCGCAGCAGCCATCTACATCGCAACAGCTTTCATCTGGCAGGCCCGTCTCAGGCCAAAAACGTTTGTCAACCAAAAAAACAGTTTTAGGACAGCGTGGCCATCCGGTGAAAGTAGCACAGCGTGCAATGCCTGAAAAGGTATTCCATAGTAGGAATAGTGGAGTGTGGCAATTTTTTAACGAAGATCCGAATGATCATTGCAAAGTTATCTGTAAGAAATGATCAAAGACCTTTAGCAGAGGGAAGAATCCCCTAAATTTAAATACAACGTGCATGCATAGACATTTAACCAGCTTGCACTTGCAAGCCTGGACTAACTACCAAACGTCCCTTTCCGTTGGTGCACCTGCTCAGAATGAAGGTAGTCAGCAACGCTACATTGCTTCCCTCACTGTAAGCCCACCGGTTAGTACACCACCAGCAGCAAATGTGGAGGTATCGTCGCAAGGCCAAAGCAGTCAAGGAATCACAAGGTTTTTGGTAGGAAACACTGTATGTAGGTCAACATCAAGAATACCATCACCAACCCTCTCTCAATCTGCCATGTCCACCACCACCACCACTGCTTGTTCCACCATATGCAGCTCTAAAGTCCAGCTCACCCTACAAGAGACTCTCGTTAGGACAAGAAAGTATTCATCCTCTTATCTGCGTACACAGGGTTTGAACGGCCTCATTGCTAGACTAATCTCGTTAGAGATGATGCCCCACCGGTTGGTTGAAAGCAAAGCTTTCAAAGACCTGATGGCCTACGCAGTACCACGCTATGACCTACCCAGTCGGCACTTCTTTGCAAGAACGGCCATCCCAGCCCTCAACCAGCATGTCAAAGACCGCATTGTCCATGCACTCAGGCAATCAGTCAGTGGAAAGATGCACCTCACAACAGATGCATGGACCAGTAGGCATGGCCAGGGATGTTACGTGTCCATCGCGGCGCACTGGGTTAATGTGGTGGATGCAGGGTCCACAGGGGACAGCCATAGTGGGACAGTTCTGCCTAGCCCATGGTCTAGGAAACAGTTGGCTGTAGGCATTCGCCACCCCTCCTCCTCCTCCTTCAGAAGCCAAAGCTCGTCTACAGAGAGCAGTCGCACGACCACTACATCGGCAGTGCCTGTGTTGCACACGAGGTATCCCATTATCAAACAGCTATTGGTAAGCGTCAGCAGGCTGTGTTGCAAATGAAGTGTTTAGGCGACAACAGACACACCGCGGAAGTTCTGGCCGAATACTTGCAGCAAGAAACTCAGTCATGGCTGGGCAGTGTACATCTTGAGGCAGGCAAGGTAGTCAGTGATAACGCAAGGCATTTTATGGCTGCCATAGCCCTTTCACAACTGAAACACATACCTTGCCTGGCTCATACCTTGTACCTGGTGGTGCAGTGCTTCCTGAAAAATTATCCGGGGTTACCAGCCCTGCTCCTCAAGGTGCGAAGACTTTGCTCTTACATCCGCCGGTCGCCCGTACACTCCAGCCGTATGCTGAACCATCAGCGATTGCTGAATCTTCCCCAGCACCGCCTAATAATCAACGTTGCAACAAGGTGGAACTCCACACTGCACATGCTTCAGAGGCTGTGCTAACAGAGGCGTGCTGTAATCAATTTGTGGGAGGATACACATACATGAGCAGGCAGTTGGATGGCAGACATGGAGTTGTCTGGTGTGCTGTGTTCAAAGCTACAAGACCTCTGTCAAGTCCTTCAGTGTTTTGAGGAATGCACATGGCTGTTAAGTGCAGACGACGCCATCATAAGCATGAGCATCCCACTAATGCATCTGCTGATGCAAAGTTTGATGCACATTAAGGAGCAGGCGTCTGCAGCCGAGGATGAGGGAAGCCTTGATGACAGTCAGCCATTGTCTGCTCAGGGAACTCTCCTGGACGAGGTGGCAGATGAAGAGGAGGAGGAGGAGGATGATGGGGATGAATATTTATGGGAGGAGGATGCTTCTCAGGGGGCAATAGAAACTGGTGGCATTGCAAGGTCAGGTACAGGGTTTTTGCGGGACACAAGTGATGTTGATTTGCAAGAAAGTGCTCCTCCACCCAGCACAAGCAGTGAATTGACACCTGGAACATTGGCCCACATGGCTGAGTATGCCTTGCGTATCCTAAAAAGGGACCCCCGCATTATCAAAATGATGACCGATGACGATTACTGGTTGGCCTGCCTCCTGGATCCACGATATAAAGGAAAATTACAAAATATCATGCCACATGAGAACCTTGAGCAAATATTGGCTACCAAACAAGCAACTCTTGTAGACCGTTTGGTTCAGGCATTCCCAGCACACAGCGTCGGTGATGGTTCTAACACGAGGCGTAGTGGGCAACATGGCAGAGGTGTTAGAGGTGCACAAATCCGAAGTGGCTTTGGACAGAGGGGTTTTATGACCAGGTTGTGGAGTGATTTCACAATGACCGCTGACACGACAGGTACTGCTGCATCGATTCAAAGTGACAGGAGACAGCATTTGTCCAGTATGGTTACAAACTACTTTTCCTCCCTTATCGATGTTCTCTCTCACAGGTCATTCCCCTTTGATTACTGGGCATCTAAAATAGACACCTGGCCTGAATTGGCAGAATATGCATTACAGGAGCTCACTTGCCCTGCTGCTAGTGTGCTATCTGAAAGAGTCTTCAGTGCGGCTGGTTCAATACTGACCAAAAAAAGGACACGTCTGGCTACCTGAAATGTCGATGACCTAACCTTCATTAAAATGAACCAATCATGGATTTCCAATTATTTGGCCCCACCTTCCCCTGCTGACACGTAGCTGGCCTGAAAAATGTCTTGCTTTTGGTCTTACTGACTGCTCCAATTCCTCCATTTGCAGCTGCTGAATGTCCACCATAGGCCATTTTTATACCTCCCTAAATGGGCTAACTCCCCCCACAGGGCCGTGGTCACCACCTGGCGCAAGCACCCATGCGAGTGCCGTTTGCCTGGACAGGTGGGTGTGCCCACTCTTGGGTGACGGCACTGGCACAGGGTCCCTCATAGTACAATGAAGTGTCTCTGACGGTGGTGGTGCACAACCAATATAAGACACACCATCGAAATATGAGGGGCCCTGTGCCAGTACCGTAGCCCACGAGAGAGTGTTCCCCCAGCTCGAATAGTGCTCTACCACTTGCAATACTTACCTCTCCCTGCTCCACTGTGCAGTCTGTGTTGTTAAATCCTTCAATGGCACTGCCAATACAAATTTGTTGAAATGATAGATGATAGTTAAAATATACAGGGGCCCTGGCCTCCATTTAGACCAGTTAAAACGTTGTGCCTACTACCACTGTCTGCTACTGAGCAGAGGAGCCCACCACTGTACCTAGCTATGCCACCTGGTTCTTTCGAAAAAAAAATTTGGCAGACATTTAGCCTACTTTATTATTAGGGCCTACTCACTGTGTCAGCCACTCCTTACAATTGTCCTCTGCTGAACCAAGCAACACCGCCAGTTTAGTCCTTTTACCAACTTTGAACTGCATTTAGCCTACTTAATTATTTGGGCCTACTAACTGTGTCTGCCTCCCATTACAGTTGTCCTCCACTGCACAAAGCTATGCCACCTGTTTAGTCCTTTTACCAGTTTTGTACTGCCCTTAGCCTACTTATTTGGGCCTACTAACTGTGTCTGCCTCCCATTACAGTTGTCCTCCACTGCACAAAGCTATGCTGCCTGTTTAGTCTTTTTACCAGTTTTGAACTGCATTTAGCCTACTTATTTGGGCCTACTAACTGTGTCTGCCTCCCATTACAGTTGTCCTCCACTGCACAAAGCTATGCCGCCTGTTTAGTCCTTTTACCAGTTTTAAACTGCATTTAGCCTATTTATTTGGGCCTACTAACTGTGTCTGCCTCCCATTACAGTTGTCCTCCACTGAACAAAGCTATGCCGCCTGTTTAGTCCTTTTACCAGTATTGAACTGCATTTAGCCTATTTATTTGGGCCTACTAACTGTGTCTGCTTCCCATTACAGTTGTCCTCCATTGCACAAAGCTATGCCGCCTGTTTAGTCCTTTTACCAGTTTTGAACTGCATTTAGCCTATTTATTTGGGCCTACTAACTGTGTCTGCCTCCCATTACAGTTGTCCTCCACTGCACAAAGCTATGCCACCTGTTTAGTCCTTTTACCAGTTTTGAACTGCATTTAGCCTATTTATTTGGGCCTACTAACTGTGTCTGCCTCCCATTACAGTTGTCCTCCACTGAACAAAGCTATGCCGCCAGTTTACTCCTGTTACCAATTTTGATCGGGTCTTTAGCCTACTTAATTATTTGGGCCTACTCACTGAGTCAGCCTCTCATTACAGTTGCCCTCCACTGAACAAATCAATGCCGCCTGGTTAGTCCTGTTACCGATTTTGAACTGCATTTAGCCCACATTATTATTTGGGCCTAAATCTGTGTTTCCTCCTCATCCTGCCCATTGCCCAGCCACTGCTAGATGAGTCTACTGGTACATTGACCCAGACCACTACATTCCCCTTGCACTCTACACAGCCACAATCTGACCCTGCTGAAAGTCAGGTTCCCCTTCCTGCATACCATACCACCTTACTCGGGGACAAAGAGGAAGGTGCAGATGAATGTGCAGGTTCCTTCATCAGGTGGGGGCATACTCGTTGGCGACGTCACTGGCACAGGGCCCCTCATAGTCCGCAAAAGTGTCTCTGCTGGTGGGAGGCACCACCGCCGTCAAACACACCGCCGTACTTTGAGGGGCCCTGTGCCAGTGCCAATGCGAACGAGTGGGCCCCCCTGCTTGCTCAGGATCACAGCACTTGCAAAATTGAAATACTTACCTCTCCCTGCTCCCCTGCAGTGACGTATTCCGCGTTTCCTGGGCCCAAGAAAAACTTGAGCCAGCCATACCCCCCCACAACTTTAGCCAAATGACCCACTGTTTTCAATGCCTAACTATTATTATAAAGTAAATTAAGATTGACAAGCTTCAGTAATAAGAATTAATGTTTTTGGCATTAAAATGGGCACTGTAGGTGTTTTCCTGTCCTCCACTCACTGCCGACTTTGATTCCCCATTGACTTGCATTGGGTTTCTTGTTTCGGTCGGCCCCCGACTTTACGCAATAATCGGCCGATTTCACCCGACCCGACTTTTCACAAAGTCGGGTTTCGCGAAACCCGACTCGATCCCAAAAAAGTAAAAGTCGCTCAACGCTAGTCACCGCTATATTGCAATAAAATGCAATAATGGGCCTTGAAAAGATCGTATCAACACCAAAATGGTATCATGGTATGCTACAGGTGTTGGCAAATGGCGCCATTTTATTTCTACCAAAGTTTGGATTTTTTTTCATAATAATGAAAATGATAATGTTTTTTTTTCTCATAATGACCTGAAGAATCATAACCGCCAGTTTTAGCATTTAGTGAACATGGTTAAAAAAAAAACTGTGAAATTGCACTTTTCTTGCAATTTCACCACACTTTGAAATTTTGTTACTGTTTTCTAGTACAAGATATGTTAAAACCAATGGTGTTGTTCAAAAGTACAACTTGCACCGCAAAAACAAGCCCTCACATGACCGTGTTGACCAAAAAATAAAAAAGCTATGGCTCTGAGAAGAAGGGGAGCAAAAAATGAAAACGCAAAAGCGGAAAATGGCCCGGGGGTTAAGGGGTTAAACACTTGAATCTAAGCTATCCTTGATGCAGCAGGGTATATGCTTAATGTTACAGTCAACACTCACAGTTTATTTAACCCCTTAACAACCGCCCATATGCTTTTTAGCAGTGGCAGTTAAGGGTACTTAAACCAGAGCGCGACTTTTAACAGTGCTGAGGTTTAAGTGTATAGTGCCCCCCAGCGTCAGAATTTCTCCGGGGACTCATCTACCAGGGTAGCTGAGACCCCAGAGAACATGATTTGGGTCAATTTTTACCTACCTCAGTGTTGCGATCACCATTATTAATGGTGTAACAGCGACCACAAAAAAATCCTATTTTCCATTTAATTTTTCTCCAGTCCCCCGGTCCCCTGGTACGTCTGGTGTCCAGACTTCCTCCATGAAGTCCCCTGGGTTGCTGGCATCTTCTTCTGGGAGAAAATGGTGGGCACATGTTCAGTGCACCCTCCGAACTCTGTCAGTCACCACCGGCAACGATAGGAAATTTTTCCTATTGGTTCATTTTGATCACTGTGATGGACCCTATTAAAGTGATCAAAATTTTTAAAAAAAAGTAAATAAAACCCTCTTTATCACTCCATTAGTTAGGGAAAAAAGTAAAATAAAAAAAAATATTTCCATTATTAACCCCTTCCCGACCTTTGACGCCACGTAGGCGTCATGAAAGTCGGTGCCAATCCGTCCCATGATGCCTATGTGGCGTCATGGAATGATCGCGTCCCTGCAGATCGGGTGAAAGGGTTAACTCCTATTTCACCCGATCTGCAGGGAGAGGGGGAGTTGTACTTCAGCCCAGGGGGGGTGGCTTTGCCCCCACGTGGCTACGATCGCTCTGATTGGCTGTTGAAAGTGCAACAGCCAATCAGAGCAATTTGCAATATTTCACCTATGAAAATGGTGAAATATTGCAATCCAGCCATGGCCGATGCTGCAATAGCATCTGCCATGGCTGGAAATCATGTTCTGCCCCCCCCCCACCGCCCCCGATCTCCTCTCCAGTCCTCCGTTCTGTCCGGTACCCCCCTCCGTCCCCCTGTCCGCTCCCCCGTGCTCCTGTCCGCTCCCCCCGTCCTCCGTTTCCCCCCCCCTGTGCTCCGATCCACCCCCCCTCATACTTACCGAGCGTCCCGAAGTCGGTCCGTCTTCTCCCTGGGCGCCGCCATCTTCCAAAATGGCGGGCGCATGCGCAGTGCGCCCGCCGAATCGTCCGGCAGATTCATTACAAAGTACATTTTGATCGCTGTGGTAGGTTCTATCACAGCGATCAAAATAAAAAAATAATAAATAACCCCCCCCCCTTATCACCCTCATAGGTAGGGACAATAATAAAATAAAGAAAATATTTTTTTTTTCTTTTTCCACTAGGGTTAGGGTTAGAACTAGGGTTAGAACTAGGGTTAGGGTTAGGGTTAGGGGTAGGGTTAGGGGTAGGGTTAGGGTTATGGCATGTGCACACAGTGCTGATTTGGCCGCGGATCCGCAGCGGATTGGCCGCGGATCCGCAGCGGATTGCCCACGGATCCGCAGCGGATTGGCCGCGGATCCGCAGCGGATCGGCCGCTGCGAATTCGTAGCAGTTTTCCATCAGGTTTACAGTACCATGTACACCTATGGAAAACCAAATCCGCTGTGCCCATGGTGCGGAAAATTCCGTGCAGAAACGCTGCGTTGTATCTTCCGCAGCATGTCAATTCTTTGTGAGGATTCCGCAGCGTTTTACACCTGTTCCTCAATAGGAATCCGCAGGTGAAATGCGCACAAAAAAACACTGGAAATCTGCTGTAAATCCGCAGGTAAAACGCAGTGCCTTTTACCTGCAGATTTTTCAAAAATCGTGCGGAAAAATCTGACACGAATCCGCAACGTGGGCATATAGCCTTAGGGTTAGGGTTGGAATTAGAGTTAGGGTTGGAATTAGGGCTAGGGTTGGAAATAGGGTTAAGATTAGGCTTGTGGTTAGGGTTACAGATAGGGTTAGGGGTGTGTTGGGGTTACAGTTGTGGTTAGGGTTGGGATTAGGGTTAGGGTTGGGATTAGGGTTAGGATTAGGGTTAGGGTTGGAATTAGGGTTATGGGTGTGTTGGGGTTAGGGTTGTGGTTAGGGGTGTGTTGGGGTTAGGGTTGTGATTAGGGTTATGGCTACAGTTGGGATTAGGATTAGGGGTGTGTTGGGGTTAGTGCTGAAGTTAGAATTGAGGGGTTTCCACTGTTTAGGCACATCAGGGGTCTCCAAACGCAACATGGCGCCACCATTGATTCCAGCCAATCTTGCGTTCAAAAAGTCAAATGGTGCTCCCTCCCTTCCAAGCCCCGACGTGCGCCCAAACAATGGTGTACCCTCAAATTTGGGGTACCAGCGTACTCAGGACAAACAGGGCAACAACTGTTGGGGTCCAATTTCTCCTGTTACCCTTGCAAAAATAAAAAATTACTTGCTAAAACATAATTTTTGAGGAAAGAACAATTATTTTTTATTTTCACGGCTCTGCGTTATTAACTTCTGTGAAGCACTTGGGGGTTGAAAGTGCTCACCACACATCTAGATAAGATCCTTCGGGGGTCTAGTTTCCAAAATGGGGTCACTTGTGGGGTGTTTCTACTATTTAGGCACATCAGGGGCTCTGCAAATGCAACGTGATGCCCGCAGACCATTCCATCAAAGTCTGCATTTCAAATGTCACTACTTCCCTTCCGAGCCCTGACGTGCGCCCAAACAGTGGTTTACCCCCACATATGGGGTACCAGCACACTCACAACAAACTGGGCAACAAATATTGTGGCCCAATTTCTCCTGTTACCCTTGTGAAAATAAAAAATTGCTTGCTAAAACATCTTTTTTGAGGAAAGAAAAATGATTTTTTATTTTCACGGCCCTGCGTTGTAAACTTCTGTGAAGCTCTTGGGGGTTGAACGTGCTCACCACACATCTAGATAAGTTCCTTGGGGGGTATAGTTTCCAAAATGGGGTCACTTGTGGGGGGTTTCTACTGTTTAGGCATATCAGGGGCTCTGCAAACGTAACATGATGCCTGCAGACCATTCCATCAAAGTCTGCATTCCAAAACGTCACTACTTCACTTCCGAGCCCCGGCATGTGCCCAAACAGTGGTTTAACCCCACATATGGGGTATCAGCGTACTCAGGAGAAACTGGACAACAACTTTTGGGGTCAAATTTCTCCTGTTACCCTTGCAAAAATAAAAAATTCTGGGCTAAAAAAATATTTTTGAGGAAAGGAAACACATTTATTATTTTCACAGCTCTGCGTTATAAACTTCTGTGAAGCACTTGGGGGTTCAAAGTGCTCACCACACATCTAGATAAGTTCCCTTGGGGGTCTAGTTTCCAAAATGGAGTCACTTGTGGGGAGTTCCTACTGTTTAGGCACATCAGGGGCTCTGCAAACCCAACCTGACGCCCGCAGAGCATTCCATCAAAGTCTGCATTTCAAAACGTCACTACTTCCCTTCCAAACCCCGACGTGTGCCAAAACAGTGGTTTACCCCCACATATGGGGTATCAGCATACTCAGGAGAAACTGGCCAACAACTTTTGGGGTCCAATTTCTCCTGTTACCCTTGGGAAAATAAAAAATTGTGGGCTAAAAAATCATTTTTGAGAAAAGAAAAATTATTTTTTATTTTCATGGCTCTGCGTTATAAACTTCTGTGAAGCACTTGGGGGTTCAAAGTGCTCACTATGCTTCTAGATAAGTTCCTTGGGGGGTCTAGTTTCCAAAATGGGGTCACTTGTGCGGGAGCTCCAATGTTTAGGCACACAGGGGCTCTCCAAACGCGACATGGTGTCCGTTAATGATTAAAGCTAATTTTCCATTCAAAAAGCCAAATGGTGTGCCTTCCCTTCCGAGCCCTGCGGTGCGCCCAAACAGTGGTTTACCCCCACATATGGGGTACCATCGTACTCCGGACAAACTGGACAACAACATTTGGGGTCCAATTTCTCCTATTACCCTTGGGAAAATAAAAAATTCTGGGCTAAAAATCATTTTTGAGGAAAGAAAAATTATTTTTTATTTTGACGGCTCTGCGTTATAAACTTCTGTGAAGCACCTGGGGGTTATAAGTGCTCACTATGCATCTAGATAAGTTCCTTGGGGGATCTAATTTCCAAAATGGGGTCACTTGTAGGGGAGCTCCAATGTTTAGGCACACAGGGGCTCTCCAAATGCGACATGGTGTCCGCTAACGATTGGAGCTAATTTTCCATTCAAAAAGTCAAATGGCACGCATCCCCTTCCGAGCCTTGCCGTGCACACAAACAGTGGTTTACCCCCACATATGAGGTACCGGCGTACTCAGGAGAAATTGCCCAACAAATTTTAGGATCCATTTTATCCTGTTGCCCATGTGAAAATAAAAAAATTGAGGCTAAAAGAAATTTTGTGTGAAAAAAAAGTACTTTTTCATTTTTACGGATCAATTTGTGAAGCACCTGGGGGATTAAAGTGCTCACTATGCTTCTAGATAAGTTCCTTGGGGGGTCTAGTTTCCAAAATGGGGTCACTTGTGGGGGAGCTCCAATGTTTAGGCACACAGGGGCTCTCCAAACGTGACATGGTGTCTGCTAGCGATGGAGATAATTTTTCATTCAAAAAGTCAAATGGCGCTCCTTCCCTTCCGAGCCTTACCATGTGCCCAAACAGTGGTTTACCCCCACATGTGAGGTATCGGTGTACTCAGGAGAAATTGTCCAACAAATTTTAGGATCCATTTTATCCTGTTGCCCATGTGAAAATGAAAAAACTGAGGCTAAAATAATTTTTTTGTGAAAAAAAAGTACTGTTTCATTTTTACGGATCAATTTGTGAAGCACCTGGGGGTTTAAAGTGCTCACTATGCTTCTAGATAAGTTCCTTGGGGGGTCTAGTTTCCAAAATGGGGTCACTTGTGGGGGAGCTCCAATGTTTAGGCACACGGGGGCTCTCCAAACGCGACATGGTGTCCGCTAAAGATTGGAGCCAATTTTTCATTGAAAAAGTCAAATGGCTCTCCTTCCCTTCCGAGCCCTGCCGTGCGCCCAAACAGTGGTTTACCCCCACATATGAGGTATCAGCGTACTCAGGACAAATTGGACAACAATGTTCGTGGTCCAGTTTCTCCTTTTACCACTGGGAAAATAAAAAAAATTTCACTAAAAGATCATTTTTGTGACTAAAAAGTTAAATGTTCATTTTTTACTTCCATGTTGCTTCTGCTGCTGTGAAACACCTGAAGGGTTAATAAACTTATTGAATGTGGTTTTGAGCACCTTGAGGGGTGCAGTTTTTAGAATGGTGTCACTTTTGGGTATTTTCAGTCATATAGAACCCTCAAAATGACTTCAAATGTGATGTGGTCCCTAAAAAAAATGGTCTTGTAAATTTTGTTGTAAAAATGCGAAATCACTGGTCAAATTTTAACCCTTATAACTTCCTAGCAAAAAAAAAATGTGTTTCCAAAATTGTGCTGATGTAAAGTAGACATGTGGGAAATGTTATTTATTAACTATTTTGTATCACATAACTCTCTGGTTTAACAGAATAAAAATTCAAAATGTGAAAATTGCAAAATTTTCAAAATTTTTGCCAAATTTCCATTTTTTTCACAAATAAACTCAGAAATTATCGACCTAAATTTACCACTAACATGAAGCCCAATATGTCACGAAAAAACAATCTCAGAATCGCTAGGATCCGTTGAAGCGTTCCTGAGTTATTACCTCATAAAGGGACACTGGTCAGAATTGCAAAAAACGGCAAGGTCATTAAGGCCAAAATAGGCTGGGTCATGAAGGGGTTAAATTAGAGTTACAGTTGGGCTAAAGTGAATTGAGCTAAAGTGAGTTGGGCTAAAGTTAGGGTTAGGATTAGGGCTAGGGTTAGGGCTTGGGTTAAGGATAGGGTTAGGGCTAGTGTTAGAGTTAGGGCTAGGGTTAGGGTTAGGGCTAAGGTTAGGGCTAGGCTTGGGATTACAGTTAGGGTTGGTATTAGGGTTAGGGGTGTGTTAGGGTTAGGGATATGTTGGGGTTAGGGTTGTGGTTAGGGTTATGGTTGGGGTTGGGATTAGGGTTAGAGGTGTGTTGGGGTTAGGGTTGGCGTTAGAATTGGGGGGTTACTGTTTAGGTACACCAGCAGTCTCCAAACACAACATGGCACCACTATTGATTCCAGCCAATTTTGCGTTCAAAAGGCAAACGGTGCTCCCTCCCTTTTAAGCCCTGCCATTCACCCAAACAGTGGTTTACCTCCACATATGGGGTATCAACATACTCAGGGCAAATTGTACAACTTTGGTGTTTTAATTTCTCCTGTTACTCTTGGGAAAATAAAAATTTGGGGGTGAAAAGATCATTTTTTGTGGAAATTTTTTATTTTTTATTTTCACAGTTCAACGTTATAAACTTCTGTGAAGCACTTGGGAGTTCAAAATGCTCAGTACACATCTAGATAAGTTCCTTGGGAGGTCTAGTTTCCAAAATGGTGTAACTTCTGTTTTTTTTCACTGTTTAGGCACATCAGGGGCTCTCCAAACGTGACATGGCGTCCAACCTCAATTCCAGCCAATTCTGCGTTAAAAAAGTCAAACAGGACTCCTTTGCTTCCGAGCTCTGTCATGTGCACAAACAGTAGTTTACCCCCACATATGGGGTATCAACATATTCAGGAGAAATTGCACAACAACTCTTTTGGTTAATTTTTTCTTTTTACACTTGTGAAAATAAAAAAAATTGGTTCTGAATTAAAATGTTTGTGAAAAAAGTTAAATGTTCATTTTTACCTTCCACATTGCTTCAGTTCCTATGAAGCACGTAAAGGGTTAATAAACTTCTTGAATGTGGTTTTGAGCACATTGACAGGTGCAGGTTTTAGAATGCACTTTTGGGTATTTTCTGTCATCTACACCCCAAAGTGACTTCAAATGTGAGGTGTCCCTAAAAAAATGGTTTTGTAAATTTTGTTGTAAAAATGAGAAATCGCTGGTCAACTTTTAACCCTTATAACTTCCTAACAAAAAAAATTGTTTCCAAAATTGTGCTAATGTAAAGTAGACATGTGGGAAATGTTATTTATTAACTATTTTGTGTGACATGTCTCTCTAATTTAAGGTCATAAAATTTTAAAGTTTGAAAACTGCAGACATTTTCAAAATGTTTGCCATATTTCCATTTTTTCATAAATAAATGCAAGTCATATCGAAGACATCTCAACGCTAACATGAAGTACAATATGTCACATATCTCAGAATCAGTGGGATCTGTTGAAGCATTCCAAAGTTGTAACCCCATAAAGTGATAGTGGTCAGAATTGTAAAAATTGGCTTGGTCATTAAGCAGCAAATTGGCTCTGTCACTAAGGTGTTAATATCTTCAACCAATATTTACTCGCTAATCTAAATGGAGCAACCAAACCCCAGTATTTTCTTATACTCATTTCACAGTCATAGCTAAGAAAAAAAACAATCATTGTAAACCATTCTTAAACTTTTGTTTGTATTACCCAGGTATTTGTAGCGAGCTGTATTGATTTTAGGTTTAGTGTTGCTTTAAGTTAGTATACTCTAAAATGAGTATAAGAAAAAATGTTAGAATCTGTTTCGATATCACATGAATGTACTTCATACAATGGCTCGTGTGCATTACTTAGAAACACTGCTTGGCACATTACCAGCTTTAATGAAATGGGCATCAATGTAGCTAAGCTTGTTTTTTTCAATCCCATCCACCTTTGTGCAAATACAATAGAGAAACCTAATAAAGAAGAAGTGAACTGCTTTATGATTGCTATTCTATATTCCCTGATTGAAAGTGATGTCTTATTTTTAACTCACAGTAAATACAAGCTAAAACTCTTTGCAGTTCCAAGAATTCCATTAACAAGTAGCTTTGCTCCATTTGCAGTGTGTGTGATTCATGAGATTTGTTTCATATATTGCTACTAAGAGTCTAAAACTAATCTAATATCCTGCTAAGAAAGTTTCAATATTTTAGTTTTGGGAGCAAAACTAATCCTATTAAAAAAAAAGTCTAACTCCTTTCAAGTCCATTTTTTAACACCTTCTCCCCCTAGCCTGTTTTCACTTTTTTGACCAGGCCAAATTTTACAATTCTGACCAGTGTCAGTTTATGTAGTTAAGACTGTGGAATGTGTCAACATATGCCAGTTATTTTGAGAATGTTTTTCTGCAACGCATTGTGCTTCATGATAGTGCTACATTTGGGCTGATATATTTTTAGTTTATTTGTGAAAATATCGGAATTTTGAAGAAAAATTTAAATATAAAAATGTTTTACATTTTCATTTTCATGCCCTTAATCCAGACAGTTATATCACACAAAATAATTAAAAACATTTAACATGTGTCGGCTTTACATAAGCATCATTTTTGAAATATAATTTTTGTTAAGAAGTTGAAGGGTTAAAAATTTATAATCAAAGTTTACGTTTTCCAACAAAATTTACAAAACCAAATTTTGTAGGGACCACATCACATGTGAAGTGACTTTGAGTGGCCAGTATGACAGAAAATATACAAAACTTACACCATTTTAAAAACTGCACCCCTCAAAGTGCCCAAAACTACATTCAATAAGTTTATTAACCCTTTCAGGGCTTCACAGGAATTAGATCAATGTGAAAGGAACAACTGAAAATGTAAATTTTTCTAACAAAATGTAAATTTAGCCCTAAGTTTTGCATTTTCACAAGGGTAACTGGAGAAAATGGACCATTGTTATGCAATTTCTTCTGAGTACGCCGATACCCAATATATGTTTGAATACTACTGTTTGGGCGTACAGCTGGGTTTGGAACAAAAGTAGTGTCAATTGACTTTTGGAGCACAAAATTGTCTGAAATAAATACTGGATGGCATGTTATGTTTGCAAAACCCCTGATGTGCCTAAACAGTGGAAATCCCCCATGAGTGACCCGCATGGCTTGGAACAGAAGGAGTGCCATTTGACTTTTGGAGTGCAAAATTAGCTGGAATAGATAGTGGACGCCATGTCAAATTTTCAGAGCCCCTGATTTGCCTAAACAATGGAAAGCCCCAGAAATGACACCATTTTATAAACTAGACCCCTCAGTAAACTTATCTCTATGTGTGCTGAGCACCCTGAAACCATAGATGCTTCACGGAAATTTATAACAATGAGTTATGAAAATGAAAAAAATACATGTTTCCCAGAAAAATTTTAGTTTTTCCCAAAATTTTTCATTTTCACATGGGTAACAGGGAAAATTGGAGAATACAATTTGTTGTAAAATTTCTCATAAATAGAGTGATACTCCATATCTGATGGAAAACTACTGTTTGAGCACATTTTAGGTTTAGTGTTGCTTTAAGTTTGTATACTCTAAAATAAGTATAAGAAAAAATGTTAGAATCTGTTTCGATATCACATGAATGTACTTCATACAATGGCTCGTGTGCATTACTTAGAAACACTGCTTGGCACATTACCAGCTTTAATGAAATGGGCATCAATGTAGCTAAGCTTGTTTTTTTCAATCCCATCCACCTTTGTGCAAATACAATAGAGAAACCTAATAAAGAAGAAGTGAACTGCTTTATGATTGCTATTCTATATTCCCTGATTGAAAGTGATGTCTTATTTTTAACTCACAGTAAATACAAGCTAAAACTCTTTGCAGTTCCAAGAATTCCATTAACAAGTAGCTTTGCTCCATTTGCAGTGTGTGTGATTCATGAGATTTGTTTCATATATTGCTACTAAGAGTCTAAAACTAATCTAATATCCTGCTAAGAAAGTTTCAATATTTTAGTTTTGGGAGCAAAACTAATCCTATTAAAAAAAAAGTCTAACTCCTTTCAAGTCCATTTTTTAACACCTTCTCCCCCTAGCCTGTTTTCACTTTTTTGACCAGGCCAAATTTTACAATTCTGACCAGTGTCAGTTTATGTAGTTAAGACTGTGGAATGTGTCAACATATGCCAGTTATTTTGAGAATGTTTTTCTGCAACGCATTGTGCTTCATGATAGTGCTACATTTGGGCTGATATATTTTTAGTTTACTTGTGAAAATATCGGAATTTTGAAGAAAAATTTAAATATAAAAATGTTTTACATTTTCATTTTCATGCCCTTAATCCAGACAGTTATATCACACAAAATAGTTAAAAACATTTAACATGTGTCGGCTTTACATAAGCATCATTTTTGAAATATAATTTTTGTTAAGAAGTTGAAGGGTTAAAAATTTATAATCAAAGTTTACGTTTTCCAACAAAATTTACAAAACCAAATTTTGTAGGGACCACATCACATGTGAAGTGACTTTGAGTGGCCAGTATGACAGAAAATATACAAAAGTTACACCATTTTAAAAACTGCACCCCTCAAAGTGCCCAAAACTACATTCAATAAGTTTATTAACCCTTTCAGGGCTTCACAGGAATTAGATCAATGTGAAAGGAACAACTGAAAATGTAAATTTTTCTAACAAAATGTAAATTTAGCCCTAAGTTTTGCATTTTCACAAGGGTAGCTGGAGAAAATGGACCATTGTTATGCAAATTCTTCTGAGTACGCCGATACCCAATATATGTTTGAATAATACTGTTTGGACGTACGGCTGGGTTTGGAACAAAAGTAGTGTCAATTGACTTTTGGAGCACAAAATTGTCTGAAATAAATACTGGATGGCATGTTATGTTTGCAAAACCCCTGATGTGCCTAAACAGTGGAAATCCCCCATGAGTGACCCGCATGGCTTGGAACAGAAGGAGTGCCATTTGACTTTTGGAGTGCAAAATTAGCTGGAATAGATAGTGGACGCCATGTCAAATTTTCAGAGCCCCTGATTTGCCTAAACAATGGAAAGCCCCAGAAATGACACCATTTTATAAACTAGACCCCTCAGTAAACTTATCTCTATGTGTGCTGAGCACCCTGAAACCATAGATGCTTCACGGAAATTTATAACAATGAGTTCTGAAAATGAAAAAAATACATGTTTCCCAGAAAAATTTTAGTTTTTCCCAAAATTTTTCATTTTCACATGGGTAACAGGGAAAATTGGTGAATACAATTTGTTGTAAAATTTCTCATAAATAGAGTGATACTCCATATCTGATGGAAAACTACTGTTTGAGCACATGCAGGCTTGGAAGGGAAAGAGCGCCAACTGAATTCTGGAGCTCAATTTTGACTGGAATAGATTACGCATGCCATGTCACATTTGTAGAGCCCATGACTAGTGTTGAGCGATACCGTCCGATACTTGAAAGTATCGGTATCGGAAAGTATCGGCCGATACCGGCAAAGTATCGGATCCAATCCGATACCGATACCCGATACCAATACAAGTCAATGGGACTCAGGTATCGGACGGTATTCCTGATGGTTCCCAGGGTCTGAAGGAGAGGAAACTCTCCTTCAGGCCCTGGGAACCATATTAATGTGTAAAAGAAAGAATTAAAATAAAAAATATCGCTATACTCACCTGTCTGACGCAGCCGGGACCTCAGCGAGGGAACCGGCAGCGTTGTTTGTTTAAAATTCGCGCATTTACTTGGTTACGTGAGGTCCCGGCTTGTGATTGGTCAGGGCGGCCATGTTGCCGGGACGCGGACCAATCACAGCAAGCCGTGACGAAATTACGTCACGGCTTGCTGTGATTGGTCCGAGTCCCGGCAACATGGCCGCCATTAACCAATCACAAGCCGTGACGTCACGGGAGGCTGGACATGCGCGTATTTTGAAAAGCGCGCATGTCCAGCCTCCAGTGACGTCCCGGCTTATGATTGGTCACGGCGCCATGTTGCCGGGACGCGGACCAATCACAGCAAGCCGTGACGAAATTACGTCACGGCTTGCTGTGATTGGTCCGCGTCCCGGCAACATGGCCGCCATTAACCAATCACAAGCCGTGACGTCACGGGAGGCTGGACACGCGCGCTTTTCAAAATACGCGCATGTCCAGCCTCCCGTGACGTCCCGGCTTGTGATTGGTTAATGGCGGCCATGTTGCCGGGACGTCACTGGAGGCTGGACACGCGCGCTTTTCAAAATACGCGCATGTCCAGCCTCCCGTGACGTCCCGGCTTGTGATTGGTTAATGGCGGCCATGTTGCCGGGACGTCACTGGAGGCTGGACACGCGCGCTTTTCAAAATACGCGCATGTCCAGCCTCCCGTGACGTCCCGGCTTGTGATTGGTTAATGGCGGCCATGTTGCCGGGACGTCACTGGAGGCTGGACACGCGCGCTTTTCAAAATACGCGCATGTCCAGCCTCCCGTGACGTCACGGCTTGTGATTGGTTAATGGCGGCCATGTTGCCGGGACGCGGACCAATCACAGCAAGCCGTGACGTAATTTCGTCACGGCTTGCTGTGATTGGTCCGCGTCCCGGCAACATGGCCGCCCTGACCAATCACAAGCCGGGACTTCACGTAACCAAGTAAAAGCGCGAAATTTAAACAAACAACGCTGCCGGTTCCCTCGCTGAGGTCCCGGCTGCGTCGGACAGGTGAGTATAGCGATATTTTTTATTTTAATTCTCTTTTTTACACATTATTACATTAATGTTGTTGCGATACCCGATACCCGATATCACAAAAATATCGGATCTCGGTATCGGAAATTCCGATACAGCAAGTATCGGCCGATACCCGATACTTGCAGTATCAGAATGCTCAACACTACCCATGACATGTCAAAACATCATAAATCCCTACAAGTGATCACATATTGGAAACTGTAATGCTCAAGCAATTAATCTATGGGTATAGTGAGCTTTTCACTTTTTCAGTGGCGATTCACAGAATGGTATAACATTAGGCTGACTAAAAGGAAAATTACCATTTTTTACTATAAAATGTTATTGGGCCCCAAGTTTTTAATTTTTAAAAGGCATAATAGGAGAAAATGAATAGTAAAATTTGTTACACAATTTCTCCTTAGTACGACAATACACCATATGTGCTCAAAAACTACTTTTAAGGCAAAGTGTAAAGTTCAGAAGGAAAGAAGTGCTATATTGGAATTCAGATTTTTCTGGAATGGTTTGAGGGTGCCATGTCAAATTGGTAGACCCCTGAGCTGCCTGAACAGCAGAATGCATCCATGAGTGACTCAAATTCACAATTAATTCATCCAGGGGTGCAGTGAGCTTGTTGTTATCTAGTGAGCATGTTTAACCTTCAGTCAAATAACAAAATTGCATAACATTAGGCTGAGTAAATGGAAAATTACCATTTTTTCCTCTAAAATGTTACTTTGGCCCCAAGTTTTGAAATTTTATAAGTGCTAATATGAAAAAATGGACCTCACAGTTTCTTGCACAATTACTCCTAAGTGGGCCAATAAAGCGGCTGATGTGATTTATCTAGATTTTGCAAATGGATTTGATACAGTTCCACATAATAGCCTAATAGTAAAGATACAGAAGCAAGGACTGGTGCAAATTATATGCAGATAGATAAGGAATTGGCTAAACAACAGGAAATAAAAAGTTGTCATAAATGGTACATTTTCTAAATGGTATATAGTCAGTAGTGGGATACCGCAGGGATTGGTACTAGGACCAATTCTTTTTAACCTCTTTATTAATGACCTTGTGGATGGGATTGAGAGTAAAGTGTCAGTCTTTACTGACAACACCAAACTATGTAGGATATTAAAATCTGACCTTGACATTACAATATTGCAAAACAATCTGAATAAGATGACAGAATGGGCAAACACTTGGCATATACATTAAATAGGAGCATACCCAGGACTACAGAACAGGAGAAGGACTTGGGTATTCTGGTTATAAGTAAGCTGAGTAGTAGTACTCAATGTCAAGCAGCAGCCACAAAAGCAAACAAGATTTTAGGATGTATAAAAACAGAGATAAAATCCCACAATCCCCACGTATTATTACCCCTTTATAAATCACTAGTGAGGCCACATCTAGAATACGGGAACCAGTTTTGGGCTCCACATTTTAAAAGGATATTCAGAAGTTAGAATCTGTTCAAAGATGGGCAACTAGATTATTACAAGGGATGGAAGGCCTGTCATATGAGGAGAGGTTGGAAAAGTTGGGCTTGTTTAGATTAGAAAAAAAGACACCTCAGAGGGGATCTCATTTACATGTATAAATATATGTGTGGCCAGTACAAAACACTGGCACATGACTTATTCCTTCCGAAGACCGTACTGAGGACTAGGGGGCAGTCATTACGGGTGGAAGAAAGGCGATTCTGGCAGCTAAACAGGAAAGGTTCTTTTACAGTTAGAGTAGTCACTGTGGAACGCCAAACCACAGGAGATAGTAATGGCAGACACTATAACAGCTTTTAAAAAACTGCTGGGCGATTTCCTTGATACACATAACTTTGCGGGTTATTGTTAAATTAGTGGCAAAATGTACATTTGGTGGAGGAAAGTTGAACTTGATGGACATAGGTCTTTTTTCAACCTACATAACTATGTAAGTATGTAATTATGTTAACTAAGTAACCTATATTATTTTCATGCACTATTGCTGTTTATTTACTGCATTGTATTTACTTATCATTAGTGTTGAGCATTCCGATACCGCAAGTATCGGGTATCGGCCGATACTTGCGGGTATCGGAATTCCGATACCGAGATCCGATACTTTTGTGGTATCGGGTATCGGTATCGAAACAACATTAATGTGTAAAATACAACATTAATGTGTAAAATAAAGAATTAAAATAAAAAAAATTGCTATACTCACCTCTCCGACGCAGCCTGGACCTCACCGAGGGAACCGGCAGCGTTGTTTGCTTAAAATGCGTGCGTTTCCTGCCTCCCGCGACGTCACGGCTTCTGATTGGTCGCGTGCCGCCCATGTGGCCGCGACGTGACCAATCACAGCAAGCCGTGACGTAATTTTGAGGTCCTGGAAGCTTAATTCTAGGCATTCAGGATTTTAAAATTACGTTCCGGCTTGTGATTGGTCGCGTCGCGGTCACATGGGCGACGCGACCAATCACAAGCCGTGACGTCATGGGAGGCAGGACACGCGCGCATTTTAAAATTACGTCACGGCTTGTGATTGGTTGCGTGCCACCCATGTGGCCGCGACGCGACCAATCACAGCAAGCCGTGACGTATTTTCAGGTCCTGAATGCAGAAATAGGCATATAGCAATTTTTTTTATTTTAATTCTTTATTTTACACATTAATATGGATCCCAGGGCCTGAAGGAGAGTTTCCTCTCCTTCAGACCCTGGGAACCATCAGGAATACCGTCCGATACTTGAGTCCCATTGACTTGTATTGGTATCGGGTATCGGTATCGGATTAGATCCGATACTTTGCCGGTATCGGCAGATACTTTCCGATACCGATACTTTCAAGTATCGGACGGTATCGCTCAACACTACTTATCATGTTTCTGTCTTTGGTTAATGAAGGTTTGAAACCTTGGTCAAAGTTATCTGAGAACACAAATCTCCAAGGGTTTCCAAACCATTTCATCGGGCCATTTTCCTCTTTGCAATTTTTAAAATGAAAAAAATGACAATATATATATTTTTTTCCCTAAAAACAAAGGAAATATGTCACAATAACAGTAATTTCGAACAGGGATGCCCATACTTTTACATGTCATTGTACTTATCAATGCTGCTGTGACAGAAACCTTTTAGGCCATGCTCTGAGCATTGCCCAATACGCTTGCCATAGCTGGCTGACCTGGAGATCATCATGATGACCTCTGGTTGCCATGGCAATGATCGAGTCCTCACCATGATATTGTGGGGGTGCTGATCTGTAGGAAGAGGGAACTCCCTTCTTCTTTCTTCCTTGAAAATTTGGTGATCGCAGCATTTAAGGAGTTAAATGTCCCAGGTTGGTGCGGACACCTCTCCTTGCAGTGACAGCTGAGTCTTGGCTTTCACTTAAGTCTAGTTAGGTTGAGATCATACAGGCTCAGCTCCCATTTGCGCATGATCTACATGCTTAAGGAAAACGACCTTTAACAAAGGTGCCAAGAAATTAAAATAATGAAAAAAGATAAACATCAAATGCCATTATGGATGTGGCATACTGCCAATACTTCATAAAGTACATTAGATCTGTACAAGGTGTTCTGTTCTACGCTCAGGAAGATGAATACATAATTAATCCACTTTGTGCTTGATGTTTATAATTTAAAATGTAAAATGTAATGAATGTTCAGATTTTTTTTTTATAAATAATGTAAATCATTTTTAAATTGTTGAATGGAAAACTACTGGCGTGCTTGTTTACCTATGTTCTATTATACTTGACAAAGAAAAATGTGAAAGATTTATTATAATTACTGGTTAGCATAAAAATGCACCAGCCATACAAAAACTGCAACACATGTATTACAGCACTGCATACTGTCTGACAAATTTGCTGTACCTTGGTAGAGAAGCTCGACCTGTATGCAGCTCAGGATGGCTGTGAATGTGGCCTAAGACAAAAAACCCACGAGAGGGCTGTGGAAGGGTCCCTTATTGGCACAGAATGACCATTTGCCTGACTTGACAGATCCCCAGTAGGCCACAGTCGTCATATTCATAAGTTTCCTCCCAACTGTTAATATTTTTTTGCAGAGAAGCTCTGTGGATGTGCAAATAACACACACAACATTCATTACTGAACACCACCACAGTGCAGTGCACATATTATAGTTTAGCAGCCACATTTAGTCTCAGCTGAATCGGCTCCTGAGGGCACCGGGTGCACTGAAGTGGCCTATGTGGTGTATATACAAGTTTCAGTGTATCCTATGTGATGTACATTCATGGAAAAAAGTGTTGGCACCCCTAAAATTGTTCCAGAAAATGAAGCATTTCTCCCAGAAAATTATTTCAGTTACATATGTTTTGTTATACAGATGTTTATTTCCTTTGAGTGTATCGGAACTGCATAAAAAGGCAAATTGGATATAATTTCACACAAAGGCCCAAAAATTGTTGGCACCTTTCCAAAATTGTGGGTAAATAACTTTGATTTAAGCATGTGATGCTCATTCAAACCTAGAAGCATAGGCAAAATTGTGAATGAGGGTAATGTAATACAGTATTTACATGCAGCTCAACACCAGTTGTCCCTCCAGAGTCAGTGTTACTGGCGGGCCCTTGGCACCCCAACATCCTATGTGAAGTATATATAGGAGTCTCAATGTATCTTGCATGATGTATACAGAAGTCCTGGTGTTTCCTATGAGGTACATACAACTGTCTCAGTCTATCCTATGTAGTTTATAGAGTGTTAAATACCATACAAGAAAACGTACATGTGTAAGTAATAAATAATGATGAATAAGCATACTCACCACTAGTGTTGAGCGATACCGTCCGATACTTGAAAGTATCGGTATCGGAAAGTATCGGCCGATACCGGCAAAGTATCGGATCCAATCCGATACCGATACCCGATACCAATACAAGTCAATGGGACTCAAGTATCGGACGGTATTCCTGATGGTTCCCAGGGTCTGAAGAAGAGGAAACTCTCCTTCAGGCCCTGGGAACCATATTAATGTGTAAAATAAAGAATTAAAATAAAAAATATCGCTATACTCACCTGTCCGACGCAGCCGGGACCTCAGCGAGGGAACCGGCAGCGTTGTTTGTTTAAAATTCGCGCTTTTACTTGGTTACGTGAAGTCCCGGCTTGTGATTGGTCAGGGCGGCCATGTTGCCGGGACGCGGACCAATCACAGCAAGCCGTGACGAAATTACGTCACGGCTTGCTGTGATTGGTCCGCGTCCCGGCAACATGGCCGCCATTAACCAATCACAAGCCGTGACGTCACGGGAGGCTGGACATGCGCGTATTTTGAAAAGCGCGCGTGTCCAGCCTCCAGTGACGTCCCGGCTTGTGATTGGTTAATGGCGGCCATGTTGCCGGGACGTCACTGGAGGCTGGACACGCGCGCTTTTCAAAATACGCGCATGTCCAGCCTCCCGTGACGTCCCGGCTTGTGATTGGTTAATGGCGGCCATGTTGCCGGGACGTCACTGGAGGCTGGACACGCGCGCTTTTCAAAATACGCGCATGTCCAGCCTCCCGTGACGTCCCGGCTTGTGATTGGTTAATGGCGGCCATGTTGCCGGGACGTCACTGGAGGCTGGACACGCGCGCTTTTCAAAATACGCGCATGTCCAGCCTCCCGTGACGTCCCGGCTTGTGATTGGTTAATGGCGGTCATGTTGCCGGGACGTCACTGGAGGCTGGACACGCGCGCTTTTCAAAATACGCGCATGTCCAGCCTCCCGTGACGTCACGGCTTGTGATTGGTTAATGGCGGCCATGTTGCCGGGACGCGGACCAATCACAGCAAGCCGTGACGTAATTTCGTCACGGCTTGCTGTGATTGGTCCGCATCCCGGCAACATGGCCGCCCTGACCAATCACAAGCCGGGACTTCACGTAACCAAGTAAAAGCGCAAAATTTAAACAAACAACGCTGCCGGTTCCCTCGCTGAGGTCCCGGCTGCGTCGGACAGGTGAGTATAGCGATATTTTTTATTTTAATTCTCTTTTTTACACATTATTACATTAATGTTGTTGCGATACCCGATACCCGATACCACAAAAGTATCGGATCTCGGTATCGGAAATTCCGATACAGCAAGTATCGGCCGATACCCGATACTTGCAGTATCGGAATGCTCAACACTACTCACCACTGCTCAATACTCGATCGAGCATCAGAGTGCTCTGGTACGCTAGTTACTCTAGTGAGTATCCCAGGTGCTCGAGTGCAAAGCTCGAATCCCCACTCCGCATATTTCATGCCTGCTAGACAACCAATACACATGCAGGGATTGCCTGCCATACACGGTAATGCCATAGCCATGTTGGCTACTGGCATTACTGTAATTGGCCTGATGCATCACGTTATTGGACCTTATATAAGACATTGTGATGAGATGCTCGGCATACTCTCCTATGAAAGCAGTTCAGGAAGAGTTGTTATAGGAGGGAGCGTTTATTGTAGAGCAGGCATATAGGTAGGGTTTAATATTGCTATTGCAGTGCTTGAATACCTCTGCTGTACCATTAAAAGAAAAGTTGTTTTCATGGCTACATACTGTCCTTTCTCTAGTAAAACCGCTGTTAACTGCATTTAGTGTAGGGATAGCAGGTGGAGGAGGGGTAGTTTTGGAATAGAGGCATATAGGCAGGGTTTAATATTGCTGTTGCAGTACTTGTATAACGCTGCTGCAAAATTAAAGGAAAAGTCCTTTTCAGGGCTACATATTTTCTTTTTCCTATTTAACACTGGAAGGTTTGAAGGCATATACCTAAATTAAAATGCACAAGACGTGCAGTAAGGGATGTTTAAGTGGACATACTGCTGATGGTGTATGCAGAGGCAGAGGCCATGGGCCAGATAAAATTGTGCCTGCTGCAGGAGCACAATAAACATGCTCATCCACGAGACCTAGCATCCTGTCCCTCTTTTCATGGGGGTGAGGGACACCATTCTTGAAGCCAGAACAGTGGGAACAGGTGGTCGGTTGGATGGCAGAATATGCTTCCAGTATGTTTTATAGCACTACTCTGTCTTCCATATGGTCCAGTATCATTAGCCAAAGGTCTGGACTACATAATCCTCACCCTGTTCCTCATTCTTCCCACCATGGTGACTCCCAGGAGACAAGTAATCCCATACTCAGACATTCTAAAGAACTATTTACATTTCCATGTATTGATTCTGTTCTCTCACCCTGTATGTTTCAAGAAGGACATTGGGAGATGATGTGTAATGATGTCCAAATATTTCAGCAGCCACGATCAGAAGATGACAATAGTGGAGAAAGCAAATTAGTGTCTTAACAGGAAAGAGGTAGATGATGATGAGACACAGTTGCCAACAAGTGATATTGTTAAGTCAACAAGTCAGAAGGACCAGAGTACATAGTACGGAAGTTGAAGACGCAGTGGTGAAAGATGAAGTGACCCAACTTTGAAAAATGCCATGCAGAAAGAGGACAGCAGAGCAGAGAGGGAGGGATCTACATCATTGCAACAGGTAAGAAGATGCAGTGAGTGGCCAGAGAGAGAAGGCAGGCAACATTTCCCAAGATCACACACAAGTTTCTATCTCTTGGTGTTAGACAGTCTGGTGCTTTTTTAAAGAAAGTCCAGATGATAAAAGAAAGGTCATTTAAAACCTATACAGTACCTAGATCAGCAGGAGGCAGACCACTACCAGACTGTCCACCACCAGTATGCTTAGGCAAGTATCATCAAAGCACCCAATTACGTGGCCTGAATGCCTAGGTTCACAATCAGTGTCTGTGGGTGACACCATTGCCTCTTTCCCTGGGCTAAGTGCTTGTCAATCCCTTGTCCAGGATGCAGGCGTGGATGCCTCCCACCCTGCACCTGTCATTGCACATTTGCAAGCACCATCAACAACCATGTCCAGTTCTTTGTCCCACCACAACGTTCAGCTGTACCGACCACATGCCTTGGAATGCAAACAGAAATAACCAGCCACCCACGAACAGGCCCAAACACTAAACGAACAAGTGCTTGTTGAGTGTGACAATACATTTCACTGACGGCACACTGGGTGAACTTTATGGAAGCTGGAACAGGGTCGGACCCTCAGATGGCACACGTTTTACCGACACAGAGGATTGTGGGCCCTAGTTGCATCAAGGTTTCCTCCACCTCCTACACCAGTTCCTGCACCCCTTCTCCTCTTCATCCTTCATCTTCGAATTGTCATCTCGGAGCACGTTGTCCGCATCAGTCGCAAGTTGGTTGCATTGCAGCACTACCTTGGGGAAACAGCAACAGGAACTGCTGAAATGAACTTGTTTAGGTAAAAAACAGCACATCGCTCCAGAGTTGTGTAAAGGTAAAATGGACCAGACAGATCTGTGGCTATCACTGCTGAACCAACAACCATGAATGGGCATGTGGGATAATTGCCATAACCTGGTGGTGGTTCTGAAGCTTGGCAAGTTTACACATGTACCATGCCTCATCCATGTGCTCATCCTAGTGGTTCAGCAGACTTTGAAAAGTTACCCAGATTTGCCTGAGCTACTTGTGAAGGTACGCCACATGTGTGCTAGGAATAAGAGAGCACTAAAATGCTCAGATGCTTGTTACTCGAACTGAGCAATTCCTAATGCTTGGATGCTCGTTCCGAGTAACAAGTATATTAGGTGTCAATGGAAAATCAGAGCTTTTTTCCAGCAAACTCTGCAAGGAGGTCTGGGGGCAGTGAAAATGTTGAAATGGATGAAAAAAGTGATGAATGAAAGAGAACAGCATGGGGAAGACCCCTGGAAGCATCTTTAATGCCTAGATTGCTGCTGAGAACAATGGTGTCACACTTCTACTCCACTTTAAGGACTAAAAATAAAAATCAAAATCGAAGAGCACTTGGAGTTTACAGGAAAAAAATGTTAAGAAACATGTTTTCCTTTATACTGACTTGTATATAAGGCAAAATTGAAAAAGGATTAAAAAAAAAATAAAAAAAAAATAGGGACTCAGATATATCTTGCATTAACCATAAAGTCTGGCCTAGGGCCTCAAAATACTTATCTAATTTTCCTTGTTTTGCCCGTACAACATTTTCTTCAAAACAAGGACCCTCGTATCATTAGTTCATACATCCTATATGCACATTAGCCCTCTATGTTTGTACACATACAGGTCGGTGACTGGTTCACGCAGCATTATGTGAACACCTTATGTATTATATTTATAGCTGGACCGTATAATATGAGCAATTGTTACTGTCTATCTTTTGTGTCTCCCCTATTTCCTCATGGATTGTAAGCTTGCAAACAGGGTCCTCATTCCTCTTGGTATCTGTTGATTTATGTGATTATTGTTATGCTGTAATATCTTTTATTGTCTGTACAAGTCCCATCTAAAATGTTAAGTGCTGCGGAATATGTTGGCTCTGCAGAAATAAAATTATTTTTATTATAAAGGAGGGCCTCATACACATTCTGTTAAAATTTTCATGTACTCCTAGACTCCTAAAGGCTATGCACTAACTGCAAACCTGCCAAAAATACCAAGCAGAGTCATCCACACACTTTTAAAGGCACCAACTGCAGTTCCTCATTCAAATATTGTGAACAAAGTGTAGTTGTTGCTGCACTATTGTATGATGTCCCATCCTTTCCCCATGTAGGGACGCCAGCCTATTCATTACCCAGGTCAGGCGGCGTAAGTCCCCAATGTGCTCCTGCTACTGCCTGATGTGCGCGTCGAAAGTCATAGTGCGCACGTTCCCCTGCTCTTAAATGGGCAGCATGCCCATATAGTAAATGTTCTCAGCTTGTTGTGGAGAGGCATTTTGGATAATGAATTCACTTGCAAGGTGGATCCCAGCCAACTACTGGGAGTCATCCTGCATAAAAGACTCAAGCGGCCAGTGTACCGAATCCAAATCAATGGTCCTGGTGCAGCCAGTGTCCTAAACCCGAATACCTGGTTCCGGTGTAGCCACTGCCTGAAAGTTATCCCCTGGTCCTGGTGAACCCCATATTGTTCCCAAAGTCCCCTGATCCCAGTGCAGCCAGTGCCTAAACATTGTCCCTGGGTCCGTATGCGACCAGTCCCTGTTTCAATATCCTAGACCAATGTGTCTGAACACAGCCCTAGTCCGTGTTAGTCAATCTGACTTAGGGTCAACAGCTGCAGTTCTGGAATCTGCCTAGTAGTGATACCTGGCAGCTACCTGCAGCCCAGCCTGTCTCCAACAAAAGGAACTCCAGTGAACACCTGGTAGCCGCTTAGCTGTGCCCCTTCGTAGTCAGGCCTGGTGCTGTGGCACTGTGAGTCCACAAATCCACATACGCCACCATTGGGCTTAACAGTTTTGGTACTTTAACACTCATGAAACCTCTGAACACAGTGCAAAGCCTGTCGAAAATTAGAAGCAGGGTCATCCATAAATACTTGAAGGCACCAACTGTAGTACCTCATTCAAATATTGCAAACAAAGTGTAGCTGTGGTACTTCTATACTCATAAACAATTTGCTGGCTTAATTCAAATATTGAACATTAAAAACTCTTTATGTGCTGCTTTCTGGTTGTGGTGAAAAGTTGAGGCTAATCCAAGCTTTCTTAATTTTTATCAGAGTGAGCCTGTCAGCACTTTCTGTTGACAGACAAAAGCTCCTGTCTGTTTTGACCTCCCGGCAGCACTAAAAACCCACTTAGCCAAGACATTAGCGCCAGGGCTGCACAACACCTCCAAGGCATGGAGGGATAGCTCATGTCATGTGTCCAGCTTTGAGACCCAATAGTGGAATTTCGTAAGGCCACGTATTGCTTGACCATCTTTAAAAACTTTTCCCTCGTTAAAAATACCAGGTCATCAGGGCCTCATGAAGGACGAGGTCCGAAACGCATCGGGTGCGTTCCGCACTCATACAGCCAGTCACCCAGGTAATATATGCTCTTCTTTCCACTCTGCAGGTGCGCTGATACTTGTCTGTACCCTTTCTATACTTAGACCATATGTGGCATATGTTTTCTTTGTGCTCATTGGTCTCTATCTATGTACATATGCTTCCAGAGTATTCTGCTTGACTATGGTGTTGCCATATATCCTTTTTAATCTTGCTTTTGTTCTATACACCCCATGATGCATCCTAGCATATCGATCATTCCACATTTTTGGTATATACTCTTTGAGACATATGATCTTTGTGACTCCAAACTGTGTTGTGAATGACTTTTGCTCTACTTTATCTTACACTTGGTATGTTGTGTTCACATAGCTATTACTATATATTTTTGCAATCTCAGCCTTTGAATAACCTTTTCGACTACATATTCCGTTCTAATGCAAAGCTTCAAGTATATATTTTTTTATATATACTGTATATTTTCTTACATGTTTGCGGTTCTTCTACATGTGTTTCATATGTTTATGATTTTGATGTCATTTCCTTTGGTTTATGTAGGATATCTGCGGAGACACCATCACGTGTTTCTCAATGCAAGCAGTGAATAGCCAGGCCTTTCCCCAGGAAGGAACAACCACGGGAAGGGCAGCATCCAATAAAGGAAAACCACCTATGCCAAGCATGGTATCCATCCACAGACAGCTGTTTCGGGGTGTTTGCCCCTCATCAGTGTGGAGTAGGAATCTGGCTATTAGGAGCAGTGCCTAGTAAAGGGCTGTAAAGGCACAGATGATTGGCCTCGGGGAGACCAAAACATCCAACACCGCGGAGACACCATCACGTGTTTCTCAACGCAGTGATCCAGAACACTGCCCCCATCCCTTATGGGAAATATGCAAATGCATGTAGGATATCTGCGGAGACACCATCACGTGTTTCTCAACGCAAGCAGTGAATAGCCAGGCCTTTCCCCGGGAAGGAACAACCACGGGAAGGACAGCATCCAATAAAGGAAAACCACCTATGCCAAGCATGGTATCCATCCACAGACAGCTGTTTCGGGGTGTTTGCCCCTCATCAGTGTGGAGTAGGAATCTGGCTATTAGGAGCAGTGCCTAGTGGATGGATACCATGCAAGCATACTGATGTATTTAAAAAAGGCATTTCTTATATTTTATTCCATCAATGTACAACTTGAATTGGTTGACATTCAGTATAAAAATAAAAATCTGCTTAGAAATTGCTTCTTATAGAACAGTGGGTGGAATGCCTACTCATGAGTAAATAATATCAATGCATATATGTCATCTTCTCACTGTTCAGCTCTTCAGATTTCATTTAATGAAATGCTCCTAACACCTACCAAGGCTCATGGAGACCTGTTAATGAAATATAATTGAGTCACAGGCTTGAACACATCCTTGTGTTAAATGATTGACAGGAATAAGTGAATGGAACCCTGTCTATGGATTAGTCTTAACCTTAATCTGAAAATTAATTCTCTTTATGTATTGGAAGAACTTGTTAAATATTTTCCTTCGAGAGTGTAAAACTCATTTATAAACCCAAGAACATGAACTTCCCAAATATTTTGCCACTTTTAGTGAGTAAACTCATTTTCCTCAAGGGGATAATTTGGATGCATGAAAAAGAAGAGATCCATGAAAATTAAAATGTGAATAGTTTATTATAGTTTATTAGACAAATGTTTGAAACAAATTTTAAAATATAGGGAATGCCTCAGAAAAAGCGACAAACTACATTCATAACAATTATAATGAGTGCTTTAGGTATAGCATAGTGTCAGAAAATAGGAAATAGCCACACAATAGACCAAATATTAATCAATGCTTAAATGCTATAGTGCTTCTTCCCAGATGCATGTTTCAACCCAAGATCATCTATCATCATCAGTGTATCAAACAAACAAAATAATTAATATTAACTAATGTTGGAGTAGTCATATGGGCATGAAGACTGTCTGATTTTGTGTTCATTCACCCTGACTAGTGTTTCGGGATGAAGGTACGCAATGCCTGACAGTCTCCATGCCGTATGATTACTCCAACATTAAGTAATATTAATTAATTTACATTTTTTATACACTGTGGAAATTATGTTGTTAGATGATTTTGGGTGGTTACATGTGTTTGGGAAAGGGAACTATAGCATTTAAGCTATCTGGTTTTTAATTTGAAAGGACACGGACCACACACTGACCCATGTTGTTCAAGATGTATAAAAAAAATGATCCCACTATGTGCATCCGTGGAAGCAGCTTAGTCACAAATTTGTCAGGACCTCTACAATAAATATAACAGCAGAAGTTCAGTACCTAAATCAACGATATGTAAGTAATTTAAATGTGCCTACCTATTGCAATATAAATGTTGTAATGGGCCCAGTTTTATGGTCCGTTTAAAAGTCCAAACACATATTGTGTTCATATATGCATGATCAAAGTTGCATTTTTTTCCATTGCTTTTATTATTTTCCTTTACAAACTCTAATTATTGACAAAAATGAGGAGAACTCCAAATAGAAATCCTTCTGTTAGACCATAAAATGTAGCTTTTATTTATATATACAGTATATAATAAAGTGCATAGACGGTATCACATTGTTGTCCCTTATCTGCCTGTTACACTACAGTGTGCCTGGTCTCCTGGAATGGCACCTAACACCCGACGCGCGTTTCGGCACGTTGCCTTCGTCAGCCACCCCCTGACCAGGCACAGTGTACTCTGTTCTTTAAGTCCTACTCCATCTTACTTTATCATATGTTGTTTTGGGAGTATAAATTAGGTATTCGATCTTACAGCTATACTATCTTCCTGGTCTATAGAATTATACTGGTGGATACACTGACCTCTGGTGGTTGTCCGGTTTACTGCACTTTTGCACTTTGAATAGGGTATATATATGTTTACACATTCATATGAGTGGCAATTTTGGCACATGCACTTTATATGTTTTTTTGCCTTAGATTTTGCACTGTTCTGATTATATTTATATATATATATATATATATATATATATATATATATATATATATTCATAAAAATTTTCATAATTTTTTTTTCCTCACATTTTTATATATATGCGATACTTGCAGTATATATATACTTTTTTATATTAAGAACCGGGTACTTACCTCAGTGTAATCCACATTTGTATTAAGTATTGTGTTACTATCTGGATTTGGTTGCGTCCTCTATTGAATAACAATATTTGATTTTACGTTCTTGATTATTATATGTATGGATTCTTCTTTTATCCTTATTGTTTTGAAATTTGGTTTTTCAATAAAAATTATATTAATTCTATAATACCGTTTGGACCTTATAGTCGGTCTTTTTCTGGTTCTTGGGTTTTTGCTTTCGCCTTACCGGCCGTCCTTCCAATTTATTGGAATCACCTCCCAGTGTTTTACATAAGGGTTAGTTTCTATATACGTATAATAATGAAAATATAAAATATTAATTACCACAATGTTTCTGGGAGGTATCCCTGATTCTTGTTAACCAAAATAATATATGACTAGTGTAAAATGGAAGATGCTTGTTAAATACAAATTGATCCTACCATCAACCTGGAGCGCCCCCAGACGCAGGGCCGTGGGGTACTCGGTACCGGGCTTCTCTGTCTCAGTTCTGGGGTTGTCACGGTGAATGGACCCGGTCCGTGACCCTGCTAAGGGGCGTCCAATGAAAGTTGTAAGTGGTGGTGCGTGGTGCAGGTCGCGATGAATAACGAGGACACAGGGTTGCAGTCTCTTTACCTCTTTACTGAAGGCTTCAAGGTCCTCAATCCAGAGTACGGTTAACAGGGCTGTCTGAGACCGGCCGGTCCGATGGCACCTCCAGAGTTCCCTTTGCAGGTGGAAATCTGTGCCTACCTTCTAGCGCCTGCGTGTTGTAGTACTTCCCTGCTGAGCACCACGGGATAGTCCTCACAACTGTTGTGTCTGCTTCTGATGTTATTTCCCACAACTTATGTCTGTTCTGATGTTCTTCTCCGTCCCCCAGATGATATGGATAGGACGCACCTGTATGACGGGAAGGCCTGGAGTTCTTCCGGGACCCTAGCGTCGCCCCTCTCCCACAGTTGCCCCCTATGTCTTCTTAGGTGATTTTGGTGAAACAGCCAACCTAAAATTAACTGTCCTGCCTCTGTTTGAAGTATTGCTTGGAGCCTAATACTTCCTCGGCATTCTGGCCACCGGCTACGCGCCTCGATAGGATGTTGCCTCGATCTTACAGCACGACTCCTACTGGCTTTTATCTCCTTTTTGCTTTGATCTCGTTTCTCACTCTTCACAATAAACCTCGCTTCTTGTCATTTCTTGAGATACTGCCGATGTAGTGCAGGCGCGGTTCCTTAATGTTCTTTCCTGTTCGCTAGGCCTCTGTCAGGATCCCACCCCTGACAGGGACCCCCCTGAATCTTCCCCTGCAACACCCTCTGCCACAGGATGTTGCCTGGTTCCAACCCAGTCAGCTTCTGTCTAACTTTCTATCTAACCCCCAGTTTTACCAGATTGTGAGGAGTGGCCTAATACATAGCGCCCTTTGCTCCCCCTGGAGGCCAGACTATGAAGTGTATTGGTGTCTGTGATACCTGGTCAGGTGAACTCCTTCAGTGTCATCAGACATACCATCACTCCCCTTAGCGGCGGAGCATCAGTACTGCAACGACCAGGACTCTGGGGCGCTGCAAACCCAGGAATAAATTGGCACATGACGGGGTACCCCTGAGTTGGTTGAAGATGTCCCCATTTAACAAGAAAAAGTTGTGCTCCAAAACAAATCTGAGAAGTGTAAGTACAAAAGAATTATGTTCATCTGATGGTGGGAACCACATGATTTCAGAAAAATTTCAACTGCTTGTGTGTCGATATTGTGCTTGATACTGCTAAAAAGCATTTCAACATCTAAACTTGCTATTAAAGTATTTTCTGAAAATGAAAGGTTTTGCTTACACCATGTTCCAAATTATTAAGCAAATTATATTTTTCTTGGGTTTTCCTAAATGGTCGGTGCAAATGACAGTCAGTCTAATAAAAGTCATCACCCATTGGAGTATACATCGGATTTTATTGAAGAAACTTCCCAATGATAACAGAATAATCTCCAAAATTAATAAAAACTCAAAATGCACTGTTCCAAATTATTAGGCACAGTAGAATTTCTAAACATTTGATATGTTTTTACCCCTTCATGACCTTGGGATTTTCCTTTTTTCCGTGTTCGTTTTTCACTCCCCTCCTTCCCAGAGCCATAACTTTTTTATTTTTCCATTATTCTGGCCACGTGAGGGCTTATTTTTTGTGGGACAAGTTCTACTTTTGAATGACATCATTGGTTTTACCATGATGTGTACTAGAAAATGGGAAAAATATTCCAAGTGCGGTGAAATTGCAAAAAAAAGTGCAATCCCATGCATGTTTTTTGTTTGGCTTTTTTGCTAGGTTCACTAAATGCTAAAACTGACCTGCCATTATGATTCTCCAGGTAATTACGAGTTCATAGACATCAATCATGTCTAGGTTATTTTTTATCGAAGTGGTGAAAAACAATTTCAAACTTTGCCGAAAAAAAAAAAATATTGCACCATTTTCCGATACCCGTAGCGTCTCCATTTTTTGTGATCTTGGGTCAGGTGAGGGCTTATTTTTTGCATGCCAAGCTGACGTTTTTAGTGATACCATTTTGGTGCATATGTTCTTTTGCTCACCCGTTATTGCATTTTAATGCATTGTCGCGGCGAACAAAAAAACGTAATTTTGGTGTTTAAAATTTTTTTGCGTTTTTTAGCCGTTTAGCGATCAGGTTAATCCTTGTTTTTTATTGATAGATTGGGCAATTCTGAATGCGGCGATACCAAATATGTATATATTTGATTTTATTTTTATTGTTTTATTTTGAATGGGGCGAAAGGGGGAGTGATTTAAGCTTTTATATTTTTTTATTTATTTCATATTTTTTTAAACATTTTTTTTACTTTTGCCATGCTTCAATAACCTCCATGGGAGGCTAGAAGCTGGCATAGACTGATCGGTAGGGTTGAGCGAAACGGATCGGTAATTTTCAAAAGTCGCCGACTTTTGGCAAAGTCGGGTTTCCTATGACGCTTAAAGCACCATTTCTCAGCCAATGAAGGTGCACGCAGAGTGTGGGCAGCGTGATGACATAGGTCCTGGTCCCCACCATCTTAGAGAAGGGCATGGCAGTGATTGACTTGCTTTCTGCGGCGTCACAGGGGCTATAAAGGGGCGTTCCCGCCGACCGCCATCTTACTGCTGCTGATCTGAGCATAGGGAGAGGATGCTGCCGCTTCGTCAGAAGCAGGGATAGCGTTAGGCAGGGTAAATTAACCCCCAATCCGCTTGTGCTGTAGTGATTTCCACTGTCCAACACCACCTTTTCTTTGCAGGGACAGTGGAGGCTAGATTTCTGTGCAACAGCTCTGTAGGTTATAAGGCTCCCTGATAGCTGCGTTGCTGTGTGTATGCCGCTGTACAAACCAACTGCTTTTTTCAAAGCACAAATCCTGTTGCTCCTTCCTTTCTGCACAGCTATCTTGTTTGTTTGTCCACACTTTTGACTTTTGTGAGCAGCAGTCCTTTTTATTGCTGCCTGCCAGACTTTTCTGAGATTACTGTAGGGAGATAGCAATTGTAGTACAGTCCCTTTTTTTTTTTGTTATATCTCTTCAAGCCACTTTCTGTCACAGAAAATATACTGTAATACAGTGGCCCAGATTTATTCACTAGTCTCCCTGAAAAAAATAAAGGGGCAGATTAAAATTGGCAAATCTGCATCAGTGTCTGTGGCATCTGTCTTTCATTTTCTGCCACAGAAAACCTACTGTATAACAGTGGGCCTGATTTCTTCACAATTCTCCCAGAAAAAAAAAAAAAGTGGGAGATTAAGATTGGCAAATCTGCATCAGTGCCAGTCCTGTTTGTGGCATCTGTCTTTGTTTTTCTGCCACAGAAAAACCTACTGTATAACAGTGGGCCTGATTTCTTCACAATTCTCCCAGAAAAAAATAAAACAAGTGGGAGATTAAGATTGGCAAATCTGCATCAGTGCCAGTCCTGTGTGTGGCATCTGTCTTTGTTTTTCTGCCACAGAAAACCTACTGTATAACAGTGGGCCTGATTTCTTCACAATTCTCCCAGAAAAAAGAAGTGGGAGATTAAGATTGGCAAATCTGCATCAGTGCCAGTCCTGTGTGTGGCATCTGTCTTTCTTTTTCTGCCACAGAAAACCTACAGTATAACAGCGGGCCTGATTAAATCACTTGTCTCCCATATCCAAAAAAAAATAAAAATAAAGGGAGAATAATCTTGCCAAATCTGTGCATCTGTGCCAGTGCTGTCTGTGGTATCTGTCAGTCATTTTGTGCCACAGGAACTATACTGTGATATAGTGGGCCTGATTAAATCCCTTGTCTCCCATATAAAAAAAGAGGGACATTTCTATTGGCAGTGTGTGCATCTGCTTCAGTCCTGTTAGTGCCATATCTGCCAGCCTCTTTCTGCCAATCAAACTGTGTAGTGTAATACAGTGGGCCTGATTTTTCCCTGCATTCTCCCACACATAAAGAGGGACATTTCTATTGCCAGTGTGTGCATCTGCGTCAGTCCTGTTAGTGCCATATCTGCCAGCCTCTTTCTGCCAATCAAACTGTGTAGTGTAATACAGTGGGCCTGATTTTTCCCTGCATTCTCCCACACATAAAGAGGGACATTTCTATTGCCAGTGTGTGCATCTGCGTCAGTCCTGTAAGTGCCATATCTGCCAGCCTCTTTCTGCCAATCAAACTGTGTAGTGTAATACAGTGGGCCTGATTTTTCCCTGCATTCTCCCACACATAAAGAGGGACATTTCTATTGCCAGTGTGTGCATCTGCGTCAGTCCTGTTAGTGCCGTATCTGCCAGCCTCTTTATGCCAATCAAACAGTGTAGTGAAAGGGAAATTGTTAACAGGCCATGCCCATTACAAGATGAATCGGACATGGAGTGCACAGATGCACAGCCACAGCCAGATTATTATGCTGTTCCTTTGACTCAGATCAGAACATTGCCCTCGCAGTGTACTGATCCAGAATCTGACCCCGATGAGACTATGGAGCCCCGTCACGAACGCTATAGCACCGGCTTACACGGTGACCCAGAGGAAGGTGCACAGGACATAGAAGAGGAGGTCATAGATGACCCAGTTGTTGACCCTGATTGGCAGCCATTGGGGGAACAGGGTGCAGGCGGCAGTAGCTCTGAAGCGGAGGAGAAGGAGCCGCAGCAGGCATCAACATCACAACAGGTTCCATCTGGCAGGCCCGTATCTGGCCAAAAACGTGTGGCAATAACAAAACCAGTTGTAGGACAGCGTGGCCATCCGGTTAAAGTAGCTCAGTGTGCAATGCCTGAAAAGGTATCCGATAGTAGGAAGAGTGCAGTCTGGAATTTTTTTAACCAAGATCCCAATGATCAGTGCAAAGTCATCTGTAAGAAATGCTCAAGGACCTTCAGCAGAGGTCAGAATGTTAAAAATCTAAATACAAGTTGCATGCATAGACATTTAACCACCATGCCCTTGCAAGCCTGGACAAACTACCAAACGTCCCTTAACGTTGTAGCACCCTCTCACAATGAAGCTAGTCAGCAACGCGACATCCCTTCCCTCACTGTAAGCCCACCGTTTACCACACCACCTGCAGGTAATGTGGCGCTTTCATCGCAGGGCCAAAGCAGTCAGGGAATCACCAGGTTCGTGGTAGGAAAATCTGTATGTAGGGCAACAGCAAGAATACCATCACCAACCCTCTCTCAGTCACCCATGTCCACCGGCACCCCCGCTAGTTCCACCCTATGCAGCTCTCCAGTCCAGCTCACCCTACATGAGACTCTCATTAGGAAAAGGAAGTACTCATCCTCGCATCCGCGTACACAGGGTTTGAACGCCCACATTGCTAGACTAATCTCATTAGAGATGATGCCCTACCGGTTAGTTGAAAGCGAAGCTGTCAAAGCCCTGATGGACTACGCTGTACCACGCTACAAGCTACCCAGTCGACACTTTTTTTCCAGAAAAGCCATCCAAGCCCTCCACCAGCATGTAAAAGACTGCATTGTCCATGCGCTCAGGCAATCTGTGAGTAGAAAGGTGCACCTGACAACAGATGCATGGATCAGTAGGCATGGCCAGGGGCGTTACGTCTCCATCACGGCACACTGGGTTAATGTGGTGGATGCAGGGTTCACAGGGGACAGTAATATTGGGACAGTTCTGCCTAGCCCACGGTCTAGGAAACAGTTGGCTGTAGGCGTTCGTCACCCCTCCTTCTCCTCGTCCTCCAGCAGAAGCGAGAGCTCGTCCACAGACCGCAGTCGCACGACCACTCCATCCGCAGCTGCCACTGTTGCACACGAGTTGTCCAATTATGGAACAGCTAGTGGCAAGCGTCAGCAGGCTGTATTGGCAATGAAGTGTTTGGGTGACAACAGACACACCCCGGAAGTTCTGTCCGAGTTCTTGCAGCAAGAAACTCGGTCATGGCTGGGCACTGTAGATCTTGAGGCAGGCAAGGTAGTGAGTGATAACGGAAGGAATTTTATGGCTGCCATAGCCATTTCACAACTGAAACACATTCCTTGCCTGGCTCACACCTTAAACCTGGTGGTGCAGTGCTTCCTGAAAAGTTATCCAGGGTTACCCGACCTGCTGCTGAAAGTGCGCAGACTTTGCTCTCACATCCGCCGTTCGCCCGTACACTCCAGCCGTATGCAGAACCATCAGCGGTCTTTGAACCTTCCCCAGCATCGCCTAATCATCGACATTGCAACAAGGTGGAACTCCAAACTGCACATGCTTCATAGACTGTGTGAACAGAGGCGTGCTGTTATGTATTTGTGGGAGGATACACATACACGGGCAGGCAGTTGGATGGCAGACATGGAGTTGTCAGCTGTGCAGTGGTCGAAGCTCCAAGACCTGTATCCTTCAGTGTTTTGAGGAATGCACATGGCTGGTTAGTGCAGACAATGCCGTAATAAGCATGAGCATCCCCTAATGCGTCTGCTGATGCAAAGTTTGACGCACATATAGGAGCAGGCGTCTGCAGCCGAGGACGAGGGAAGCCTTGATGACAGTCAGCCATTGTCTGCTCAGGGAAGTCTACAGGACGAGGTGGCGGGCGAAGAGGAGGAGGACGAGGATGATGGGGATGAGTATTTTTTGGATGAGGAAGCTTCTCAGGGGGCAATAGAAACTGCTGGCGGTGCAAGGCCGGGTTCAGGGTTTTTGAGGGAGACAAGTGACGTTGATTTGCCAGAAAGTGCTCCTCAACCCAGCATATGCACTGACTTGACAACTGGAACATTGGCCCACATGGCGGATTATGCCTTGTGTATCCTCAAAAGGGACCCACGCATTATAAAAATGATGACCGATGACGATTACTGGTTGGCCTGCCTCCTTGATCCTCGCTATAAAGGCAAATTGCAAAATATCATGCCACATGAGAACCTCAAACAGACATTGGCAACCAAACAAGCTACTCTTGTAGACCATTTAAATTAAGGCATTCCCAGCACACAGTGCCGGTGATGGTTCTCACACGAGCTGCAGGGGGCAACAGGGCAGAGGTGTTAGAGGTGCACAAATCAGAAGTGGCGTAGGACAGAGGGGTTTTCTGACCAGGTTGTGGAGTGATTTGGCAATGACCACAGACACGACAGGTACAGCAGCATCAATTCAAAGTGACAGGAGACAACATTTGTCCAGTATGGTTACTAACGATTTTTCCTCCATTACCGATGTTCTCCCTCAACCGTCATTCCCCTTTGATTACTGGGCATCCAAAACAGACACCTGGCCTGAATTGGCCGAATATGCATTGCAGGAGCTTGCTTGCCCAGCAGCTAGTGTGCTATCAGAAAGAGTATTCAGTGTTGCTGGTTCAATACTGACTGTCTGGCTACCCAAAATGTTGATGATCTAACCTTCATTAAAATGAACCACCCATGGATTTCAAATTATTTTGCCCCACCTTTCCCGTCTGACACCTAGCTTTCCTGTAAAAAGGTCTTGCTTTGGGACTGGTGTTACTGACTGTTCCAATCTCTTAATTTGCAGCTGCTGTTTGTCCAGCATACGACATTTTTACACCTCCCTAAATGGCCTAACTCCCCCCACGGGGCCGTGGTCTCGCCAATTGGCACAAGCACCCGTCAGAGTGCCGTTTGTCTGAAGAGGTGGGTGTGCCCACTTTTGGTCGACGGCACTGGCACTGGGTCCCTCATAGTACAATGAAGTGTCTCTGGCGGTGGTGGCGCGCACCCAACGTCAGACACACCATTGTAACATGAGGGGCCCTGGGCTTGTACTGCCGGCCAGGAGAGAGTGTCCCCCCCAGGTCAAACAGTGCTCTACCACTTGCAAAATTATCTGTCGCTGCTCCACCACTGTTTATTCTATGCACTGAAATCCTTCAATGGCTGGCACAGACAATAACAATTTGTTGACATGTATGATGCTAGTTAAAATAGTCAGGGGCCCTGTCCTACATTTACACCAGTAAATATTTTGCGCCAAATTACAATGTCTGAAAGTCAGCATAGGAGCACCCCCCTGTACCTAATTATGCCACCCTTTTTTTTTTTCGGTTTTGTTTTTTTTTGGGATATATTAACATCAATTTAGTTTTTGGGAGTACTTACTGTGTCAGACACTCCTTCCAATTGTCCTCCACTGACCACACCAATGCTGCCTGTGTACCCCTGCCACCTAATGGAAGCTGCATAGAGCCTATTTTATTATTTTAGGCCTAGGAAGTCTGTCTGCGGTCCCTCCTTCCAATTGTCCTCCGCTGACCACACCAATGCTGCCTGTGTACCCCTGCCACATAATGGAAGCTGCATAGAGCCTATTTTATTATTTTAGGCCTAGGAAGTCTGTCTGCGGCCCCTCCTTCCAATTGTCCTCCGCTGACCACACCAATGCTGCCTGTGTACCCCTGTAGCCAAATTTAAGCTGCATAGAGCCTATTTTATTATTTTAGGCCTCGGAAGTCTGTCTGCGGTCCCTCCTTCCAATTGTCCTCCGCTGACCACACCAATGCTGCCTGTGTACCCCTGTAGCCAAATTTAAGCTGCATAGAGCCTATTTTATTATTTTAGGCCTAGGAAGTCTGTCTGCAGTCCCTCTTTCCAATTGTCCTCCGCTGACCACACCAATGCTGCCTGTGTACCCCTGCCACCTAATGGAAGCTGCATAGAGCCTATTTTATTATTTTAGGCCTAGGAAGTCTGTCTGCGGTCCCTCGTTCCAATTGTCCTCTGCTGACCACACCAATGCTGCCTGTGTACCCCTGCCACATAATGGAAGCTGCATATAGCCTATTTTATTATATTAGGCCTAGGAAGTCTGTCTGCGGTCCCTCCTTCCAATTGTCCTCTGCTGACCACACCAATGTTGCCTGTGTACCCCTGTAACCAATTTAAAAATGCATAGAGCCAACTTTTTTAGTTAACACATACTACCTTTGTCTGTCTGCGCCACTCAATCACGTTGTCCTACACTGAAAAAGCTGAGCTTCAACCTTCAGGCTCTCATTAAGTAGTTGTTAATGTAACACTGCAGTTGCCCTACTACTTTGGCTGGGGCCTAGTAACGGTGTCTGCCGCTCCTTGGTGTTCTCCTCCTCCTTGGTGTTCTCCTCCAGGTTTCCTTGTCTGAGCTTCAACCTTCAGGCTCTCATTAAGTAGTTGTTTATATAAGACAGCAGTTGCTCTACTACTTTGGTTGGGGCCTAGTAATGGTGTCTGCCGCTCCTTGGTGTTCTCCTCCTCCTTGGTGTTCTCCTCCAGGTTTCCTTGTCTGAGCTTCAACCTTCAGGCTCTCATTAAGTAGTTGTTTATATAAGACAGCAGTTGCCCTACTACTTTGGTTGGGGCCTAGTAATGGTGTCTGCCACTCCTTGGTGTTCTCCTCCGGGTTTCCTTGTCTGAGCTTCAACCTTCAGGCTCCCATTAAGTAGTTGTTTATATAAGACAGCAGTTGCCCTACTACTTTGGTTGGGGCCTAGTAACGGTGTCTGCCGCTCCTTGGTGTTATCCTCCTCCTTGGTGTTCTCCTCCAGGTTTCCCTGTCTGAGCTTCAACCTTCAGGCTCTCATTAAGTAGTTGTTTATATAAGACAGCAGTTGCCCTATAACTTTGGTTGGGGCCTAGTAACGGTGTCTGCCGCTCCTTGGTGTTCTCCTGCTCCTTGGTGTTCTCCTCCAGGTTTCCGTGTCTGAGCTTCAACCTTCAGGCTCTCATTAAGTAGTTGTTTATATAAGACAGCAGTTGCCCTACTACTTTGGTTGGGGCCTAGTAATGGTGTCTGCCGCTCCTTGGTGTTCTCCTCCAGGTTTCCTTGTCTGAGCTTCAACCTTCAGGCTCTCATTAAGTAGTTTTTAATGTAACACTGCAGTTGCCCTACTACTTTGGTTGGGGCCTAGTAACGGTGTCTGCTGCTCCTTGGTGTTCTCCTCCTCCTTGGTGTTCTCCTCCAGGTTTCCTTGTCTGAGCTTCAACCTTCAGGCTCTCATTAAGTAGTTGTTTATATAAGACAGCAGTTGCCCTACTACTTTGGTTGGGGCCTAGTAACGGTGTCTGCCGCTCCTTGGTGTTCTCCTCCTCCTTGGTGTTCTCCTCCAGGTTTCCTTGTCTGAGCTTCAACCTTCAGGCTCTCATTAAGTAGTTTTTAATGTAACACTGCAGTTGCCCTACTACTTTGGATGGGGCCTAGTAACCGTGTCTGCCCCTCCTTGGTGTTCTCCTGCTCCTTGGTGTTCTCCTCCAGGTTTCCTTGTCTGAGCTTCAACCTTCAGGCTCTCATTAAGTAGTTGTTTATATAAGACAGCAGTTGCCCTACTACTTTGGTTGGGGCCTAGTAATGGTGTCTGCCGCTCCTTGGTGTTCTCCTCCAGGTTTCCTTGTCTGAGCTTCAACCTTCAGGCTCGAATTAAGTAGTTTTTAATGTAACACTGCAGTTGCCCTACTACTTTGGTTGGGGCCTAGTAATGGTGTCTGCCGCTCCTTGGTGTTCTCCTCCTCCTTGGTGTTCTCCTCCAGGTTTCCTTGTCTGAGCTTCAACCTTCAGGCTCTCATTAAGTAGTTGTTTATATAAGACAGCAGCTGCCCTACTACTTTGGTTGGGGCCTAGTAACGGTGTCTGCCGCTCCTTGGTGTTCTCCTCCTCCTTGGTGTTCTCCTCCGGGTTTTCTTGTCTGAGCTTCAACCTTCAGGCTCTCATTAAGTAGTTGTTTAGATAACACTGCATTATGCCTACTAGTTTGGTTGGGGCCTTCTAACGGTGTCTGCCGCTCCTGGGTTTCCTCCTGTTTGTTATTCTTAAGCTTCAACCTTCAGGCTCTCATTAGGTTGTTGTTAATGTAACACTGCAGTTGGCCTACTAGTTTGGTTGGGGCCCAGTAACGGTGTCTGCCGCTGCTTGTTGTTCTCCACTGAACAAAGCAGTGCCGCCTGTTTCCTACTGTTACCAATTTAGAACTGCATTTAGCCTAGTTACTTATTTGGCCCTACTCACTGTGTCAGCCTCTCATTACAGTTGTCCTCCACTGAACAAAGCAATGCTGCTTGGTTAGTCCTGTTACCAATTTTGAACTTCATTTAGCCCACTTTATTATTTGGGCCTAGATGTGTGTTTCCTTCTCATCCTGCCCATTGCCCAGCCACTGCTAGATGAGTCCGCTAGTACATTGACCCAGACCACTACATTCTCCTTGCACTCTACACAGCCAGAATCTGACCCTGCTGAAAGTCAGGTTCCTCTTCCCGCATACTATACCACCTTACACGGGGACAAAGAGGAAGGTGCAGGTGAAAGTGCTGGTTCCTTCATCAGGTGGGGGGGCATACTCGTTGGCGACGTCACTGGCACAGGGCCCCTCATAGTACGCAAAAGTGTCGCTGCCTGTGGGAGGCGCCCCCGCCGTGCAAACACACCGCTGTACTGTGAGGGGCCCTGTGCCAGTGCCAATGCGAACGAGTGGGCCCCCCCTGCTTGCTCAGGATCACAGCACTTGCAACGTTGAAATACTTACCTCTCCCTGCTCCACCGCCGTGACATAGTCCACATTTCCTGGGCCCACTAAAAACTTTAACCAGCCCTACCCCCCACAACTTTAGCCAAATGACCCCCAATTTCCAATGCCTAACTATTATTATAAAGTAAATTAATATTGACAAGCTTCAGTAACAAGAATGGATGTTTTTGCCATTAAAATGGGCACTGTAGGTGTTTTCCTGGCCTCCACTCACTGCTGACTATGCTTCCCCATTGACTTGCATTGGGTTTCATGTTTTGGTCGGTCCCCGACTTTTCGCAATAATCGGCCGACTTCACTCGACTCGACTTTTGACAAAGTCGGGTTTCGCAAAACCCGACTCGACCCCAAAAAAGAAAAAGTCGCTCAACCCTACTGATCGGCTCTGCTACATACCATGAACTGTATACCCTTTTTTTGCATGGGAATATGCCAGAACAAAAATGAACATTTTAATTGGTTTTATGTTCCGCTGCTTTCATCTGGTGGGCTCGAGAAACCTGGGCCAATCCAAGCCTTGTTCTTTTTGATAAGAGTCAGCATGTCAGCATTTTCACTTGACAGGCAGATGCCCCTATCAGTTTTTATATCCCCGGCGGCACTAAAAACACGCTCTGACAAAACGTTAGCAGCAGGGCAGGCCAGTACCTCCAAGTTGGAGAAGGACAGTTCATGCCACATGTCCAGCTGATATATGGCACATAGGAATCATGGAAGATGTTTGTAAAGTTGGCTACACACTCTTTCAAAACTTTTTCCTCCTTGTCAGACTACCGCATCAGGGCCTTGGCGCTGGCAGGGTCTAATGAAACTGTCCCAGATGTTTTATAGTGTTCCTCTGATTCTGTTGGACCTGATGTGTCTCCCTCGTCTCTTCTCATTGGTTGGCCAAGGATCTATGACCTCTGCTGTCAGCATTGTCAGATGGGAATTTTTGTGCTACAATAATTGTTCGACTAGGGCCTTCTGGTATTGCACCATTTTACTAGCCTTCTCTGCCACAGAAAGGAGAGATGGAAAATTCTCTTGACCAAGGCATTGCACTATTTGATGCTTTTCGGCAGCAGAGAGATACTTTTTCTTTCCCATGTTACTTGAAAACTGTGGCCTGCTTAATAATGTGGAACATCATTTTTAAGTAGTTTTCCTTTAATTAGTATCACCTGGAAAACTAATTATCACAAGTGTTTAACCCCTTCATGACCCAGCCTATTTTAGCCTTAATGACCTTGCCGTTTTTTGCAATTCTGACCAGTGTCCCTTTATGAGGTAATAACTCAGGAACGCTTCAACGGATCCTAGCGATTCTGAGATTGTTTTTTCGTGACATATTGGGCTTCATGTTAGTGGTAAATTTAGGTCGATAATTTCTGAGTTTATTTGTGAAAAAAAAACGGAAATTTGGCAAAAATTTTGAAAATTTCGCAATTTTCACATTTTGAATTTTTATTCTGTTAAACCAGAGAGTTATGTGACACAAAATAGTTAAGAAATAACATTTCCCACATGTCTACTTTACATCAGCACAATTTTGGAAACAATTTTTTTTTTTTGCTAGGAAGTTATAAGGGTTAAAATTTGACCAGTGATTTCTCATTTTTACAACAAAATTTACAAAACCATTTTTTTTAGGGACCACATCACATTTGAAGTCAGTTTGAGGGTTCTATATGGCTGAAAATACCCAAAAGTGACACCATTCTAAAAACTGCACCCCTCAAGGTGCTCAAAACCACATTCAAGAAGTTTATTAACCCTTCAGGTGTTTCACAGCAGCAGAAGCAAGTAAAGGAAGTAAAAAATGAACATTTAACTTTTTAGTCACAAAAATGATCTTTTAGCGAAAATTTTTTTATTTTCCCAAGGGTAAAAGGAGAAACTGGACCACGAATGTTGTTGTCCAATTTGTCCTGAGTACGCTGATACCTCATATGTGGGGGTAAATCACTGTTTGGGCGCACGGCAGGGCTCGGAAGGGGAGGCGCGCCATTTGACTTTTTGAATGGAAAATTAGCTCCAATCGTTAGCGGACACCATGTCACGTTTGGAGAGCCCCTGTGTGCCTAAACATTGGAGCTCCCCCACAAGTGACCCCATTTTGGAAACTAGACCCCCCAAGGAACTTATCTAGATGCATAGTGAGCACTTATAACCCCCAGGTGCTTCACAGAAGTTTATAACGCAGAGCCGTCAAAATAAAAAATAATTTTTCTTTCCTCAAAAATGATTTTTAGCCCAGAATTTTTTATTTTCCCAAGGGTAATAAGAGAAATTGGACCCCAAATGTTGTTGTCCAGTTTGTCCTGAGTACGATGATACCCCATATGTGGGGGTAAACCACTGTTTGGGCGCACCGCAGGGCTCGGAAGGGAAGGCACGCCATTTGGCTTTTTGAATGGAAAATTAGCTCCAATCATTAGCGGACACCATGTCGCGTTTGGAGAGCCCCTGTGTGCCTAAACATTGGAGCTCCCACACAAGTGACTCCATTTTGGAAACTAGACCCCCCCAAGGAACTTATCTAGAAGCATAGTGAGCACTTTGAACCTCCAAGTGCTTCACAGAAGTTTATAACGCAGAGCCATGAAAATAAAAAATAATTTTTCTTTTCTCAAAAATGATTTTTTAGCCCACAATTTTTTATTTTCCCAAGGGTAACAGGAGAAATTGGACCCCAAAAGTTGTTGACCAGTTTCTCCTGAGTACGCTGATACCCCATATGTGGAGGTAAACCACTGTTTTGGCACACGTCGGGGTTTGGAAGGGAAGTAGTGACGTTCTGAAATGCAGACTTTGATGGAATGCTCTGCGGGCGTCAGGTTGCGTTTGCAGAGCCCCTGATGTGCCTAAACAGTAGGAACTCCCCACAAGTGACTCCATTTTGGAAACTAGACCCCCAAGGGAACTTATCTAGAAGCATAGTGAGCACTTTGAACCTCCAAGTGCTTCACAGAAGTTTATAACGCAGAGCCATGAAAATAAAAAATAATTTTTCTTTTCTCAAAAATGATTTTTTAGCCCACAATTTTTTATTTTCCCAAGGGTAACAGGAGAAATTGGACCCCAAAAGTTGTTGTACAGTTTCTCCTGAGTACGCTGATACCCCATTTGTGGGGGTAAACCACTGTTTTGGCACATGCCGGGGCTCGGAAGGGAAGTAGTGACATTTTGGAATGCAGACTTTGATGGAATGGTCTGCGGGCATCATGTTACGTTTGCAGAGCCCCTGATATGCCTAAACAGTAGAAACCCCCCACAAGTGACCCCATTTTGGAAACTAGACCCCCCAATGAACTTATCTAGATGTGTGGTGAGCACATTCAACCCCCAAGAGCTTCACAGAAGTTTACAACGCAGGGCCGTGAAACTAAAAAATCATTTTTCTTTCCTCAAAAAAGATGTTTTAGCCAGCAATTAATTTTCACAAGGATAACAGGAGAAATTGGGCCCCAATATTTGTTGCCCAGTTTGTTGTGAGTGTGCTGGTACCCCATATGTGGGGGTATACCACTGTTTGGGCGCACGTCAGGGCTCGGAAGGGAAGTAGTGACATTTGAAATGCAGACTTTGATGGAATGGTCTGCGGGCATCACGTTGCATTTGCAGAGCCCCTGATGTGCCTAAATAGTAGAAACACCCCACAAGTGACCCCATTTTGGAAACTAGACCCCCCAAGGAACTTATCTAGATGTGTGGTGAGCACGTTCAACCCCCAAGTGCTTCACAGAAGTTTACAACGCAGAGCCGTGAAAATTAAAAATCATTTTTCTGTCCTCAAAAAAGATGTTTTAGCAAGCAATTTTTTATTTTTACAAGGGTAACAGGAGAAATTGGACCCCAACAGTTGTTGCCCTGTTTGTCCTGAGTACGCTGGTACCCCAAATTTGAGGGTACACCATTGTTTGGGCGCACGTCGGGGCTTGGAAGGGAGGGAGCACCATTTGACTTTTTGAACGCAAGATTGGCTGGAATCAATGGTGGCGCCATGTTGCGTTTGGAGACCCCTGATGTGCCTAAACAGTGGAAACCCCTCAATTCTAACTTCAACACTAACCCCAACACACCCCTAATCCTAATCCCAACTGTAGCCATAACCCTAATCACAACCCTAACCCCAACACACCCCTAACCACAACCCTAACCCCAACACACCCGTAACCCTAATTCCAACCCTAACCCTAATCCTAACCCTAATCCCAACCCTAACCCTAATCCCAACCCTAACCACAACTGTAACCCCAACACACCCCTAACCCTATCCGTAACCCTAACCACAAGCCTAATCTTAACCCTATTTCCAACCCTAGCCCTAATTCCAACCCTAACTCTAATTCCAACCCTAACCCTAAGGCTATGTGCCCACGTTGCGGATTCGTGTGAGATTTTTCCGCACGATTTTTGAAAAATCTGCAGGTAAAAGGCACTGTGTTTTACCTGCGGATTTACAGCAGATTTCCAGTGTTTTTTTGTGCGGATTTCATCTGCGGATTCCTATTGAGGAACAGGTGTAAAACGCTGTGGAATCCTCACAAAGAATTGACATGCTGCGGAAAATACAACGCAGCGTTTCTGCACGGAATTTTCCGCACCATGGGCACAGCGGATTTGGTTTTCCATAGGTGTACATGGTACTGTAAACCTGATGGAAAACTGCTACGAATTCGCAGCGGCCAATCCGCTGCGGATCCGCGGCCAATCCGCTGCGGATCCGCAGCCAAATCCGCACTGTGTGCACATGCCATAACCCTAACCCTACCCCTAACCCTAACCCTAACCCTACCCCTAGTTCTAACCCTAGTTCTAACCCTAACCCTAGTGGAAAAAGAAAAAAAATATATTTTCTTTATTTTATTATTGTCCCTACCTATGGGGGTGATAAAGGGGGGGGGTTATTTATTGTTTTTTTATTTTGATCGCTGTGATAGAACCTACCACAGCGATCAAAATGTACTTTGTAATGAATCTGACGGCCGGCAGATTCGGCGGGCGCACTGCGCATGCGCCCGCCATTTTGGAAGATGGCGGCGCCCAGGGAGAAGACGGACCGACTTTGGGAGGCTCGGTAAGTATGAGGTGGTGGTGGGGGGTGGATCGGAGCACAGGGGGGGGGATCGGAGGACGGGGGGAGCGGACAGGAGCACGGGGGAGCGGACAGGGGGACGGAGGGGGGTACCGGACAGAACGGAGGACTGGGGAGGAGACCGGGGGCGGTGGGGGGGGCAGAACATGATTTCCAGCCATGGCAGATGCTATTGCAGCATCGGCCGTGGCTGGATTGCAATATTTCACCATTTTCATAGGTACTTTCAACAGCCAATCAGAGCGATCGTAGCCACGTGGGGGCAAAGCCACCCCCCCTGGGCTGAAGTACAACTCCCCCTCTTACTGCAGATCGGGTGAAATAGGAGTTAACCCTTTCACCCGATCTGCAGGGACGCGATCATTCCATGACGCCACATAGGCGTCATGGGTCGGATTGGCACCGACTTTCATGACGCCTACGTGGCGTCAAAGGTCGGGAAGGGGTTAAGATTGATTTTAGTGATCCATTGAGCCCTCAGGCACAATACAATCCATGAGTTTATTTGAAAAACAAAACAAATAAATCTTTATGACACTTAAATCCAATCTGCATAATAATTTGGAACACGGTGTACATACTGTGTCTTTAGTATCTTTTAGATATGAAGGGAGTGTTCTAACAAAGGGTTTAATGATTTTGTCCACATCCATACTGGCTTTCTCTGTTGAACATTTATTTCCAGAGACTATTGGTCTTCCTGGAGGATTAATCTTACTGTTATGCACTTTAGGCAGTGCATAGAAGGTTGCAATAGTGTTATGTTTATTTAGAATAAATGTAAATTATTTCTCACTTACAAAGCCTACTCTTTTTCAATTCTCGAAAATGCTTTTTAACTTATCTAGGTATTGTGGAGTGGGATCTGTCTTCAATTTTTCCGAATCAAACACAATTCTCCTCACCATATGAATATAGATGCCGTGCCCCAGAGTCCTGGTCGTTGCAGTGATGTCGCTCTTCCACTAAGGGGAGTGATGTTACGTCTGATGGCACAAAAGGAGTTCACCTGACCAGGTATCACACACACTGCACCTCACACTCCGGCCACCAGGGGGAGTGGTTCTATCTAGTAGGCCACTCCTCACGCTCTGGTAAAACTGGGGGTTGGACAGGAAGTCAGGAAGAACGTAGCTGGGAAGAGCTAGAGAGAGGATCTGTCAGGGGTGGGATCCTGGCAGAGTCCTAGTAAGAGACAAGATCATTACAGAGTTGTGCCTGTGCCTTACAGCGGCAGACTCCTAAGAAAGGACAAGAAGCGAGGTTTATTGTGGAGGAGTGAGGAAAGGAAATACAGCAAAAAGGAGACAATACCAGAAGGAGTCGTGCCCCAAGATCAGCAACATCCTTCTGATTCGCGTAGCCGGTGGGCCGGAACGCCGAGAAAGTAAGAGACTCCACTCATTACTTTAGACTACGGCCGGGCAGTTAACCATAGGTTGGCTGTCTCATCATTACACCTAATGAAGACAACGGAGGCAAATTGTGGGAGAGGGGCGTCCCTAGGGTCCCTATAAAATAGCTCCAGGCCTACCCCGTCATACGGGTGCATCCCATCCATATCATCTGGGGGACGGAGAGAGAGAGAAAGACCAGAAATATACATGACAGTTGTGAGGACTATCCCGTGGTGCTCAGCAGGGAAGTACTACAACACACAGGCGCTAGAAGGTAGACACTGATTTCCACCTGCAAAGGGAACTCTGGATGTGCCTTCGGACCGGCCGGTCTCAGCCAGCCCTGTTAACAGTACTCCGGATTGCGGACCCTGAAGCCTTCAGTAAAGAGGTAAAGAGACTGCAACCCTGTGTCCTCGTTATTCATCGCGACCTGCACCACGCACCACCACCTGCACCTTTCATTGGACGCCCCTTAGCTGGGTCACGGACCGAGTCTAGCCACCGTGACAACCCCCGAACCGAGACAGAGAGGCCCGGTACTGAGTACCCCGCGGCCCTGCATCTGGGGGTGCTCCATAGAAGTCTCTAACGATGACAACATTATTACCCCCTTTATCTTATTTTATTATTAAATTCTTATTTGGCGAAGTTCGTTAGTTTCTTTTAATATTTCATAGGTAACATTGTTGTCATATTCAGCAGAAAGATGACAAGCTTTTTCCAGATCGCTCATCACTAGTGATGAGCGAATAGTGAAATATTCGGATTCGGGAAAATCGGCACAAATAATTTCTAATATCCTTGAATTCGTACCAAATAACAAATCTAATGCAAGGGGAAAGCCAAATATCTTTCTGCTGGACACAACAAACAGGTCTGAGGGCCTGAGAAAAAAACTGAAATGAATGAGAAAGTGCTGAAACTAATTGGGAACAGCATGGAGAAGATCACTGCGTGCCTTTCTGACTCATATATGGTATCTAGGAATAATGCTGCAGACAATTGTACCGGTTTTACTGATTTATAAGAAGACCTGCCAAACCAAACCTATTTTTTTTTTTTTTAAGGAAAAATGCATACATGTATATAACAAAAAATAAAATTAATGAAAAAAAATGATACTTCGCCTTTAGCATATGTTCACACGGATTGTTTTGGCTTTAGTTTTTCCTTTCAAAATTGATAGCTAGATAGTGGAATACATATTCCAAATCATTTTACAATGCCAGCTAAAACCTACCCATTTGAATTTTGGGCTTCGCCCACCCTCACCACCACCACTTCCACCGTCATGTCACTATGCGACCCTTGCTTCACATTTTCAGAGGACCAGCAGGTGCCGTGAAACCTGAGTTTGGGAAGGGCCCTCAGGTGGCCCTGTATCATATATTTGGTGGAGCTCTCACTCCTATATTTGGGAGGTCCCTCCCTCATTTCAAATTGTTAGCTAGATAGTGAAATACATATTTCCCATCACTTTACATTGCCAGCTAAAACACGTCCAGTTGTATTTTGGGTTTTGCCCGCCACCACCACCATGTCCACCGCCATGTCATTATGCGGCTCTCGCTTCACATTTTCAGAGGGCCAGCAGGTGGCGAGAAACCTTAGTTTTGTGAGCTCCACAGTTCATTTTGGCCACCAGATCCCACTGGAGCCACTGTCATAGCGGGTGAAGGCGCTGTAAGGTGAATATAATACATAAGTTAGGGGAGTTGTATGCTCAATGTTAGTAAATTGTATTCTACTAGACACCAAAAGAATTAAAGCTAAATTCAGTGTATGCAAGCGAGAGCCTATATTGTGGTCTGTGGAGTGTATTAATCAGGTGACAGGCAGTGCTATAGAGCTCAGGTAAAGGCCTTGGTGTGGCGATGACCATGTTCCAATATGTGTAAGGCTGGGGCCTAAATAGGTCTGTGAAGCATATTAACCCAGTCTCTTAGACATGCTTAAAATGTACAGAAACTGGGCAATACCCCACCACCATTTTTTGTTTTACCCAAATTTAGAAAATTTAAGGGAAACGACAGTTTAATAAAGAGGTAGAAAAGCCGGCAATGCTCCTAGTCCAGCATCGGGCAATGTAAAGTGCTAACAAATATGTATGCCCTATCTAACTCACAATTACGGAAGAGACATATAGGCTGACAAGGGACAAGTGAACGCTGTGCTGGAATAACAAACTGGACATGGTTGTTGACTGTTGTGTCTGTGCAACTGCAGGTTGTGGGAAAGAGCCATCAGCGCCTCCTTCCTGGACAGCAGATGGGCCAGTGGTTTTACCCTCAGACAGATTTTGTACCCAGGCATTCCGCCCACCTACTGGGGTGCTACGTATGTAAGCAGTATATGGCATATGCTAACAGAGGTATTATATCAAATTTCTCTTTATAAAGGGATGTGTAGGTAAGATTTTTGATCTAACAGCATATATATAGAGAGCATGTTTCATTACTCATTGTTAGGACTGGCGGAACGCACCGAGTAAATAATAAGGTGCGTTTGCAGTCCGGCGTCCACCGTGCAGGAGAGAACCTGCTGCTGGCAAATGGCGGCACTATATGGCGGTGGAAACAAACTCTGTTACGTCACAGAGCCGTAGTACCGCACCAAGAGCGCAAGCAAGAAGTCACAGAACCCAATTCCAAGACACGGGATTGGGTTCATCTAGACCACTTGCGCTCAACACCGCAACTGGGTGTCAGAATAAACTAAAGTAATTAGAAGCACAAGAGTGTGAGCAGTGCCACACTGGCGGACGCCACTAACCACCCAGGCTTGGGTTGGAAAGCGCTTTAATAACACACGGCGCCGCAGTGGCGGTCACAGCAATAGACTCTGTAAGGTATGTTTAGTGCTGAGCCATTGTAAGCTTTGCTTAATGCTGATAGATCAGCCGGGCGCTAGATAGCAAACATCCACCTTTTGCGAACAGTCATACACAAGGGAGGGGATGTTTAAAGAATGACTTGCACTCATCAACACACATACATTTTCAAATGTACACTAGCGCATGGCCGTGCGGCCATGTGAACCTTTTATAGCTGCAGCAAGTACAGGACCTTCCCAGAAGAACCAATGGGAGGCTGCCACAGAAGTTGAGCACCTTCAGGACCTTCCTAGAGGACCAATTGGGTTTGCTGCAGTATCTAAGCATGTGACCCTTGATCTCCAATGGGAGATCTTGCCCTGGGCATGCTCAGAATGGAAAAAGCAGGACTTAGTCCCAAAATGTTTGCTCGCTGCTGCCCAGTACTGGCTACAATGGTAGAAGCTGGAAAGGCAGCAGTAACCCTTTGCACAGAGTCAGACTGAGCAAGACATAGGGACCGACGTCTCCGCTGAGCAGCCTCCACTGCGGCAGGAGAAGAATAGGAGACCGCAGTGGAGATGGACCGAGATTCCCCCTGTTCAGAAGTGGGAACTCGACTCCTAACACTCATATTATTAGTCTGTGTAAGGCTGAAACCTGAAGAAGTGTGTGGAGCATATTAATGCATTGATGTTCCACAATGTCCAAGAGCAGACCCAAAAATCAACACCAGGCTTCCAGATACATATTTAAACAGATCATGAGAAGGACAACACAATAAAAAAATATAATAATAGGATATATAGAGACAGAGAGTACAAGTTTCGCCATTGCACAATGTGCAAAGTTCTCCAAAAATTACCTAAGGGGTCTGAATCATACACGTTGAAAGAGACCATGATGGGGACCTCACAATACATTTTGCAGTTATTACAATAGATTAATTGTCAAAATCGAACAGCACATAGTAGTCACATGGGCCAAGAGCATATTTTAATTTCCAGCTCTCCCCAACTCATACAGCAATAATAACTCCAATGTAGTACTCCAATATGATTATAGATACAAGAAGAAGGAGTAAACAAAACACTACCAAAAGAAATAAAAGAAAATTATTTTATTAAATAAATTTAAAAACAAACAAACAAGTGTAACCTTTAAGTACAAAGGATCAGAATAAAATAAGGAGGAAACAATGCCAGTATCCTGAGGAGATCCAACCAGTCAATAGTATGACATGGGAAGACAAAGGCAGCAGCACTCAAGTGCAGACTAGCGTCCGCATTATATTTTAAATCACCAAACACATATCACTACATAGTGAACACCCATATATAGCTGCCTGTCATGTCGGACGCTGTTCAGACCAGGTCGTTCGACAGACAGCGGTAATTCCGCTTTTGACCACTATTTGCTCATTTGCATCGGCTAGGTTTTGTCCAGCTGTTCCAGGGTTAATTTACCTGATCCTCGGATTGGAAGCTGGGCCATGCCCATGGCCTTTAAATAGTTCTCCGGATCATTGGGCGTCGCCGATTATAGCTTCTGTCTTGCGTTGTTATCTCGGTCTGGAGTGGAGAGCTGGTTGTTGGAGAATCGTTGCTGATGGTGTATTTTCCTTTGTCTTATTTACTCCTTCCTATATTTGTGTTTATTTTGCCCTGCACATTTATAGTGTATTCCTGAGTGACTGCGGCGTGGTGTATATTTTCCTTTATCCTTGTCGGTGCTCACTGTGGGTATTGGTGTATTACATTCACTGGGTGGAGGGCGCAGGTTTTCAGTTTAGGGTTGTAACAGGAGGCAGGGTGAGGTTCGAGGCCTGGACATGCACACCATCAGTGTAAACTTCAGGTAGAGGGTCAGTCAGCATTTCCCTAGTCTGAGGGAAATTGCAGGGGCCCGGGTTATTAGCTCTCACCCACCTAGTCTCCCCGTGATATTATAATTGGCCCAACAAAAAAAAAAATGGGTTTCTTTTTTTGTGTGTGTGTTTTGTCATGGATCCCATGACTTCCATAACCCACCAGTTGGAGGCGCTGTCCCTACAAGAGTTGAGGGGGGCAGTACAGCAACAGGGACTAGCAGTATCTAATGTGCAAGCTAGAGCGACAGAAAGTGTTGCTGAGCCTAAATTTCCTTTGCCTGAAAAATTTGCTGGGGAACGCAGTAAATTTGTTTCTTTTCGTGAAGCTTGCAAACTATATTTCCGTATGCGCCCGATCTCCTCGGGTAATGAGGCTCAGCGTGTGGGCCTGGTGTTGTCATTGTTAAGTGGGGATCCCCAAGCATGGGCGTTTTCTTTGCCATCTGATTCTGCGGCATTTGACTCTGTGGAGAGTTTTTTTTCTTCTCTTGGGAAAATCTATGATGAGCCTGACAGAATGGCTCTGGCAGAATCCAAGATACGCTCCATTTGCCAGGGGGAGCGAGTAGCAGAGGATTACTGTTCTGAATTCCGCCGCTGGGCGATCGATATCCAATGGAATGATCCAGCATTGCGGATTCAGTTTATTCATGGGGTTTCTGGAAGGGTTAAAAAAGCCCTTCTGATGTATGAGACTCCTGCTTCTCTAGATTCCGCTATGAGTCTGGTTGTCCGCATTGATCACCGTCTGCGTCAGGGGGAGCATGAGACACCACCTGTGGGTGAAGGTTTAGGTTCACGTGAGGTTGCTGCAGGTGAGCCCACGGAGCCTATGCAAATCGCAGGGGTGTCACATGTAAAGCGTCGAGCCCCAGAGATCAGGAAGCAGGGAGCCTGTTTTTACTGTGGTAAAATTGGTCATTTAATTAATATCTGTCCTCTGCTGTCTAAGAAAAATGCAACGGCGGAAAACTTCTAAGCTCAGATGGTGTGGAGGAGACCAATCTGAGCTTATGTATATCCTCCATGGTGGTTTCTCAATGCATGCTCCCTGCTAAGGTTTTTATCGCTGGCAGTGAGCTGCCAATTACTGTTTTTGTGGATAGTGGTTCAGCCACAAATCTCATTGATGAGTAGTTTGCCCGCACAGCAGGTTTTAGGATTGAAAAAGTGTCTCATCCTATCCGTGTGGTCACCATCAATGCTGCTCCTCTCTCTCAGGGGGAGATTACTGAATTTGTGGCTGAGGTGAAACTCCACATTGGGGTTCTACATTCCGAGCGGGTTACTTGTAAGGTGCTCAGGAATCTTCCTGCTCAGGTGGTTTTGGGTTTTCCTTGGTTGTCCATGCACAACCCGATAATTGACTGGAAAACTCAGGACATAATTCAGTGGAGCGAGTTCTGCCAGGAGAATTGCATGGCTACATGTGTGGCTGCGGTGACTTCAAGCGTTCCGGAGTCACTTCTGGATTTTGTGGATGTGTTCTCTGAAAAGGGTTGCTCACAGTTGCCGCCACATCGTCCCTATGACTGTTCTATCAGGTTTAAACCAGGAACCAAGTTGCCTAAAGCAAGGATGTTTAACATCTCCGGTCCAGAGAGACAAGCGTTAAAAGATTATATTGCTGAAAGCTTGAGCAAAGGGCACATCAAGCCGTCATCCTCGCCGGTGGCAGCAGGGTTCTTCTTCATGAAGAAGAAAGATGGCAGATTACGCCCGTGTTTGGATTTCAGGGAGTTGAACCAGATTACGGTTCGTGATCCATACCCGATGCCACTGATACCAGATTTGTTCAACCAGGTGGCGGGTGCTAAGTGGTTTACCAAGCTTGACCTCAGGGGGGCGTACAACCTCATAAGAGTCCGTCAAGGTGATGAGTGGAAGATGGCTTTTAATACCCCTGAGGGTCATTTGGAAAATTTGGTGATGCCTTTTGGGTTGACTAATGCACCTGCAATGTTCCAGCATTTCATCAATGATGTGTTCTCGCATGTTTTGGGGAAATTCGTTATCGTGTACCTAGATGACATCCTCATATATTCTTGCGACCGTGATGCTCATTTAGATCATGTCAGGCAGGTGTTACAGCTTCTCAGAGAGAATAAGCTGTATGCTAAACTTGAGAAATGTGTATTTTCTGTTCAAGAGTTGCCTTTCTTGGGTTATATTGTGTCTGCTTCTGGTTTTAAAATGGACGCCGCTAAGGTGCAAGCGGTGCTGCATTGGGAACGTCCTGATAACCTGAAAGCACTTCAGCGGTTCCTTGGGTTTTCTAACTACTATAGGAAATTTATCAAGGATTTTTCCATCATTGCTAAACCGCTAACTGACATGACTAAAAAGGGTACCAATTTCTCCATTTGGCCTGAGGCTGCTGTGCGCGCATTTGAATTTCTTAAGAACAGTTTTGTTTCAGCCCCCATTCTTGTGCAGCCAGACGTATCAAAACCCTTTGTTGTGGATGTCGATGTGTCTGAGGTTGGTGTGGGGGCAGTACTATCTCAAGGCTCATCTTTGAGTGGTTTGCGTCCGTGCGCCTATTTCTCCAAGAAACTGTCATCCGCCGAATGTAACTACGATATCGGCAACAGGGAGTTGTTGGCAATCAAGTTGGCCTTTGAGGAATGGCGACACTTCTTGGAGGGGTCGGTACATCAGGTTACTGTTATTACCGATCATAAGAATCTGCTGTATTTGGAGTCAGCCAAGCGTCTGTCCCCCAGGCAGGCTCACTGGGCATTGTTTTTCATGTGGTTCAATTTTGTTGTCACTTACAGACCGGGGTCTAAAAACACTAAGGCGGATGCTCTGTCCAGGTGTTTTCTGGGGGGTGAACCTTGGGAGGATCCAGTACCCATCCTCCAAAAGGGTGCTGTGGTTTCGGCTCTCACTACCGAGGTTGAGGCTGAGATTGCCGAGGCTCAGGAGGAGGTACCATCTGAGCTTCCCATCAACAAATCTTTTGTACCGCTTCATCTCCGCCTAAAGGTTTTGGCGTTGCATCATGATGCTGTCCTGGCTGGCCACCCAGGGGTTAGAGGTACCTTGGAGTTGGTGTCACGTCGGTTTTGGTGGCCCAAGATCCGACAGGATGTGGTCTCATACGTGTCAGCTTGTACCACATGCGCTAGGGCTAAGACGCCCCACTCCCATCCTGTTGGCACACTACTTCCTCTTGAAGTACCTAGTAAGCCATGGACGGAAATCTCCATGGATTTCATCACTGATTTGCCCTCATCAGCTGGGAACACGGTCATCTTGGTGATTGTTGATCGGTTTTCAAAAATGTCGCACTTTGTGCCTTTGCCTTCGTTGCCTAACGCTAAGACTCTGGCTCAGGTATTTGTGCAGGAGGTGGTCAGACTTCATGGGGTTCCGTCTGACATCGTGTCTGATAGGGGTCTCAGTTTGTGGCAAAATTTTGGAGAACATTTTGCTCACGGCTGGGGATCAAGTTGTCTCATTCTTCGGCGTTCCATCCTCAGTCAAATGGTCAGACTGAGCGTATGAACCAAACTTTGGAACAGTACTTACGCTGCTTTGTCTCTGATAACCCGGAGGAGTGGTCTACCTTTCTTCCTTTGGCTGAGTTTGCCATCAATAATCACCGCCAGGAGTCGTCTGGGGAGTCTCCATTTTTTTGTGTTTATGGGCTACATCCTCAGTTTTGTACCTTGAGCCAGAGGGGCTCTTCTGGCGTTCCGGAGGAGGATCAGTTAGGAGCACAATTATCATCAGTCTGGAGGAAAGTTAAACAGCGCCTGTTGAGTGTGGGTGCTAGGTACAAACGTGTGGTTGACAGTAGGTGTGTGCCAGGTCCGGACCTGAGTGTGGATGACTGGGTGTGGTTATCCACAAAAAACATAAGACTCAAAATACCATCCCTTAAATTGGGTCCACGGTTTATTGGTCCATTTAGGGTCACCGCCGTCATTAACCCAGTAGCGTACCGATTGGAGCTCCCTACAGTGTATAAGATACACAACGTGTTCCACAGGTCTCTTCTAAAGAAGGTGGTGGGTTCTGTGGACGCGGCGCCTATGCCACCTCCAGTCTTGGTGGATGGTAATTTGGAGTTTGAAGTCTCCAAGGTGGTTGACTCTCGTGTAGTGCGTCGTACTTTACAGTACTTGGTACACTGGCGTGGTTATGGGCCTGAGGAGAGGTCCTGGGTACCAACCTCGGATATTGATGCGGATCGGCTGGTCAGGTTTTTTCATCGTCGCCATCCAGACAAGCCGGGTCCTATAAGCCTTGAGGGCCCTGGGTCCCTCGCAGAAGGCGGGGTACTGTCATGTCGGATGCTGTTCAGACCAGGTCGTTCGACAGACAGCGGTAATTCCGCTTTTGACCACTATTTGCTCATTGGCGTTGGCTAGGTTTTGTCCAGCTGTTCCAGGGTTAATTTACCTGATCCTCAGATTGGAAGCTGGGCCATGCCCATGGCCTTTAAATAGTTCTCCGGATCATTGGGCATCACCGATTATAGCTTCTGTCTTGCGTTGTTATCTCGGTCTGGAGTGGAGAGCTGGTTGTTGGAGAATCGTTGCTGGTGGTGTATTTTCCTTTGTCTTATTTACTCCTTCCTATATTTGTGTTTATTTTGCCCTGCACATTTATAGTGTATTCCTGAGTGACTGCGGCGTGGTGTATATTTTCCTTTATCCTTGTCTGTGCTTACTCTGGGTATTGGTGTATTACATTCACTGGGTGGAGGGCGCAGGTTTTCAGCTTAGGGTTGTAACAGGAGGCAGGGTGAGGTTCGAGGCCTGGACATGCACACCATCAGTGTAAACTTCAGGTAGAGGGTTAGTCAGCATTTCCCTAGTCTGAGGGAAATTGCAGGGGCCCGGGTTATTAGCTCTCACCCACCTAGTCTCTCCGTGACACTGTCCCAGAGTAAAGCTCTATGTTAAATAATGTGCTTACCCATCATGAATCCAGACCAGCAAGGATCTCCCCGCAACCCCTGATGCACGTTTCGCGTGCCCGCTTTCTCAAAAGGGGAAGTAGCATTACAATAGGTAGAGACAGGCAGTACAAGTTTCACCATTGCACAATGTGCAAAGTTTTCAAAAAATTACCCAAGGGGTCTGTATCATACACACCAAAATAGGATGTGACGGGGAACTCAGAATACATTTTGCAGTTATTAGAATAGTTATTCCCATGGTCCTAAATGTAATCAAGGCTTAGTACACTTCACCCTCCAGGAAGCTTATTTGCAAAACGAGGGTCATCGGGTGCAGGGTTGGAAGTAGCTAGCCACACAGCCGCACTGTCCCACAGTATCACTGTACCCATACCAGGTAACGCAAATCACACAAAGCCTGTATAGTGGATTTTTTCTCATTGTTGGACTACTGAATGTGGATTGATAACAAGTATTGTAAAAATTATAATTTCTTACCAATTGGGCTCCTAATCTGCTTATGAGACTTCTTTTACTTTGCATTGGCAAAATAGAGTTTCTTGAGGCAACCTCTCTTGGCGCCCTTTGGGCTTCACATAGTTAACATTGTAACTTTCAATTTCAGTATTTAATTTTGGGATTCTAATTGAAGTAATTGATTTATCTTGATCCTCTAATTTCATTCAGAGTTTGATGTTTTTGTTCTTTATTTCCACATCTAATAGCAGCATTCTCAAAAGAATTTATTAGCTGCATATTTTTCCTGGCTGTATATTTCACATCCCATATTGCCCTAGTTTAAAACTCTCCTAATGAGTGTAGTAAGGCATCTACCAAATAAATGTTTTCCTGTTTTTGAAAGATGGAACCCATCTCTAGCAAGTAGTCCATCATACAGTTAATTCATTACATGGTCAAGAAACCCAAAATATTGCTCACAGCACCATTGACAAAGCCAGTTGTTCATCTGTAGAATCTTGTTCAATCTTCTTGGTCCATGTCCATCCACTAGGAGGATGGATGAAAAGACAACCTGTGCTCCCAGTTCCTTCATTTTCCAGTAATTTTCCACACTTTCCACAATTGTGCACTCCAAAAGTCAAATAGCGCTCCTTACCTTGCGAGCCCTTAGCTGTCGCGTTTGCAGAGCCCCTGATGTGCCTAAACAGTAGAACCCCCCAACACAAGTGACCCCAATTTGGAAAATACACCCCTTAAGGATTTTTTAGCTAGAAGTATGGTGACCAACCTGAACTGACAGCGCTTCACGGAATTTTAAAACATTGGACCATGACAATTAAAAATGTTGTTTTTTTTCCTCAAAAGTATTGTTTTAGCCCCAAATTTTTCATTTTCACAAAGATAACAAGAGAAAATTGACCAAATAATTTGTCATCCAATTTCTCCTGAGTACAGTGATACCCTGTATGTGCTCAGAAACTCTTGCTTGCGCACACGGAAGGTCGTGAAAGGGAATGAGTGCTATTTGTTTTCTCTGTAATAGATTGTGGATGCCATGTCGCCATTTGGAGAACCACCAAGGTTCCAGAACAGCAGAAACCCCTGCAAGTGACCCAGTTTTTATTATTAGTTCTTTGTTAGATGGAGATAGCGTAGAAAGAGATTTAACTAGAGGGAGAGTGAAAGGCAGGCACCTGGGTGTTATCATCATTGCAAGTACATGCTAGAGCATGCTAGAGATCTCTGCTACTTTGCACTGTGTTGTATAGTGTAGAAACAGACTGTGGGATTATGGACAGATATGCAGGGTTTCATCCACTACCATAATATACAAAGCAGCTCTTTTTAGATCTAAATAATATTAGTTAGTACCAGCATACATTCCCTGACAGAAGTTATGTAGCTTATCCATGTTATGTAAATAAAAGCTTATAACCTGATGTTAAATTCATCCATTGGTTGTATAAATTATTCTTTTGAAATATGAAAATGTGGCTTAGGGTAAGAAAATAAA